>NC_137169.1:182774047-183462625 GCF_951394435.1 Stenella coeruleoalba | reverse complement strand
GGAGTCTTCTTCTCTTTCGTGCAAGCATCTAAGTAGGATCTGTCCTCATTTGCCAAACTCTTCCGGTATATATTGTTTTCGCTCACTAATCCCCAATTTCCCATTCTGGATGACAGAGCACTTAACAGTCATCTTCTTAAGAAACCCATTCAGTCTTAGAGATACTTCATGGACAAGGCTGTGACCAATCAATCCTTCATGGCCACAGACTCCCAGAATGCACTGGGAGTGAATTCTGAAAGCTTCCTGACTGCTCGCTTTTTCACTGGAAAACAGGAGTAAGTGTCCTATTTTCAGGGCATACAGGCAATAAAAACTGTTCTAATCCTTCAGAGATGAGTAGATCTGCGTGTTGCATTTTTTAATGTTGGGTCTTTCCCTACTCTTTTACCATGTGAAAAATCTAACCTGAACCAAGTGAGTACTCAAAAGCAAGAAAGAAGTAAAACAATGAAGAAAGGAAAGCTAATAAATAAAACGTCTGTGGAAATTTGGTGGTTAAAAGAATGAAGAAGTTCAATATGGAGCAAACTCCAAAATATTAATATATTAAGTGAAAAAAGCAAAAGCAAAGGGCAGAATCATGTATAAAGTACATTACCATTTGTGTCAAAAAATAATGATAATGTTTGTGTGGGCACTGAATTTATCTGACAGAATATAATGTTGCCTCTGGGGAAAGGAACTGGAAGCCTGAGGACAGGAGTGGGAGGGACCCTTACTTTCCATGGTTTACTTTTTTATATTTTATAAATTTTGTATTACCTACTAAAAAAGGAAATAGAATACAACAACAACAACAAAAACCCACCACCTACTGCACCTGCCAAGGACAAGAGCTCCTCCCACCAGGCTATTTTTGGCAAGATGTCCTGATCAAAGGTGTGGGGAGGAATTTGTTTTCATACTCTGGGGTGCGGAATCCCTGCTTCCCTGGAATCCCTGCTTCCCACTTTCCTGGCACACTCATAGCAGCAGTCAAACAGATTCCACTGGGGCCTGCCCATGCAGATGAAGAATCTCCTACTTCCCTTGTACATAAAATCAAAAGCCTCACCAAGCTTAAACCAACAGGCGTGTAGGAAGAAGGAGAGCCTTTCTGAGCCCTGCCAGTGCCTGGGCCCCTGGAGCGATATTAGTCAGCAGTGAGCAGGTGGAGAGGTGTTGACCTGGGAAGACTTGACAGTCCTCAGCTCTCTCCCCTCTGCGGACTGTTTGTGAGGCTGGATTGGTATCCTTCATGCTTAAAGCAATGTTCTGGAAGAAGGCCTCTCAAAAAGCATATTACCCAATCACGATCACCATAATCCCCTGGGTAAATGAATACCTCCACTGCTCTCTGGGCAGGTTGGTCCCAGCCTGAATGGCCACCTTGTTAAAGTCAGAAGCAGCCTGTGCAGTTGCACAAAGAGCCCAGGGCTCAGCATGCAGCAACCTGGTCCTAACGCCAGCCAGGCAAGTATGGTGTCATCTTAGGAAAGTTTTATAATTTCTCTAGACATCAGTTTTCTCATCTTTAAAAATTCCTCCAAGATCACAGACATCCCTTTCAGCACTAACTGTTCATGATTTAAATTTTAAAAGTTGCAACTCTAAGTCAATTTTAATAAAAGAGAAAAATAGGAAGCTTCCTCACCCCAAATTTGCATAAAGCTCTCTGACTTAAAAGTTCTCGTGGTTTGATTATTTGACTGACTTTGCAAAATCTCCAAAAGGTTCCTGCAAATAAAAGAAATTTCCTAGTGTTCTAAAATACAGTGATGACTAAGTAGGGGCAGTAATGACCAAGAGGACATTCTGAGACCAAGATGCTGAGAGGCAGCAAGGAAAGCACACGTGACTTCCTCTTTCAGGTAGATGCAAATACAACTCCAGATTCGGGCTTCCTTTCCTTCTCCTGAAGGTCACCCAGTATTAGAAATTTGTATATTTTCTTCCTAGCATCAACACCACCAAGCCTAGGCAATGTTGGGAAATAAGACGGTGTTTCCTCTTGCTCCATGCCCTTCTACGACTTTTCCCTTCATCCTCCATACCTGATCGCCTCATTCTGACTACCCCACTGCCCAGAAATACCCTCACAGTGCCCAATTCAAGGCCTTCCATCACCTGGCGCCAACCTCCTTGTCAAGCATCACCGCTACACATATCCTTTCTGTGTCTTATGCTGGAGCCAACCATTTCCTCTAAGCTCTTTGCCCTTGAATAGAGCCTGGTAGGACAAAACAGAGGGCATAGGCTTGGGAGTCAGATTCACGTCAAATTGTGACTTCTCTAGTTTTGTGAATTTGGAAATGTTGTATACCATTGCTGAGCTTTAGCTTTCCTGTCTGTGAAAATAAGGCATAATATTATTATTGGAATGTTCCAGGAGATGACTGTAAAGCTTAAATAAGTTAACATATGTGAAAGTACCGAGGAGTTTGCCTGGCACATGGTAAGCATTTGAAAAATACTTGCTTCCTTTTTTCTCTCCACCAAGAATGGCCCTCCATCTATGTCGACCCATCAAAACATCACCACCTTCAAAGCCTAAATCAAATCCCTGATTTTTGGTCTCCCATAGCGAGTACTTAAAAACCACTCTATTCACATGGATGTTTATAATAGCTTTGTTTATTATTGCTAAAACTTGCCAAGCAAAAGCAATCAAGATATCCTCAGTAGGCTGAATGGATAAATAAACTGTGATACATCCAGACAATGGAATATTGTTCAGTGCTAAAAGGAAATGAGCTTTTCAAGCCATGGAAAGACATGGTGGCACCTTAAATGCATATTACCAAATGAAAGAAGACAATCTGAAAAGACTATATACTGTATGATTCCAATTATGTGACATTCTGAAAAAGGCAAACTATAGACACAGTTAAAGATCAGCAATTGCCAGGGGTGAGGGAGGAGGGAGAGATGAATAGGTGAAGTGCAGAAGATTTTGAGTACTGACACTATTCTGCATGATACTCTAATGGTGGGTACATGTTATTGTTCATTTGTTAAAAATCCATAAAATGTACAATACCAAGAGTGAACCCTGATGTAAAAAAATTTTTTAAATCACTCTATTGACTTTCATTCTACCACCATTGGATACATGTCTCATCTCCTCTACAAGACTACTTAGCTGTGTGCTCTTGGGAAAATGGCATTACCTTGCTGATTTTTAGTTTCTTCATCTGTAAAATGGAAATAGTAAAATCTATATCCCAGAATGCTGTTGTGAAGATTGAATGAGATAATGTATCTAAATTTTCAGTACCTGACCCGGAACATTGTAAGGAGTTGATAAATGTCAGCTATTATTCTTGGATGCCCATGAGAGATAAGATCCATGTCATGTTCTTAATTTAGTCTATATAACACTATTTTAGCTTTATATATGACTACAGAATGAAGGAATTAATAAAATGAAAAACGAAGTCCAACGAAATTCCTAAAATAACCCTCTGGCTCTCTGTAGCCCAGAGAAACAATACAAAAGAATCCTGGCTTCATAAGAAAGGTTACCAGAAAACAATCAGAAAATATTAATTTTACCCACATGCACAAACATGGTCTTTTTCATATCAAGAAAATCAAAATCCTCATACCTTCTCCAGATACTAAAAGAAAATATCAAAGGTCCCAGAGGGCTTTCATGTAAGGACAAGCTATACAATAAGGCTTCTTCAATATGCAAAGTCTGAAGAGCCAGTACCATCCTCAAAGGGGAACGGAAACTCCTATAAGTCTACACACCAGAATCAAAGCACAGTCCTGAAGTTTGAATGAGATGGTTTCAGAAGCATGAGTATAAAAGAAGTCATCTTCTAACTGAACATTGTACTTTACAGATGAAGAAACTGAGGCCTACAGAAGTAAAGGGATTCAACTCCTGTCCTCCAATGAAAGTACAACTTTCATTATACCAAAACACAGTTTTCTTTCTCCCCATGCAAATTTAAAGTGTGGAGAAATTTCTTTGAAGACTTTATTAATATTCCATTCCTTGTGTCCACTTCGGTGCCAAGGTGGAGGAAAGAAGAAGTTGCCACACACAGCAGATCGGCAGGGTGGTGGTCTCACGATGACCTCATCATGAAAGTGCATAGGGAGAGCCAAAAGTTCAGGCTTCCCTCCTGGGTTTGAGGGCTGTCATAAGCAGAGCCAAGAAAACAGAGTACTCAGTAGGCAGCTGATATATGGGCTATTTGACCAATTGACTGAATAATGCACATGTCCTGTCTAGGAGCAGCTGATGATATGAAAAAGGTCAGCTGTCCCACTGTTCTCAAACTCTAATGTACATTTGATTCACCTGGAAAATTTGTAAAAATGTGTAGATGTCTATTCATAAAGATTCTGATTCAAAAGGTGTAGGTGGACTCAGTAATCTGCATTTTTACAAGCACCCAAGGTTCAGAATTTGAGAATTACCACACTCAACTGTGAACTCCTGAAGGCCCAAATCCAGAAAATGTATCTTCGACCATGCCCTTGGCAAAAAGCATGCCTGTCCCAAAGCTGGTGCTCAAAGGATGTTTGCTCTACTGTAAGCACTATTCAATAGTTGATTGAATAGTTATATGATTGCCATGTTATTGCTGATTTGAAACAGCATCAACAATTATTGAGTATCTGTTATATGGCAGGCATTACATTCAACTCTAAGAACACAAAGGGAAAGAAGACACAATCCTTATTTTTGACAAACTTGTATGTCAACTGGGGAAACAGCTCCTCTACAAGAAAACCTTTGGTAAGCATCAACAGGCAATGTATGCCACAAGGTTCCAGAGAACAGAAAAATCATTGCAGGCTTTGGCCACTCAAGAAGGAAAGACATGGTCTTAGGCCTTGAAAGCGAAAGATGACCTAGATAATCCAAAGGCATTATATGGAAGAAAGGTCTAGCAATGAGACCATTCTTGGTATAGTCAAGAAAAACAATAAAAATTATTGAGAACTTATAACATGCCATGCACTGCATTACTCTTTCTCAATTTCATTACCTTTTTTGCTATCCAAAATAACACTGTTAAGTAGAAATAGTAATTACCCATGTTTTACAGATAGAAAAATGAGAATCAGTGCTGTTAACAACTTGCTCAGGAAGAAACAGGTATTAACTTGAGTTTGATTGAACCCCAAGTTCATGGTAACATCCTTTCTCTTTATCCTACTCTATTTTAGGGTAAAAAACCCCTAAGAAAGCATTTGAGGGTTCAAAATTAATTTGAATTATTTTAATTGTCAATACAGAATAAGATTAAAACATTAGGTTTTAGATA
The DNA here is from genome assembly GCF_951394435.1 of Stenella coeruleoalba. Classification (NCBI taxonomy): domain Eukaryota; kingdom Metazoa; phylum Chordata; class Mammalia; order Artiodactyla; family Delphinidae; genus Stenella; species Stenella coeruleoalba. Next base: position 183,457,355 of record NC_137169.1, on the reverse strand, counting down.
GTTGTCGAAATATTCAGATATATCTCAAAATATCTAGACATTCTCCAGGAAAGAGCTCCTCAGTCAATCCTACAAGGTTGTGTAGTATAGGTTGGCAAAGCCATTAGCTGGGCTCTGATTAGATGCAATTGTCCTGATAAGGGGCAGCAGGACAAGTACAAAGTAGGCAGCAAGCAGGTGATGCAAAGAAGAGTCAGAATTATGTCCTTTCCTGGCCTCTCTCAGCACCTGGAGCACTGAACTGTCTGAGAACACAGATGGAAAATGTCTGATATCTAGCATTTACCCAGCAGCCTGCACCATGTTCCCAAAAAGGTGATGCTTGCTTCATGGGCTCATCTTTGGAATGTGTGAGTTTCTAATTCTGACTCACTGGGATGTGGCATGAGGCTGCCAACCTTATACTCATGCGGCATTTGTCCTGGAGGGGGATGTATCTGTGGCAGGAGGGAATGATACTCATCAAATATGAAACCAGGAAGTGGGCTCTGCATTCACTATGTGGGCCTTGCCCTTCCTCACTTGATATCAGTCAAGATCCTGGGTGGGAGTGGGATGGGATGTGAATCAGTGGAGGATGGCGGGGAAACAGATCTGTGATGGGAACTCTGTGGTTCACCCTGCAACCTCCACTGGGATGTGAATGTCTCCTCCCCCAACACTGGGCTTCATGTCAATCAGAGGAGACCTGAGAGATCATGAAAGCACAGCCTCACAAGCTCTCAGGGTGTGTCTCAACGAGCCTCTGAAGAGGAAGATGGAATTTTCTATATTTACCCATTACAGTGGGCTGGGAAGGTAGACTCTCACCCTGGTGGACTTAGTGTGTACTCAGCGGAAACTCCCTTACAAAGGCAAGGGCCCACACTTCGGATCAGCGAAGTTCAGAACCCCACTCAGAGAAAGGAATAGGAAGAATGGGCAAAAACTGATTCTTTGGCCAAAGAGTCTTCCATAATCAGACAACTTTATCCCCAAAGTTACATTTCTTAAGAGATGAAGATGTGTGACTTTGAAAATCTTGCTGAATAAAGAGTCTACTGAGATTTAATGAATACAAAGAAAAGCCATTTTAACTGTCATTCAAGACTCTCTCTTTCTCTATTCCCACTCTTCACCATGGCTGCCAGCACCTTTTTGCTGTAATCTCTCTCTTAACTTTTATTCTCCTCGCTACTACACAGGCCCTGTGATACCCTAATATAGCCTCCTTTCTCTAACCACTTCCACTTTTCTTGTCAAATTTACTTAGTAATGGCAAGTCTCTACTAACTGACCCTCTCCCCTCTATCTCAGAGAACAGGAACTGTGGTTTCACTGTCTCAAATGCTTAGCAAATTAGCAGATTCCTAAGAGGAATTATCAGGTATTCAGATAAACAACCAAATGAACCAAAAGCATCCATGTGGCATGAACATACCTTCAAAATTTTGTGATTTGCAAAATTTTGCAACCAATTCTTTATATCCTCAGGGGGAAGATTTTCTTATATCTGGGTTTCCCTTTCCACATTTACTGGGGAAATCCTTAAAGTACACTGACAAAAGGGTCTGCCAAAACATTTCTAAGAATTCCTTTCCTGTCAGACAGAGAAAGACAAATACTGTATGATATCAGTTATATGTGGAATCTAAAAAATACAACAAACTAGTGACTATGACAAAAAAGAAACAGACTCACAGATTCAGAGAACAATCTACTGGTTACCAGTGGGGAAGAGGGAAGGGGGGTTTGAAAGGTACAAACTACTATGTATAAAATACGGATATATTGTACAATACAGGGAATATAGCCAACATTATATAACTATAAATGGAATATAATCTTTAAAAATTGTGAATCACTATGTTGTACACCTGAAACTTATATAATCTTGTATATTATATTACTTGTATAATCTTGTAATAAATTAAAAAAAAATAAATTGAAAAAAGAAATAACTCCTTTCCCCACCTTGGTGATCTCCAGCAAAACACCCTAGTCTCTAAGCAAATGGAAGGGTTGGTTTACAAGGTACCCACTGCATTATCATAAATCTTACAATGCCTTAAAAATAATGGCATTTATAAATAAACCTTTGCTGAGCTAAGGTGGAACTTAGCCCTTTAGACTATGCCCTGACCTTGGCTAGTGGCTGCATAACCACATAATATCTGACACTGGCTTGAGCCAACACCATATGTGATTGCTCAAGGTTTTATACATTGCCCCATTCATCCTTAAGTACAAAGAGGGTAGCAGAATTATTAAAATCAATATCTTTCTACTTGAAGTCACTCATTCCCCATCTCATTTGCTATATAAAAAAGGAGGCACTATTGCCTTGGAAACGCAACCTAGTAGAATGGACAAGGCATTGGGCTGGGAAAAGGAACACTGAGGTATGGTCTTAGGCCAGAACAAGTCCTTTCACTTTCTCAGTTTCTAATATCCTTATTTTTATGTCCATCCTCAGTTAAGATGGTGGAATAAGCACTGTGGAATGAGGACTGTCTAAGGACTTTTCCATACCAGAGATTAGGCAAATCACAACATTCAAAAGAGAAATCCCAAATTATTGGTAGATAAGAAGACCTTTTGAATAGAAGACCTTTTCAACACAATAAACCCCTCAGCTGTAACAAAAGCAAGTTTTTTCCCCCAAGTGGCTCCCTGTGACGGTTAATGAACAATCAAGAATATCTTTTGTGTTGTTTATGCAATGAAGCTCTTAGCCTCATTTGCATGAGGCTAAATAATCCTCAACCTATATTCTGGTGTGAACTAAGATTGGTGACTGGTAAAAATCATAACCGGGGCTTCCCTGCTGGCACAGTGGTTGAGAGTCCGTCCGCCTGCCGATGCAGGGGACACGGGTTCGTGCCCTGGTCCGGGAAGATCCCACATGCCGCGGAGCGGCTAGGCCTGTGAGCCATGGCCGTTGAGCCTGCGCGTCCGGAGCCTGCGCTCTGCAACGGGAGAGGCCACAACAGTGAGAGGCCCGTGTATCGCAAAAAAAAAAAAAAAAAAAAAAAAAAAAAAATCATAACCGAACAGCAGTGGAATGATGATGCTGGTGGTAACGATAATGACAATGACATTTTAAACTAAAGTCTTCCTGTTAAATAATGGAAGAGAAACGAAGCACCTAATGCAAAAAATAAAGTATGCTCACTTTATAATCCCAATTGAGTAACTAGATATTGAAGCTAGGTAGATAGCCCTCTGTGAAACTTCTTACTGAAGAGCTGTACCCTACTTGGTTATCCAGTGCTTATCACGCACTATGTTATTGCTTGACCATCTTCTTTCTCCACTAGATTGCAAACTCTGAGAGGGCAAGGAAGACCAAGTCTTGCTTACCATTGCTTCCTCAATGTCTGACAGGTAACTTATTTTCCATAGATAAGTAAATAAATAAGTAAATTAATAAATGGTTGGTAGTGAGTTGAATAGTGTCCCTCCAAATTTATTTCCACTTAGAATCTCAGTATGTGACTTGATTAGGAAATAGGGTCTTTGCAGATGTAATTAGTTAACATGAGGTTAACTAGATTAGGGTGGGTTCTAAGTCTAATATGTGTGTCCTTAAAAGAAGAGGAGAGGACACACAGATTCGCACAGAGAAGATGGTCATGTGAACTTGGAGGCAGAGCTTGGGGTGATGCAACTACAAGCCAAGAACACTAAGGATTGCTGGGAGTCACCAGAAGCTAGAAAGAGGCAAAGAAGGATCCTGAAGGATCCTTCCCTACAGCCTTCAGAGGGAGCATGGCCCTGCTGACACTTTGATTTTGAATATCTATCCTCCAAAACTGTGAAAGATTAAATTTCTTTTAAGGTACCCAATTTGTGGTACCTTAAAAGGCAGCCCTAGGAAACTAATACATGGTTGAAAAGATATTTGCATATAGTGTGAAATCACACTTACAACATTAAAATAATTCTTTGAATCAGTCTGATAGAACTAGAAAGGCCCAGGGAGATTATATAGTCTAATCTCCTTATTGTTTTTTAAAAAAGTACAGCTCGGAGTGAATAAATGACTGAGCTAGTGCCCAAATCCAAGTTCCCTTGCTCTTCTATGAATATATCACACATGGCAATGATTTGCTTCATCAGAATAACCTATGCTGTATTATGCGCTTGTTAAAGCTTCATTTGTTGTGTTATCTCTATTTGTGGAAGTAGATTTAGATCCCTATTTTAAAAGAATCTTGCTTCCCTTTATGCCAGGTTATAAATCTTTCCCCCAATTTTTCTTCAAAAGCAATTAATGTCAGAAAAGGAAACAAATTTTAAAACAGCCAGCCAAAATTCTTACAGCTTAGAGCCATGGCGTCTTGGCCAAGTGTAACAGAAAGAAACAGGACTAGAATTTAAACCTGGTCCTAATTTATAACCAGACTTTCCTATATTGACCTAGACAAGTCTCTATGCCTCAAATTTCCTCATTGTAAAAGTGCACACAAATATCTGTCTATCTTCCTCCGAGGTCATAGTGAAGAAGTGAGGACAAAAGTAGGGAAAAGATCACAAAACCAGAGATAGTTATTGCAAGTAGCACCAGGAGTGATGCCCCTCAACCTCCCGCAAAAAGAGCTTTGAGTTCCCAGTCTTCATCAAACCACATACAGGGCCAGATTAAGATCTTTATGGGCCTTGGAAGTTAAAAACGTTAAGCACCCAACACACAGGTAACTCAAAATATATTTTACATTACTGAGCAGTAAAACGTGTTTTACAACTTCTTTTAAAACCCAGCAAAGTTTTTATAATTTTCCTTGATGACTATTTTGATGCTTGTTTATAATTTTTTGTAATGGTAATTGTCATTTTCATCCTGATCTTTGCTTGACAGTTTCACTGGTTCTCTAGGGTTGTGCTGTGGCGACCTACAGGGCAGCCCAGCCTGAGGGTACATCATTTACACTCACTGGACACCCCCACAGCTCCCCACCTATATAACATTTTGGGAGTGTCGCTTTCTATCCATAAGCCCTTCTTCAATTAGTATTGGAAGAATTAAAGTTTGGGTCTATTTGCCCATCTTTCTGTCCAAGTATGTTCTTAAATAGCATTTTCAATGTTATCAAAGCTCGACAAATTTATACAAATTAATAACACATCAAACTTGCATTTCAGAATGAAAGGTTTGCTGAAAAGAAAGTAATGCATAATTATGCCCATCTTAGCTCCAACGTTTCTAATATTTTGAACCAGACCACTCTTCTAAATATAATTTTCTGCCCTATTTGGCAACCAAGTCATTGTAGAATTGCATGAACTACATCAACGTAAAGGGAGATGGAATCAGCCTGGGCCATGTGTTCTAAGCGTGCCATTTTAGATCTCTGAACCACTTTCAGACACTAACTTGATAACATTTTATACCCTCATAAATTCTCCCCTTCATTTTTCCTTTGTTCATTAATACAGCCATGAGGTCTTAATTAGACATCTATATTCAAAACTGCTAGAATTATACCAAGAGGGTTTTTTTTAGCCTTAAAAATTACAGTAGGAAAGTCAAAGTCCATGAAGTTAAGGTTAACTTTACCTATAATATGCTCTCTGAGATTTGAGTTATGGAGGGTTCATGTGTGTGTGTGTGTGTGTGTGTGTGTGTGTGCACGCATGTGCGCGCTATAAGGCAAACATTTTAGTGGTGGTATGCCTATGGAAGCATGTTCATGAATAATAATAATAATCTCAACATTTACAAAGCTCTGTAACACATTTGTTCCTCACAATAACCAAATTCCAATTTTTGAAAATGATTAAATTGACACTCGGGATTTTGGGGACTTTACCCAGAGTCACAAAGCTAAAAGACTGGACTGAACCAGAATATTCTAGTTCCTAATCCAGTGTTCTCTCTCCTACACCTCAATGACTCCCCTAAAATCTTGAGAAGATATGTTGTATTTTTGTATGAGGAAGTGTTTTAATGCCTTCATTTGGCTACAAACAAAATGCACAAGCCACAGGATGCTGGGGAATCCAATTTCATCCTAATACTACCACATATGCCATATATTTTATCTGTGACTGTGAGAAATAACCCTTCTACTTTGTTATTCAGTTGTACCTTTTCACTCCCTAAATAGGAATAACAACATTGTACATGGCTCCTCCAACCTAAGTGATTCCAGAAGATTAATGTTCATGAGCCATGAATGGAGAATCCCTGAAGTGGGTGGGAAGCTGTGGGTTCTCTGAAAGTGAAGGGCACAGAAGTAATTTCCATTAAAAGAAACAGAATTGGAAGGGCAGGGTGGTCAGCCCCTAGGCAAGGCTAGGTCTACTCAGGGCTAGTAGCTAGGAGTTGAGGTCAGAGAAAAGGAATAGGGCCGATTATACTCCAAGGTCTATACCAAGAGCCCTTCTGCTTGCTTCCCATCTCTCCTCTGAGTGTGTATATTTGTTTCTATTCATGTGTACATATGTGACATTTTCCAGCATGATTCCTGTCCAAGCTATCCTGTCCTATTTTGAGTACTTGGGTCAGAACCCATATCTAAATTTTTCTTGTAGAAAATATCATCACTGTGTAAATAGTGAACAATATTAGGCCCTCTTGATATTGTTCATCCTCTTACACATGGATGAGTGCTTGGTTTCCTGAGAAAAGTGTTAACTCCTCAGGAAATAAGAGTGGGTTCTCTTTAAAAGATATCCAAGAACTGTTAGTTTTACTGTGGTGCCCCCTAGTGCTATGTGAGATTAGACTCACTTTCTGTATTTGTCAATATGTAGACCACATAAGAGAAGCGAAATTTGGAGAAGTGACAAATTGGGTAATTTTTCCTGTATTTTCTTTTGCATAGAATGGAATGAAGTGTGTTCCCTTAGCATGAGTCACAAGACCCTTTGTGTCCTGCCCTCACCTAGATTTTCAGCTTCCTCTTCCTCCACTTTCCCCAATGAACTCTCAACTCCAACCATTCTGAACAACTTGCTCTTTTACCTAGAAAGCCTTCTGCCCCTACTCACCCACCATCATTCCTCTTATCTATTTAAAGAATTTCCACCTTTCTTCTAATATCAGTGAAGCATTACCTCCTCCTCCGGCCTTTACCCTCCCTGAGTTTCTGTTTTCCTGTCCATAAGTGGACTATGTCTAATGTCTGCTCAAAAATCCAACAATTCTATACATTTTCAGTACCTCCTTTAAGAGCCTCAAAATACTTAGTGACAAATCAGTTCAATACTTCAGATGTTTCTTTTTAGCTCCCATAAAATTTCTTATAAAATGCAAATTCAATTACATTGAAAATTATTTCCATGTCTATCATAAAAAATTTCTTTAAAAACTTGTTAAATTACATGGGGACACATTTAATTTGAGCTAATGAGACAAGACTTTTTAATCAAAAATGCCTCTTTTTCTTCCTAAAGGATACAAAGTTCAAGTTATAGTCCGAAACTCCATCAAGAAACTGAATTCTAATTCTGGCCATCACTGATACAGAATTGGTCAGCTCACTTTCCAAATGCCTTCACTTCTGTCTTTCTCAGGAGTAAAAGTGATAAGAATGTAAACCTTTAACTGTGGGTGGGATGTGCTGAAGAATTATCACTAAAAGCACATCTTTAAAGTACTCTGATAAAGATCATACAAATCTTGGAAGAGCCCAGCTTCAATAGCTCTGAGACACATGGGTATAATTTGCAAAAGCTTCTCACCTTATAGATCAGCTTTCTTCTGCCACTGTTCCCAGGTGAAGTTATGGGGAAGCCTGGAAGCCTGATACTTTAAATGGCAGTCCCAATAAACATCCAAACAGCATGTATTGATTTTTGTGACTCAATTTTATAACTTGTATCATGGATATTCTTCTACAGCATCCACTTCTTTCCCTTTTCTAAATAAGGTATTTTGCTAATCTAGAATAAGTTACTTAGATAGGTACATGGTATATAAATAAATACAGATTACAAATATATGCAAATTTGATTTCCCTCAGTCCCTTCTTAAGAACCAGGGTATCCAGAAGCTTAGACACAAAAATCTGTTTACTTAAATTGGTATTTCTCAGATCCTCATACCCATTTTATGACTATATATATATAAACTACATACCCACAGGATATTGACCTGGAAGAGATATTTCTTGATCATTTGATCCAACTGCCTCATGTTTCAGATGAAAAAATCGGGACTCAAAGAGGGATGTGTATTATATAAGGAGTGGGTAAGGTCCATCTTTTTTTCTGACATTCAAAAACAAAAACTTCTGCTTTTCACATAATAAAACTTAACCAAGTGGTGAGAAAACAAAGGTTACTAAATAAACTTGATTGAAGGGAAGGTTGACTGCCAAATGGAGTTTAACAGTTTCGTATGTATTTTTTTTACAGAGTCATCCATATAGGAAAATTTTTTATGAAGTTTAAAATTAAATCTAAGAAATAAGAAAAAGAAGTCATGATTATTCTCCAAATATCTTTCTCCTACAATGAAAGAGATCCAATTTAACTAGGCAAATGATGAGCATTTCAGCTTTATTTCACCCCCTATACATATCACTCTAATATTATGTCTTATAAAAGTAGAGATTTGATTGGTATCACCACCTACCCCATCCTTCAACCAAAATTCCCAACAATCTTATCTATGAATTTAGAAAAGCTATCAGTCTATGTCCCTTCTTCAGCAGTTACTTTACACCCTTCTCTCTCAGTCAATCAATCTCTCTCTCTCTCTCTCTCTCTCTCTCTCTCACACACACACACACACACACACACACACACACACACACACACACACACACACACTGCTGCCACCATGACTGATCAAGTTCTGGGGAGAACACACACGACTGTCCTTCCCCTTAACAAAGCTTATGAGATTAAATTTAAGGACACAACATGCTGCCCTGGGTCTTATTAACAGTATAAGAAATTATGTTAGCTAAAACAGTCTAGCTAGAAGTAAGAAAAAAAAAGTTAATGTCAAGTTAAGCATTTCAAATATCTGTGCCCCAAAAAGTTCTGTATCCAGAGTATACAAGAACACGTTTGTTGAGCAAACAGCTCTAATATACCTCCTCTATCTTTGCTTCCATTTCTGGGCCAGGAGCAGAGAAAGCTAATTCTCTCACAAAGATCAGCTCCATGAATTCTAGTATCCTGGAAGCCAGCACTCAGCTTGCCTTCCAGGCTCTAGCACAGAACTGCTGGGCGACTTGCTAGAAAGAACCCCTCTCCTCTGCATCCCTTGGGTACTGATAGTTTGGGGCGGCCCCCACCACCAGCTGGCTACACATCTGTATCTGTTTCACCTTTTGCTCTCTCCTGCTCAGAGCCCTAGTGCAATTAATTGCTGAGCCTTGACTGGGGCCATATGTTCTGTCTTTTTATCATCCCACAGTGTAAGGAAATATGTAACACTGTGGTTGTTTGAAAAAGCACTCTCAGGGCTCCCAGACCTGGTGAATAAACTCAGCTGTTCTATTTTGGGTTACTCTTTGTTTTCTTCTCGGAAGGGCCTAATTCCGGTCTCTGTCTTGGGCATCCTGCCATGGACACTTTGCTCCTCCCCCCACACCCTCTCCCCAGATCGCCTACTCTAATTTCACCCAAAGGCTTCTGTGACGAGAAGGAAACATCTGGCATGATGAGGACAGGATGGGTGTGCTGTGGTGCTCACTGGTCTGCAGGCTTGAGTGTGACGTCAGCTACACTTCGGGAATTTGGGGACACGAGCACTCTATAGTACAGTGATCACATCTAGCCGGTAGGCACTGAAAACCCCTATTTCCTGTAGGTGAAGACAAGCCCAGGCATCGTCTAGGACTCTGCTCATCTTATCCTGATCTAATTTGAGGTACCCAGTCTCTGACCTGGCCATCAGAAATAAAAGTTCCTATTGTCTGACCTTTACCAGGGAGAGACTTTTCTAACACAGAGCATCCACCAGGGAAACAAGAACTCTCAGACTAGCCCCAACAAGGGAACATGGGGACACTATTCATTTCTTTTCTTTTCAGTGGAATCTCCTGCAGTCAAGAACATCCTTAAAGAGCTAATAATGTTTGTGGATATGAATAAGTAAATAAGAAAAAATAATGTAAAAGGGACCATAATAAGCAGAAGGAAAAATGGAAAGAATATCTTCATTAAGTGGGGGAAATACTAAAATGATGATCTTCCACTACATAATGTATTGGACAAAGTGCTGTCTATAAGTTGTGATTGGTAGAGAAAGGCTGTGAGAAACAATATCTGATCAAGTTACTGGGGTAAACGTTTGGCCATGCATACATACAGGCGTGAACACATACATCTCTGCCCTTAAAATACATAGGCTAGCTATTTAAAAGAACTTAATACCGATACATTTAGCATTCTTCAAAAAGCATATTTGCTTGAGAGTCTATGAGGCTTATGAATACGATAGGAAAGTATAATAATGTAAAGAGATTTTCTTATAACCCTTTTACATTAATTCCCTGATCAGATGCTTACTAGCAGAACAGGTAAACGAAGTAGGTATATCAGTGACTCAAAGCTTCTAAGTGACAGCTCATAAAGGAATACCAGGATTCTTGCATTGCAAAGAAAAAGAATAATCCAGAAGCAGTGCCCCTGCCCTATCTCCACTGTGCCCCACCACTGCCACTGCTGAAAAAAAGGAAGGAAAACAGAGACAAAAGGGTGTTTGACCACACTTTTACGATCGCTGAGCAGAAAAGGGAAAAAAAAAAAAAATTTGGTGTCAGATTATTTCCAAGTGACCATTTGCAGCTGTTGGAGCTGCCATCAGCCTGAGCTGGAGGAAAGGACATGCCAGTGGTGCATCTTACCTGAGCAGAGAAGTGCAGACAGATGTAGGTGAGACACAGGAGCAGCCCCAGCCCCTGAATTACGGAGGACACCAGCAATAGCTTGTTCCTCAAGAATCTCCGTCCTGGTGCGTTTCCAACATGCTCATCCAGGGGTTGGACCCCTTCCATCTTCACAATCTGGATGCAGGGAAGATGAAAACTGTGACAGAAGGGAACCTGAGGGAGGACTGACCTCTTCCCCGCAAAGAAGGAGATGAAGCCAAAACAAGGTGTATCAATCAGAAAACACACAAAGGTCCCAGGACCAGAGACAAGAGGCGATTGAAAGAGCAGAGCGGACTCTCAGTTTTAATGCTGCAGCTTTTGCAGGCAGGCGGGGGAACTTCTTTGTGACTAATCTGAATTTCCCCTTTACTTTCTTTCTTTTTTTTTCTCTGGGCTAACAGGGAGTTGTTTTTGTGGCATTCCAGTTCTGATTTGAGTGACTGTGAAATGACACTCATAAAAGTGTGCTATTTTCTTAATTTCTCATTGCACCAGTAACCAAATTGTGGGTCACTTGATAAAGATAAAAATCATCATCTGTTGATGTAGGAGCTCATCGATCCCTTCTCCGAGGTGTCTTAAATCATAGAAGAGATTTAAGGAAAATACTAGCCTTAAGTTCTTGTCTGCACTTTATTGGGTAACTAAGCACTGAACCCATTCAACAGATTCAGGGGGAAAAAAGCACATGAAGACCATTCTTCAAGTGAAAAAAAAAAGAGAAAAGTTTAAAATAGGATGGTGAATCATGTAGAATAAAGGAGTAAGATCCTCTAGTTTTAGTCCATTGCATTATAATAAACTAGCATATACTGAGCATCTACTGTGTGTCAGGCACTGTGCTAGACAGCCCTAAAATCTTTTTCTCATTTAATCTTTGAGGCAAATTTAGTAAAGACTTACATGATTAATTTTAAGCATAGCAGGAAAGAAGCAGAAGAGTAGCCTGACTTTTTCCCTTCCCTCCACTATACATTTTCTCCATACATAAGTTTGCATGAATGAACAAATGAATAGCTTCAAATAAGCTTTGAAGGTTGTTCCTTTCTTTGAGGTCAGCGTAGACACAGAACTTGGAAAGTAAGAGTATTCTACCAATAGACACTACTTACCCTTCACCACTGAAATAAATGATCAAATGAAATAAATGATAAAATTATTGATAATGTCAAGTTCATATTAATAAATATTTACTGAATACATAGTGAGCCCAGCACTATATTGGCCAGTATAGGTACACTGGGAGGGGCTGTTTAAGACAGAACAATGCTTCTGTGGGCAAGTATGTCTCTCTGAGCTCCCTACCAGCCACTCAATGGATATTTAAAGAAGGAAAGGAGAGAGAAATAACATCAACAAAATAAATGAGCTGTTGTATGCAACTTAATTTTATAGAAAATTGATATGAGGCATATTCAAGGGGGAAACAGCTTGTGGGAAATACATTTATTAATACAGTAATACAGTTTAAATCAATTAATATATGAATTGATACCCTCATTATAATCATTATACTTTGCATTTGCAGAACATATTGGTCTTCAGAAGTTCAAGTTTTTGTCTGAAATATAAGGTGACTGAGACACTACACCATACATGCCAAGCCAAAACTGGAAATCAAGTTCCATCTAAACTTAATTCTAAATAGGTATTCCTATGAGAAAAGTATGTGTAACATACAGGGTATGGATTAAAAAAAATTGAAAGGCAGAGTCAAGATGGCAGTGTGGGAAGATGGGGAGTTAGCGTCTCTCCACAACTAGAGCACCTGCTGGCCGCTGGTGGGGAACTCTGATGCCCAAGGAGACGGAAGGAACCCTAAAGTAAACTGGTAGGATGCAAAGGGACTGAGGTGGGGAGGAGAAGTGGAGGCCAGACAGGATCTATGCCCCTGAGGTCAGGGAGATCAGGACACACAGGCGGGAGGGGCCCTCCACCAGGAGGAGAGGAAGAAGGGCAGAGGGCAATTGCCCCACCCACTCAGGCCAGGGAGCCTGCTGAGCTCCCAGGCCTGTCCCCTGCCCTCCAAAGCCCCCTCCAGGCTGCATGGGTCCTTGTGGGCACAGTAGGGAGGCTGGGGAGATCAGGAGAGGCAGGCAGGAGGGACTCTCCCAGACTGGAGGAGCAAGAGAGGAGAGAAGGGCATTTTCCCCACCCACTGGAGCCCCGGAAGACTGCTGGGCTCCCAGGGGAGGTCCCATGCCCTCTGAGACCAGGGGTGGGGGGCACGCCTGGGCCCTTTCGGTCCCTTGAGCCTAGGTCCCACCCCCCACAGCCCCCAGGGACTTTTCCAGCCCTGTGGGTCCTGAGCATTGGCCCCGCCCACAACGCAAACCTCGCCCTTGCTTAGGCCCCACCCCCTACAGCCAAGGCCTCGCCCCCCCCCGCCTTTTTTTTTTTTCTTTTCCCTCCTCCTCTTTTTTACTATTGTGGTACTGCTGTACCTTCTGGTTGTTGTTTTATCTATATTTTTATTTTTATATTCTTTCTAACATATCTGTTTCCTAGTCTAATTTTATTTTTTACTTTGTTAATGTTCTCTTTATTTAATTTTTTTTTTTGTGCCACCCTACACAGCTTGCAGGATCTTGGTTCACAAGTTGGGGGTCAGGTCAAAACTCCTGTGGTGCGAGCTCTGAGTCAGAAGCACCAGACAAACAGAGAACCTCAGACCCCAGAGAGTATTCATTGGAGTGAGGTCTCATGGAGTTCCTCATATCACCATCAAGACACAGCTTTACCCAATAGCCTACAAACTCCAGTGGTGGAAGCCTCAGGCCAAACAACCAGTAAGACAGGAACACAATCCCACTCATTAAAAAAAAAAAAGAGGCTGCAAAAAACTAGTCACAGATAAAGGAGCAAGGTAAAAACCTACAAGACCAAATAAATGAAGAGGAAATAGGCAATCTACCTGAAAAAGAATTCAGAGTAATGATAGTAAAGATGATCCAGAATCTCAGAAATAGAATGGAGGCCCAGATTGAGAAAATACAAGAAACGTTTAACAAAGATCTAGAAAAAGTAAAGAACAAACAAACAGAGATGAACAACACAATAAGTGAAGTGAGAAATACACTAGAAGGAATCAATAACAGAATAATTGAGGCAGAAGAACAAATAAGTGAGCTGGAAGATGAAATGGTGGAAATAACTGCTGAGGAGCAGAATAAAGAAAAAAGAATGAAAAGAATTGAAGACAATCTCAGAGACCTCCGGGACAACACTAAACGCACCAACATTTGAATTATAGGGGTCCCAGAAGAAGAAGAGAAAAAGAAAAGGTCTGAGAAAATATTTGAAGAGATTATAGGCGAAAACTTCCCTAACATGAGAAAGGAAATAGTCACCCAAGTCCAGGAAGCACAGAGAGTCCCATACAGGATAAACCCTAGGAAAAACATACCAAGACACATATTAATCAAACTAACAAAAATTAAATTCAAATAAAAGATATTAAAAGCAGCAAGGGAAAAACAAAAAATAACATACAAAGGAATCCCCATAACATTATCAGCTGATTTTTCAGCAGAAACTCTACAGGCCAGAAGGAAGTGGCATGATATACTTAAAGTGATGAAACGGAAGAACCTACAACCAAGATTACTCTACCCAGCAAGGATCTCATTCAGATTCAATGGAGAAGTCAAAAGCTTTTCAGACAAGCAAAAGCTAAGAGAATTCAGCACCACCAAACCAGCATTACAACAAATGCTAAAGAAACTTCTCTAGGTGGGAAACACATAAGAAGAAAAAGACCCACAAAAACAAACCCAAAACAATTAAGAAAAAGGTATTAGGAACATACATATCGATAATCACCTTGAATGTAAAATGTATTAAATGCCCCAACCAAAAGACACAGACTGGCTGAATGGATACAAAAACAAGACCCATATAAATGCTGTCTACAAGAGACCAACTTCAGACCTAGGGACATATACAGACTGAAAGTGAAGGGATGGAAAAAGGTATTCCAGGCAAATGGAAATCGAAAGAAAGCTGGAGTAGCAATATTCATATCAGGTAAAATAGACTTTAAAATAAAGACTGTTACAAGAGATAAGGAGGGACACTACAAAATGACCAAAGGATCAATCCAAGAAGAAGATATAACAATTATAAATGTTTATGCACCCAACATAGGAGCACCTCAATACATAAGGCAACTGCTAACAACCATGAAGGGAAAAATTGACAGTTACACAGTAATAGTAGGGGACTTCAACACCCCACTAACACCAATGGACAGATCATCCAAACAGAAAATAAATAAGGAAACACAAGCTTTAAATGACACAATAGACCAGATAGATTTAATTGATATTTATAGAACATTCCACCCAAAAGTGGCAGAATACACTTTCTTCTCAAGTGCACATGGAACATTCTTCAGGATAGATCACATCTTGGATCACAAATCAAGCCTCAGAAAATTTTTAAAAACTGAAATCTTATCAAGCATCTTTTCTGACCACAACGCTATGAGATTAGAAATCACTTACAGGAAAAAAAAACAACTGTAAAAACACAAATACACGGAGGCTAAACAGTGCACTACTAAATAACCAAGAGATCAAAAAAGAAATCAAAGAAGAAATTTAAAAATACATAGAAACAACTTACAATGAAAACACGACGACCCAAACCTATGGGATGCAGCAAAAACAGTTCTAAGAGAGAAGTTTGTAGCAGTTCAATCTCAGCTCAAGAAACAAGAAAAATCTCAAAAAGAAATCTAACCCTATGCTTAAAACAACTAGAGAAAGAAGAACAAAGAAAACCCAAAGTCAGTAGAAGGAAAGAAATCATAAAGATGAGAGCAGAAATAAATGAAATAGAAATGAAGAAAACAATAGCAAAGATCAATAAAACTAAAAGCTGGTTCTTTGAGAAGATAAACAAAATTGATAAACCCTTAGCCAGAATCAAGAAAAAAAAGGGAGAGGACACAAATCAATAAAATTAGAAATGAAAAAGGTGAAATCACAACTAACACTGCAGAAATACAAAGGATTATAAGAGACTACTACAAACAACTATATGCCAATAAAATGGACAACCATGAAGAAATGGACAAATTCCTGGAAAGGTACAATTTTTCAAGACTGAACAAGGAAGATTTAGATAATACAATGAGACCTATCACAAGTAATGAAATTGAAACCATAATTTAAAATCTTCCAACAAACAAAAGTTCAGGACCAGATGGCTTCACAGGCAAATTCTATCAAACATTTAGAGAAGAGCTAACAGCGATCCTTCTCAAACTCTTCCAAAAAATTGCAGAGGGAGAAACACTCCCAAATTCATTCTATGAAGTCACCCTCATCACCCTGATACCAAAACCAGAAAAAAAAATCACAAAAAAAGAAAATTATAGACCAATATCACTGATGAACATAGATGCAAAAATCCTCAACAAAATACAAGCAAACAGAATCCAACAGCACATTAAAAGGATCATACACCATGACCAAGTGGGATTTATCCCAGGGATGCAAGGGTTCTTCAATATACACAATCAATCAATGTGATACACCATATAAACAAATTAAGGAATAAAAACCATATGATCACCTCAATAGATGCAGAAAAAGCTTTTGACAAAATTCAACACCCATTTATGATAAAAACTCTCCAGAAAGTGGGCACAGTGGGAAACTACCTCAGCATAATAAAGGCCATATATGACCAACCCACAGCAAACATCATTCTCAATGGTGAAAAACTGAAAGCATTTCCTCTAAGATCAGGAACAAGACAAGGATGTCCACTCTCACCACTATTATTCAACATACTTTTGGAAGTCCTAGCCATGGCAATCAGAGAAGAAAAAGAAATAAAAGGAATACAAATTGGAAAAGAAGAAGTAAAACTGTCACTGTTTGCTGATGACATGATTCTATACATTGAAAATCCTAAAGATGCCACCAGAAAACTACTAGAGCTAATCAATGAGTTTGGTAAGGTTGCAGTTTACAAAATTAATGCACAGAAATCTCTGGCATTCCTATACACCAACAATGAAAAATCAGGAAGAGAAATTAAGGAAACGATCCCAGTTACCACTGTAACAAAAAGAATAAAATACCTAGGAATAAACCTGCCCAAGGAGGCAAAAGACTTGTACTCAGAAAACTATAAACTACTGATGAAAGAAATCAAAGATGACATAAACAGATGGAGAAATATACCATGTTCTTGGATTGGAAAAATCAATATTGTGAAAATGACTATACTACCCAAATCAATCTACAGATTCAATGCAATCCCTATCAAACTACCAACGGCATGCTTCACAGAATTAGAACAAAAAATTTTACAATTCGTATGGAAACACAAAAGATCCCAATAGCCAAAGCAATCTTGAGAAAGAAAAACAGAATTGGAAGAATCTGGCTCCCCGGCTTCAAACTACACCACAAAGCTACAGTAATCAAGACAGTATGGTACTGGCACAAAAACAGAAATATAGATCAATTGTACAGGATAGAAAGTCCAGAGATAAACCCACGCACATATGGGCACCTAATTTATGACAAAGGAGGCAAGAACATACAATGGAGAAAAGACAGCTTCTTCAATAAGTGGTGCTGGGAAAACTAGACAGCTACATGTAGGAGAATGAAATTAGAACACTACCTAACACCATACAAAAAAATAAACTCCAAATGGATTAAAGTCTTAAATGTAAGACCAGACACTATAAAACTCTTAGAGGAAAACATAGGAAAAACACTCTCAGACATAAACCACAGCAAGATCTTTTTTGACCCACCTCCTAGAGTAATGGAAATAAAAACAAAAATAAACAAATGGAATTTAATTAAACTTAAAAGCTCTTGCACAGCACAGGAAACCATAAACAAGATGAAAAGACAACCCTCAGAATGGGAGAAAATATCTGCAAATGAAACAACAAAGGATTAATCTCCAAAATATACAAACAGGTCATGGAGCTCAATATCAAAAAAACAAACAATCCAGTTGAAAAATGGGCAGAAGACCTAAATAAACATTTCTCTAAGGAAGACATATAGATGGCCAAGAGGCACATGAAAAGATGCTCAACGTCACTAATTATTAGAGAAACGCAAATCAAAACTACAATGAGGTATCACCTCACACCAGTCAGAATGGCCATTATCAAAAAATCTAGAAACAATAAATGCTGGAAAGGATGTGGTGAAAAGGAAACCCTCTTTCACTGTGGGTGGGAATATAAATTGTTACAGCCACTATGGAGAACAGTATGGAGGTTCCTTTAAAGACTATAAATAGAACTACCATATGACCCAGCAATCCCACTACTGGGCATATACCCTGAAAAAAAACATAATTGAAAAAGAGTCATGTACCACAATGTTCACTGCAGCTCTATTTACAACAGCCAGGACATGGAAGGAACCTAAGTGTCCATCAACATATGAATGGATAAAGAAGATGTGGCACATATATACAATGGAATATTATTCAGCCATAAAAAGAAATGAAATTGAGTTATTTGTAGTGAGGTGGATGGACCTAGAGTTTGTCTGTCATACAGAATGAAGTAAGTCAGAAAGAGAAAAACAAATACCAGATGCTAACGCATATATATGGAATCTAAAAAAAAAAAAAAAAAAAAGAGGTAGTGGTGAACATAATTTCAGGGCAGGAATAAAGAGGTAGACATAGAGAATGGACTTGAGGACTTGGGGTGGGAGGGGGAAGCTGGGGCAAAGTGAGAGTAGCATCGAGATATATACACTACCGAACGTAAAATAGTTGGCTGGTGGGAAGCAGCAGCATAGCACAGGGAGATCTGCTAGGTGCTTTGTGACCACCTAGAGGGGTGGGATAGGGAGGGTGGGAGGGAGATGCAAGAGGGATATGGGAATAGATGTATGCATATAGCCGATTCACTTTGTTGTGGAACAGAAACCAATACAGTATTGTGAAGCAATTATACTCCAATAAAGATCTATTAAAAAAAATTGAAAGAAAAATCAAGTGTGTAGAACTTAATTCTTGAGTAATAGTTAATAGTTATAAATAAACATTAAAATCGCTAACTATTTACTCATTTGTTTCCAAACACTGACTAAAAGAGCCACAGCAAAAAAAAAAAAAAAAAGGAAAAAGCCTAAAATACTATTGGAAACAGTAGAGACCAGATGAAAAAGAAAGAGTAAAACCTATTAGTGCTGAAAATCAAAGAAAATATTTTAAAATGAAAAATAAAAACATTTATAGAGTGCATCCTTGTGCCCTGAGCAGCATGTTTTCTCACTGTTAACAGCCTGGCTTCTATAAAGAAAAACTGACAATTACTGACATAAATTACTGTCTTTATAGACAATGAGAACTATGCAACAGAATGAATTCCCATTTTGGTGATGCCCCAGGAAAGTTATACTAGCTATACCAACACTTGGTCCTGCACATCTGAGGCACGCCTGTCATCTCCCCGGCCTCCATCTCCTACTGCCGTATTTTGCCTACTTGTAGTTTTTTACTGACATTTAAATGATGTTTTACATTTGTTTCTTTTTAAATTGAATATATTCTCACAGCTTCTTCCCATTCTTTGTGGGAAGAAGGGGAATACACATGGAAAAATAAATATTAATTGGGCTGGAAGTTCTGGGCACGACCTTTTGATAAGACTATGAAAGCATTTCAAGGTTCATCATTGGGCTGGTCTAGCATTTGGAACAAATATAACCAACATCAGAGATATCAGTGTTGGCATTTCAATCTTGGGCAGATGGACAGAGTCCTCCATCTCCAAAGTTGACATGTTTTTAAAGAGGTCAAGTATGTCACCTGAATCTATGTGCAATTTTTAAAAAATTATCTCACAAGGATTAAATACACAGATACACCAGAGCAAATCAGCCTTGGAATGGAAGCCTCAGACTTCATTCCAAGCAATTATCTTCCCACAGATCTTTAATCTCCAAATAAACAGCCACTTCAAGTCTACAGAAAAGTATGGGGGGAGGGGAGGTTTAAAAACAAACAAACAAAAAAAATTTTGACAACTGACAGAATACCTCATGTTCAGGAAGCAGGAAAACTTTTCTTTGGTTGGGGGGTTGGTATTTGCCTTTTTTGTTCTTTTGTTTTTGGGGAGGTTGTTTGTTTTGATTTGGAGGGTTTGGGTGGTAAAATCTGCACTTTTCATTTGTTTCTAAGTCATTAGTCCATTCAACAAGCATGAGCCAGGTGCCTACATGCTGGTGCTGGGGGAAAAGAAATGAACTAAAAAGGAGGTCACAGACAGGTAGGGAGGACAATGGCGGCCAGGAAAGTATTGGGTCTGAGGTGGCTATGCAGGAGGAAAGGGTGCACAGGAGTGGGTTAAGGACTTTGAACTATATCCTGAAGGCACTGGGGAAATATGGAAAGCAGAGTGTGATATTATTACATTTTAGAAAAAAATCAGAGTGAAATAGAAATGGCAGGGCGGGATCAAGGAGATCAGCTGGGAGATTTTCCAGGGTGCTCTGTGCCAGTTGAGGAGATGAGTAGGTCTAAAACCCCACCTCTGCACTCAGCTCTCCAAGCCCCACATCCTAGAGCAGGAGGTTTCATTCTATGAGAAGGGGATCTATTATCTTCTTACAAAGGTGTGCTCTGCTTCCCAAGTCCTGAACAAAGGGCTGCAACCACCCATATTAATGTACATTTTTCTAATTCATAAACTCAGAGAGGGGTCCTTGTTCTAATTCGCACAAAGACAGCTGTATGAGCTGGGTTGTCCTCAATCTTGTAATTATTTAAGTGAGAAATAATAAGGTCCAGATCTAAAACAGAGAGGATAAGGAGAGGAGAAGATATTCACAGTGGATATTCATTCACCAAACATTTTGAGGGCCTAATTTGTGCCACCCTCCAAGTGTACAAAGGGAGTCATAACTTAGCTCTGACCTGGGACAGGTGACAGAGTAAGATGGGAGGTGATAGAAACAAACGCATTTCAAATATCAAACACCTGATTTGCCATTTGCCTTCTCAACCTGCTCTTGATCTTAATGTTCCCATTCTAGTTAATGTATTCGGCACTCCAAAATCTCAAAACCCCAGAATCAGCTTTGATTCTTCCTTGCCTCAATCAGTCAGACTTGTAGGACTATCCACTATCCCTGCAATACAGCTCATACTTTGCCATTTCGACTGCTTCTGCTCCAAGTCCTTACTACTTTCTCCCTTGAACCTCTGAGTTTAACTTACAGCTGTTCTCCCTACTTCCATTCTCTTTGATGTCTAATCCATTCTGCTTTGGCAGGATCTTTAAACCCAGCGATGACCAAGTTCTTATCAAGGAGTATCCATCTCATGAAGTTGAAATTCTTTAGCATGACACTCAAGTCACACTGTAATGGAACCCCAAGTTTCCTCTCCAGATTTATCTCCATTTTTATCTGATTATTTCTGATGATCATTTTGCCTCAACTATCCTTATCCTCCATCTCTGATGATCAAAATCCTACACCCTACACACTTTCCATGAAGGGCTAGCTGTCTTGTGAGGTAGTGAGCTTGTGGTGCTCCAGAAGAGGCTAAACAATTCTGGCATTGAGTAGGGGATTTGTAGGATCAGTAGTTCGCAAAGCCTAGTTGATCATCAGAATCACTAAGGAGAGATTTTGAAAGGTTCAGATTCCTAATTCCTAACTCTAGAAAATCTGATTTGATAAGTTTGGAATACTGCCTGTGAATCTGTATTTCTAAAAGCTTCCATAAGAGCCAAAATTGTGAATCTCCCCAAATGACTACTTAAAGTCTGTTTCACTGTTACATTTCTATAACACGAAGCCTTGCCTGGGCCTCCCAGAAGGATGCGGTTGTTTCTGCCCCTGTGTAGATAGCATTTTTCATACTCTGTCTGTGTAGATAGCATTTTTCATACTCTGTCTTATCTTACAACTATTCAAATCTGTTTCCATCACCTCCATGACACTGCATGATCTTGAGGTCAAGAGTCCTGTATCGCACTCACTCACAGGGCCAGAATAGTCTTTCTATAAAGATTTGACAAATTAAATTGAATTTGCTTGCAGTAGATTTGAACTATGCTATTTTCAGGACCAAAAAAGAATGAGAGTTTAAACAAAACTGAAAATGGCACTATTAAATACAGAAGTCTCCTGATAGCTGGACTTTGATCTTAGTGTGAAAGATTAGCAAACCTGAAATGTATACTTTTCATTGAAACCGGATGCACACCATTAGTACAAATGCAAATGTGAACTCGTATAATAATATTCCGTTGGGTTTCAGACTCATTAGCCCCTCATATGTCAACTCCTCTTCTTCTGATGCTGATTTGCCCTTTCATTCTTCATGTTTGCTCCTTTTCTTTATCTTGAATTGACCACTAGAAGTTATTTTAGGGCATGATGATAGATTCTAAAACTTAGTGGCACAAAACTGCTACAGAATCTTTTTCTCTCTACGGAAATATGCCCATGAAGTACTACACCATTAAGGAAAGCAAATATATAGACAGTTTTTTGGCTCACAAAATTACATTTTAAATTGTGTATTTAAAATATGTATGCAATCCCAAGAATATATAGAAATTTGTAAGTAGACCTTTCAACTAATAATATAGGCAAGTTTTCTAAAAATCAACTTTACTGAAATATAATTACAGATAATAAACTATATCTACTTCAATTTAACAATTAGATGAGTTTTGACAGCTGTATACACTCATGAAACCACCATCACATACAGAACAGTTACTCATTCCCAAAAGACAATTTTCTTTAAATAGTAATCATTCCAAAAGCAAACCTAAACTGAGTACATAAGAGATTCCCTCCTCTTTCCAAAATACATTTAATTGGGTATAAATTGTGTAAACCAGTGATTCTCAACTGGGGTGATTTTACGCCCCCAGGAGTCATTTGGAAATATCTGGAGACAGTTTTGGTTGTCTGGATTTGGGGTGGGTGCTACTGATAACTAGTGGTTAGAGGCCAGGGATGCTGCTAGACATCCTACAATGCACAGGATGGCCCCCACTACAACACAGGACTATTGGCCTAAAATGTCAGTAGCGCTGAGGTTGAGAAACCCTGGTATAGATGTCCATGTCCATAACTGACCTTGAATGAAGCAATACAATATTCACTTTCTAACTCTTCGCATTTGCTTATTGTCCTGCCTGAAATGCCTCTCCAATGCCCACCAACAAACCTATGAAGAGGGTACTATTTTCCTCCCCATTTTATAATTGAAAGAAACTGAGGCTTAGAGAGGTGAATTAACTTGGCCCAGGTCATACAATTAGTATGTGGCAGGGCTGGAATCTGAATCCAGGTCCTTTTACTCTGGAGCCTGTTCTTAAATTCTATGCGATACTACTGATTTTTCTAAATAAAAATACAAGCTCTATGTGTGGCCTGGGCACTTAGTAAACAGTCAATATATCTAAGCAAATACTAACATGCCGAATGTACACAGGCACCAATTCAATAGGAGAAAGTACCTTCTTTCTGTCAATTAGATACTATTTTTTTTCCAAATTATTGGTGAATGGGAACATATCTTATGTTCTTGGGTGTCTTATTTGTACCAAGCACAAAAGCCTCTTTTCATTCAATCTTCCTGGGAACACTGTGCATGGTTATTAGTAACCACATCTTTAACATGAGGAACCAGAATCTCAGAGTAAATTAACCACAATAGTGTTGGGATTTAAACCAACATCATCTGGGTTTGTCTGTTTATTTAACTGTACCAAACCCTCAGTAGTTGCTATTATAAACCGAATGTTTGCATCCCTCTTAAATTCCTATGTTGAAGCGCTAACCCCCAGTATGATGGTATTTTGAGATAGGGCCTTTGGGAGGTAACAGGTCATGAGGGCAGGGCCCTGATCAGATGGGTGAGTGCTCTTATGAGAGGCAGCAGTTTGCTCTTTCTCTCTACCTGCCAAGTGAGGACACAGTGAGAAGGCAGCCATCTGCAATCCAGGAAGAGAACTCTCACCAGAACCTGACCGTGCTGGTTCCTTGATCAAGGCCTTCCAGGCTCCAAATTGTGAAAAAATGAATTTCTGTTGTTTAAGCACCCAGTCTACGGTATTCTGTTATGGCAACCTGAGCAGACCAAGACAGCTGGAAATTATAAAACTGTACCAAAAGAACACTGTTTCTTAAATTCTTTCTTGTTTCTACCCTCAGATATATCCAATCTGAGATAAGGAGCTTTTACCCTGTTACCTTCAACGTCCTTCTAAGGAACTTTTTTCTGAATGTCTTCCTATACTGTAGCTAGAATAAAATAATCTATACAATACACCAAGCAATGTGTCTAGGCAGAATAGGCTCTACATAGACATTATTGTGTTGTGTTTTTTAAACCTGTAAGTGCTTTTCAGTGTTTTTTCTTTCACTGGCATATATTAACCACGCCTTAAAGCTTTTGGCAGGTTTGATCAGCAGTCTCTCTCTTTGTGAAGGTAGTATTCTCTATGTCCCTACCCCCAATACCACTGTACATGGTTTGTTCACTCATTTCTACCACCCTAAGCTTTACTGAGAAGTCCTTTCTGCAAAAATCACACACGCACAGAAACCCTACAGCTTTATTCAAATTAGCTTAGGGAATTCCTCTAGGCTTCTCCTTCCTACTTTCTGCTGTGTTCCTTGGTGCTTTCTGCAGTTCCTACCATTTTCCTTCCTATATTAGCTCAAACTTTCCAACATATCTTTGTTAAACTTGGAATCTAGATCTCAACTTCCTGTTTCATCACTGACCCTGAAGTCCCAAAGGATGCCCTGCTAGGCATTGCTCAAGCTCCAGATCCCCCAAATCCCTCTGCCCTAATGTGGGGCTCTTCACCACACTGGTGACCTTCCCTCTGCCCTAGGCTCAGCATGGGGAAGATGAATTAGGCTCTTCTTTTATTACAGATCACAGTCTGCCCTGTCTCAGAGTTCTGCATGTATGTGCCTGTCTTCCCACATGGAAAAGAGTCCAAGCCCCATTCATTCTCATATGTCCCAGCTCCCCTAGCACCAGTCTATGGCTGTGCTCAAGACAGGAAATGAATTAGACTGAACTGAGGCTACAGTTGTATTCTAGTTCTTCAGAGCTTTTATTCTTCTTTTCTTCTACCCTTCTAGCTCCATGATTCCCCACCCTTCTTTGATACCACTTTGCTTTTATTCTTGACACTTTGGGCAAAAGTCAGAAGACCTGTATGCAAATCAAAGCTTTTCTACTTGCCACTGGACAAGTTATTTAACCTCCCAGCCTTCATTCAGTCATCTACTATAGAGGAGAGAGAGAAAGAGAGGGAGAGAGAAAGAGTATCTGATATATGCTAGCATTCAGTTATTGTTATTTGTCACTATTAGTATGATTATTGTAGCTTGAAAATGGCCATGGTGAGAGTATTTACACCACTGAAATTAGTAAACACTACAAATTGGGACTTTTTTTTAGACAGCTGCTTTACCAGCACACCACTAGGCTAGTACTGCATACTGAAATGATAATATTTTTGATCTATTAGGTTAAATAAATCATTATTAAAATTAACTTCACCTGTTTCTTTTTACTTTTTTGATACGGCTAGCAAAGAATTTTAGATTACATTGTGATATTCTTTTTGGCTGGCGCTGGGCAAGATAGACCCTAACCTACATGGTAGCATCACCCCATCAACACCCCACAGTTTGGTCTCCAGGTATTTCTGGGCATCCCAGGGAGAGCTCAGGTGCTCCAAAAAATGGTCTGAGTTGATATTTGCCACCTTAATCAGCAGTTCTCTCTTTGAACCATTGTTCTTCCTAAGTCTTCAGGACCCTTGCATGGTCTAATTACCTTGACATTCCAGACAGATCTCTCCACATCCTTGTTTGATTTGCTGTGGGTTAGGTCCCTTCCACAGCTATTAGAAACGTCTACTCAGAGCACCCAAGAACCCAATATCTCTATTTCAAGGGTCCTTATCCACTTCATCGCAGTTCCAGGTGGCAACAAGGTAAGAACCAACTCAATGCCCACCAATGAAAAAATCCTAAGGCTCCTTATACACAGAAGTCCCTTCTTCTTTAACACTCTCTCTCCAGTTACTTAGACCTCATCTTCTATTCCTGGCCCAGGGAGAGAAGGAGAAAATTCTACGAGGGACAAAATTACCCTAATATACAAAAAACTACCTTTGATGTTTCCTAGCTGCCCCCACCTCTAACTTTTACATTATATTAAAGCTTCTTCATAATGTGTTAAATATGAGATTCTGTTATTGCAAGGTTAGTAAAAAAATCATGTTTTTCATGGGTCTTTTAGTTACTGCTTAGATAAATAAAAGGGAGAAAGGTTTATTACTTGTTTGTTTCTTTTTAAACTTGTTTATTAACACTGATATAAACAGTAAGACTCAGTAGTCTAGGTATGATGTGAAGTGGCTTGACTGCTAGGGTCATGGCAGTAGAGATGGTGACAAATGACCGATGTGGGTTATACTTTGGAGGTAGAACAATAAGGTTTACTGGATTAGATATGACAGGTGAAGGAAATCAAGGAATCAAAGGTGACTTCTGGGCAATGTGGCTGAGTAGCTGTGTAGTGGTGTCATTAACTGAGCGTTAGAGGAAGACAGGAGGAGCAGATAGGGGAGGCAGTTTGCAAGTCAAGAGCTCCGCTTTGGACAGCTCCTCATTTAAACACCACAGAGGTGTTGAAAATGACTCCAAGAGTAATTTTATTTTCCCCATTTTACAGATGAGGAAATTAAATCACAGAGAGGTTATGTAACTTGGCCAAGATCATTTGACTAACTCACTCCATGTGATGTTTTCCTTTACATAGCAGTATAGAGGTTAAGGTTGCTGAATTCTAATCCCAGGACCACCATCTACTAGTTGTGTGACCCTTTGACAAGGCATTTAATTTCTCTGAGCTGTGATTTTGTCCTTTTGAAAATGGAAAGTTTCCTGCTCAGGATGTGTGTGAGGGTTAAGTGAGACAAGACAGGCAATGTACATGACATAGCATATAATAAATGCTGGGTAAATGTTAGCTAATATTATAGCTGGTTACTTTCAAAGCTAGGAATATTGTTGTCGCCTTATGATCTTAGGTTTACTCCAACTAAAAGGACCCATCTAGAAGGTATATTTTCTCCATCCAATTGTCCTTTAGCTTTGGCACTAGTTGAAGACTAGTTATCAAGACTAGCTACGACTCATTATGAAGACTACGTACCAGAATGACAACTTGGTCGTCTGTGATGGATATATTCTGACATCTAAAAATTAGGTGGGGCGGGTAGGAAAGGGGGCGGAGATGTACTAACTGAAACCTGAAATAAAGCCTGACTAAGTAAAGGAAACATCAGAGACAAAAGACAAGATACAAAAACTCCACTGAAAGGGTCTGAAATGACCAAAGAGAAAAAGTCCCAACCTTAATCAGGGAAAGTTAGTTTCATCAGTGAAAAAAAATAACCACACACACGATACAATCAGGCAGTAGAGATCTTGATACTGGAAAACCAAAGGTGAGGAGTATTCAAGAGCATTTCCCCCACGCTCACCTCACAGGAAGAACTGGTCCAAAATTAGCAAGATTGAGAGGTCTTAGTTTAAATGCCTGGAAAATTCCTTCCCTGAACAGCAGCCTCGTCCACCATCCCAATGGACACCCTAACTTCAGAATGCCTTTGGTGATACCACCCCTTCTCCATCAATGGCCAAAATAAACAGCAGTGAAAAATCACTGACAACTGAGGGCAGGGGGTAGGGTAGGGGAACGACCCACTGAACAGTCACCAAAATGGTGCCCTTTCTATAACTTTGAAAAGTAAAATGAGGACGCGATCATTAATTTTAGTATGAAAAGCTATCAGAGGAAGCAGGGCAAAAGCAAGACCACAGAGAGACATGTGAAAATGGCTAATGCGTCATGCCTTCTCTTTTTCAGAAGTATAGGGTCCACCCCACCCCAGGCAGGCTTCCTCCAGGTTGGATCCTGGCTACTCGTCCGGTGTGGGGTCTTTGGTGCCTGCAGTCTGGGGAGTTGGTCTAGTAGAACTGTTAAAAGCAAGAGCTCTAGAGACAGGCTGCCCAAGTCTGAATCCCAGCTTACCTCAAGCGTTTCAGTCATAATGGAAGAATTATTGGAGTAACTGGGCAAATCACTTAACCTTTCAAAGACTTTGTTTTTCTCATTATTAAATGAGGGAAAGAGTATAGTAACTGTATCTAGTATCTAACTCTGCAGGGTTACTGTGAGATGTCAGTGAGGTAATGCACGTAAAGTACCTAGCACGCAGCTTTTAATAAGCATTTACATTATTATGTCATTATCTGTAGTTTCATTCTGATTAGACCAGGATTTCTCAGTGGGAATGAGCCTTAAAAAAAACAACTGCCGGGAATTTGTTCCTTTTCAGTCTACTTCTGTGGCTTGCCACTACTCTAGAAAAGAATATTTATTGAGTACTCACTAAGTGCCCCCCAAAATTGCTAAAAAAAATAGCAGGGAACCATTACTTAAAGTCCCAAGAATAAAAAAAGAGAGGCAGGAAGATCAGACAAAGGTGGATTTCAGAAGTTTTCTGAAAGAGATGAATCAGTGAGGAGGGGTAAGAAAAGCCAACTTTTGCATACCTATGAAGGTTAGGATCATTTCTAATCTGTCATAAACAGTTGTGACTTCCTTTTGTATGTTTTTATTTTTCTTTCTTTTCCCAAACATATCATAGAAACCCAGGGGACCATAAAAGCTGTGTTGACTGGAAGCAAATATGAAAGGGGAGGGTAGAAACTCTATTGCGTGGCTGTATCTTGTTTCAGTAAGAGCTCCAGGAGGAGAGAAACCCCAGGGGAAAGAATATGTGGTGGCTAAAAGCAGACAGCCAACCAGTTACTCCTGGGGACCCCCAGACAGTAAAGAAGACACAAATGAGGTGGTTGCCTCAGGGGGATGCCTGTCAACTCCACAGCAACTCTGGAGGGATATGCCCCAGCCCAAAGCCCCCGGGTGATTTCCTCCTCAGAAAGGGCAGCCTGGGATAATGGCTAGGATGCTAGACTGGTGGGCAGAAAAGTGATGGTAGTACTAGGGTAATTTATTGCCAAACCAGGATTCTTTGTGAGTGAAAAGGAAGACTATTCAAAGTAATGCTGGTCAACAGCTCATACCAAGAACGCCAGGGCAAGCCAAGGCATGACCCTAGTCAATGTCCACTGTCCTACTCTTTGCACAAACACATAACTAGAAGACTAGAAGCAGCCTGCTGGGGAACAAAGAAAAAAAGAGTGGATAAGTGATGAGCAAGGAAACAAACTTTTTTTTTTTTCATTTTTTTTTTCCAAAACAAACAACTTCTTATTGAAGTATAGTTGATTTACAATGTTGTGTTAGTTTCAGGCATACAGCAAAAGTGATTCGGTTTTTTATATATGTATATGTACATATGTGTGTGTGTGTGTGTATTCTTTTTCAGATTCTGGAAACAGACATTTTTAAAAGGCACTGCTGGTGCCCTTATGGAGCAACTTTATATTCATGATCTCATGTAATCCCTTGCAGAGTGGGAACTATAGAGGAAGTGATGTTGCTGGAATGTGAACTCAAGACTGTCTGAAGTTAAAACACTTCATCCCTTTTTGCCCCATCCTACCACCCTGGTTCCAGCACTCATCACCTCACTGGCAGGCTGTAATGGCCATAGTAACTACTCTTACTGAGTACTTTGAAAACTCTACTGGATACTTTGTATATGGTGGTACATTACAATCATCAAAAACCTGCAGGGCAATAAGGAAATGGGAGGTTCAGTAAAGTTAAGGGCCACATGGGGGTAAGTAGTGAAGCTAAAACTAAAATTCAGGTCCGTCTGGCTGCAAAGCCAATGCTCTCACTCACGAAGCTGTACAGAGTGATGGGATTAAACTGAGAGTGAGGGGGAGTGGGCCTGCAGGGCTGTATGGCACAAGCAGACGGAGAGACAGGTTGGTCACAGAAGCAAACTTTCCCACCCAGTCCTTGGCTCCAGCCAGGCCTGTCCTCCCTGCCACCTAGACCCCCTGCGCACGTGGTCCTCACCACTCCTTTGTAATTAATTGACCACACTGTTCTCCCGTCTTACAACCATCTCCCCTTCCTCTCTGCCAATCTATAAATTAGCCTTTGTCACGGTGACACTTTATTTCCGTCACAGTGTTTTACTCATACAGCTCTGTTTCCTGCCTGTCCTGGCTGTAGTTTTTCTCTGCATAGAGACTCTAAGCAACTTTCAGAACTGTGGCTCTCAGTCCCTTTAATATCCCACAGTGACTAGAAGGCTACAGTCACATGGTAAGAGGTGGTTAAACCCTCCTGCATTAGGGCTGAAGGCTTGTAGCACTCTTCCTCCCCGACCCCAACATCGAAAGAGGAATTCCCCAGGAGAAACAGAAGCCACTCTTTCTCACACACACACACACACACACACACACACACACACACACACACACACACATCTCCGTCTCTCTAAGTCTCTTCTGACTTCTAAATATCACCAACTCTCAATTTTCATAGACTGTGCTGGAATAACAAATGCATTAAAAATGAAAAACATAAATAATCCCCAGAATTTCATTCGGTCATTAATTTCTTCCTCCTCGCTTTGAACCAATCTGTTAAATTGACTTCTCTAACACATGTGCATGCTTGACCTTGCTCTTGGGCCAGATTTTTTCAAAATGCACCAAAGTTCACTGGATGATATGCTCCCTAAGAGGAGGGACTAAAGCGTTTCTCAGTGCCTGGCACATGTAGGTGCTTTACATGTTTTTTGAATGAATGAGGCCCAGATGGATGATGGCTGTCCCAGCAAATGCCAGGTTAGACAGAGCCCCAATAATTTCTGCGTGCTATGTAAGCCCCTAGAACTTAGGTGCAATCTGAGTAAAAAGAGGAACTACGAATTGAAATTAAGTTGTCATGCCTGGGCCAAAATAAGTGGAGGTTTTAAAAATAGAAGTTTGGGTTACAATTCTTGAACACAGAGATTGTGCATGAAGGCTCATACCAACTACAAATGTGGAGGAGGAATAAGAATTTTCTCGTCATTTTACTGGAAAATAAAAGAACAAAACAAAGACTATTAAGCACCTAGTAATCTACTAAGTCCTCAAAATAAGTTTACTTTACCTGACTTACAAAATGTGAGTAAAAATGATATGTATGGCCTTTCTTAAGTTAAAGAAATGAATCAGGTATTGATCTGGGTGGGGCATAATTCATCATACCTAATTATAAGTACATCACCCATTACATCATGTTTCTTTTTCAGAGCATGATCACAGAGTCAATTTTGCACAAATATTCGTGGGGCAGATTACTAGTTGCCCCTCCTCTTATTCTTAGACCCTTGGTCATACAGGTAGAGACTACATTTCCCAGCTTCACTAGCAGTTGTGATCATGTGATTTGATTCTCCCCAATGGAATGTGAGAGTAAGTGATAAATATAATATATATTCTATATCACTTGCTTAAAAGGAAATTGCCTGCCTTAGGCTTCCTCTCTCTGTTCTTCTTTGAACTGAAACACAGGATATACCACATGATTTAGCTTTGTCTATGCAAATGAGCATCACTCCCTAGAAGGCAGAGCAACAAGGTGAAAGGAGAAGCCTGGATCCCTGATTGGCCTCATAGAGAGACATGACTTCTATCTTCCTTAAGTCACTGTATTTTGGAGTCCTTTTTCCCACATCTTAGCTTTTTCCATATTTAATACAATTTGAGAGAGATTTATCTGTCTTCTCAAGGGCTCTCTTAATCCTTGTGTATCAAAATCATTCTTCTTTGCATCATCTAATCATGTTATCATCTTTATTGATTTTCTCTTCTTCAATTGTCAACTGATCTGAATCTGCCACAGCCTCCTTTTTCAAAAGCTTTGTGATTCTCCAATGTGCTTTTACAGACTTCTTAGTATCTTGACTCTCTTGCAAGATTTGCACTTTTACTCATCACTCAGTTTACTTTGCATTCAAATGCTCACAACCGTGGACTTAGAATAAGATGGGGAAGGATATTTATGTGTGGACTAATTTCACTATTAGCCAATTCACTGGTGAATATTTTATGTTGTAAAAACTTTTGCTTCTCCCTATGATCTAACTGCAGGAACTTGGATAACGCTACTTAAGTGCCAAAGTATCATACCTGAGAAGAGTTCCAAAAGGTATTTAAGGGCTTCCCTGGTGGCGCAGTGGTTGAGAGTCCGCCTGCCGATGCAGGGGACACGGTTCATGCCCCGGTCCGGGAAGATCCCACATGCCGCGGAGCGGCGGGGCCTGTGAGCCATGGCCGCTGAGCCTGCGCGTCCGGAGCCTGTGATCTGCAATGGGAGAGGCCACAGCAGTGAGAGGCCCGTGTA
The DNA here is from genome assembly GCF_951394435.1 of Stenella coeruleoalba. Lineage (NCBI taxonomy): Eukaryota > Metazoa > Chordata > Mammalia > Artiodactyla > Delphinidae > Stenella > Stenella coeruleoalba. The sequence goes on along the minus strand of NC_137169.1, from coordinate 183,425,148 downwards.
CTGCAAAAAAAAAAAAAAAAAAAAAGGTATTTAAGAAAGGGGGAGCTTGTTGTATATATATTTTTTGTGGTTAATCTAGATTTTTTAAACATGCAAACTTAACAAACTCTAAATTTCATAAATATTTTTAGCTGCCTCTTAAACACTGCATGTATCCTACAGTGTTTCAACCCTAGTCAGCCATCACTCCTTGAATTTAAATTCTATGGCTATCTAGTATTTTGGTTCTATCCTGTTTTGATTTGTCTAACCAATTAGACATTATTATTACTGTTGTTGTTTTATACAATGTTTTTATTTAACCACATATTAATCACATATTTGCTCACCATTTCTTTTTGCAACTCAGACTTCTCATTCATGCTCAAACCCCAGAGAGGACCGGCTTGTGGCTATAAATTCTTAGGAGACATTTTTTCCCTCCATTCAAACCATGGTCAAACCAGACAAGTTTCCTTATTGTCCCATTCCACACGGCAGATTCATTTGGAGTTTAACCTTAAACTGAGCTTTGTGTATGGGTCTCTTATGAGATCCCCCAAGTTAGGCCAATCTTAGGCTTTATCTCTTGCCTTCTAAGTCCTGTGTATACATCAAAATAAAACTTCAAGGTCACAAAGATTTGTCAGATAACCTCAAATGAAATCTGCTTTGATGTTCATTTGCCCTCCAGGTTCCCACTTTCACTTAGTTTTCAACCTCTGCGAATGTCTTCCTTCCTTTCTTGCTCAGAGATGTATTTTTTAAATATTCTTTATATTCCATTCATTTATTTCGGTTGTTTTCAACCAGAGGATAATTCAGGATACCTAACCCTCTTGCTGCTAGAGCTGGAAGTCTGCAATCCTAATTTTAAACAATCAACATTTTCCTAAATAAGGTCTCTGCCACAGTGTAATAGTAGTAATAATAATAGCTAATATTCACTAAGCATTACTATAAGCTGAGTACTGTTAAATGTGTTTTATTTTATTGTCATCTAATCCTCACAATACCACTGGAAGATCAAACCCAGATAATCTGACGCCAGAGCCCATGCTATTAACTACTACACATTCTGTGTCTGCAAGGCTTAGACGACAAAGGAGGGTTCAATTTCATACGTATAGGAAGAAAATATGCAAATCTTTCCTAATTAATGCAGCCAGTGAAAACTTCACAGACTTGCCAGGAATTGTTTTTCTAGGACTAGGAATGAGTCATACAAAACCTCTTGATAGGCTCTGTGTTTGAGATGGAGTCACAGGTATAACATAAAGCTAGGATTGTGATAAGGTTTCATCATATATGCCACATCTTCTATATGGAGTGACTGTGTAGGACCTGGCCTTGGGAAGGAAAGTGAGGCTATCTCTAAACTCAAGGAGAAAGGGGGTTTTGACCAATTATCAATGTCTTCCATGGACCAGGAGGCAGAAGTGCCATCTCTGGGCTACTCCTGACCTAAGATGTGGATGAGGACAAAATCCAGTCCTTGGGTCAATCTTCCTGCCACCTACCCTGGCTAACTGAGCCAATCTTCCCTGGACTCCCAAGTTATGCTTTCTCTCTGTTTCCTTTTTAGCAGCAAGTGAAAACCTTACCCAGATAGATCTAAAGTCATTCTCTCTCCACAGTTCCTTTCTCTGGACTGTTTTATCTAACTCTATTAAACGCAGCTTTGCAGATAAACTGGCCCATGTCTTTAGAACTGAGAAGAAACCAGGAAGAAAAGAATAAAAAATGAGCACAGAAAATCGTGTTCTAAGTCTGTGTATGCATATCCGGGGCCGGGGGCGGGGGGAGGGGGGAGGACAGACAACTGTCCTGAGTTTTCTGAGCTTTCTAAATCCAGAAATACCAGAAGACATTTTCAGTGGCGATAAATGTAAGTTTCGGAGTCATTCTGCTGGAGTTTGAATCTCAACTCTACAGAAAGCTATTTGACTTTGAGCAACTTACTATCTCTAAGCCAGCTTCATCATCTATAAAATAGGGATAATAGTTATACATATATCATAGCAATTCTCAAACTTTTTAAATCTCAGCACCTCTTTATACTCTTAAAAATTATTGAAAATTCTTAGGAGCTTTTATTTATGTGTCGTACATCTATTGATATTTACCACCACAAAAATTTAAACTGAAAATTTAAAAAATATTTATTTATTCATTTAAAAATTAACCCTATTACATGTTAATATAAACAACAAATTTTTATGAAAAAAACTCTATTTTCAAAAAAATTAGTGAGAAGAGCTTTACATTCTTATTATTTTTTAAATGTCTGGCTTAATGGAAAGTAAGTGGATTCACATATCTGCTGCACTCAATTTGTTGTGACACGCTGCTTTGGTCGATGTATATGAAGAAAATATAACCAACTACAAATGGGCAGTTAGAAAAAAGAGGAGTATCTTAATATTCTTTTCAGATAATTGTGGATATTGTCATTTGATTACACACCAAAACTCAAAAGTGATAGTTTATTAAAGGTTAGTTGTCATGTAGAATCAAAAATCATATCAATGAACATATTATACTGTTACATGAAGATCCATGGGAATATCTTACATCTTGAAAAGATCTTTTCCCATGCGTAAATTTGCAGCATTATTTATTCATGGGTCATTTTAAAATATTGGTTCACTGAGTTACACAGATTTTTCAAACATGGACCCACTGCCTTATGTTATGGCTAAATAAATAAATCACATTCATTAATATCACCACTAAGTTCATCATAAAAGTCTTCCAAGTATTAGAAAGCTGTCAATCTCAAGGTAGCAGATGCAAGTTTTCCCAAAGTTAACTTTCACTTGAATGCCTGATTTTATCATTGGCAAAAAACACTGTCAGTGGTTCTTGAAACAACAGGTACACTTCTTCCACTTTTAAGAAAATGTCTGCCGAATACTCAAGCCTGAAAAATCAGAAAGACCAACTCTTTGTTAGTCTTTTCTTTTTTCAAGTAAAAATTGTGTTCCATGAAAAAAAAACAGCGAGTTTAGCTCCCAACTCTGTCACACAGGGCTTTCCCTTGAGACAAACATCATCAGTGTGCAACATAAGCACTTCATGCACACGTCCCATTTCACCACCTAGAATAATAAAAAGATTTACACTCAAAGAGTCAAAGTTTAATAAAATTAATTTTTGCTGCTTCATCAGGACATCTAAAGTAAAATCGGCTTTCTTTTTTTTACTGTTAGTACCTGAAGAATATAATGACTATTACAGTGTAGCACCAGTACCTTAATTTATGCGAAAGTGACAGCAATTATCTGTCATCAGTTCAAATGTCAACACAGTGACAAAGGCAAGAATGTCTTAGTATTGTCATGAAAATAGCTCTGACCTCACAGACCTCTTAAGGAACCTTGGGCTCACAGATCACACTTGAAAATTACTGCTGTAAGACCAGATATCAATAGACTTTTTCTGTAAATGGCCAGATAGCAAATATTTTCAACCTTGCAAGCCACACAGTCTCTGCCACAACTACTCAACTCTGCCATTGTAGTGCAAAAGTAAACATAGGCAATACATTAAAAAATGAACATGACTATGTTCCCATAAAACTTTATTTACAAAAACAGTGGACAGGAGTTGGCCCTAGGCCATAGTTTGTTAATCCATGGTATAAACCAAACGAGATAATAAATTAAAAATACTTTCCACAATTCCTGGAGTATAATTATAGTAATTACTCAGCTAATGACAGCTATGATGACAAGTTTTCTTAACTCTCTCTCTCTCTCACACACACACACACACACACACACACACACACACACACACATCACAGCAAGATTGAGAAGCCTTAACAATACAATACTGCTTTCTGCTTCCTGTCCTTTATAATAAATTGACAGTTAACCTAACTGATTGCTGAAATGATAGATTCAAATTAGTTAAATAAATAAATAATAAGGAGACAATAACAGAAGTTTAGTAAAAAGGTATTACTTTAAGAACTTGAGGAGTTTGCAAATTTACTTCACAGCAAGGCACTATTTATTAGACAAGCATTGATCCAACTACCTGGAGCTCTGAGTCCTAGTTCCAGATCTGTCATTAACCAATTTGTAACCCTAGATTCCTCTAGGCCTCAGTCTCCCCATATTTAAAATGGAAGACATTGAGTTGGATAGTGTATCAATTTCCTATTGCTACAATAATGTTGTATAACAAACAACCACCAAACATCAGAGGTACATCACAATAAGCATCTATTTAGCTCAGGCATTTGTGTGTCAGCTGCAGGTCAGCTGACTGAGGCTTGAATTTGTTGGGTGGTTCTGTTCCACATGTCTCTCATTTTCTTTCTGGGACCAACAGAAGAGTCTGGGCATTATCTTCTGGTAATGACTGAGGTACAAGAAGCCAAAACAGAAACATGTAAGGCCTCTTAGGTCCCAAACTTGGAAGTGGCATACCATCACCTCAGCCTCATTTTACTGGCCAAAGCAAGTCACGTGGCCAAAACAAAGTCAAAGGGTGGGGAATACACCTCCACCTTTTCAAGGAGTACAACTTCACAGTCACATGGCAAAGAATGTAGTTACACAGAAGAACCAAGGCCATTCATGTAACATACTACAATTTTTACCTGAGATCCCTTCCATCTCTAATAAAAATTATAGCATATTTTAAATTAAAAGGCTTACCTATGTAGTTTTTCAAGAGATTGAGACTCTTTCTTATTTCTATAATTTCTTCAAGTTCACTTGGGCCAATGAAAGAAAAGAGAGAGGGGCAAGGAAAGGCAATGAGATAATTATGGAAATGGGAGGGAAGAGTGGCATGGGGGAAGGAGGGGATGTGAAGAAAGAGGAGGAAGGAGGGAGGGAAGAGAGGGAGGGAGAGAAGGAGACAGGTGTGAGAGAGAAGGGAAAACTAAAGGGATGAGGAAGGGATGTGAGGGGGAAATTAATAATTAAACTTGTTCTTGGAGAAACCCTATCAAAATGTAACCTCAGCCAGCAAAGTTATTAGAAGCCCATTAGAAAAAAAATAGCTCATTCTTAGGAACTAGGTTTGAAAAAGATATCTATTATGATTCTACCCAGAATAAGCTGCATGGAAAATGTGAGTGTCTAATATACATTTTATTTTTAATCTTTCTGTAAAGTTGATTTAGCATAAAGCATGTCTAATTAATTTAAACTTGTAAAGCTTTTATTATACAAGTCAAATTTCATAGAAAATTATCCATGTCTAAAAAATTGAAAATGAGATTTTAAAATTATACCTTTTTTATTATTGAGCTTATTTTCTACCACAGTTTCAGATCCTATTCATAGCTTTACCTCATTTTTTCACATTTACTGATTGGTATTGGCACTTTCAGACTATAAGTCTCTGATTTGATACTAAGTTAGATTTTAAAGCATTTCCAGCATTATGTTCTGTTAGTTTCATCTTGCATGTGTTCCCCTCATTTTTATATGTCTTCTTCATTTTTTTAAGTTAAAGTATAGTTGATTTACAATGTTGTGTATATGTCTTCTTTATTAACTGTTTTCCACAAAATAATTTTAGGCCTACAAACATTTTGAAGAGGTCACCTAATTTAGTAAGAGAGAAAATATGTTTCCAAATCTTTATTTTTATTAAGGGGCTATTATGACAAAGGTTAAGACATGTTTATAACTAAAGAGAAAGCTGGAATCAACCAAGAATCTGAAATTACAATGATTAACATTTTCCATCTGTAGAGTCTCTAAATTCTGAAACCAGTTTGAACCAATTCATGTTTGGAGGCAAGTGACGTGTAGGAGGCAAGAGCACAAACCAAGTCTCAAGCATCTACGTTCCAGTCCCAACTCTGCTACTAATTACCTGACAAATGACCTAACTTCCCTGTACCAGTCTTTTTTTTTTTTTTTTTTTTTGCAGTACGCGGGCCTCTCACTGTTGTGGCCTCTCCCATTGCAGAGCACAGGCTCCGGATGCACAGGCTCAGCGGCCATGGCTCATGGGCCCAGCCGCTTCGCGGCATGTGGGATCTTCCCGGACCGGGGCACGAACCCGTGTCCCCTGCATTGGCAGGCGGACTCTCAACCACTGCGCCACCAGGGAAGCCTTGTACCAGTCTTGCCTGAATCATAACAGGAGGAAATCCAAAAACCAAAGACCACTAAGTTTTCTCCCAGCAGCCATGTCTTGCAAATTATTCTTGTCAATTTTCATTGAGTTATTTTTCTTTCTGCTGACAGATGACCCACTGAAAGCACTGGGATTTTGGGGGGTTTTTTCCAATGATTTTGGTCCTTTATTATCATCAGATAACAGCTTAATTATCTCTCAGTGATACAGAGTCTCAAGCATCCATTATATAAACATTATAAAGGAAACATCTATCACTGGGGAAAGAAAAAATGGTCCTGAATGCATTTGATGTGACAGGCACTGTGCTAGGTGTGTTGAAGCATGTCATCTAATCTTTACTGCAATCCTTTGAGGAATATTTAATTTCCCTTGATTAAGAGAAAAAAGAATCTGAGGCTGAGGAAAGTTACTCAGCTGCTCAAAGTCACTAATTCACTCTTTTATTCATCCATTTAATAAGGATTTAGTGAGCGTGTGCTCCATGGCAGGTATCATTCTAGGGGAGGAATAGACAATAAAACAGTACTCAAACGAATCAACAAGACAAATAATGTATCAAGTATTATAAGAACTAGGAAGAAACCTAAACAGGGTAGGAAGCTAGGGAGTGAACAGAGACATACATGATATGAAGGAGAGATCCAGGCAAAGATTTGGAGTGAAGAAAGAGCAAGTATAACAATGCTGAGATGGAAACATGGCCACTACGCAGTGGAGCTAGAACTTAAAATCAGGTCCATCTGACACGCAAAGTGTGTCTCTATCATGTCAGAAAACAAAGGTGCTGGGACTTCCTTGGAGGTCCAGTGGTTAAGACTCCAGGCTTCCAATGCAGCGACCGCAGGTTCGACCCCTGGTTGGGGAACTAAGATCCCACATGCCCCACAACCAAAAAAAAAAATTAAAAGCAAAAGCACTAAAAAACTCACACCCTGAAATGAGGTCATTTAGAAAAACAAACAAAGGTGCATTTAATTGATTTCTGTGGAACAGGCTGTGAGGATAAAAATCTCAAAATATCTTAAGAAAAACAAACTCCATCTTTATCGAAAACAGCAATTTATAAAAAGGTGGCTTCAAGGGCTTCTGGTTAAAAGTGAGGAAAACTTTTCCAGAACGGGCTGGAGAGAAAGCCTGCAGAAGCACCTTCTGTTGAAAGGACTCTCAAAGTATAATTGATATAAGGTGTGGGTGTGTGAGAATGTGCTCCAGCCCTTGAGGCTTCGAGACTCATAATTTAGTGGCAAAATCCATCTTTTCCAGAAAACGTACTATTGAAAAGGATGCAGAATGAATACATCAGTAGGGATGAGGTGTTACAGAACGGAGCTATTAGAGGGTCTCTGTATTATTAATGTTTTTTAACTTCTACTTTCAGAATCAGAGAATCACATCATTCCAGGTTTAGAAATAACTTTTTCTTATGATATATTCCATTGAAATCCAGCCACCATACATCAACCATACCACCACCCCTCCACAAAGGACCACTCAGCCTCACAACTTTATTCAAAATCAACCTGCTAAACTCTGATGCATATTACTGACTTAACAATGGCAAGTCTGTGAGCCTGCTAGCCAGCTCCCTGATGCAGATATGGAACACTGATCACCACCCTCCCTGTAAGTCACCCTTCCTGCATGTATACATCTGTCCCCATCCCATGCCCATCCCCACCAGGGCCTAGCCACAGAACTTTCTATGTTGATCCTTCTTCTGCAACCCTTTCACCCAATTTACCTTGTTCTATAACGTTATCTGTCCTTTCTGAGAATGTATGATTTGTCTCATACCCACATTCTCTTTCCCAGACCATCCTCACAATCCCTTCTGCTCAAGAGCAACTTCTACCTCCCAGGAACTTGTATCTCATCCATTTCCCCAGATGAGGGAGGCTAGTAGATTTTGACATAGGAACTAGAATCTCATACAATCCTGAAAGAAGAGCCTGGATTAGGAGGAAAAGGGAGAATGAGATGGGTAACTTTAGACCTCCTCTAATATAGCACAGTCTACAGCCATGGGGCAAGAGGCACAGAGCAATCATCTGCTGCCTGTTGGCACTTTCAAGCCCCTTTGAAGGAAAAAGGATTTATATAAAATGCAGAATGGCTTGTTGGAACCTGTATTTTTCTGCTGAAGAGCCATTTATGCTCAGGTTAGAAACTAACTACAAGCCATGTAATCAATCATCTGACAAATATCCATCCCCCAGTCCCTATTTATTTTTGTGTCAACTTTGAGTATTCCTACCAAGACTTTCCCAGTCTCAGCTTCAGCAAACTCAATGGTCAGGACTTATCACTTTCCTAGAGAATCAATTCTATCTGTGGATTACTCTGTAAGAAATGCCTTCCTTGCAGTGCCTTCAAATCCAGCTTCTGGTCCTTAGTTCTTTCATATTACTAGATGGAGTGCCCAGAAGTTCCCAGCCACAAGTGCATTCTGAGGCTGTCTATGAAGCAACAGATACTTCCAAATAGAGGGCACACTGCAGGCTGTGGTGGTGAAACAGGGGGTAGAAGAGCTGGAAAGAAAGGCATTAAGAAATGTCTTTAAACAAAGAAAGTATCAATTGGTTTTTATGACCGTAACCAGATAACGTATAATCTAATTTTGTAACTATGGAGCATAAAACTGTTGCAGGTAGTGGAATTCAGAGCACCCACGTACTAACCCAAATTTTTCTGTTAACTAGCATATGACATGGGACAACACAAGTCCCCTGTGAGGACCTCTTTTTTCACATCTGAAAATGCAGGGAGGGGTGTTGGAGGAGGAGAAGGGTACCAGATGATTTCTAAGGCCCCACGGGGGTACAGAACAAAATAATGGGCTTTGGCATCAATCAGCTGCAAACTCCAATTCTGTCACTCTGTGTGTGATACTGTGTGTCACTGAACACTTTTTAAGCTTCCCCGATCCTGTTACTTGTCCCTTAAGATGAGGACTATTATCGCTACCTCACTGGACTACAGTATAATTAAATGATGTCTCCAGTATCAATTTTTGGCATTCAAGAAATGCAACTTCCTCTTCCTTCCTCCTTTCAGTGATCCACTCCTGGCACCCAATATGTTTGATCTGCTCAGGAGCCAAGCCAGCCCTCATGTGTCCCAGAACACAAATCTGCTGACTCAAGGATCTAATCTTAACCTCAGTCGCCTGACAACATGGATCACTGAATTCATCTTTTCTCCATTTCACAGTTTCATGTAGAGATGACCCAAGGTTACAGACACCTCTGACAGAGTTTGAGATTTTTAAATTTGTTTGTTTGTTTTTGGTTTTTTGTTTGTTTTTGCGGTACGCGGGCCTCTCACTGTTGTGGCCTCTCCCGTTGCAGAGCACACGCTCTGGACGTGCAGGCTCAGCGGCCATGGCTCACGGGCCCAGCCGCTCCACAGCATGTGGGATCCTCCCGGACCGGGGCACGAACCCATGTCCCCTGCATCGGCAGGCAGACTCTCAACCACTGCGCCACCAGGGAAGCCCAATTTTTGTCTTTTAAAGCCAATAAGAAAAGCAAAGGCTAGTAGAGATGAAAATGCTGTATACATGTTTTCAGTGACTTTGGAAGGTACAAGATTATACAATACTTGCCCCTACTTAAGACTTTTGTTTAATTAACTAATTAGTTAGCTTTATTTTGCCTCTGCTATGTGCCAAGCCGTGTGATACATTTATGAACAACAGGGTATGGTCTCTGCCATCTCTGAGCTTATAGGCTAGCAGACAAGATAGATTATTAAACAAAAATTTACAATAAAGTGTATGTTATAGAAGTTCAAGACACTTGTAGCATCACACCTTCCTTCATGCAGAAGAACAGAAAGTTTTCTAGAGAAAGGAATAATTAAGCTGATGTCAGAGGTATAAGTAGGAATTGAGGGGAGAGTGTTTCAGATGGGAACAGCATATAAACAAATGGCCCAGATGAGAGAGAATGCGTGGTCCCTTCAAGAAGCCAAAACACATCCATCATGATAGCAGTAGAAGTGGTCAGAGACAGACAGAAGAGGGAGGCAGAGGCCAGTCATAGAACATCCTGTAAGCCACAGTATGAGATTTAAAGCTTATGCTAATAGCAACGGAAAGCTGTTAGAGGGTGTTTAAGTAAGAATGTGACACAATAATTTAAGTTTTAGAAGGATCACTTTGATGACAATATGAATAAAAGATGAAAGAATTAGCGAATAAGAAGGAAAGAAAGCAAGAAGGGTAAATGCAGCGGGTTGGGAAAATAAATGATAATCTTTTAGGAATTAGAGTTGACAAGGCAATTAATTAGTTGGGGTGAGGGTAAGGAGGAAACCAGAGTGAAGTATGGGTTTCTGGCTTGGACGACTGTGTGTGTGACAGGGCCATTCTTCAAGGTGAGGAACACTAGAGGGGCCTGGCGCACGTTTGCAGGGAACGGAAGATAGTTACTTGTTTTGGACATATCGAAATTGAGATACATTTTGAAGCAGCAAGACTTGTGAGTGCTGAAAATTTGATCTAGATGACAAGAAAAAGGTGTTTGTTAGTATCTGAGGACCCTTCTCACATTATCAAAATGCAAGGTTGAGGAAGATATCCAAAGATAAAACTGCCCATTTAATTTCTCCAAAATGGCCTACCAATAGGGAGCTATCCTCTTGGGGTCTCTGGACGTACTACACGTCCTGTTCCTTGTGATGTCACCCTTGTAACAATGCCACATCCTGCACACCGAAGTGGGAGGACACAAGAAAAGGGCAAAGCTGGGTTTTATAGTCAGTGGGAGGACTTGGGCAGAGCACATGTGACTGCAGGGAAGTAGCCTGAGTCTACCTACTCATTTCACAATACATGCCCTCCCCCCAAGTCAAAGCTTGTGCACTTGAACACCAAAGTTTCCTGCCCTAAGCAATAATACCAACACATAGTGCTAAATCTTTCTAAGCCTCAGTTAAATAGAGACAGTAATAGTACCTCACAGACTTTGTGAGGAGTAAGAAATAATGCATAATTAGCGCTAAACATAGTGCTTGACACACAGTAAGCACTCAATAAATATTGGGTGGTGGTGGCAGTGGTGGTGGTGGAGGTCATACTGATGATCAGAAGCGTAACAGATCTCGAAACTCCTAAATCATCAAACCTACTAATTTTCAAAGAATACAGTGCAGAGTATCCTTAATTCTGAACATTCATAAATTGATAATCCATACATGGCAACTCCCTGTTCATCAATACAGTTCATAAGCTATTCCATATCTAACTATTCTATCTAGATGGCATCCGGTGGCTAACTTGAGATCTTTATTTTAATTTGCCTGATTGGTTTGTTTTATGAACACTTTAATTTTGATCATTTTAGCACATGAATAAAACTTGGATGAACTTAAATGTTTGATTTAGCTGATCATCTTGAAACAAACTTTCAACATTAGAGAGAATATGCCCATTTTTAAAAATTAATGGATTACACTGAAAGTTAATACGGAGATAGAGGTTAAAAAGATAGAAATTTTTTATATAAAACTTATTTATATAAAACTTCCAGTCATGGGTCTTATTCACTTCAGTATTTTCAGTTTCTCAACATAGATCTCAATAAATATTTTTTGAGAGATGGAAGGGAGAGAAGTAGAGTGAGATCTGAGGCGTTCAAGATCAAATCTGTGGAGAGACTAAACTCATTAGGGATCCCACCAGAAAGAATTATTTCATAACATAACTAGGAAGACTGAAATTATGCATAGATGATCTAACAAAGGTTTCCAAAGCGCGATCCCTACTCCAGAACATGCACATCACCAGGGAACTTTTTAGATATGCAAATTCTAACGCTCCACCTAAAACTCACTGAATCAGGATCTCTAGGAGTGGAGCTGAGCAATCTGTTTTAACAAGCTCTCCAGGTGATTCTGACGCACACTCAGGTTTGGAAATATTGAAGAGCAAGGCACAAAGTGGGTCCATGGACTTTAAAGGGTTTCTGAGTGTTTAAAATGGCAAATACTAGGCAGATGTGTAGATCTTAGTCAAATTCAAGCAGCTTTGCTCCCAGAATTCTACATTCACCTGGCATACTTCACACCATTTAAATTAACTGCAGATTCCATAGAAGCATCTGAGTTTCCACTTCTGGTTAACTGCCCAACAGAGAGACCTGAAGAGGAATTTTGTTATAGAATGAAGTGGGAAGAAACTGAATTACTCTAGGAACTCCTTGAGGACTGAGACAAATATTGTTACAAATTATTGGACCCCCATTGTCTGTGAGAATGCCTAGCAGATAGAAGGTACTCAAAATCTATTTGTTGAATGAATGGAGACATTCTGCATGTGGGAAGGGCTGACCCAGGTGGTCCCTCAAGATGGTATACATGGGAGGGTGATGATAAAGACCTAGGCTTGAGTCTTTCAGCCCTGGCAGCTGTACAACCTTGCACTAGTTGCTTAATCTCCCTAAGCTTTATTTTCCTTATATGTACAACACAGATGGTAACTTTCTATCCCCTAGAGTTTTTCTGAGAATTAAAAGAGAAAATACATGTTAAGGACATAGAAGAGGGCCTGGGAGATAGGAAACTGTCAATTAATGTTGGTTCTTAGAGTTTTTTTTAATATGTTATTACAGCAGTACTACTTTGGATGAGTCAAGGCTTAGGAGTAAGGTCTCTATCTTATTCAATTTACATTATAAGGTTTTAAGCCTACCCCATATGGCAACATGTTTTCCCTGAAAAGAAACATAGGGACTTGTCCTTTATTGAAGTCCTTTCCAGAAGGCAGAGAAGTTACAATCAGAGAGTAAGGTAAATGCCCTATTACTGTGTGGCTCTTGAGTTTTAAGCAGGTTTAATTTGGCTAACAAGGTCAAATGTTTTATGTTTATAGAAGAATCTCTGCCAAACTATAGATTCGTCCACTTTTGTGATATTTCCAGTCCTTAGTCCTCATGATAGAAAAGGAAAATAGAAAAGAAAGAAGGAAGGGTGGGGAGGGATGGAGAGAGGGAAGAAATAAAAATGTTCCTGAAATTCTATCTTAAAGGACAAGTTCAATTGTTAATAATTACGTTGGAGGAATGCTGATCTAAGATTTTAACAGCTTAATTATAGATCTCTTGATATATCTTCATACAGTCTTTATACAATACTAATCTGAGATTTGAAGTTCTGTTGAAGTTGTTGAAATTCAAAATTATTCATTGAAAATAAATATATGGAATTACTTAAGAAGTCCTTCCAGCATGGAACTTCCCATTTTTCTCTTCCTTTGGGTTAATTAAATGGCATTAAATGGTTAAATACACCCTGCACTCCTGCCCTGAGTCCAAGTTGGAGGAATGGTTATTTGCCTTGCCCAGGAGTATCCTGACATCTATACTTCTATCTACTGCAGGATGACTTGGTCTCCAACCAGGAAGCAGCTTTTCCCATCAGAGTAGGATATGTGCTCCATCACTGTGAGCAGACCAGTGCTGAACACAGAGAGAAAGCAGCAGATCAGGAACCAGAGGGATCAATGATCCAAGTAAGACCAAGAGATTCCCCCAGGCTGACAAGGTACTGCAGCAAGTATTTCATAGAACACTTTGGAAGTAGTAAACCTCCAATGAAATTTTCAATAGAAGTTCTACTTACAATGTGTTTTAGAAGTTGCAGATGAAATGATTATCAGCTTACCTGCAGCAGGATAATTTTCAGAACTTCCTTGGAATCTTCCATGCCTCCCTTCCACGGCCTTAACATGGCCTGGCCAACTATAAAAGGTTCCCAATCCCCTGTATTTCCTTGCAATGGGGAATATTTTCAGGTATTTTTCTCCTGCACCACTCACTCTGCTTTGTCAGTTCTTTTTTTTTACCAACCTTCAACTTTGATCAACATCCTGCTACTCCCCTGCTCATTTGAACCTGATATTTCTGATCTCCCCTCACAGCCAAATCTTCCTGTGTTCAGCTACCAGGCACTTTTTTTTTTTTTTAAGTCCTACACCTGTCTACCAGTCATATCCATTCCAAACACAAGAGCTTAGCTCTGGGATCTCCACTTGTCCAAGAAGAAGGTCAAGAGCAAGGATTTTGAAACAAGAGTGAACGAACTCACTTAAAAAGAATGGAGTATAAAGGGCGTAAGAAGAAGGTCAGTAGAAGCCTGGAGAATAGGAATCGGTAGCAGACCAGTGACTGCTCTTTGCCATGGTGGCAAAGAGTTCTCCTAGGATACTTAGGAGTATGAGTATTCAAAAAATTAACGTTGGAGAAGGGAAGGAATGAGGAAGATGTAGGCCTTGCAATTCTGCCTTGATAACACAAACATAAATTTAGGCAAAAAGTATCAGGTCCTTGCAATTGCCTCCCATCTGACTCTTGTCTAGTAAGAAAGAGAACTAAGCTATAGGTACAAGGGATGAAGCTAAGATGCATCATTTCTAGGCTCTGCCTAGTGTGGAGAACTTATGGTCAGACAGCACCATACAGTTGACCCTTGAACAATATGGGTTTGAACTGCACAGGTCCATTTACACACAGATTTTTTTTCTTCAGTAAATATAGTTGGCCCTCCATATTCAGGTGTTTCAAATGTGCAGATTCAACCAACCTCCAATGTAAATTTCCATCAGCAGTTGACTGAATCCATGGATTCGAAACCAACAAATATGGAGGGCCTGCTCTACTATGCCATAAGGGACTTAAGCATCCAGAGGATTCTGATACATGAGGGGGCTCCTGGAACCAATCTCTGCAGATTCTGGGAGACTACTGTAAGATGCTGGTGAGACAGCTGGACAAACTCCTCTGGCATTATGGAGTTTTCCTGCTTAAGCTGAAGCAAACATATAAATTAAAGTGAGCTGAGTTTTTCCTCCAAAGCTTCCAAGTTACTCTAAGTCTCTTTAGTCATGGCTAAACAATAGCTGTAAGAAGAAGGTGGGTACAGTAGCCAACAGGTCAATATGCAATCATCGGTCCTATCTCCCCAGCTCTTCTGAAAGGCATCGCAGAATGAGAGATACAGAACTAAGGACATGAAGGCTTTAGGTCTAGTACTGAGTTTAGGGTTATGGTTGGTTGACTTCTGCCTAAGACCTTAAACTCTTATGTTCTGTTGAAGAACCAAGTTCTAAATGGAGCAATTTTAAAGAATGGATGTAATGCAAAAGCAACCCCGAGACAAAGTATGGTTAATGCAGGAAAATCATTAACATTCAAATTCTTTACATAAGGCCTTATGCCTGAATATATCTTATGCCTGTTATATCTCATTAACAAGGTCTAAGGTCCTGGAGGAATAGGAATTATTGGATCAAGAATGATGGGGCAAACCTAAATGCCCTGCGTTTATTAAATGCTGTTCAGAAGCATCTTTTGAATAAGGTTGGCAAAATTAAAATATAAAGGAGATTAAAAAAGGAACTGCCTGCAAGAAAATGGAACCATAGAAAATGGAATCATAAAATATAAAAGAAGAAAAAAGCCTTGGGCTCAGAAGGAAGAAACGAGGTTTGAAGAGCACATCTTTGCCCCCCTGTACTGGTTCTCAAACTTGGCTGCACATTAGTCACCTAAGAATTTTTTTTTCAAATACTAATTCCTGGGTCCTGCCTCCAGAGATTCTGATTAATTGGTCTGAGGAGCAGCTTGGGAAAGGAGATAAGACAACTCTTTCTCTTTCTCAAGCAGCCTATGCAGTCACGTCTGACTGAAGCTGCTGATCAAGATCAGCTGGACCTCGACACCCACGTCCATACTAGGATGCTCCTAACAAGGGTCAAAAAGAACTGACATACAAGGACGGCATGCCTTCCTGCTTTTTTTTTTGCCTATGTGCTTTATTTGTGCTTTCTTTTCAGTTTGTTAATTACTTTAATCTCCTCAAAGTCATGAACAGACTTTGGCATGATGATTGATGTCAGAACATTTAATTATATAAGAAAGCAAAGGTCAATTTATAATATAAAGCCTAATTTACAGGAATATTATTGCCAACCTCTAGAGGGAGCTCAAGGTTCCTTCTCCCCACCTCCTTTCCAATCCCCATGGAGAAACATTGCTTAGGTGTAAGTTTAGGATTTTACTGGCTATTTGTTATTGGATGGTACCACAAGGCCAAGTTAACTATTTTTATAATGTGGGTGTGGCCTATTTTGGATTACCTTCTTCTTTGGAAACTGAGGAGAAAGAGGGTAAGTGCACTTGGGTTTTTGTTTGGCAGACAGAAGTAGTGCATAATATGCTAATTAGGTGCATATTAGCAGAGCAAAAAGGAGTCCTTCAAGGGGTCCAATGAAATGTCTTGCTTTAGGCTTAAGAGCTAACCTAAGATTATTTTGCCTCATCTGGCTTCACCTTCATCATCTGTCAGCTTTTAACTCTCCCCTCACCTTCCCACTCTCCCCCACCCTAGGCCAAAGAAACTCACAATGAGGGGAGGGTTGGTGTAGGTCATGATTCAGATAGCATCCTAACAAAATATCATTTTAATAACATCATCATTTTTACTCAGGTGTTGTTAAAAGAGGGATAAAAGGAACTGGGAAGAGAGTCTAGTTCTTGCAATTCAGCCTTGCAAAGGTAAAGGGAATTAAGTCAAAAGCAACAAGGCTGAAACTTCTTAGTTTAAATAATAGAAAGATAACTTTGCCTGACTTTGTCTCAACTGTCCATCAACGTATCTATGAAGACTGAAACAAGCACACAAACAGAAAAATACTAACATAAAATATGTAATAAAAGATTTACCAGATCCTGAGCAAAATTACCACAAACCCTTGTCTTAGTCTGCTTGGGCTGCTATAACAAAATACAATAGGCTAAGTGGCTTAAACAATAAAAATTTGTTCTGGAGGCTGGGGAGTTCACAAGCAAGGTGCTGGCCAATTGGGTTCCTGGTGAGAGCCCTCTTTCTGGCTTGCATACAGCGCCCTTCACACTGTGTCCTCACATGACAGAGAGAGAGTGCTGTGTGTCTCTTCCTATTAAGGACACTGATTCCATCATGAGGGTCCCACCCTCATGACCCTATCTAAACCTAATTGTCTCCCAAAGGTCTTGTTTTGAAATACCATCATATTGGGGGTTGGGGCTTCAACACATAAATTTGAGGGGAGCACAATCCATAGCAACCATAGAAGAGAGAGGGTCAATTTGAGAAACTTTTATAGCCTGATCTAAATTCTAACCTTGGAAACAAGAGGAAATCTGTATAGAATGAAGACAGACTGAGGCTTCCACCCATCTCCTACTGCACTACACTTTTCCTTAGAAGCATGACTTGCAACAACCAAAAAACAGATACTTCCCTTATCTTTGGGGGAAGACCCCTTGTGGTGGATGGTCAGGCAATGCCTCCTGCTTTACTTTTAACACATACCTCTAAAGAACACTCAACTGTTTAAACACATCTCCTACTCTTGAATTCATAGCCATTCCAAGAAGAGTTCTGATATTGTTCAAATATAAAGAGACTCCAAAGACAATATTGGGTTACACGGAAGCTTTCGGTAGATGAGGCAAAGAGATTACAATCATCTTCTTGGATGCCTGTTCTTCTTTAGATCACTTCTCCACTTTTGAACTCATTGCCCATGTGGCTGGTGTGATTAGATGAGGCCAGACCTTCCTCTCCCCTGGGAGAAAACACCATCTATCCCTTCTACTTTAGACACTTGAGGATTTCTTCTCTGTCTCCCATGGGTATTAATCCAGTCTATGCTTTAAATAACAACTATGCACTGATGGCTCCACTTTAACTTCAGCATAACTAACTTCACAGAAGTCCAAATATTGTATGGTAAGGATTCTGATAATTAACCTAGTCCCTCTTGATTGGCACCCATTTTCAGCATAACTGTGGTTTTAGACACATATAGCATCTACATTGAGAGTAATATATTTAGATAGTACTTTATCAATATTTTTAACCAGAATTAATTAAGGGGCAGGGAGCATTGCAATGACTTCTGACGTCAACTACCTGGAGTTGGACCAAACTTCACAGGTGAAGGGCACAGTCCTCCACAAGACTGCTCTAATTTCAGATACCAGCTGTTAAGTGCAGAGGTCTCCAGGCCACCTTCACTTCTGACCAAGTGTCTACAAATTTGGGGATTCCCACTACCCCCTCAGGTTTGATAATTCACTAGAACAATTCACAAAACTCAGAACACTACTATATTTATGATTAAAGTATTATTATAGCAAAAGGATACAAATTGGAACCAGCCAAAGGGAGAGATGAACAGGGCAAGGTCTGGGAAGGTTCTGTGAAATAAAATTCATATTTTATGGCAAGACAAGAAAAATTTAAACATAAAAAAATTTCTCTGCCCTTTGGCCTCTTCTCTGCCCTCTACTGTGCATTGTGTATCTGCATTAGACATTGACCAAACCTTGCCCATTGGCAGAAATACCTCCTTAACCCTAAAGAGTAACATTGTCCTAGCATCAACAAGACGACAACTTAAAAGATAACATTCCTTCTTGATCTTATATAGGCTACAATGACCCTTAGATCTGGATTATGTAAACTATCAATAATATGTCATTTAATGTGCAGCCCTCTGTCTCAAAAAAAACTTATATAACTGTCCCTTGACTTCTAACGGGCAATATAGCTCTCAGAGTTTTCTGAGATGCTGTTCCCAAGTTATAATCCTCAATTTGGCTCAAATAAAATTTCCCATTTCTTTCTCACATTTACTGATTTTTTGTCAACGTGCATGGTACAGTTGGCAGGATATCAAAGATATCCACCAGAAGGCACCTGGCATCTACCCGGCACCGGCAGTTGGTACCAGCATGGGCCCACTGAGCCCCACCAGTTTCTCAGTACTCCTCAGGTACTCATTGTTTGAGTGATGATCCTGAAAATGTTATTCAAGCTATTTTGCTTAAGATGTGGAGTCTTAAGGGGCACTGGTGCATTTCCTAGGCCAGGACCCTTAAGGGGTCTGGGCAAAGGCCCAGGGAAACATAGGGGGCTGGATTTTTGTTAAATTTGGCTTAAATCCAAAAAAATGAGTTGATACATGGTCTGAACAAAACTTTTGCTAGTGAAATGAGAGATTTAATTATTCAGCTCCAAAGAATAAGGGAGACCCACTACAACGACTAAGTAAATACAGTTCCTCCGGGCAGCACCACAGACAGGAATAACCTAGCGCTCTAGCCAGCCATGATGGTTTTAAACTGTCACAGGGAGAAACCAAGCCATGTAAAAGATGTTGAATTGACCCAAGTATAACTCCTTGAGGAACTTGACTCAGAAGCAGCACACATGTGATCCACCATGCTCTCCTCAGAAAATTGTTCAGATTATATCTCATATCTCATATCTGAATTGAGCTACGAAATTAATACTGGGAAATTGTGCTTCAAAGGCCAAATAACTCCCATGCAAACAGCCACCTACAGGAATACCAGCTGGGTTTATGTATGCTTGCAAGCACTTAATTGAGAATTAAAGGAAATCAGGCCCTAAAATGGCCAAGATGGGGTTCTTCTGGCACTCCAAAACAATTTTGAGCACGCAGTTAAAGCTGGCAGTCTTTTGGATTTGTGCTTTGCAGAGTCTACTGGAAACAACAGTGCTAAGTGTTTTTGTATTTGATTAGCAGGGAAAAATATTTGTAAGTCTAGCTCCTTGGATCCTTTGAATTGGAGAAACATCTAAATCATTAAAATTTTAGAGAACTCTCATCTTAAACTATTGTATCTATTTTAATTGGTATGTGGAAGTCCCCAAAGGCTTCAAAATTCCAAAAGAGCCTCATTTAAAGATCTGTTGTAGGGACTTCCCTGGTGGTGCAGTGGTTAAGAATCTGCCTGCCAATGCAGGGGACCCGGGTTTGAGCCCTGGTCCAGGAAGATCCCACATGCCGCGGAGCAACTGAGCCTGCACAAGAAGCCACCGCAACGAGAAGCCTGTGTGTCGCAAATAGCAGCCCCTGCTTGCCACAACTAGAGAAAGCCCGCATGCAGCGACGAAAATCCAACATAGCCAAAAATAAATACATAAAAATTTTTTAAAAAATTAAAAAAAACAGATCTGTTGTAAAGGGCTAATGAAAGATTAATGATATAAAAGGTACCTAAAACTCTACTGCTCCCCTCTTTCTTCCTTATTTTGAGTACTCATTCTAGTAATCTTCTGAATTGCCTTTCTACCCCAAAAACACTATTAAATGGCTACTTTTAGAACTGTGACCACCTGAGGCTGTAAGTGAGCCTCTCTAGATCAAAGGAACGGAGGGCCATAGGCAAAGAATTCTTAAACCCAGGGAGGATCCACAAAAGTGTTTGTAAATGGATTGCCAAAATGGGAAGCCACCAGTCTGACTAAACAGACCATAGCTGATTTTTTTTTAATTGGAGGAAAATTGCTTTACAATGTTCTGTTAGTTTCTGCTGTACAATTAAGTGAATCAGCTATATGTATACATATATCCCCTCCCTCTTGGACTTCCCTCCCACTCACCTCCCATCTCACCCATCTAGGTTATCAGAGAGCACAAACTGAGCTCCCTGTGCTATACCGCAGCTTCCCACTACTATCTATTTTACACATGGTAGTGTATTTATGTCAAACCTAATCTCCCAGTTCATCCCACCCTCCCCTTGCTCACCACCCTGCACCCACACATCCGTTCTCTATGTCTACGTCTCTATTCGTGCCATGGAACTAGGTTCATCTGTACATTCTTCTAGATTCCACATATATGCATTAATATATGATACTTGTTTTTCTTTTTCTGACTTACTTCACTCTGTATGACAAACTCTAAGTCCATCCACATTTCTATAAATGACCCAATTTCGTTTCTTTTTATGGCTGAGTAATATTCCATTGTATATATGTGCCACATCTTCTTTATCCATTTATCTGTCGATGGACATGTAGGTTGCTTCCATGTCCTGGCTACTGTAAATAGTACTACAATGAACATTGGGGTACATGTGTTTTTTGAATTATGGTTTTCTCTGGGTATATGCCCAGTAGTGTGATTGCTGGGTCATATGGTACTTCTATTTTGAGTTTTTTAAGGACCCTCCATACTGTTCTGCATAGTGGTTGTATCAATTTACATTCCCACCAACAGTGCAAGAGGGTTTTCTTTTCTTACCCTCTCCATCCTTTATTGTTTATAGATTTTTTAATGATGGCCATTCTGACCAGTGTGAGATGATACCTCATTATAGTTTTGATCCGCATTTCTCTAATAATTAGAGATGAGTCTGGCTAAAGATTTATCAATTTTGTTCATCTTCTCAAAGAAACAGCTTTTAGTTTCATTGATTTTTACTATTGTTTTTTTCATTTCTATTTCATGTATTTCTGCTCTGATCTTTATGATTTCTTTTCTTCTAGTATCTTTGGGGCTTTTGTTGTTGTTGTTGTTCTCCTTTCTCTAGCTGCTTTAGGTGTAAGATTAGATTGTGTATTTGAGAGTTTCTTTTTTCTTGAGGTGAGACCAAATTGCTATAAACTTCCCTTAGTTCTTTTGCTGCGTCCCATAGGTTTTGCGTCGTGTTTTCATTGTCAGTTGTTTCTGTGTATTTGTTTAGTTCCTCTTTGATTTCTTCAGTGACCTCTTGATTATTCAGCAGTGCCCCGTTTAGCCTCCATGTGTTTTGTGTTTTTTACATTTTTTTCCCTGTGATTGATTTGTAATATCACAGCATTGTGGCCAGAAAAGATGCTTGATACAATTTCAATTTTCTTAAATTTTCTGAGGCTTGATTTATGACCCAAGATGTGATCTATCCTGAAGAATGTTCCACGTGTACTTGAGAAGAAAGTGTATTCTGCTGCTTTCAGGTGGAATGTCCTATAAATATCAATTAAGCCTATCTGCTCTATTGTGTCATTTAAAGCTTGTGTTTCCTTATTTTCTGTCTGGATGATCTGTCCATTGGTGTAAGTGGGGTGTTAACATCCCCCACTATTACTGTGATACTGTCAATCTTCCCTCCCTTTTATGGCTGTTAGCATTTGCCTTATGTATTGAGGTGCTCCTATGTTGGCTGCATAAATATTTACTTGTTTTTGTTTTTGTTTTTTGCGGTACACGGGCCTCTCACTGTTGTGGCCTCTCCCGTTGCGGAGCACAGGCTCTGGACACGCAGGCTCAGCGGCCATGGCTCACGGGCCCAGCCGCTCCGCGGCATGTGGGATCTTCCCGGACTGGGGCACGAACCCGTGTCCCCTGCATCAGCAGGTGGACTCTCAACCACTGCGCCACCAGGGAAGCCCCATATTTATAACTGTTGTATCTTCTTCTCGGATTGTTCCCTTGATCATTATGTCATGTCCTTCCTTATCTCTTGTAACAGTCTTTATTTTAAAGTCTATTTTAGGGACTTCCCTGGTGGTGCAGTGGTTAAGAATCCTCCTGCCAATGAAGGGGACATGGGTTTGATCTCTGGTCTAGGAAGATCCCACCTGTTACAGAGCAACTAAGCCCATGAGCCACACTACCGAGCCTACACTCTACAGCCCACAAGCCACAACTACTGAGCCCACAGGCCTAGAGTAGAGCCCATGCTCCTCAATGAGAAGCCACCACAGTGAGAAGCCCAAGCACCGCAACGAAGAGTAACCCCCACTCGCCTCAACTAGAGAAAGCCCACATGCAGCAATGAAGACCCAACACAGCCAAAAATATAAAATTTTAAAAAATGGCTTGTTTAAAGTCTACTTTATCTAAGTATTGCTACTCCCGTTTCCTTTTGATTTCCATTTGCATGGAGTATCTTTTTCCATCCCCTCACTTTCAGCCTGTTTGTGTTCCTAGGTCTGAAGTGGGTCTCTTGTAGACAGCATATTTATGGGTCTTGCTTTTGTATCCATTCAGCCAGTCTGTCTTTTGATTGGGGCATTCAAACCATTTACATTCAAAGTAATTATCAATACATATGTTCCTATTACCATTTTTTTTTATTGTTCTGGGTTTGTTTTCGTGAGTCTTTTTCTTCTCTTCTGTTTCCTGCCTAGAGAAGTTCCTTTAGCATTTGTTGTAAAGCTGGTTTGCTGGTGCTGAATTCTCTTAACTTTTGTTTGTCTGTAAAACTTTTGATTTCTCCATCGAAGCTGAATGAGATCCTTGCTGGGTAGAGTAACCTTGGTTGTAGTTTTTTCCCTTTCCTTACTTTAAATGTATCCTGCCATTCCCTCCGGCTTGCAGAGTTTCTGCTGAAAGATCAGCTGTTAACCTTATGGGGATTCCCT
This sequence comes from Stenella coeruleoalba, assembly GCF_951394435.1. Classification (NCBI taxonomy): domain Eukaryota; kingdom Metazoa; phylum Chordata; class Mammalia; order Artiodactyla; family Delphinidae; genus Stenella; species Stenella coeruleoalba. Next base: position 183,401,847 of record NC_137169.1, on the reverse strand, counting down.
TGTATGTTATTTGTTGCTTTTCCCTTGCTGCTTTTAATATTTTTTCTTTGCATTTAATTTTTGCTAGTTTGATTAATATGTGTCTTGGTGTGTTTCTCCTTGGGTTTATCCTGTATGTGTCTCTCTGTGCTTCCTGGACTTGGGTGGCTATTTCCTTTCCCATGTTAGCAAAGTTTCTGAATGTAATTTCTTCAAATATTTTCTCAGACCTTTTCTCTTTCTCTTCTTTTCTGGGACCCCTATAATTCGAATGTTGGTGCATTTAATGTTGTCCCAGAGGTCTCTGAGACTGTCCTCAATTCTTTTCAGTCTTTTCTCTTTATTCTGCTCCTTGGCAGTTATTTCCACCATTCTACCTTCCAGCTCACTTATTCGTTCTTCTGCTTCAGTTTCTCTGCTATTGGTTCCTTCTATTTTTCACTTGATATTATGTTGTTCATCACTGTTTGTTTGTTCTTTCATTCTTCTAGGTCCTTGTTAAACATTTCTTGTATTTTCTTGATTTGTGCCTCCATTCTATTTCCGAGATTTTGGATCATCTTTACTATCATTACTCTGAATTCTTTTTCAGGTAGGTCACCTATTTCCTCTTCATTTATTTGGTCTTGTAGCTTTTTACCTGGCTCCTTCGTCTGTAACATATTTTTCTGTCATCTTTTTTTTTGATGGGTGGGGCTGTGTTCCTCTCTTACTGGTTGTTCGGCCTGAGGCATCCAACACTGGAGTTTGCAGGTGGTTGGGTAGAGCCAGGTCTTGGTGGCAAGATGATGACCTCTGGGAGACCTCACTCCAATTAACATTTCCTGGGGTCTGAGGTTCTCTGTTAGTCCAGTGGTTTGGACTCAGCACTCCCACCACAGGAGCTCAGGCCTGACTCCTGGCCTGGGAACCAAAATTCCACAAGCTGCACGGTGGGGCAAAAAAGCGCAGAATGATAACAAAGAATAAAAAATAAAGTAAAATTAGAAAAGTAAAAAATATATTAGAAAAAATAAAAATATAAATAAAACACCAACAAGGAAAACAGAACCACAATAGCAAAAAAAAAAAAAAAAAAAAGGCCAGAAAAGGCCTTGTCTGTGGGGGGACGAGGCTTAGGCAGGGGGCAGAGCCTGGGCTCAGGACCAGCACAGCTGGAAAAGGTCCTTGTGGGGGGTTGGCCAGGGCAAGGCTTAAGCTCAGTGTGGCCAGAGGGGGCCTCGGAGGGCAGAGGTTTAGGCCCAGGACCCCAGCAGGCTCTCTGAGGCCCGAACGGGCAGGAGAAACACTAGCTGTGTTCCCCTCCAGCCCCGATTCCCTGAAGCTCTCTCCCTGTCCCTGCTGATCGCCTCACCGTGAGTGGGCCCCTCCAAGCATGGGAACCCCCTCCCCTCCCCCAGCTGCCCCTCAGGTACACCGGTCCCATCTCACCTCTACTTTTCCTCCCCGCTCCCCAGGCCCCCAGGACCTGCACAGCCAGAGAAGGCCTCAGAGGGTGGAGGTTCAGGCCCGGGACCCCAGCAGGTTCCCTGGGACCTGAGTGGGTGGGGGAAACGCTGGCTGCATTCCCTTTCAATCCTCTGATCCCCCGAAGGTCTCTCTAGTCCCTGCTGGTTCCCTCACCGTGAGTAGGCCCCTCAGAGCATGGGAACCCCTCCCCTCTCCCAGCCACTGCTCAAGGGTGCTGGTCCCATCCCGCCTCCACTTCTCCTTCCCTGCCCTCCCCACCACGTCCTACCCCATAATGCGGGGGTTCCTCCCATTCCCTTAGGTCTCCAATGTCCCCCACCAGTGCCTGGTAGGTGCCCTAGTTGTGAGAAGATGCAAACTCCACATCCTCCTACTCCACGATCTTGATAGCTGATATCTGAAGCTAGGGGGGGAACTTCTCTCCTAAGCTAGATGAGAGAATGTAAAACATACCAATGTAAATGAATAGTATACCCATCCTTCGATATCACTGAGGTAGCCACCCAATTCTATCAGGAAATAAAAGCAACTGTCCTTGTTTTACAAATCTAGTATTTACAGGACCAGAGGTGTGGCTCCAGAAATAATCCAAAACCCACCAATTTTAACACTCCAAAATCCTCCCCTATTTATCTTAAGAGGTTTGTAAGTATTGAGAAAAAAAATTGGGGGGCAGGGGGGCTTAAGGGAACAAAGTCATCCTAGAAGGAACTTGCCTTTCTTCTCCCATACCTCTGAGATGCAAATGTTCTACCTGGTCTTCTCCAGGAACCTTATCTCTGCCATCTTTTTAAAATGCAAATCGAAAAGGGATAGGTAATTTGGAACTTGACTTGTCAAGAACGAATAGAAATCTTAAGTATCTTCTCCATAAATATTAGGGGACAAGGGCAAAGCTTCTGGCCATTTAAATCAGTTTCTTGACAAATCTTCCCTAAAATCCTTCTTATGGCTAGATTTTTACACTCCACTGCCCTGATGATTAAAGATGTTACAGGGTATGAAATTTTAATGAGTACATCAAAGTTTCTGAAAGCAAATGGTTTATCTCTGCTACAAAATGAGTCACTTGGTCTGATTCAATCCGTAAAGGAATGCCAAAACGAGGAATAACCTCAGTGATTAATTTCTTTACCACTATTGTGGCATTGACACATCTAGTCAGAAAGTGTTTAGTCCATCCGCTAAACGTGCAGACAACAACCAAACAGTGAGTACAGCCCACAGCTGGGGACAAATCTATTAAATCCATTTGGAGTGCCACAAAGGGAATGTGGGCTTTGGAGGACTTCCTGGGTGATGCAGATTTCTCCTAGAAATTTGGTGAGATTTACAAGTAGTACACTGAGAAATAATTTGGTCAGAAATTTTGTGGATACCAGGGCAAAGATAATTGTCTTTCATTTCCCTAACTATCCCCCCGCCCCCAGCCAAGTGCACATATGTCCCACTTGATGGGATTTAAGTGCAAGCCAAAAGGTTAAATGAAAGGAGGCTACAGGAAATCCATTTGGACCAATATATAATCCATCTGGTAACTGTTGGCACCTTTTGTACCCATTTGTCTTTTTTAGATCGTGGAGTTTTTGCCTGATAATAATTATCAGTCAGGAATAAAGGCAGGTTTAAAAATTATGTGCAGAAAAGACAAGGGGGTCCATTTTGAACTGCATGTTTAGCAGCTCTGTCAGCCTTATTATTTCCTAAAGATACATCACCTGTCTCCTTAGTATGTGCTGAACAATAAACAACAGTAATTTTAGAAGGGAAGTGACTAGCTTGTAATAGCGCAGCAATTATATGCCCATTAGCAACAGGAGTACCTACAGATGTTTAGCATCCATGGACTTCCCAAATTGTGCCAAGAGCATGGTAGACTCCAAAAGCATATTTAGAGTTCATGTAAATAGGGACAGTTTTTCCTTCTAATGTGCAACCTCTAGTAAAAGCTGTGAGTTCAGCAGCTTGGGCTGACTTTACATTAGGCAAAGAATAAATCTCAATAGTCTCATGAAGGCAAACTATGGCATGACCAGTTATTATGTTTCCCGGAAATTTCATTTATAGGAGCCATCACAAAATAGAAGTCTGGCAAGAGGGAGAAGATATGCGGATATATGTATATGTATAGCTGATTCACCTTGTTATAAAGCAGAAACCAACACACCACTGTAAAGCAATTATACTCCAATAAAGATGTTAAAAAAAATAGAAGAAAGTCTAGATTATATAAAGAAATGTCTGAGAGATACTCTTGTGGCTTAGAGATCATCCCTAACAGTTGCAAGGCAATCAAGCAGCATAGAGCAGGGGTCTATATCATCAGGAAGGGGTAATAAAGTAGTTAAGATTCAAAGTGTTACAATGATTTAAGATGATTTAACAGAGCCTGCTCCTAAGTGGTCTGTCAGTGTGTAGAGAGGTGCTCTGTCCTATGGACTTGTAATATAGCAGACATAGCACCAGAACATACAGATGAATGGGGAGCCTAATATAAGAGACTAGCTTTGTCAATCAAGGTAGTTGCTGCAGCCCCACACATAAGCATGGGGGCATTCCTGATGCCACAGGGTCTAATGACATGAGAAATGTAGAACATACCTGAGAGACAAAAGACTGTCCTAGAATGCCTGCAGCAATCCCATTATTTTCATGGCATTATAGATTAAAAGGTTTGTCAAAATTAGGTAAGCCAAGAGCCAGGGGTATGTACCTAATTTTAAGGCTTCAGAGGAGGTGAATGCCTCTGAAGGCCAGGAAATAAGGTCTGGGATAATATCTGGGAGAAGGGCATACGTTTAGCAAGGGCTGTAAAATTAGGAATCTATTAGCAGCAATAGCCAGCTGCCCCTAAAATTTTATGTAATTATTTTTTCATTTGGGGGAGAAGGATAGACAAAATTGACTTAAGACATTTGGGGTGAGCTTCCAAATGCCTTGAGATAGGTCATGTCCTAAGGGGGTGACAGTCATTTACACTCAATAAAGTTTAGATCTGGAGGCTTTCTGGCCTCATTCAGCTAGTCCTTTTAGGAGAACGAGGAGTCTGTGAGTCTGTACGAGCTTCCTGCTTAGTTTGATTACAAAGCAAAAGGTCATCAACATACTGAATAAGCGTGGAGCCTTGGGTAAATGCTACAGAATCCAAGTCTGCCTTAAGAATTTAGGAAAATATTGAGGGAGACACAATATCCCGGTCCACAAGTTCATGTGAATTGCCTTGCTTTAAACAGTTATACAAAAAGAAACTGTGAGTCAGGGTGCAATGGGATTGAGAAAAAGGCCGAACAGTACACCCTGCTTCAAAAGGGAGTCTCTTATAGATTCAATTCCTGGCTGTGCATCCCTGGAGAGAGAGTACTGGGCTACTGATGGAAATGGTCTTTTCTTTTTCTAAGTTAATGTGCACAGGTTCCGCACTCAGTAACAACCTTACTTCATTTGCTTGTGTAGCCCAGAGACTAACTGGGACATCTTTTAAGGACTCATACTCTTCAGAAGAATTTAAATCAGAATTAGTTTCTAGTAAGAAAAGTAAAAGGTTTAGAGTTTGGTCTGAGGGCAGGGAAATTAAAAAACACCTTTCTCATTACAATTTACAGTGGCATTCAATTTACATAAAGATCTGCTGGTGGACAGCTGGAAACTAGAAAGGCACAATGAGTGTTAAGACGCTAGAGATATTGCAGTGGGCTAAGATACTGGCAGTTAAATAGGCTGCCCAGAGACTCTGACAGCTTGAATAGGATCAGAGGTGACAGGTAGAGACAAACCCTCTGAGCTGATTGTAAAGAAAGCAACACCAATGTCAATTACAAAATCCAGTTCCTGATCCTCTATTTTAAATTCAATGGTTGGCTGTGGGGTAGAAATGAGGATGGGTTGACACCATCATTCAAGGGGGAACTGTCCCTCAGGAGGAGAAAAAATGAAACTTTGATAGCAAGCAGGGTGCTTTGGGGCTCCTGGGCACAAAGCCTTTCTGTATCGCCCATTTCTTTGATTACAGGAAATAGCCTTCATTCCACCTCCATGACCTTCCCTGAGTTCCAACGTGCAGATTCAAGCAGTTGATAGTTAGGGAAGGAAGGGGATGAGAGACCAGGGAAAAACGAAGTCAAGAGTAAAAACAGTGCAGCCTTGGGGCAAGGTCCTGGTTCCCAATCAATGGATACACACAACAGTATCTTTGAGCTGTTTTGCAGATACTGAAACCCCCAGGTGGGAGACGTTAACGATTAATGACGGTATGCTGCCCACAAGCATGTAGACCCCAGACCAGTTGGAACCTGAAGGTTGATGCTGACTCCTACTTTCCTCACCACCAATCCATCAGAAGAATGTCCACGAGCTGATCATGCCCTCTTTGAACCATTACTATAAAACTTCTCACTATCCTCTGCAAGTGGGGACACAGTTTTTCGAGGCAGGAGCCCGCTGTGTCCCCTTTTGCCTGGCAAAGTAATAAAGCTATCCTTTTCTACTTCACCCAAGACGCTGTCTCTGAGATTCAATTCAACACCAGTGTACAGAGAAGCTGAGCTTTTGGCATCACCTTCTGGGGGTGTTGGAGCCTAGGAGTGTTGATTCGTAAACTTTCCTTTCTCTTAAGTGCAAGACAATTCTTCTTGCAATAGCCTGATTTCTTGCAATACCTGCAATTCTCTGAAGGTACATAGGAAGAGCTCTGCATGGGTTTTTAAATTATTCTCAGAGTTATGTTTTTGCTTTTCTAAAAACTCAAGTTGCAGAGCAAGAACTGTTTTTAATTCCTTTTTCCTTCTGCTTTCCTGTGAACTGTTTACAAAGAATTGTGTGGCAGCCTGCATTATCATGCTTATTAACAGCTATCCTGACCAACCAACCATGCTATTTTTGAACTTTCTTTTCTCCTTTTTTTTTTTTTTTTTAATTATTAGGAAGAAATTTTCTTCCTAAAACAGAAATTAGGAGATTGCTATGCTCTGGGGCTTCCAGGTTTAATGCAGGGTGCCTTTGAAAAGCTTGTATAAAACATTCAACAAAGGCTTTTGGATGTCATCCTTCTTTCTGAGTGCATAATTCAATCTTTGACCAACTAAATCTACGAGGAAATACCTCTAAAATCACTCCTACTAAACTATGAATATCTGCCTCCAGTAGAGCCATCCCTTGGTCATTTGCAGGAGGGCCCGAGGGAAGGTCTGGCCATATATTTCTTCTGTGAGAGGACTTTCTCCAGGGAGTTGTCTGACCTGATAGCTACAGTGTAGTCATGGGCTGGAAGAATGTCCTTTGGTAGTGTGGGCAAAGAATGTTGACTGCCATTTCAGTAAACAAAGGACGTTGCAGCCATAAAGCCATCAGCCACTGAACCACCCCCAACTCCCCCACCCACCCACCCCCAGTCACAGTACACCCTGACAGGATTCAGGATGCAAAAAAATAGGATACTGGCCCTAGACAGTTGAGGTGCATATCAAAGGAATAATTTCAATAAGCCCAGACTCTTGCATCTTCCCATACACAGAGAAGCACTGAAATTATTAACTTGAGATGTCTGTTTTTTGTGTTTAGCAGTAATCTTTTGATGTTCAACTAACATGTGTTTGTTTGGTTTTTATGTTCCCAGCAAAAACTCCTATATATCTTGGTTCCTCCCTTACCTCTCCGGAAAAGTCCCTCAGAGCCATCTAAGAGGCTGCCATCCTGGACTATAGTCCTCACTAAGGTCCCTAAATAAATCATAATTCTCAACTTCTGGGTTGTGCATTTTTTTTCAGTTAACAGTTTTGGCAACCAGTGAAAGGACCTAGTGCAGATTTCCCTTCTTTGCTTGAACTCTACGATGGTCCAGAGCCTTGGTACTCTGGGTACCAGAGTACCCTCTTGGGTATTCTGTGAGTCCGTCTCCTCTGTGAGTCCACACGAATTTGAGTGAGTCTGTCCTGGGTCTTGGATCTCCAGTTATTGGTTGGTGATCCTAAGTTTTATTCAGTGGTTTTAAACTCCTCACTGAAGGAATAGGTTTTCTTGAACTTAGGTTCAAGAAGAGGTACCTGGATTATCCTCACTTGAAAGACTGGGAGGATTTTTGCTTAAAGATACTGAGGAGGGTTGAACTAGGTAATTAGGTGGGAGATTAGGTTTCATTTTTCCTTGAATTGGCTACATTAATGGAGTTTGTCAGAATAAAAGTAAAGATATCTCATGAGAGTTTTCAGCTCCAAAGAAGGGACATCTCCTCCTGGCTGGCAATGGCTTTTTCAGGCAACTGAGAAACTTGTGGGAGTGATGGAGGCAAGTCCTCATACCATGTCATCTCTTAGGGAAACCTACTCATTTTAATTAAAAACTTGATCTTCCAGGAACACGCATAAGAGCTGGCCACTCAGTAATCTCAACACCCACAACGATCTTAGGCTACAGAAGGGAGAAATGGAGACATGTAAGTAAGAGAGCTGAAATGACTCTAGGGTGACACCTAGAAGAGTTAAACTCACAAACAGCACATTGGCCCACCACACAATCATCACTAGTGATTTTATCTAGTGGGACAAACCTACCTCAGGATGGGGAACAAAACTTTCAAAACAAAAGAAAAAGGAACAATAGATTGTCAGCCTCCAGTTAACACCCCACCCTATACAGTACGTTTGGAATTCATACTTGCAAATACTTTATTGGGAAAACCATACTAAAGGAGATCGCAACGTAAAATGGCCAAATTGGGGCTCTTTTGACATTCCAAAACTAATTTTTTTTTCATACACAGCTAGAGAAAGTTGGCCATAAAATCAAACAGACTGAATGGAATGCTTAGTTCAGTAGGTGTTTAGAAGCTTCTAAAAGGGAAATGATAAAATAACTTTTCTGCAGGAAATCAACAAAAAATTGCTTGAAACAATATCAGAATTTTTTAAAAGCCACTAACATTAATCCTGTATCTCCCTCTGCTCCTCCTTTATATCCTCTTTTATCTGAACTGCCTAACCCAGATGCTCTTTCTCTCTTCCATCACCCCCACCTCCTGCTCCTTCCTCTCCCCCAACAAAGGAGGACACAAAATCAGAAATAAGCATAGCTCCCTTTAAAAAGAAACATACTACTGGAAGAGGGGAACCATCACTGATGCTTACATATACATCCTGGACCCGAGAAGAACTTAAACTAAGAAAATTCCCAATCCTGGGACTTCCCTGGTGATCCAGTGGTTAAGACTTTGCCTTCCAATGCGGGTTCTATCCCTGGTTGGGGAGCTAAGATCCCACATGCCTTGAGGCCAAAAAATCAAAACACAAAACAGAAGCAATACTGTAACAAATTCAATAAAGACTTTAAAAATGGTCCACATCAGGGACTTCCCTGGTGGCACAGTGTAAGAATCCGCCTGCCAATGCAGGGGACATGGGTTCGAGCCCTTGTCCGGGAAGATCCCACATGCTGTGAAGCAACTAAGCCCATGCGCTACAACTACTGAGCCTGCACTCTAGAGCCCAGGAGCCACAACTACTGAGCCCATGCACCACAACTACTGAAGCAACGAAGACTAGCCCCCACTCACCGCAACTAGAGAAAGCCTGCGTGCATCAACGAAGACCCACAGAGCCAATAAATAAATAAATAAATAATTTTTAAAAAAATGGTCCACATCAAAAAAAATCTTAAAAAAAAAAAAGAAAAGAAAAAAGAAAATTCCCAATACTAGTCAAGATTCACTGGGATTTGCGAAGGAATTCTCGTTAACCATCTGAAACTAGGAGCCCAGGTTTTCCAACTGATATCAATTAATACAGCTATTAGTTTCTGAAAGTAAAGCAAAGGAATGGACAGATAAAGCACGATGGAGAAACCCCTTAACGATTTCGATTTACATAGCCCACCAGCTCACACTGAATGCAAGAAATTAGCTCATAAATTACTTAGACCTCCCAGAGTTTTTTCCAAAATCTGTATAGACTGGATAAAGACTCAGCAGTGTAAACAAAACCCAGATGAGTCAATTCCAGAGTATTAAGAGAGGGTCAAGAAAATGTTTAAACTATATTCTGGCATGACACCTGAATCATTCTCTAAACACCAAAATGATCCTTTGCTCACCTCCACCTTTTTAGAAGGCATAGATGAGGAATTAGCTACTCTACTAAAAGACACAATTTACGTTGGGCCCCATTACACCGACCAACTTTCCAAAACCATTAAAGGAAAGAGAGAAATACATCTATAAAAATTATGAACCTTTAGTTGCACCAATTAAGTAATCAAGGTCGGTCGATGGTTAACAAACCCCCATTCTACCAATGACTGACAAAGGAACCTAGCATTTGCTTTTACTGTAAAAAACCAGGTCATCAGAGAAGGGACTGTAGAAAAACGAAAAAAGATTTTGAGGGCAAAACTGGATTTCGGACCAGAAAATCCAAGCTAAACAAGAATAAGGCTGCTCCAAGGGAACAACGGGAATCTTTCCTCTTCTAACACCCTGGGAGAAGTGGAAATGAAAATACAAGGAGAAACAATTAAATCTTTAATTGGGGCCACCTTTTCAGTTTCAAACTCTATCAAAATCAAAGGCTCCCTCTCTTGCAGTAATACTTCAAAGCAAATGATAGGGGTTTCTAACATGCCTATTAAGGTTCTTAAATCATTACCTTCAGAATTTTGCTTAAGAGAACTTAAAGGAAGGCACTCTTTTTTCCTAGTAGAAAGTATCCGTATTCACCTGATAGGTAGAGATTTACTAGACTTAAAAAGCCCATATTTCTTTTACTCCTAAGGGGGAAATGTTTTTAGATCTGTAGGATCAATCATATTTCCTTCATCATATAATGTTTGTGATCCATGATGCGAGTGATGCAGAACAAGAAAAACTGCTAGGCTTAGTACCTGAAGAATTATGAGCACTTGACCCAACTGACATAGGCAAAGTACATTCTGCATCACCCATTAAAATTAGATCATACTAAAGATGATCAGCCTAATAAGACTAGAAAATAAGGCTGGGTGTCTTATGAAAAATGCCAATACACCACTTCCCTTAAATATAGTAACTGGCATGGAACAGATTGGATCAGGAAACCAGAAATATACTGGGTTACACCTAACACCAGACATATGAACTAACTTACGTGACTGGACATGTGGACGCATGTTCACATCTTTGATAGTTCACAACTTGAAGGTTTGTATGTAGGGGACTTACTGTAATTCAAACCAAATGCTGTGTTTTCACACCAGACAAATCCTCCAATATAATGCATTTAATGACCTACATGAAAAATCAGATTTCTACCTTAAGTGATCCACTTCCTAGTCTTAGTGATCTTTTAGGGAGCTGGTTTGATTCTGGAAGCTCATGGCTTAAATCCCTACATACGACTTTATTAATGTTACTAGCTGTATTACTTATATCCCGTTTCATAAGATTATTGTCTCCTGCATTACCCAATGTATAACCACGCCTCTGACAAAATTAATTATGGCTAAACATTTTGAGGCAGTTGACCATATGTATATAACTCTATGTAGAATAATGGTAATAGTACAACTCTAAATATGGGGAAAAGCAACAATGGAAAACATTTCCTGGATTACAAGAGACTAGTAAAAAAGGCAATCCAGAGAATTTTAGATTATCAACAGGGCCTAATTCAAAAATTAGCACATGAGTGACCTATCAAGAGAATCTTCACCTGATCTGGGAATGAGCCTTAGCACTGTGGGACAAAATTGGTCATGAACTGCCTCCCAAACGTCGGTTGAATTTATGACCAAAAGGAGGCAGTGTGGACAAAGAACTTCACCTGCCATTTCAGCAAACAAAGGATGTTGCAGCCATAAAGCCATCAGCCACTGAAGCGGCCCTCACCATGGTGCACCTGGAGGGGATTCAAGATGGAGAAAAACAGGATACTGGTCCTAGATAGTTAAGGTGCATATCAAAGGAATAATTTCACTAAGCCCAGACTCTTGCATCTTCCTGTACACAGAAAAGCACTCAAATTATTAACTTGAGATGTCTGTTTTTTGTGATTAGCAGTAATCTTTGGATGTCCAACTTACATGTTTTTGGGTTGTTTTTTTTTTTTTCAGCAAAAACTCCTAGATATCCTGGTTCCTCCCCTACCTCTTTGGAACAGTACCTCAAAGCTATCTGAGAGGCTGCCATTCCAAGCTATAGTCCTCAGTAAGGTCCGTGAATAAAGCATAATTTTCAACTTTTAAGTTGTGGGGTTTTTTTCAGTCGACAGTAATCAGTCAAGATCTCTGTGAGTGGGCTTAAGAATAGCCATTAATCTTTCTAATTCCTCTCTGAATTTTGTAGGATCTTCTGAGAGTGGAGGTAAGATCATTTTATAATTTAAAAGATCAGCTTCTGTTCAAGGGACATGAATTCTCTGTGGCAGCGGTCTTGGAGTCTTGGATACATCAGCAAGGGACATTGCACATAAACTTCTGAAGCTGGCAGGGCCTGAGTATAGAGCCCTGGGAAGTAGGAAGAGTCATAAGGGACAGCAAAATGAGCCTTCCTGGCTATATCTACTAAACTGACTTCCTGGCTATCAGCATTTACACAAGTGACCTGTATGCCCTTAGCTTGGAGGTCAGGCCTGAGTACCCTCTCTAATTCTAAGGAAAAGGAAGTTAAAATAGGTAGCTGGATGTTTTCTGGAGAAGCCAGAGTCTTAGGATCTAAGGGAAATGGCTGAGGATTTTTGAGGTGAGGCATTTTAAACCAGGGAGCCAGAGATCCAGATCTTCTTGAGGGTCAGGAACAGGGAGTTGGGGATACAGGGGAATATAGGAGGGAGGAAAAGGGGAATTTATGTCATATTTGGCTTTTAATTTTTATTCTGACTTTTGTTCTTTCATTTTATTAAGGGATTCCCTGAGGCCAGCCATTATACTTCTTTGGGTTTTCTTTTCAGTTTGATCTTCCCATAAATACCAATAAGGCAGCTGCGTGGAATGAGAGCTCTCTAAAAAAACTTTTCAAATATAGAAGTTTTTCCAATTCAAAAGATCTGTCATCTGGCCATTGATGAGCAAGATCTTCATTAGTGTACTTATCCCAATAGTGACTCAATCCAATAAGCCTATTTATGGAAAGACCCAGAAGTATCTTCCAGGCTTAGAATAAATCTTACTATGGACACAGGAGCTATCCCTGGTGGGAACACAGATGATGTAGGCCCCATGATCCAAAGGTTCACTCCACACAACACTCTAAGAAAGTAAAGGCCTTTGTTGCACAGGCATTAAGTATGGTGTCCTGAAAACGGCATCTCTGGTCTCCCACAAAAATGTGGGGCACCTCTAGCCACAAACCCACTAATTTATGGCACCAGGAAGGTTCTACTGGAATGGACTATTCCAGCATTAATAAGCAACAAAGGTTGAGACAACAGAGGCCCCTTATGGACTAAGTCCCCTTATGACAAACTCCCTGAGAGTTAGTACAGCTGGACAAAGAGAGTGCTGTTTGTAACTTCATGTCTCAGAACTCCAGTCTATTCAACTGGCCACCAGATGCACCCCAGTAAATTCACCTTCTAGATGGCAGAGACCCAAGATGTTTTCTCATTCGTTAAAACACAAAGCTCTTCTGGACATATAATAAGACAGAAGGAAAAACCTTACCTGTTTTGTTTTTTTCTTATATGCAGATTAACAGCTTTAGCTAAGCCCTGAGTTTCTTGGAGCCACACAAATGCCTGAGAGGAATGAGTCACAGGGTTGCGGAGTATGTGATGTTTTACAGAGTATCTCACTGCATAGAAATTTTCTCGAACTTGGCAGGTGACCTAGTGTCCATCTAACCCATTCCTTGACCAACTTATCCTTTCATGGGTGCCTTCTTGAGGTGGTGAATATCCTAATAGCTGTCAAATGCTCGATTCGTGCCCACCAATGGTGGGGCTGTGGCTTCCAAGATATCCCTTAGCATAGCTTTTACCTCATGTGCATATTAATCCTCAGCAAAGTTTGTCTAAATAGATGCCAGTCTGGTGAGATCAACAAACTCACCAGACTCCAGGGCATGTCCAGACAACAGGCTTATAGGGCCTGTGCCTGCATCTTACCCTATGGAATTTCCTACTTATGACAAATAACATAATAGAGACAAAGAAAGATAGTGAGGAAAAGGATCAACCAACCAAGAGTGCTCTACCAAATTTCCAAAGAGTCGCTGAGTCCAAGGAACTAGCTCCACAAATATTTTCAACTGCTAATCTAAATTCAGAGAGAGAAAAAAGATTCTCACCACTTTCGCTCCATCAGACCCTGCAGACTGAGATTCTGGGAAGCTGACATGGTAAGAAATTTTACCTTCTGCCAGCCCTTGCCAGACGTCCCAGGATCTCTTCATCTGTAGCAGTCTTCAGGAGGAAGCTGTTTCTCAGCCAGATGCTGCCAGCCAGTGACGTATTGTTGACTCCACCAATTGTGGGGGAGGGGAATTTCCCATTTCCCCTCTTAGTTCTTTTGGCTGGCAATTAAAATGACATAAGGCAGATTAACAAGAGAAAATCAAATTTATTATATATATAAGGGAATCCAAATAAGCATGAAGAATTCCAAAGACAGCAAGGCAAGATGAGGTACATATACTATTCTGGACTCAGGCAAAGGAGGTAGGGGTCTGGGACTTCAAAGGGAAGTAAGGTAATTCATAGGAAGATTAAAAGAGCTAATGTTTGGTAAACAAATATTTGCTGGGCCCAGGCAGACAATGGGGCACAGAGAGAACTTTGATCAAACAGGCCTTGCTAGGTTCCTCCCTGTCTACCACACCTAGTTCATACTTTTCTATAGTTATTTACGGTAATAGCTCCTTCCTGGGATAGTCTTCCTATCTTAAACTCTTTTAGGCAGTAACGGGGAAGAAGCTCAAAGATTCTTCCTGAGTCTTTTGGGCCTTGCCTGTTTTCAGCTCAAAATAATCCACATGCCAAGAGGCACATCTTGGGGCAGCCTACCCTGAACCCCATCAGTTGTGACCAATGGCCTGACTATATGGTCAGGCAGAAGAGCAATGGAAAACTTGGCTATTAAGGGATGCTCACATGGGGCAGGGCCCTTCTGGAAATTACTATGGTGATTTTGGGGTACATTAAAGTAGGATATGTCAATACCCATCAGAAGAACCACATTCTAGGACGGGAAGGTATTTGGAATCAATGAGGTTTCCTGGTGCACTCACTTGGGGCAACCACCTGGGTCCATTAAATGAGTGGGCGTTGGGGGACTACAACAATGCATATATGGTCTGAATCTAGACATATCCCTCTTGCACTCTATGAGGAAAAAAATGTCAATAAGGACTGTTCTGTGGTAATGGTGAGTAGCACCACTCCCATATCCGCCCCTTGATTCCTGGACTGTGAAATCTGGCTGTGGAAGAAACAGTACCATATATTGGACACTGATTCAAGCATATATAATCTTCTGGAGAACCCTGCCCCAGCCTAGCAAGGTATTATCACCTAGCTAATACTATATAACTGGTTCTTCAAAAGTCCATTCCACCATTCTCTCAAGCCAGCTACTTCAGGATAATGTGGAACATGTTAAGAGTACTGAATGCCATGAACATGGGCCCATTGCCACACTTCATTTTCTGTGAAATGCGTTCCCTGAACAGAAGTAATACTGTGTGGAATACCATGACAGTGGATAGGCATTCTGTAACTCCACGGATGACAACTTAGGCAGGGAAGCCGAATCCATATCCATATCCAGAGTAAGTGCCCACTTAAATACGAACAAAACATTGCCCTTTGCATGATGGGAGTGGTCCAATATAATCAACCTGTCACCAGGTAGTTATCCCATCACCTTGGGGAACTGCGCCATATTGGGACTCAGCGTTAGCCACTGCATTCAGTTGTGGCCATAGTCAGGTCAGCTTTGGTGAGTGAAAGTCTATGTTGCCGAGCTAGCATCACCTCCAACCCTGTCTCAAAAATGGCCACTTTGTTCATGAGTGAATTGGGTGATGACAAGAGTGGCTAGAGGAAGAGGCTGATGGCTATCCGCAGAATGGGTCATCCTAACCTCTTGATTACTAAAAAAACTCCCCTCTGCTGAGTTCACCCTTTGATGAGCATTCCCTTGGACACAAATATCTTCATGTCTTTTGCCCATTCAGAGAGGTCTATCCACATACCTTTCCCCAAATTTCCTTGTCACCAATTTTTTAATATGCTCATTCCAAGTCCCTAACCATCCAGCCAAATCACAGGCCACAGTCCATGAATCAGTATATAATTGCACATCTGGCTATACCTCCTAAGTAAAGTGAACAACCAGATGCACTACTCAAAGTTCTGCCAACTGGGAGGATTTCTCTTTACCACACTGTCCTTCAGGGATGTCCTAGAAAGCAGCTGTACGACAGCTGTCCACTTTCAGATGCTGCCTGTATATCATACAGAACCATCTGTAAACCAGGCCTAAGGCTCTTCTTATTCTGTCAACTGATCACAGGGAACTCCCCACAAGGTTATATGTGTGGGCTGGGAGAGAGAGGCAGTGTAGCAGGAGTGGAGACCATGGGCATTTGGGCCACTTCTTCACAGAACTTGTGCCTTCAGGGCCTCCTCAGGCCCAATGACATATATACCACTTCCACTCAATGATTCAGTGCTGATGTGCATACCCCACTTTTGGGCTTGGTGGGTCAGATTCATGGTGGACAGCTCAGATCACATGGTAACTTGATGGCTCATGGTTAAATGTTCAGTCTCTACTAAGGCCCAGTGGCAGGCCAAGAACTATGTCTCAAAAGGAGAGAAGTTATCCACAGAGGATGGCACAGCTTTGCTATAAAACCCTAAGAAACTAAGGAACTAGCTGTGATTTACCAATAAAAGCCTGTCAAAGGCTCCAATCTGGATCCGTATCTGCCACTGACACTTCAAGCATCACTGAATCTGCTGGATCAAATGGCCCAAGTGGTAAAGCAGCTTGCATAGCAGCCTGGACTTGTTGCAGAGCCTTCTCTTATTCTGGGCTCCACTAAAAACTAGAAGCCTTTGAGTCACTCAGTAAATGGGTCAGAGTAGCACACCCAAATGAGTATACTGCCATCAAAATCCAGAGACTCACTAAGCATTGTGCCTCTTTTTGATTTTAGGATGAGTCAGATGCAACAACTTATGTTTCACCTTAGAAAGAACATTTTGACGTGGCCCACACCACTGGGCCCCTACAATTTCCACTGAGGTCAACTGTCCATGAACTTTTATTGGATTTATTTCCTACAGTCTGACCTGCAAATGTTTTACCAATAAGTCTAGAGTAGTTGCTATTTCTTGCTCACTTGGTCCAATTAGCAAAATGTCATCAATGTAATGGACCAGTGTAAAACCTAGTCAGAGGGAAAAGCTATCTAGACCTCTTTCAACTAAATTATGACATAGTGCTGGCGAGTTGATATACCCTTGACACCAACTGCAGCATTACCTTCCCAGCACATCATCTATGACGATACATAGAGTATTTGCCAACCAGGGAAGCTAAGCTGAGCTTCAGTGCCTAGAGTTTTTAACTGAGATTTCATTACATGGGCATGATTGATCAAATTACCGTCTATGTAGTTGAATTCAATCTCCAGCCTAACATTCCCTCCCTGGATGTCAGGCTGATATCACTGTGGCTCAAAGTCCCAACCTCTATTCACCTGGTTCGTCTTTCTGACATGGCCAGCTTCTCATCCTGAGTCATCTCACTAGCACAAACTATCAGGGTCCACCATGAATAACAAAGATATTCTTATTATTTGAGGAATTCCAAGGATTTAAATGCTACTTCCAGTAACCAGGGATAAAAGCCAGCCAAATTTTTATTCCAAGGGTTTAGAGGCTATCTCCCAGGAATAAGGGCAAAGGCCAGCCAAATTATTTATTACATCAGCATACACCTGTGAGAGAGGCTTCTGCCAAACATGTGATTATATACTTTTTTTTTTTCATTCAGGAAAACTCCATAGCAGATCAAACCAGAAGCAAGATTGACACTCTGACCTGGCTCCTTGATATTAAGTATTCTTTTGATAACATGATTTTTTAGTATATCCATAGTATTCCAACATATGGATGTACCACAATACACTTAACCATTCCCCTACTGATGGCTATTTAATTTGTTTTCAGCTTTCTTCTGCTTTGAAGAACATTTTGATGCTTAGGGATACATATGATTGAGCTGTTCTTTATCAGGCAACATAAAGGCTCTTCTAAAAGAAATTTTAAAAATTATGTTCTCTCCTCACACATATTTAAGTTGACATCCAAAATTTTTCTAACATTTAAATAGTTAAAATTTATATAATCCCTACTGTATTGTAAATATTAACATTTTAAAGTAACACTGAAACTCTTTCATGTTTGCCCAAAGGGAAGAGTAGAAACTTGATACTTGCCATTATCCATTGTTTAAAATACAAAAGTACTTCCTCAATGGTCAGAAATTTTGTATCATCTCTTTTTCTTCTTGAAATCACATTTCCATTCCAGAATTTTATCCAAATTTTTTTATATTTAAAACACTTTATTATCCTATCATATTTTCCCTCAATAAAATACATACATTGGTTAAGATTTCTTTTTTTATTTTACTTCTTGGAACTATAAGACTAATTATTAAAAATTTCTTCTGGATTAAATTATAACAGAAATTATTAGCATTATACAATTGATCAAGTAGTATGTAGTAAGAAGTTTTTATTGGAAGCATATTACTTAGTGACATGAATGGAGCTTTAAGAAAACATGGTTTATCCTCGGGGGGGAATAATACTTCATGCTAAATAAGACAAGATCCAGCATCAACTTTATTTTAGTTTTTATAAACTAAACTGAGAAACCTTGTTCATATAAACACATGGGAATTGGAGATTTACTGTAGCTATTTCCTCAATTCTTTGGACTTCTTCCAAGTTACATTCAGAAATCAGATAATAAGCCATCATCAGAAATTATATTTAACATGCACCATGTGACAACCCAATTTGATCCTACTGCAATTTTGTTGAAAGCAAATAATTGGAAACCACCTACCTCGCTAAAGAATTTGTTACCCAGCAATTAAGTTATTCACCTTCTCAATTTCTGGGATGTAAACTAGAAGAAGGCTTTTACCAATGCTTAGCAAATGATTATTACTTTGTTGACCTGAAATAAATAAGGTGGAGGAAGGGGGAATTCACCCCTTTTATTCCTGTCTCACTGTTTGAACTAGGACATCTCATCTTCTCTTCCCTGGGACTAGGATTTACACAATCAGCTCCCCAGATCTCAGGCCTTCAGACTAGACCGAATAACACCACTGGCTTTCCTGGGTCGCCAGGCTTGTAGACCACAGCTGATGGGACTTCTCAGCCTCCATCATCTCATAAGCCAATTCCTCATAATAAATAAAAATATAAGTAAATAAATATCTCCCTCCCATTGGTTCTGTTTCTCTGGAGAACCTCAATTAATACACAACATACAATTTTTTCATGTCATTACATTTAAATATAAACATTTGATTTTTTGTAAATATTCAAATTAACTCTATATTTAAATATACTTTCTATCAAATCTTGAAGCTGCAGATTTAGCAGAAGCTATTTATGCAAAATATCTGCTGTATAATCTAATGAACAAAGCAGGACTTAATTGCCAAACCAATCAGTCAAATCAGACATTAAGTTCTGACATTTTTTTCAATTAAAATAAAGCATAGTAATAATCATCTCTGTAACAACCAGCTCCCTACTGAATTATAATTCTGAGAAAGAGAAAGAGAGAGGAGGGACTGAAACCTACCCTAAGTTTGTTAATGAATGCAGTAAGGCTGACCTCCCTCCCTGGTTCTTTTTAAGAATCTGCTTATGACACTCCCTTGGGGTACTTCAGGGTTACTGCATTCAGCGGCTTTGGGGGAGGAAAGAGAAACAAATTGCTGGGTGAAAACTGTCATAGTTTCACTGCCCCACTCCACAGCAAATTTGAATTCAGAACACCACAACACAAGGTAAAATATCTGATTTCTATGGCATGCTTTGCTTTTCATGGAAATATGTGTAAAGCAAAGAAAGTAAAACGAACTAAAAAACTAAAAAAAACTTTATGGTACCTATCCCAAAGGCTACTTCTCCAATACCAATATTTCAAATGGTCCCCAACTCTTACCCCCAGGGCAATGTAGCATAGAAAAATTCAGGATAAGTGAGAGGTATTACTTTCTTTTGTAAGAGAGGGAAAGGCCAATTGTGAAAAGGAGCTGAGAAAGGAGTCCAGAATATTCTTTTAGCCAGGTGGTGGACTGCCACGGGTTCATTTTAAGGAAGAATATATTTGCAAGTTGGGGTCTAGAAATGTGTTTCCTCAAAACTATCTGTGACCATACACCCCTAAGTAAGTCTTTACTTACCCTCTGGGGTACACATACCCACTTTATAGACTGCTGATCCAATAAGAAGGTTAGCTGAGATCTACAGAATAAATAGGAATTAGCCAGACACACAGACATAGGGGAAGTCCTGACAGGCTACTTTTTAAGATAAGAAACAGGAAATGGGGTGCCTTTAAGAAGCATGCTGTATCAGCGGCTATATATGTGGGCAGGAACTTTTAGATAGAAGTTACTCTTTTATTCCCATCAGTCATCATTCCCACACACAAGCATATGCTCATATTTTCTTCTTCCTACCTGAATGACTGCCTACCCATTCTGTCCATCCAAATCCTTTTCACTCTCCAAAGGACAGCTTATATCCCACCACATAACTTCTGCCTTCATCTCTGAAGGTTCTGGAACCAACTCCAATGTGTGGGACTGAGGGGTTTTCCCCACACCACCAAGTAATTCTCAAACACCAGCTGGGTGTCCTACAATTCAACTCAATTCTGACACTACCTCGAGACAGTATCAGATCCCCTAGGTTAAGGGCTCAGGCCTACAAGACTGAACCCTGCTCCATTCAGATGCCAACTGCAAGATCAGGTTGTCACAACCTGTGCTTCTGACCAGCTGTTATAGATTGCCTGCAATCTATAACAACTCCTTCCTTGAGTTTAATTTGCTAGAGCAGTTCAAAGAACTCAGAGAAACATTTTACTTACTGGATTACCCGTTTATTATAAAAGGATATAACTCAAGAATAGCCAGATTGAAGATATGCATATGGCAAAGTATGGGGAAAGGGCGAGGAGCTTCCAGGCCCTTTCCAAGCAACACTCTCCCTGAATCTCCATGTGTTCACCAACACAGAAGTTCTCTGAATCCTGTTCTTTTGAGTTTTTACGGTGGCTTCATTACATAGGCATGATTAATCAAAACATCGGGTATTGGCAATCTATTCAAACTCCAGCCCCTTCTCCCCTTCCCAAAGGTCGGGGGCGGGGGGGGGGGGGGGCTGAAAGTTCCAACCTTCTAATTGTTACCAAAATGCAAGTCCGTGAGCCTGACGCACAGTGAGGCCAAACAATACTAAAACGCTGGCATCTGGAACACAGAAAGGTTTATTGCAGGGCCATGCAAGGAGATGGGTGGCTCATGCCTTAAAAAACTCCCAAACTCCATGAAAGCTTTCAGCAAAGCTCTTTTATAGGAAAGGTGAGGGAGGGGCATGGTTAGTTGTTACAAACTTCTTGTCAGATACTGTTCTTGAGGTCAGGTCAAGGTCAGGTAATGTGTTCCTATAAATCTCTACCAAACAAATGTTACTCTCTGTTCTGACAAGAAAGGGGAAGGTCCCAAGGCTCAACTTTCACCCTTTGAGGTCCAGGCCTGGCTAAGAGAAGGGGTTCCCTGCGGGGGCAGGGGGAGGGGTTACCCTGTCCAGGAATGTTCATCCATCCCATCACCCAGTCTGGGTCCTCCCACCAGTGCCCAGGCCTGGCTGAAGAGGCAGATCTCAGTTGGTGGCTCCCTCAGGGCCAGGTCCCCAGACCCTGCCCAGCTGTCATCGCTGAGGGAGCCAGGTGCCCAGGACCCACCTGGCCCTCAGGCTCCTCAGGCTGCCCAAATGGTGGGGGCCAGGTCCCCCAGGCTGTGTCCCATGCAGACTGCTGTCGCCATTAGGTCACAGAGGCAAGGATGGGGGAGAGGTTCACCACTGCCTCAGGGCCTGGGCATGGCCAGTGGGCAGTCCTGGCGAGGGCTCTAGAGCCCTGCAGGACACACCCTCAGCCTGTTCCCTGGGCCCCCCAACTCACCCGCCAACCCAAGGCCAGGTGAAAGGCCCCGGGGAGAAGGCCGGGATCTGCCTCTTAACCTCACTTTCCACCTGAAGACCACCACTCTGCCACGTTGGCTCAGTGCCCCTCTAACAGTAGCTGCCTGACAGCTGCTTGCTTAGGGGCAGGGCCCACTGAAGTGCCAGACCAATGATGGAATGTGCCCTCTAATGGTTGCCACTGACAGTGGCTTGCTTGGGAGAAGGGTTCATTGTGGCACCAACCAATGGCTGGATGGGGCCCACTGTGGCGCCGACCAATGGCTGAGCAGGACCTCTAACGCAGCTGTAACCATCCCACATTAATGGTCTTCCAGTACCTGTTGCCTGGTAATGGGGGGAGGGGTTGGGTAACAGTTGCTAAGCATTGGCCCAGTGCTAAGGGCTGCTCACTGCAGCACTCTATTACATAATCACATAGTTGGTTCTCCTGGCAACCAGCCCTCATCCCCATTCTCAGGTGTGGTTCAAAAGTCACCTCATTAACATAATAAAAGACTCCTTTGTCACTCTCTTCACAATTTCAAGGGCTTTAGGATCTCTGTGCCAGAAACAGGGACAAAGACCAAATACACATTTCTTATTACAATTCACAATATCATAATCTCCATCTCCTCAAAACTCCCTGGCTACCAATTGTGTCACAGAACTTAGTACAGTACTTGTTGTTTGGGGCTACAGTGTTTCCTTCTTGTTTGTGTACACTCCTGGTTACTATAACTAGAGTAGGATCAACCTGAGGGAAAGCATCATTTCTTATAATTCTTCTGTATTGTCCTATTTGACTATTCATT
Organism: Stenella coeruleoalba; assembly: GCF_951394435.1. Taxonomy (NCBI): domain Eukaryota; kingdom Metazoa; phylum Chordata; class Mammalia; order Artiodactyla; family Delphinidae; genus Stenella; species Stenella coeruleoalba. The sequence goes on along the minus strand of NC_137169.1, from coordinate 183,379,395 downwards.
TGCTTGCTTCACTCCCAAGCCTTGTGATGGCCTAAAAGGGAAAGACTTTGGCTCTAGAGTTTGTAATCCTCAGCACAAGGGCTAGGCGCTCAGGAAATATTTGTTCAATGATTAATGTGAGACTTCCGCCTAGCTTAGATGAATGCTAAGCAGATCCTGGATGAATGATAGGTGCTTTTTAAAATGAATACTATGTTTTAAGGCACAGCAAGAGAAACTTTAGACACATTATTTTTCATCTTTATCACAGACTTCCAGGCTAGAGAGTATTATGTCTACTTCGCAAATGTGAAGATTCAATGATTAATTTACCCAAAGTCACACAGGAGGTGGTGAAACCAAAATTTGATTCCAAAGCCAGGCTCCTTCTGTTATACCATACTTCCTTTAATGAATACTTTTAAAAATTTAGTTGCATTGCCCTGAATTGGTGGGACTATCAAAGAATATACAGTGCATTTTAAAGTCTCACTCTACCATTAGTATTTCATAAAACGAGGGTGAATATGACTGTAAATGATTCATGACATGAAATAAAACCAATGCCACCTTTATTCGTACTAGGTTCTTAATACGCTTGGGTTTGTTTCTAAATTTTCTATTTATTTTCATTACTTTAATTATGTATGTCTAGATGCTTCTGGAAAAATGCTTTCTGCTTCCTAACATTGCAAAAATCATTCAAAACATTAAAAACTTCAGAATTCAATTTTTCTACAGTTGAGGAAGTTTTAAATTCTGGACTCAAGTTCCACCTGGACTCCTTCTCCTCATGTTCTTATAGCAATAGCCACCATGCTATTTTTCTGAGAAGGGAAAGGAAGTTATACTTAGATTTTATCGCAAAATAATAAATAAATAAGCACTCTAAACTGCAGTCAGAATATTTTCCTTTATGAGTTCTGCATTTAGTGTTATGCTTAGGAAAGTCTTCACAATTCCAAGATTTTGTAAATATTTGGTATTATTTTCTTCTAGTACTTCCATGATATTTTTTGCATGTGTATCTTTAATTCTTCTAGAATATTTTACAAATGGAGTGAATTAGGGGTTAAAATATATTTTCCCTCCAATGGTTAATTAGTTGCCTAAACAATTTCCATTGGTTGGAATTGCCAACCTTTAGAACTGCATACTATGTTCTTACATATGTTTGGATCTAAGTTTCCTATTTAGTTCTATATGCCAGTACCTGTATTTGTTTTCATTTTAGTTTTTAATATCTAGTAGTTCAAGTCTATGCTCCTTGCTTTTTATTGTTCCTTATTTGTAAGGATTTCTTGATTATCCTTGACTATTTATTCCTCCAAATCTGAATCCATATTGTCAAGTTCAAAAATTGTATTGTGATTTTTATTGTGATATCATCTTAATAGAGTAATTTACAGAGAATCTGACATCCTAACTACCGGATCATCTAAACAGAAATATAGTATGTTTTGTCACAAAGTCTTTCTTAATGTTGTTTTCTTTGGATTGTTTTACTAGGTATTTGATACTTTTCATTTCAATTGGGAATGAAATCCTTTTCCACTACATTTTCTAGCTTTTTTAAAAAAAATTCTCATTCACTACTTTAATTTGCTCTTGTGGCAACAAACTCCTAACTGGCCTTTCTGACTCTAATACCTCCTTTTCTACTCCATCCTATTGCAAAAGTCATCTTTCCAGATGGCAAAATCAGTCATAAAATTCCCTTCTTATAAACCTTAACTCTTCAGTGCTTTGGGGATAATATAAGTGTTTAAGCCGGCATACAAAGCCCTCCCCTGCCAATCACTTTAGCTCCATCGCTCATGGATGTTCCTCTTCTTTCACAATCTCCACTGATATACTGAAATAGCATTGCTTCCCCAAATGCCCAAACTGCTATGCACACCTTTGAACATAATGTTTATTTCAACTGAAACTGCTTTCTCCCTCGAGCAAACTCTTAATTACCCTTCAGGAACCAATTCAAGTGTTACCTCCCACTTATAGCCTTCTATGAGCCCCACAGTATTGATTAGGTTTTTCTTTGTGCTACTACAAAACTCTGTCATAATTCTTGTATCTCTTACTAGAATATATTGTATATCTGTTTTGCTAAACAGTGGACGTTTGATGGCAAAGACGTTAATCACTTACTTCATCACTTTTTTATTCTTAGTGGTCAGCAGTGCCTGGCATATAGTAGGTCTTAATGATTGTTTGTTGGATTAATAAAATATAATAATAATAAAGCCATCCTAATAGGATATAAACACACTCTCAAAAGCTAAAACTATACTGGAACACACACCAAAAAAAAAAAGAAAATCATTAATGAATATAAAGAGTATGCAGGAGTAGGAAGAGCATGGAAGGATAATATCCAATTCAACCTAGGATAATGGGAAATTCTTCTAAGAGGAGGGACACAGGGTGAATATTTGAAAGATGGGTGTGAATCAGTTCAATGGGTGATACAGTAAAGGGTTTTGAAGATAGAAAATACAGTTTGAGAAAACAGGGCAAATTACTGTAAGTAATTTATAAGAAGGGTATAAGATAATATAAGAAGGGTATATATATTTCACCAGGAAAATACAGCCCAACTTTGTACAGAAATGGGATGACCTCCCACCAGATGAGAGTCTTGGTTGGTTACCTCAAAATAGGATGGGCACCTGCTTGTCTGGTTTCTAAAGTATAGGGGGTACATGAGTCAACCCTCAACCAATAACAGCCTCTATTATCACTCTTAAGATGCTGCTCAAATGTCTTTCCTACAGGAAAGCTTTCTCAGCCCCCATCCAAACTGAACTGTGTGCCCTTCTTTGTGTTGCCTGTGAATTCCTCCAGCAGACCAGTGCCTTGGCATTCATATGATTAGTTTATGTGCTTTACTCCCTTTTCTAGACTTGAGTCTCTGTAACAGTAACATTTATTTTTATATTCCTAGCATCTATCACAGTGTAAAACATTTGGAGAGCTCTCAACAAATAATATAATTATAACTGCCATTTATTGTCTACCATAAGTCCAATGAGTGTTTCTCAAATTTTTAGGATCCAGGAACTACTTAATGGGAGTTCAAACCATACAGAATCAGAGGAATGCTCATTACTGTCACTCTTAATACCACATGACATTAAGAAATATTTTAAATTCAACTGCTATTTTAAAAACTCAAGTGAGCACCTTTACACTTGATATCTAGAGCTCCCACTGTGGAAAAGAACATTTTTATATTCATATGTTATCCATTTCTTTACATAGCACTGAAAAGATACAGTCAGTGACTGTTATCTATTGTACACACTATTTTCACTATTTCCTTTAACATAAACTAAGATCAAGAGACATATTATTGATCAACTATTCTCTGCAAAAAATAAATAAATAAGGTTTGGAAAATAACTTAATCTCCTATATTAGCAGGGCAACACACATTCTTGATGCAAACATAGTGGGTATCTTGGAATTATGTATCCTGATGCACCTTTATGAGGCTACGTTATGGTTTATGAAATCACCAGTAATGAACAAAAACATATCTTCTGTATAACATGGGATTTCAGTGATGAATAAAAGAAGTCATTGTGCACTTTTCCCTCAAATGTGTACAGCACATATGACAAATGCTGATTCCTACTCGCATACCAGTAGGTCCATCAAACTATGAAAATGAAACGTGCTAGATTGTACATGTAATAGTAATTGTTCATGCACATTGTGGGACATAATTAGTGGGATTTTGTATCGGTCATCTATTGTTGCATAACAAATTACCACAAAACTTAATGACTTAAAACAACAAGCATTTATTAGTTCAGTTTCTGTGGGTCAGGAATTACCCAAATTGTTCTGGCTGACAGTCTCACATGAGGTTGCAGTTACAGTCATCTGTAGGCTTGACTGGGACTGAAGGATCTGCTTCCAAGATCACTCAACAGTCAGTTCCCCAGATTGCCAGAACTACAGAATCTATTTTTCAGAGGAGGCAGAGGAGAACAAGGAGGGAAAGGAGAAGGAAGAGGAGGTGTTTCTATAAAGGAACACTAATTTGAACACCAGATTTCTCATCTAAAACCATGGAGGTCAAAAAAAAAAGTGACACAGTATTTTTCAAATGCTTAATTAAAGAACTGTTAACCCTGAATCCTGTATCTGACAAAGCTTTTCTCCAGAAACAAAGGGGAAACAAAGACATCCTCATTAAACTAAAGGAAACTGAGAAAATGTGTTGCTAGCAGATTTACTCTTAAAGAATAGCTAAAAAAATCCACACAGAAAGAAAATGGTAACAGGAGAAGTATGGGTCCTCCTGACAGCAAAGAAGATCAGTTGAATGAGCAAAAATAGTGGAAAATATAATAAACTGTCTTTCACTTCATAAAGTTCTTTAATCATATTTTATGGTTGATACAAAAGTTATAATACCATCTGATGTGGTGCTCAACGTATGTAGAAAAAAATATTTAAGACAATTATACTTAAAAGATGAAGAGGTTAAAGAGACTTCAGATAAACTATGGTTTCTAAACTTCACTAGAAGCGAAAACACCAACACCAGTAGGCTGAGAGTTACGTACACATACGGAAATGTCCAGAGCAACCACTAAGATATAAACAAAGTGATATAATTTTAAAATGCCATAAAGAAATCAAAATGAAACTCTTAAAAGATGTTCAAATTACCCACCGGATGGCAAACAATGATAAGGAACAAAAAAACAGAGGGAACAAGCAGAAAACAAATAAAATGGCACACATACACCAGTGAAAAGAAAGAAATTGGCGGAGATTTTAAAAACACAATCCAGCTATATACTCTCTACAAGAAATTAATTTCACACAGAATAATATAGATAGGTTGCAAGTAAGAAAATGGGGAAAGATATATCATGTAAAAATCAAAAAGAAAAGCAGAAATGGCTATCTAATACCAGATAAGGTAGACTTGAGAGCAAAGAAAAGTATCAAGGACCAAGAGAGACATAACATCATGACATTATGCAGCTACTGTATTTGAAATGTTGAGTGGTAATAATAAAGGCTGCAGTTATAAATACATAACCTCAAAATACGTGATAAGTCATTTCTCATGTCACTGATGATATGGCCTCCAGCTCAGATAGTCAGAACAGAATGTTTACTCTCGTGATTATAAAATTCATTTTTGTATATCAAAATACATTATATGCATGCAGCTCACTAGGTGGAATAAGTATTTACATGTATTTACCATTTCTAGTCTAAAAAAGTAATTTCCCAAAACATATTATTCCAAAAGGGGTCTGGGGAGTAGGTATAGGGGTAGATGAAATAAGAATGGCAGAATGTTATGGCTGAGTAAAAGGATGACATGATCTGACTTATGCTTTAAGAGGATCACAGTGGCTGCCTGCTGAGGACAGACTGAAGGGTTTGTCAAGGGAAGAAGCAGAGGGACCGGCCAGGAAGCTACTGCAATAATCCAGTAATCCAGTTAAGAACAATGGTGCCTCAAACCTGATGGCAGCAGAAGTGCTGAGAAATGGTCAGACTCTAGAAATACTCTGAAAGTAAATGTGGCAGGATTTACTGACAGAACAGATGTGTGGTATGCAAGAAAGAGAAGTCAAGAATGCTTCCAAGGTCGTTTTGACTTGAGTCACTGGAAAATTAGAGTTGTCCTGTACTAAAATGGGGGAGACTATGAGCAGAGCCAGCTGAGGGGGGAATATTTAGGAGTTCAGTTTTGGGCTTGTTAAGTTTGAGATGTCTGCTATACTTCGAAGTAAAGGAAAGTACCATCTAGATGCTAGACTCTGAAGTTCAGAGTAAGGTTATAAATCTGGAGAATTTTTTTTTAACATCTTCATTGGAGTATAATTGCTTTACAATGGTGTGTCAGTTTCTGCTTTATAACAAAGTGAATCAGTTATACATATACATATGTCCCCGTATCTCTATCCTCTTGCGTCTCCCTCCCTCCCTCCCTCCCACCCTCCCTATCCCACCTCTCTAGGTGGTCACAAAGCACCGAGCTGATCTCCCTGTGCTATGCGGCTGCTTCCCACTAGCTAGCTATTTTACGTTTGGTAGTGTATATATGTCCATGTCACTCTCTCACTTTGTCCCAGCTTATCCTGAGTCGTGAGACTAGGTAAACTCACCAAGGGAATGACTATAAGTACAGTGGTAAAGAGGTCCAAAGACTGAGCCCTGGGGTTCTCAAATGCTTAGAAGTCAGGGACTTGAGGAGGAAATAGGGTCTGCAACTGAGCGTGAGGGTAGAGAAGATTTGAAGAGAGAAGAGATAGTACAAAATAACCACGCAGGAGAGTGGGAGAGTGAATAGTCTAGGGAAATATATTGTTGGGTGGCACGATGCTTAAGTTGAATGATCATGAATTTAAAATGACTCAACGTGGTTGTACATTATTTTCTCCAACTACACTGGGCTGTGTAGGGGCAGGCACAGATTAGATAGGATTGGAATTAAACCAAGCAAATGAGAAAACAGCAAGGAAGTTGAGGCTGTATAAAAGGAAGTATAAAACAAAAACTCTTAGAAATGCAAAGTAGCAGAAAGATTTCCATACCAGATATTAAAGCATATTATAAACCTATAATATATTTTTTAAATGTGATGACAATGTCAGATTACAGAGTCACGAGTGGAGCAGAAAGGAATTTTCAGAAATACGTATAAGAATTCAGTATACAATAAAAGTGGCATTTCTAATCATTAGGGATAGCTATTGGATAAATGTTACAGGGATAATAGTTAACCAATTAGAAGAATATAGATATTGATTAATTCTCATTAAGCACTGTACACCAAAATAAATTCCAGAGGAATTAAAGATTTAAGTATTTAAGAATTAGATCATAAAAGCCGCAGAATAAAATATTCAAAATAAAATATTCATGAACATGTATATAATGTAGGATAAGGATGGACTTTCATGTACGACATATGCATGCGAAAAAGATCAAGTTTCAAAGTAATATTTATATTATGAATTTTGGATATAAGTGCATAGAATATAGCAAACTGTTAATAAGAAATATGTCTGGATGTTTGGATTGTGAATAATTGTATTTGCTTCTGTAAGCTTTACTGTATTTTGCAAATTTTCTGCAAGGAACATGTATTACTTTTGTTTAGTTTTTATATTTATTATTTTTAACTAAAGAAGTGATATATATTTATAACAACTGAAATAAGGCAGAGAGGTGTAAAGTTACTAAACTTCACCCTATCCTCCACCCCATCTGACTCTTTCCATTCCTAGCCAAATCAACGGATAACGATCTAAGATATTAAGAACGCTTTGGATAAACTGTAGTTTATTCAGCAGTCTCCTTTTGATGAAGAATGAGTTTCCACTCAGGAGTTATTACAAACAATGCAATAAACATCTTTGGACTTTTATTCTTATGTGCTGATGTACTTGTTTCTATAAAATGGAGTCCTAAAAGTAGGAATACAGAAGTAAAAGGTATATGTATGCTTAGTTGCAAAAGATACTGCCAGAGTAACTTTTCAAATTACAGTAACTATAGTAGGCAGAATTTTAATATGACCTCCTGCTCCCCACCATGTACACACCTTGTAATAACTCTCAGTACTACGAATATTGTAGATTCCAAGATCATGTTAGTTTTATTACCTTAAGAGAGAGATTTTTCCATGTGGGCCTCACCTAATCACGTGAGCCTTTTAAAAGCAGAGAATTTTCTCCAGTTTAATATGAAACAGGAAGTCAGAGATTTGAAGCACAAGAAGAATTGACTTGCCATTATTGACCTGAAGATGGAGAGGGCCACATGGTAAGGAATCTGGACACCTATGGCTGCTGAGAGTGGCCTATGGCTGACAGCCAGCAAAGAAATGGGGACCTCAGTCCTATGACTGCAAGGAAACAAATTCTGCCGTCAGTGAGTTTAGAAAAACCCCAGATAAGAACCGTGGCCCTGGTAAACACTACGATTCTGAGCAAAGAATCCAGCCACACTGTCCCTGGACTTCTAAGCTACAGACACTATGAGATAATACACTTTGGTTGCTTTGAGCCACTGAATGTGTGGTAATGTTATAAAACAATAGAAAATAATACAGTAAGATTCACCCTCCCAACAGCAATGTACCAGGTACCTATTTTCCTCATTGTCTCACCAGCATCAAAAGTTAACTATATATATATTTTTTAATTGACACAGATGTGTAAATACACCACGGAGAACTGCCCCTGAACAAATCCACCTCTCATTCCACACCTTTATGAGTACACCACTCTGATGGCCCTCTAATTAATGTGACTGATGGGATGAGACCAAATTCATTCAATTGTAAACACTTGCAAATCTCTTATGACCAGTGTTTTCTAGGAGAGAGACAATAATTATACACAAGAATTACAATCCCAAGAGCACACACTGTACCCCTGGAAAAAGTGGTTTCAACTGTCAGAAAAATGTGTTTTAAATTGTTGGGGACTCCCCCCACCAGTGGGACAGACATCAGTCATGGGGCACAGGTTAACAGTGTCTCCTGGGTTTAACTCCAGGAATTACAGATTAATAGCTGTAATTTATTAAGATCAATTACAATAGTAACAGCTAACACTGTTATTATTAGCAGTTGACATGTTTCTAAGATCTTTACATACATTCATTGACCCATTCAAATCTTACAACAGTCTGGCTGATAATAATGCCATTTTATTAAATAAGAAAAACAATAAAAGCATTTTAATTGGTTATTTTAAAAAAGAAATTTGATAAGATGAACACTACATATTGATTCAAAAGAACCCATTAAAAATTTATAATAGATGTTTCCTTAACATTATAAAGAGTTATTGATTTCAAAGCAACAATCAACTTCATACCTAACAATGAAAAACTAAAGATAATTGTGTTAAATCTATGCCAAAGAGAGAGAAACAAAAGGCCAGTGACAATTGTTTCATGAAAAAAAATCTCAATACAGGTTTAGAAAAAGATTAATCCAAATCTACCCTGTCTCTATAATTTTGCTGTCCAGGGAATAAAACTTTTCCCTAGAAAGACACCCTCTAAGCTACAGGCTCCAGACTTTCTCCCAACTGTCCTCTTCCTCCTCCTCTCCTTATCACCTCTACTGCTAACATCCTCAGAGTATACCCAGTTGTTCCCAACTTCGCATGTTTGGAAAAGACTCTCAAACACCATGACAGCAGTCAACTCCCTGTAATCTTGCCCAAGGGAAAAATACATTAAAGTTGGAAGCGAATGAAGCAGCAGAGAGTATGAGCAGAGAGTCACTGAGTCAGAGCCTCCAGATCACAGGAAAGGAGCTGACATCCAATCCAGCTGCATTCCTGATTAGCTCCTGTGACCATCATTAAAATTTATTAAACTCAACTTGGCAGAGGTTTCCTCTTTTACATTTCAAATTTGCAAAAAAAAAAAAAAATTGACTATTATTGACAAGAAAATTGGCATTTACCTGCATTTTAGAAAGGAAGATTAAAACAGGCCATTGGGTGAAGCAAAAGCAGAACCAGAGGGAGAACTTGTTCACCTCTGACCATTTCAACCCAAGAACCGGCTCCTGAGTCCCTCAGCCTCCAAAGGGCACTCAGTACTGCTGCTAGATTTTCTGCAGCTGTATGTTAAGTTTGACATCTAATTGTGATGCTGTCATAGAACATTGATTTCTTTTTTTTTTTTCTTGGCTGCACTGGGTCTTCATTGCTGCGTGCAGGCTTTCTCTAGTTGTGGCGAGAGTGGGTTACTTTTCCTTGCGGTGCGCAGGCTTCTCATTGTGATGGCTTCTCTTGTTGCTGAGCATGGGCTCCAGGCATGTGTTCTTCAGCAGTTGTGGCACATGGGATCAGTAGTTGTGGCTCACGGGCTTAGCTGCTCCGCCACCTGTGGGATCTTCCTGGACCAGGGCTCAAACCCGTGTCCCCTGCATTGGCAGGCGGATTCTTAACCACTGAGCCACCAGGGAAGCCCAGAACATTGATTTCCTTTTTTTTTTTTAACTTATTTATTTATTTTTGGCTGCGTTGGGTCTTCATTGCTGCACGCGGGCTTTCTCTAGTTGCGGCAAGCGGGTGCTACTCCTTGTTGCGGTGTGCGGGCTTCTCACTGCGGTGGCTTCTCTTGTTGCAGAGCACAGGCTCTAGGCGTGCGGGCTTCAGTAGTTGTGACACGTGGACTCAGTAGTTGTGGCTCGCAGGCTCAGTAGTTGTGGTGCACGGGCTTAGTTGCTCCACAGCATGTGGGATCTTCCTGGACCAGGGCTCAAACCTGTGTCCCCTGCACTGGCAGGCAGATTCTTAACCACTGAGCCACCAGGGAAGTCCCCAGAATATTGATTTCTGAAGGCAGCATTTCTCTCCCTTTCATACAAGGATACACAATTATAGTCCCTAAAATAAAAAGAGCCCTAGTTCTTCAGAACAAATCAGCTATAATAATAATAATACTTCAAACGTTCCAGGTGTTTGTAAGTCCATCAGTTAGAATGAAACCTTCTCTTTGAACCCATTCAACCAGAGTGAAACTCTGGCTGTGGTAAAAAAAGAAAGCAGTGCATGGTTTCATGATATTCAACCTACCACCTTCCACAGTGATGAGACAGAAACCCGTTTGGGGTGAAGAACATTGGGGAATTTGTAGCAGCTACTATCCGTCATAGATGTAACTGATCCAGATCTCTTCTGTCCAACCAACTTCTGATGTCTCAACCATGACAATAACCAGAAAGAGGCCTAAACACAGAGCTGAGGGAAAGTGAGTCTTAAACCGGGAGTGGGTGGGTCAGAGACTGGAGTCCTGCCATGACCTGGGTAGCCCTTCTAACCTATTGATTCCAATTTTTAAAGAATGCTCTATTTCTAGGCCTCCTGGGAATTTCAACAGTAGGAACAAAAAAATGAGGGCTACCCCTCAAAAAAATGAGGGGTGAAAGGTGGTAAGGCGGAAGAGATACTGTCAACTCATGAGTAAGCTACTTAGCATAAAGCTGAGACTTATTAACTACATAATAAATGAATCCAGGACAATTCCAGCAATGAAAGACACTAACTATGAACCAGACATTATACTAAAAGCTTTGAATGTTCATTTTATTTAATCTTCACAACAGTCCTATGAAATAAGTATTGTTATCGTCCCACTTAACAGGAAACTGAAACTCAGAGACATTAAGTACCTTGACTAATGATAACAGCTCATCAATGACTAAACTGGAACTGGAGCCCCAGTCAGTCTGATTCCAAAACTCATGTTCTTAACCATTTTATTATATGACCAAGCTCTAAGAAAAGGTTCTTGGCAGAAAGAGCACGGTGAGTGTAAGAGGGACAATTATACTAGGGGAAGAATGATACCACCAAAAATCCCAGCAAGCATATAAATGAGAATGTAGGTCGTATCCTTCTTGTATCAGACCTAAATTCTGTACCCAATGAGACTTGCCTATCTAAGAAAATTGTCATCCAAATCCTCTCAGAAAACTTAAGTGGGAGACCCCAAGTCTCATTCTTATTTTCCCTAGCCTTCCCAGACAACCTGAAATTAAGAATGTGTTCCTATGTTTTCCCATTACATGTGTCCAGAGATTTTGACTATCTTGTTAACAACTATATTACCAGCACCTTGCACAATGCTTGGTATAGATGTTCACTTAGTTATTTAATGATTGAATGAATAAACACCTTTATATATCTCCTATACTCTTCTTCTTGATCTTTCAAAATGATGCATTTCTGGTTATCTCTAGCCTCCCTGACATTGGCAAAAAAATATTTTTTATTCTTCTTTTACACCCATTTATTTCAAGTTCCGGCTGGGATGGAAGACTTCAATAACACTTGTCTTTGTCTCTATTACGTAACTCTACAACCATCATTTACATCATCCCCACAATATAAAGGCATGAAAAAAATTGCACTTAACATCTTAACAAATCAATATGACCCCAGAGCACAGCTAATATATAAGTGATTGTATAAATATGGAGAAACCGTCTTTCCATACAAGTGTGCTTCAATTCTAACTGAGGAAACGGGAAGCACAGCAAGGGGAGATTTCCAAGATACATGTCCCAGCTACCAGAAGCATTCTTGAAATAAATTGATGTGATGATATAATTTGGCCAATTCATCAAGAAAGATAAGGCCAGAACTCCCACTAAAAGCATTAGAAGCCTTGTAAGAATGTAAGACCAGCCACAGTGGCTACCCACTGTCAACAAAAAATATCTTAAGGAAAATCATATTTGTAATCCATACATGTAAAATTAACTCTGTATTTCAAAAGAAATTCTTCCTAGCATACAAGAAACATAGTAGCTGCCTTATTTGCCAAATGAACATAAATTGTTATTGCCAGAAATTCTCTTTTTTCCTGCCCACTGACTTAGTTATCACTTGGTGACTCTCAAAAGTTAGCCAGCTAGTTTCCTACAGCAAGTTCTAGGTCAAAATCACAACTTCTTGTTTTTAAAAAAAAAGTCACTTAAGGTGACTAAGGGAACACTATATTTCAAAATCAAATGTATATCTATGTTTTTCATCTTTCTTTTCATCTCTCAGTGACATTCAGTGCTGTTGGTCACTCTTCCTTTACAAAATGCTCTCCTCATAGTTTGAGGCTGTACTTTTTCGTGGCTTTTCTTCTAGTTCCTAAGGCACTCTGTTTCTTTTTTTCAGTATGTAAGAATCAAGATACGGAGGGATATATTATACTCTACATGGAAAAATCTCATACTTAACATCCTGAATGCTTTAGTATAAAATCCTGGGTTTTTTACTCTATGACCTTAGGCAAGTTACCCCATGGGCCGAAGCCTGAATATCCTTGCCCTCAAAACGAGAGCAAGAACACAGGAATTTGGCAGAGTGGTGGGTACACATCACATCTTGTTTATATGTCCTCACCAGAAATTGAATAAAGGCTTATTGCGACTGCACTTCTCAGGCAAAATTTAAACTGCAAAATTTCATCAATATTACTATTATTATCATGATTAAAATCAGTTTCCAGGACTTCCCTGGTGGCACAGTGGTTAAGAATACCCCCTGCGAATGCAGGGGACACAGGTTCGGGCCCTGGTCCGGGAAGATCCCACATGCCACGCAGCAACTAAGCCCGTGCACCACAACTACTGAGCCTGTGCTCTAGAGCCCATGAGCCACAACTACTGAGCACATGTGCCACAACTACTGAAGCCCGCGCACCTAGAGCCCATGCTCCGCAACAAGAGAAGTCACTGCAATGAGAAGCACGCTCACCACAACGAAGAGTAGCCCCCGCTCACCGCATCTAGAGAAAGCCCGCGCACAGCAACGAAGACCCAACGCAGCCAAAAAAAAATAATAAATTCATTAAAAAACATTCAGTTTACATGACAAAGCTAAGATGACTCTCTATGACTATTTTCAGTTAGATATTTTCTGGTGGCTCAAGGTGATCAATGTATACACATCAATGGTTCTCTTCTGTGTTGGTTTGGTACTGCAAGTAGAGGAATGGGGTGATCATAACATCTACAGCTTTTGAATTTATTGAATTTATTATGCATGAGATATTTGCTAAATGATTTGCTAAACGATTTATCTCATTCAACAATCCTATGATGGAGTTACTAAAATTATTCCTGCTTCAGAGAAAAGTAAACTTCAGAGAAAAGTAAGGCACAGAAAGAATGAGAATTTGCCAGTCACGTATCACTAAGTGGCAGAGCCAAATGTGTTTGACTCCAAGTCTTCTCATGCCCACTCTCCACCCCAATCTTCTTATGAAAAAATCTGCTTTTCCTTTGTGATTCTAGAGTCAATTTTAGGATCTTAGGCCAGACACTTAAACTCCCCGGTTAAGACGTAATTAATGTAAAATACGTAAAATAAAATTACTAAATCCCATAAAGTCTAAGATTCCTTTTAGCTTGAACGTATAATCTTTGATTTTTATGCATATAATAAATTCTTCCTAAGGTGTAAGTCATAAGTGACAGATACAAAACTTGATATGTCAACTGCAGTGGCCAGTCAAGCAGACACTTGCCATTATTAAGTAATAACTGCTTTATTTAAAAGAAAGTAAGCTTATTTTGAAAGAGAATTGCAGGCATCAATTGCAAGCAAATGCAGAAACATCTTTCAGCTACAAATCTGTCCCAGATCTATCAAGACATACCATACTGATGACCACCTTCTTTACTTATGTCAAAAGTAAATTATTCATTCAACAATTAGTTGTAACAGGCACTGGGTTCAACTGAACATAGTTCTTGAAGACCTCCATTTTTGTCTTTATGGCAAACTCCATAATCTAAAGGACGCTTCTGCTATAAAATAACTATATCCTGGCTGAAAACGCCTTTGAATGCATTTCTGGAATATCTTTGAAGGCTCCAACCAACAACACCCCCACGAAATAGAACAAAAAAAAAGTGAGCTGAAACCAGAGTGGGAATCAATGAGTAAAAAGCAAGAGAAAAAGACAAGATTTTTCTGCAGGTTGTTTTGATCAGTACTACAGTTAAGTGAGAGAAACTAAGCCTCAAAGTAGGCAATCTAAATCAAAGATTCCCACAGAAAGTCAGAAACCTAGAAAGAGGTAAAAATGGTCCCAATTTGGTAGTGTCTTCTGACTGCTAGTAAAAACAACTGGAAATCCTCTCTAGACAAAAGCAGTCCCAATGTATGGCCTCAGGATCCTCATGGATGAATTTCAACCATGAACTCTATGGGAAACTGCGTTAATGTCCCAGTCACCAAAATGCACCATGACTGAGGGGAAAAAAAACCCCAGCAAATTTAGAGGGCAAACGACTTAAAACCATTGAATTAGCTGACACATAATATAGAATAACTATGTATGAAATGCTTCTAGACATGGAGTTGCAAAAATGAGCAATAATCAAAAGACTTTTAAAAATGGGCAGTGAGGGCTTCCCTGGTGGTGCAGTGGTTGAGAGTTTGCCTGCCAATGCAGGGGACACAGGTTCATGCCCCAGTCCGGGAGGATCCCACATGACGCGGAGCGGCTGGGCCCGTGAGCCATCGCCGCTGAGGCTGCGCGTCTGGAGCCTGTGCTCCGCAATGGGAGAGGCCACAACAGTGAGAGGCCCGCATACTGAAAAAAAAAAAAAAAAAAAAGGGCAGTGAGATATGAAAAACTGAACTCTTAGAAACAGCAAGTATAATTGTTGAAGAGGAATTTTTTAAATTAGAGAGAAAATGCAGATCACCAACAAAGGAATGAAAATTAGATTAAACTGACAGCTGACTTTTCAACTATAACAATGAAAGCCACACTGGTGTTTTCAAGGCGTTGAGAGGCAATTACTGTCAACCAAGAATTGTATACTATCAGAACTACCTTTCAAAAATGAAGGTGAAATAAAGACATTTGCAGATAAATAAAAACTAGCAGCCACCAACAAGAGACCATCATTAAAAAGACTACCAAGAATATATTTCAGGCAATAAGAAAAATCTTCCCAAGAATAAGTCTAAGACGCTGGAAAAAGTTATGAGCAAGGAAAATGATCTACATATAGGTGAACCTGAACAAACATTTTATTTACAGGGAAACCTTAATAACAAAGGCTAATAGATGGACCTAATAAAAATAAGGACCTAAGTAAATGCATGACAATAATAGTATGTAAGTTAACAGAAAAGTAAATGGAATCAAAACATTCTAGATTTTCTATGCTCATAAAAGGCAGACTTTGATAAATACGATGGTAAAATTTAAAGCATATTTCTAAAGGTAACAGAAATAAAGAGGGGACACTGGAAGAAAACAAACAAAAATTCAATTAATAAAAACACAAGAAAAAAGCATGAAAAAGTAGAACAAAGAAAAAGTAACATGATAGAGGAAAACAGACAATATATATGAGAAAAATAATCATCTTTAAATATAATGAACTAAAGTCAACAATTAAAAGATATAGATTGTTCACTTAGATTTTTCAAAATTCAGTTGTATCTTATTTACAAGAGAGCCAGTTATAGGCTATATACAAGAGAACTGTCTATCAGCAAACTACAGCTCACAGGCCAAATTATGGTGTCTGTTTTTATAAATAAAGCTTTGTTGGATCACAGACATACACATTTGTTTACATGTTCTCTATGGCTGCTTTCACTCTTCACCAGCAAAGTCAAGTAATTGCAATGAGACTGTAGGGCCTGCAAACCTGGCACTTTATGGAAAAAGGTTTGCTGACATCTGACCTAAAATAAAAAGACATGGAAAGGTTAAAAGATTCAGTTAATCTAGAAAATATTTTAAAAATAAACTGTTTGTAACAGTAAAGTAGCCTCAGAAAATAACAAAACACTGCCAAGAGAAATTAGAGAAGACGTAACTAAATAGAAGTATATACTATGCTCACGGATTACAAAACTCAAAATTGTTGTCATTTCACCTCAAACTGTTCTATAAATTCAGTTCAATCCCACTCTAAACTCCAAGCAGAGGTTTTGTTTGGTTTGGTTTAAACAGCTAATTCTAAAATTTATATGGAAACATAAAAGACCTAGAATAATCAAGGCAATCTTGTATTAGAATAAAGGTGGAAGAGTTACACTATCTAACATGATGACATTATGAAACTGAAGAAATTAAGACACTATTACATTGGCACAAGAATAGAGCAATGGTACAGAACAGAGATACAGAAACCTACACACATACAGTCACCTGATTTGGATCAGAGATGCCAATTCAATGGGGAAAGGATAATCAATTCAATAAATAATAATGAATCAATCAGGTACCCATTTTTAAAAGTTAACCTTAACTCCAACCTTATGATACATGCAAAAATCTATTCCAAATGGATCATAGACTTAAATATGAAAGCTATATCAATAAAGATTCTAATAGAAAACTTAAATGAATATATTCTTGAACTTGGAGAAGACAAAGGTTTCTTAAATAGGACACAAAAAGCACTAACCATAAAAGAAAAAATGTGATATATTAGACTTCCTTAAAATCAAGAACTTCTGTTCACCAAAAGACACTACTAATATAATGAAAAGGCAAATCACAGAGATATTTTTTAATGCGTGTAACTGACAAAGAATTATTATCCAGTATATTTGTTTAATTACATAAATCAATAAGGAAAAGACAGATGACCCAACCGGGGCGGGGGGGAAATGAGCCAAAATCCAGTCACGTAATAAGAAAAAAAAAAAGACATCCAAATGGTGCATAAACATATGAAATTGTGCTCAACATCACTGTTCATCAGAGAAATGCACATTTAAAACCACAACAAATTCTCTTAGCTTTTGCTTGTCTGTAAAGGTTTTAATTTCTCTGTCGAATCTGAATGAGATCCTTGCTGGGTAGAGTAATCTTGATTGTAAGTTTTTCCCTTTCATCACTTTAAATATGTCCTCCCAGTCCCTTCTGGCTTGCAGAGTTTCTGCTGAAAGATCAGATGTTAACTTTATGGGGATTCCTTTGTATGTTATTTGTTGTTTTTCCCTTGCTGCTTTTAATATTGTTTCTTTGTATTTAATTTTTGATAGTTTGATTAATATGTGTCTTGGTGTGTTTCTCTTTGGATTTATCCTGTATGGGACTCTCTGTGCTTCCTGGACTTGATTAACTATTTAATCCCATATTAGGGAAGTTTTCAACTATAATCTCTTCAAATATTTTCTCAGTCCCTTTCTTTTTCTCTTCTTCTTCTGGGACCCCTATAATTTGAATGTTGATGCGTTTAATGTTGTCCCAGAGGTCTCTGAGACTGTCCTCAATTCTTTTCATTCTTTATTCTTTATATCTGCTCTACAGTAGTTATTTCCACTATTTTATCTTCCAGGTCACGTATCCGTTCTTCTGCCTCAGTTTTTCTGCTATTGATTCCTTCTAGAAAATTTTTAATTTCATTTATTGTGTTGTTCATCATTGTTTGTTTGCTCTTTAGTTCTTCTAGGTCCTTGTTAAATGTTTCTTGTATTTTCTCCATTCTATTTCCAAGATTTTAGATGATCTTTGCTATCATTACTCTGAATTCTTTTTCAGGTAGACTGCCTTTTTCCTCTTCATTTCTTTGGTCTGGTAGGTTTTTACCTTGCTCCTTCATCTGTTGTGTGTTTCTCTGTCTTCTCATTTTGCTTAACTTACTGTGTTTGGGGTCTCCTTTTCGCAGGCTGCAGGTTCATAGTTTCCACTGTTTTGGGTGTCTGCCCCCAGTGGCTAAGTTTGGTTCAGTGGGTTGCGCAGGCTTCCTGGTGGAGGGGACTAGTGCCTGTGTTCTGGTGGATGAGGCTGGATCTTGTCTTTCTGATGGGCAGGTCCGCATCTGGTGGTGTGTTTTGGGGTGCCTGTGGCCTTATTATGATTTTGGGTGGCATTGTATTCCTGTCTTGCTAGTTGTTTGGCATAGGGTGTCCAGCACTGTAGCTTGCTGGTCATTGAGTGCAGCTGGGTCTTGGCATTGAGATGGAGATCTCTGGGAGATTTTCACTGTTTGACATTATGTGGAGCTGGGAGGTCTCTGGTGGACCAGTGTCCTGAACTCGGCTCTCCCACCTCAAAGGCACAGGCCTGATGCCTGGCCGGAACACAAAGAGCCTGTCATCCACACAGCTCAGAATAAAAGGGAGAAAAAAAGAAAGAAAGAAACAAAAAAAGTAAAATAAAATAAAATAAAGTTATTAAAATAAAAAATAATTATTAAAAATAACCAAAAATTTTTAAGTAATAACAAAAAAGAAAGAAAGAAGAGAGCAACCAAACCAAAAAACAAATCCACCAATGATAACAAGCGCTAAAAACTATACTAAAAAAAAAAAAAAAAAAATGGTCATGAAGAACCTCAGGGCAGGATGGGAATAAAGACACAGACCTACTAGAGAATGGACTTGAGGATATGGGGAGGGGGAAGGGTAAGCTGGGACAAAGTGAGAGAGTGGCACGGACATATATACACTACCAAATGTAAAACAGATAGCTAGTGGGACGCAGCCCCATAGCACAGGGAGATCAGCTTGGTATTTTGTGACCACCTAGAGGGGTGGGATAGGGAGGGTGGGAAGGAGGGAGACACAAGAGGGAAGAGATATGGGGTATATGTATAGCTGATTCACTTTGTTATAAAGCAGAAACTAACACACCATTGTAAAGCAATTATACTCCAATAAAGATGTTAAAAAAATAAAAATAAAACCACAATGATATATGCTACACACCACCAGAATTATCAAAACTAAAATACAGACAATACTAAGTGCTTCCAAGGATGTAGAGCAACTGGAATTCTCATACAGTACTGGTAAGAGAGTAAATTGGTACAATTATTTTACAAAACTGTTTGGTTGTATCTACTAAGGTGAAACACATACTTAAAATTCTATTTAGGACTTAGCAATTCTAATCCTGGGCATTTACCAATATATGCTTATTCCCTCCACCAAAGACATAGACAAGAATGTTCATAGAAGTGTTATTCATTACAGTACAAATTAGAAACCACCTAAATGACTGTCAATAATAGAATGGAGAAATATTCACATGATATTCAGAAAAATTATTCAGAACAATTTTTAAAATCCACTAATACAGAAAAAAATATAAATAAATCTCAAAATCATATTAGCAAAAAAAAGACACAAAAATACATATTGTATATTTCTATTTATATGAAGCTTAAAATTATATAAAACTTAACAATGTTGCTAAAGGTTCAAAAAGTGGTTTAAGTGGTTATTGCCAGGAAGCAGACATGAGAGACTTCTGTGGTTCAGGAGATGTTCCACATCTTGAGCTAAGTAATAGTTATATGGGTGGGTAGGTGTGTATAAAAATTCTTTGTACTATATATTAAAGATTTGTGTACTTTACTGTGTATAATTTACCTCAATTTTTAGTGTCAAAATACATAAAGCAAAAATTGATAGAGCTATAAAGAGAAATGGATAACTCAACCATCCCAGTATTAGACTTCAATAAACCTCTCTCCTTAATAAATAGCCAAGCAGACCAAAAAATTAGTAAGAATATAAAAGATTGAACACAGTTAACAAAATTGATATAATGGACATATGCAGAGCCAGTCCCTAACAATTAGAAAATACCCTTTCTTCTCACATACATATGAAATATTTATAAGATAATAAGTCATACGTCAAATTCCAAGAAATTTCAGATATTTCTTGTTGTATAGAATGCATTCTTAGGGCATAATGCAATTAAGTTTGAAATCAATACAAAAAATTTAAAACTCTCATACATTTTAGAAATTTTAAAACACAGCTGTGAATAATTCATGGGTAAAAAGAAATAATAGAAATTTTAAAATGTTTAAAACTAAGCAATAATAAAAATACCACAGATCAGGACTTCCATTTCTGCCATGTTGGAATAAATAGAACGAAACTTTTTCTCCTACTATAGACCTTTGTAAAACTGGACAAAATATATGAAATAATGTTTTAAGAAATTGTACAATAGGTACTGCAGAACTGTGATCCCTAACAGAAAGGAATGAACTAGGACAACCCTATGCTCACCCTGGCTTTCTGTTGGAGGAATTTCCAGACTCTAGCGCAGAGAGGGAGAACACAATCAGAAACCACATCCTTCAGTGAGTTGAAGAGACAGAGAAAGGAGCTCTGGCAGTGGGTGAGGGTGCTAAGGAGACCATATTTTTCAAAGAAGAGTACTAGGACAAAGGAAGAGATACAGAGAAAAGGCTCTAGAAATATTCATAATAGTCCCCTTTAGTCCACTGCTAAACCATAAGCCATGGATACATATGCTGAAATGTTGTAAGGCTGGGCAAAGAATTACAAAATGAAAAATTCTCAGAGCTCTTATAAGGTGGAGGGATGTCTGAGTTAATGAAGCTTACTTTAAACTTTTCCAAATAAAGTTTAAAACAACTTCAAAATGAAGAAGCTTATCCACATGTAACGACTGCTTGCCAGAACTTTTTCAACATTCTTTAAAAAAATGTAATCAAATCCAAACTCTCAACAATGTACCAATCATAATAACCAGCATCTAACAAAAATTACTCTTTGGGCTTCCCTGGTGGCACAGTGGTTGAGAGTCCGTCTGCAAATGCAGGGGACATGGGTTCGTGCCCTGGTCCAGGAAGATCCCACATGCCATGGAGCGGCTAGGCCTGTGAGCCATGGCCGCTGAGCCTGCGCATCCGGAGCCTGTGCTCCGCAACGGGAGAGGCCACAACAGTGAGAGGCTCACTTACCGCAAAAAAAAAAAAAAAAAAAAAAAAAAAAAAAATTACTAGACAGGCAAAAAGCAGGAAAGTGTGACTCACAATAAGTAGAAAAATAAGTCAGTAAAAACAGTCAAAAAACAACAGTAATGAAAAATTAGCAACCAAGCACATTAAATCATAATGAGAGTAGAAATGGCAAGATTTATAAAAGAACCAACTGGAACTTCAAGAACTGAAAAAGCAATATCTAAATTGCAAAGTTCATTGAATGTAATTACAGCAAGTTAGACACTGCAGAAGAGTCAGTGAGCATGAACATATGTAACAGAAACCATCCAAACTAAAGCAGAGAGAGAAAAAGAATGGAAAACATTAACAAACCCTTAAGAATCTGTAGGACAATATTAAGCAATCTAACAGAAGTGTACTTGGAGTCCCAGAAAGAAAGGAGAAAGATGTGAGGCTGAAAAAAAATATATGAAGAAATAATGGTTCAACATTTTCCAAATTTGATGAAAATTAAGAGCCTACAGACCCAAGAACCTCAATGAACCACAAGCAGGATGAAAACAAACAAACAAACAAAAAAAACAAAAAAAAAATCTTACAAGGCACGTTATAATTAAATTGCTTTTTAAAAATTTTCATGAAGAGAAAATCTTAAAAGTGCCCAGAAAAAATACATGTTACAACATATGACATGATATGACATGACATTACAAATAAGAATGACTGAAGACTGTCAGAATAATGTACACCAGACTACAAAGGAATGATATCTTTTAAAGTGTTGAAAAAAATCTGTCAATATTAATTATATCCATAAAAAATATCCTTCAAATGAAAGGAAATAAAGACTTTTGCAGACAAGAGCTGAGGGATTCTGTCACTGGCAGATCTACACTAGAAGGAATATTATAAGAAGTTCTTCAGATTGAAAAAAATTATACCAGATGGAAAGATGGATCTACACAAAGGAGTGAAGAGACTTAGAAATGGTAAGTACGTGGTAAGTACAAAAATTCTCTTGCTTCCTCATTTTTTAAAGATAACTGAGTGTTACAGCAAAAATAATATGAAAGTAGTGTGGTTTTTATAGAGAGAAGTCAAATGTATGACAACAGTACAACAAACTACAAAAGGGTAAATGAATGTATACTGTTGAAAGATTTTTATGTGATATATAAACAGGTATAATGTTATTTGAAGGTATCAATATATTGCAGTAAGTTAAAGATGCAACTGAAACCGTACAGCAACCATTTAAAAGAGACAGAGCTAAGAGGTCAGTAGTGGAGATAAATAAGAATATTTAAAAAATGCTTAATTAATCTAATGCATGGTAGGAAAGCATAAAAAAGGTAGAAAGAACAGATTGGACAAATAGAAAACAAATAGCAAGATGGTAAATTTATACCTAATCAAATTGCTTATCATAAAGAATGTAAACATTTGTTAACACTCCACTTAAAAGGCAGAGACTGTCAGATTAGATAAAAAGGAAGGCCTACCTTATGCTGTCTATGAGAAAGTTTGACTATAAAGATACAGACAAGTTCAAAGCAAAAGGATGGAGCATATATCCAGAGACAACTCTAATTCAAAAAGATACATGCACCCCAATGTTCATAGTAACACTATTTACAATAGCTAAGACATGGAAGCAACCTAAGTGCCCATCAACAGACGAAAGGTAAAGATGTGGTATATATACACAATGGAATATTACTCAGCCATTAAAAAAGAATGAAATAATGCCATTTGCAGCAACATGGATGGACCCAGAGATTATCATATTAAGTAAAGTAAGTCAGACAAATATCATATTTCACTTACATGTGGAATCTAAAAAATGATACAAATGAACTTATTTATAAAACAGAAATAGACTCACAGACATAGAAAACAACCTTAGGGTTATGAAAGGGAGTGGGGGGGGACATAAATTAGGAGTTTGGGATTAACATACACACGCTATATGTATATATTTTATATATATAAATAAAACAAATAAACAACAAGGACCTACTGTATAGCACAGGGAACTATATTCCGTATCTTATAATAACCTATAATGGAAAACAATCTGAAAAAGTATATAAAACTGAATCACTTTGCTGTACACCTGAAACTAACACAACATTGTAAATTAACTATACTTCAATTTTTAAAAAAGGTTTAAAAATAAAAAAGCTAAAGGATGGAAAGATAACATTAAAAACTCTAACCATAAAAAAAACTAAAATGATTATATTAATATCATACAAGCTAGACATGAAAACAAGGAAAGTTATCAGGGACAAAGACTGGCACTTCATAATTATAAGGGGTCAAATAATTAGGAAGATAACAATCTTAAGCCTATAAAGACTTAATAACAGAGCTTCAAAATACATGAAGCAAAACTGACAGAACTCCAAGGAGAAATATAAAAGTAGACAAATGTAATTGGAAATTTCGATACTGTTCTCTTAATAAATGATAGAACAAGTAGACAGAAAATCAATAAGGATATAGAAAATTTTAACAACGCTATCCAACAACTTAATCTAACTGGCATTTAGAGAACATTACAACTAACAACAGCAGAACACACATTCTTTTCAGGTACACATGTAACACTGAGCAAAATAGACTCTATGCTCTTCCACAAAACAAGTCTTACATTTTGAAGAACTGAAACAACAGAAATTAAAATTAAAAAGAAATAAGTAATATAAATCAATACCTAAAAGAAATCTGTAAAATAACGCATATTTGGAAATTAAAAGATGCACTTCTAAACAACCCATGGATCAAAAACAAAAAAAAATCACGAGAGATTAGAAATAATTAAAGAAAAATTAAAACACACCATAACAAAATTTGAAGAGTATATATATTAATAATTATAATATAATATATATAATTAAATACCTAAAGGGCATTTATAGTTTTAAATACTTACATTAAAATAGATGAGAAGCCGGTTTCCATGGTGTGGGGCCTCGGCAGCAGCCTCCACATGGCCTGGCTCCTCAGATGGCTGCTCCATGGGCTCCTGGCCGCCATCACCGCCCT
Source organism: Stenella coeruleoalba (assembly GCF_951394435.1). Classification (NCBI taxonomy): domain Eukaryota; kingdom Metazoa; phylum Chordata; class Mammalia; order Artiodactyla; family Delphinidae; genus Stenella; species Stenella coeruleoalba. The sequence continues at coordinate 183,355,160 of NC_137169.1, read as the reverse complement.
CGTGCTTGCCGTAGCCTCCTGGTTCATGCAGCCCAGAAGGCCCGGATCTCCTTCCTCAACATAGCGTTCTTCGGCTTCCCGCACCGGACCCTGCACAGATTCAGATCTTATCTCCACTTTGTACACTCCCAGGCAGTAATAGCCGGGGTCATCGTAGTGGCCTGCGGGCGGAGGCTGCGGGAATGGCACGCAGCGGAAGGCCTGTGCCTCCAGGCGCTCTGCTAGTTGCGAACAGAGAATTGGGCGGAGGTCTAGGCTGGCGCTCTTTCTGGTGCCTGGTATGGGTTACAACGTCTCCATAGGGTTCCACGCCTATGTGCTCCGCCTTGGACGATTACTGTTGGCTTTCCTTTTACCGCTAGTCGTGGGCGGCGGCGGGCTTGCTTAGGCGCGCAGGCTCTGGGGCGTGACCAAAAACTAGGTGCACTCTGGGAAAGCAGGGAGGGTGCTGGCGGAATGGCGGCTCTGGTTTACAGTTCGGCTCACTACTCCCTACTCGAGTACAATAGCTGACCTGAGGAAGGGGCTGTACTGGGTTATGCAAGCTGATTTTGGGAGTGGAGGGGGGTGGGAGAGCCGAAGACCTCACACTAACCACAGGAGCCCTTGTGGAAATGTTTGGAGACGATCACATGGTCCAACCTTTCGTATCTGGCAGCCGGTACAGGCCACGGGCTAATAATTAAGCTGAAATGATGAACTATGGTGCTGCTTGCTTTCAGTCACTGCAGAGCCCACCATGATCTCTGGAGGAGTGGGTTCTGGGGCTGGATATGCAAAGCATTCTGGGTCAGATAAACTCTGTAAGAAACTCAATCCACCCCTTCAGAAAGGTCGAGCACTCCAGATTTTTAGTAATGAATTCACATCAGAGTGCATGTGTAGACCGCCGCCCAGGGCTTAGTTCATCCAAAAACGCTTGCGTTGCACAGACTCGGGACATCACAGTGGAGTCTGCATCCTCTGCTGTGCTCCACCCCAGCATCTCTGCTTGTAGGTCTTCCACACAAGCTTAGGTGGTCCTCTGCTGGGCTCCTGCTGTGAACCCAGGTGAGTTTCCACCTTTCCCCCTCCCCCTCCCTTTTTCTAAAAATAGCATCCTGATCTCCTGCTCAGAAAAAAATTAAATTGTATTTATTGTCAAATAAAAGAGATCCAGGCCAGATTGAGGACTCTATGGTTCTCCCTTCAAGATGTGTTTTGTAGATGCCCTGGGAGGTGTTCATATCCCAGATATTGAAAATAGCTTCTCATAATGGGCCCTATGCTTGGTACCATACATGATTTATCCTGTTTTTACTGCGGTAAACACCATTGCCTTCAGCATCATTTTATGAAAGAAATTAAACCATTTTGGTGAGATCATGGGGTTTAGGCACCTCACCTATTGTGCCTAATGGATAAAGCCTGCCTCATGTTTCTGGAGGATGGCTAAGAAATCAGCTAAAACATGGTGACTGATCAATTTAATTTTAAGAAGCTGCCAATGGATGGCAATCCCACAGCCTGTCTGGCTTTAACCAAGATATTTCCTCCTCAGACTGGCTCTTGCTGGATTATGCAGGCCTCCTCATCTCTTGACTAGATTCTCTGTGATGAGTTTTGGCCTTGGATCAGTTATAACATGAGAGACCTACAAGGATTTTCCTTAAAAAAAAAAAAGAGAGTTCTAAAATCAGTCATCTAAGCTTCAACCTTAAAAAGCTAAAAAGGAAGGTAGATTGAGTCCAAAGTCTATAAAAGAGCAAAATAATAAATATATGTATGGAAGTCAATAACATAGAAATTGAACAAACAATACAGAAAATTCAAGGAAACCAAAAGTTGGTTCTTTGAAAAGGCAATACAATTGATAAACCTCTAACTAGGTGAGTAAGAAAAAAAAAGAGAGAGAAAAGGCAAAAATTATTAATATGAGAAATGAGGGGATTCAGAAGAGCCAACAGACATTAAAAAGATGATAAGAGTATGAGCAACTTTATACCATATTAGATAGAAAGGACAAATTTCTTAAAAGTCAAAATTAGCAAACCAACAAAAATAAGAAAAAAGAGAGAAAACCTTAATAACCCTATACAGTCAATGAATTACATTTATTTTTTTTAATCTTTTTTCAAAAAATACCTTTCCACAAAGAAAACTCCAAGTCCAGATGGCTTCACTGGTGAATTATATTAAATAAGAAAGGAAAAAAATACACATTTTACACAAATACTTTCCAAAAATAGAGAAGGGAACAATTCCCAACTCCTTTCACAAGGCCAGCATTAACCTAATACCAAAACTAAACAAACTTTCCACAAAAATAAAATAAATAAATACAAATAAATTTTCCTCGTGAACATAGATGCAAAAATACTTAACAAAATGTTAACATATCAGCCATATATAAAAAGGACAATACACCCTAATAAACACCAAAGTGGAGTTTATCTCAGAAATGAAAGGTTGTTTTAACATTCAAACATCAATGTAATCAGCCATATTCACACATGAAGAAAAACATCTGACCATCTCAATAGATGCAGAAAAAGCACTTAAGATTAGACACCCATTCACGATAAAACCTCTCAGCAAACTAGGAATGAACTAATTCCATCAATCTGATAATGAGCATCTTTAAGAAACCTACAGCTAGTACCATAATCGATATTGAAAGATTAAATGTTTCCCCCAGACTAATAAGGCAATGTTGTGGGTTCCCACAATTTCTATTCAATATTGTGTTAGAGGTTCCTAGCCCATGCTACAGTGCAAGAAAAACAATAAAATTATCCATATTGAAAATGAAGTAGTAAAATTTTCTTTATTCTTGGACAAACTGTTAGTGAATATAGACTATCTTAAGCACTCTGTTTTTTTTAAAAAGGCTACTAGAAATGATAAGTGAATTTAGCAATATTACAGGATACAAAAGATGATATACAAAACTCAATTTTATGTTTAAATAACAATTTAAAACCAAAATTAAGAAAAAATATTTATGATAGAATGAAATAAAATGAAATATTTAGGGATAAATTTAACAAAATATGTGCAAAACATGTACACTAAAAACTATAAAACATTATTGAGAGAAATTTTAAAATGTCTAAGTAAATGAAGAAACATTCCATGTTCAGGGATTAGAATTCTCAATATTATTGCAATGTCATTCCCCCCAAGCTCATCTATAGAGTCAATACAATTACAAACAAAATTGGAAATTAACAAAACTAATTCTAAAATGTATATAGAAATGTAAAAGATCTAGAATAGCCAACTTTTGTAAAAGAACAGCACTGGAGTACTTCCACTCTATGATTTCAAGATAATTCAAAACTACAGTAATCATGACAGTATGGTATTGGCATAAAGTACACATATAGATTAATGGAACAGAATAGGCAATAAAGAGATAGAACCATTATGTTACCCACATTGCCAATTTATTTTCAACAAAGGTGCCATGATAATTCATTGGGGAAAGGAAATCCAACAAATGGTGCTGGAACAACTGATATATGTTTGGAAAAAAATAAACTTTGACCCTTTCTTTCACACCTTACACCAAAAAATAACTCAAAATGGATCATAAACCTAAACATAAAAGCTAAAACTATAAAACTTCTAAAGGAAAACATGAAAGAAAATATGTTTGTGACCTTAGGGTAGGCAATGTTTTCTTACATAGAACACAGAAAACATGAACTATAAAAGACAAAGCTGTTAAAATGAACTTAATTAAAATTAAAATCTTTTGCTCTTAAAAGAGCAGACTGGGGGGGCTTCCCTGGTGGCGCAGTGGTTGAGAGTCCGCCTGCCGATGCAGGGGACACGGGTTTGTGCCCCGGTCCGGGAAGATCCCACATGCCGCGGAGCGGCTGGGCCCGTGAGCCATGGCCGCTGAGCCTGCGCGTCTGGAGCCTGTGCTCCGCAACGGAGAGGCCACAGCAGTGAGAGGCCCGCGTACCATAAAAAAAATAAATAAATAAAATAAAAAAAAGAGCAGACTGGGGAGGAAAGCCACAGACAAGGAGAAAATATTTGCAGTACATATAACGGACAAAAAATTTGTATCCAGAATATATAAAGAATTCTTACAACTGAAGACAACCCAATTTTTTAAATGGGCATAATATTTTAATAGGCATATCACAAAAATTACACAAATGTCCGATGAGCACATGAAAAGATGCTCAACATCATCAGTCATCAGGGAACTGCAACATAAAACCACAGTTAGATACCACTACACACCCACTAGAAAAGCTAAGATTTAAAAGATTTACAATAACGAGTATCGATGAGGATATGGAGCAACTGAAAGTCTCATATATTACTGGTAGAAATTGAAAATGATACAACAGTGTTTTTAAAATACTTGGGACATTTCTTATAAAGTTAATCTTACAGTTCTCATATGACCCAACAATTCCACACCTAGGTAATTACCCAAGAAAAATGAAAATATATCTCTACATAAAAACCTGTGCATGTATGTTCAAAGAAGCTTTATCCATAATAGCCAAAAACTGAAAACAACCCAAACATTCAAATATCCAAATAAATGGATAAGCAAATTGTGATCTATCCATTCTGTGGAATACTAATCCACAATGAAAAGGAAGTAATTACTGTTACATACAACAACATGGCTAACTTTCAAAAATATTCTGTTGAACTAAAGAAACAGAGCAAAGAATGCATGCTACTTGTTTCCATTTATATGAAATTCTACAAAAGGCAAAACTATAGTGACAGTAGATTAATGTGATAGGGAATAATGGCAAAGGGGCATAAAGGTACATTTTGGGATGAAGGAAAAAGGCCATATTTTAATTGTGGTGGTAAAGCAGGTGGTGTGTACAATTACTGAAACTAAGTGTATTCTTTAAAATGGTGCACTTTAGGGCTTCCCTGGTGGCGCAGTGGTTGAGAGTCCGCCTGCTGATGCAGGGGACATGGGTTCGTGCCCCGGTCTGGGAAGATCCCACATGCCATGGAGCGGCTGGGCCCATGAGCCATGGTCGCTGAGCCTGCGCGTCCGGAGCCTGTGCACCGCAACGGGAGAGGCCACAGCAGTGAGAGGCCCGCGTATCGCAAAAAAAAAAAAAAAAAAAAAAAAAAAAAAAAAGATGCACTTTAACATATGTAAATTAAATCTCAATAAAGTTGATCTAAAATACCATAGATTAAATTTGTGGACTATAATAAAGCAATGCATTGAGGAAAATTTACATCTTTTTTTAATTGAAGTATAGTTGATTTACAATGTTGGGTTAGTTTCTTGTGTGCAGCAAAGTGATTGAGTTATACATATATATTCTTTTCATATTCCTTTCCATTATGGTTTGAAAATATACATCTTTGAATGCTTACATTAGAAAGAAGAAATGATAAGATTAATGATATAAGCTTCCAAGTTAAGAAGTTAGAAAAAGAATAAGGAAGGAAGGAAAGGAAGGAAGGAAGGAAGGAAGGGAGGGAGAAGGAAATGATAAAGAGCAGAATTTATTGAAATAGCAAAGAAAGAAACAAAATTGAGGATCAACAAAGCCAAAAGTTTGTTCTTTGAAAAGAATAGTAGAAATAGACAAACTTCTAACTATGCAGCTCAATACCGTAACCATTAGTCATATGTGGCTATTTAAATGTAAATACTTATTAATTAAAATTAAATACCATTAATGTAGTTCCTCAGTCACAGTAGCTACATTTCAAGTGTTCAATAGCCACATCTGGCTAGTAGCAGCCTCACTGGACAGAGCAGAATAGAGCATTTCCATCATTGCTAAAAGTTCTTTTGGACAGCACTATTCAAACAAGTCTGACCACAGAAAAGAGAAAACACGTACAAGGTCTCTGCCCTCAAGAAATGTTTGTTCTCATGAGTGAAAAAGACAAATTACACAAGAATTTATAATATGATAAAATTATAATACACTCCAATGATATAGGGAACCACATATCAGGAAGCCCAAACTTGCATCACCCTAGAGGCCTTCTTAGAGGGAGGTATTTTTAAGATAAGTATGAGTTAGCCAGAAAAAGAGCTACAAAGAGAACATGCTTGGCTAGAAGCCCTAACCCTTTGGAGACAAAAGGTGATGGTACCAAGCACATGTGCCCATCCCAAACTGGATGTCTAACCACCTAAATTTCAATTCTACCCAACAAACATTGATTTGATATTTAAAGGGAAAAATAGAGGCTTGGAAAGGATCTTGACAGAATGGATACTCTGATAAAAACACATCTCCTTACTATGTTTATGAACAGGAGTAGGCAGAAAGAAAATGATGTGTTTATCAAAAGCTAGCTATCTCCTCCTGACCACCTGTACCTATTACCAACCATGCTTCTCCCATGGAGATGACTGTGCTTGACAAGTTCTAGGTATAGCAAGGAGGATGGTCTGGATGGACAAGAGTGATGGAAAGACAAAATCACATGTAAGAATGAAACATCCACTTACCCTCAGCACTACCTCTCAATGGGCTATGGAACCCTGGGTAGATGGGAATCAGAAAAGCAGATATTGTTACTTCTCTTCCTTCTCAGGAAACTGGAAGATGGTTCACACTTTCCAAAATTCAGTTAATTAGTGAACAAATATGTATTGACACTTCTGTGTTCCAGACTCTGGAGATATAATGATGAACAAGAGATTCTTTCTGACTTCAGAAAATACAAGGGAGAGTATATGGTGCCATAAAAAGGGTGCCCAGTCTACCCTTGGGAGGTCAGGGCAGGCTTCCATGAGAAAAATGCTTCCATTATATCCATACACCATCTAATGATATGTGATACCTTATTTCCTTTAAGAAACCTGGTAAGGGGAGAATTACCTGCCTACATAGGAAAAGCAGCATTGGTGTGGAGGTCAAATCTGTCACAGTCCAAGTAAAGTTAGGTTTCCCAGGCAGTGATGCAGTCTCCTACCAGGGTGCCTTAGTGATAAAAACAAACATGTTGTTGACAAGGCCAGGGTTGAGTGCAAGATTCATCCAACTCATAAATCTTGAAAAACGAAGAAGCACAAGGTCAGCCAGGCCCTGATCTGCCCAGCTGCTTTGTTGAAATTTTCCTGGCCAGTCATCAGCTCCCAGAGATGGAGCCAAAGCCAAAAAAAATATGGGTCCCAGGAGCACAGCATTGAAATTAAAGGCAGAGTTTGTCCACATCTGACCCAAGCAAGGAGGCTGAAGAAGGGAATATGAAATGTGGAATGTAAACCCAAGCTGGCTTCTTAATCAGAAGGAATGGAGGGAGATGAATGAATGGATGAATTAATAGAAAGAAGAGCAGAGGGAGAAGAACAGCATGTGTAACAGAAAACCTCTGAGGTAGAAGGGAAAACTAGCCTTGTGTGGGCAAAGGGTTGGGAAATGTCTCAGGTTAGAAATAAGCCAAGTACACCTCCCTGGAGTTGACCACAGGACATTTAGCTCCAGTTTTCAACCAAAACCAAGATCATGCCATCAGGGTTGAAAAAGCCTAAAATTCAAAGGAAACATTTCCACTGCTCTGGGGAAGTCCATGCTAATTCTACCCTGACCTGAAGGACGATCACCTACTTTCAGGACAGGGACTAAGAAAGGTTTTTCATGGGGAAAGATCAAAAATGAGACCAAAGCAACCACGACCACAACAAAAAGAGAGAGATAAAGAGACACTTAGAAATGAACACCCACTTGCTTTCATATAAACAAGTTGAGTCAAAGTGGTGTTGAGGTGACAAATCCTATATTGTAGCCAAGAACCCCCAGAACTAAACAAATACAGTGGTTTTCCTTTCCTCCCAACAGTATGATTGTTGCAGCCTCTACCTGGTGGGGAGGGGGTGAGAAAAAAGTTCTAAACTACATAAAGATTTACTTAATGTATATAGTTCAGTCGACTGATTTGTCTGTCTCCTTTGTCCTGTTTTGTTTTGAATTTACTTCACTTGAGCAGGCCTGAGTTGCAATGGTGAAGTAAAGAGATGGTTTTTGGCACCTCAGGAAAATTCCACCTCTTTTCCTCATCCCTCCCCTTTGCAGTCAGTCTCCTTCCCTATTCCTCATGCTAATGGAGAGCTCTCCCACAGCCTCTTCAATCCCTTCTCCACCAGTCATTTACAAAGGGCTTTGGCAAGCATCCTTTCCGTTATTTGTACTACAACCCTGTGAAAAAGTCACCCAAGATATCATTTTTGCCATTTTACAAATGAGACAACTGAAAACAAAGAAGTAACATGACTCATATAGTAAGTGGCAGAGTTCTAATAAGAACCCAGGTCTTTTAACTCAAGCCTCAGAGTTTCTTCAAGCAGATCACACTGGACAAATAAAATGAATTTTATGCCAAAAAGAACATGCTGAAACCTAGTAGCTATATAACTAGTACCTAAAAGTAATGCTTCTGTACTAACAACTATGCAAGATACATCCCCAGCTGGTTAAAATATTCCTCTTACATATGTGAAATCAAAAACATGAGTCACTTGGATAAATGAATGAACTATATAATGTCACTTACTTAATAATAGTTTTGGAGGACTGTAGTGGATGCTGCTATATGCCACCCAGATCCCTGCATTCAGAATTGAAGCACATTCATTATTCCCCCAGCTTCTGTGAGTATTGGCAGTAGCTGACAGCACTTAGCTGACTCATTCTCTGGGAAATGCCCTCACTAAATGCATGAAAGTTGCCTTGCTCGTGGTCATGCCCCACTGGGAGAGCCAACCTGCATCGATTGACTAGCAAATGAGCAATAAAGGCCCAGTTCCCTTGCCTCAAGGTGAGAAGATTCTGAAGGGATCATCCCAGCTTTAGAGTTACCCAAGGATCTTGTGAGGCCTTTGTTGTGATGGTTCCACATTTCAACTCTTCCCTCTGCCCAATCCTACTTCCTTCATCCCCCCACAAATGTTGCTTTTGAGAATACCCCTGCACACAAATTCCAGTCACCTGTAGAAGTTTTCCAGTGGAAGCCTATCTAAAATTAGCACAGTGAGACAAGCACTGTGAGCTGCCTTTAAAGGACTTGGCATAGTGAGGGAGGCAAAGAAGCAAAGGGGTAATTACAGTATAGGGTGGTAAGTCTACAATGAAGCAATATATCCTGGGGATAGAGTTGGGATGGGGCGGGTAATAAATTTTAGGCACAGAAAATAGCATATTTCCTCATATTTTTAGTTATAAAATATAGATGTCTTTGTTCTTGTCTCATTATACTGGCTTTGATGGCCAAGAAGGCTATGGTAATCCATTTGGGGGAGTAATGTCATGCAGATATGAGGAGAAAATGCCAAAGGAGTAGCTTGACAAGATCAAGGCTTGACATTTACATGATTTCAGGGAACTGAGGGTTTTTTCTATTTCCTTGAAATGTTTTTCTACTGGTTTAGAACAGCCTAACTCTTAAATTCTACCATGTTTTATCAGAAGATTCACAGCAGGTAACTCATAAGTACTTTCTGTATTGACTGTTGGATTATGATCCCGGAATAAAGGCTTTTTGGGGGGCGATGCATAACAATGATTTTGCAGAAATAATCTAAATTTGTAATCATGAATGCAGAGTTTATCTGTTTCTCAGACTGTGATGACTAGATAAATTGGGATTCCAGCATGCCCCCAAAACATGTAGGGGTGAAGGAATGTAAGGGATAGGGGAGTACAGAGTTGGTGCTGAGGGGCTCCTCAACTATAAAGACTAAGTGATTTTTAAACCCATCCTCCAAAAGCCTCAAATGGCTGAAATTACGCTGAGGCTGGTTTCTCCCAATCTCTGGAAAGCATGTTTTACTGATTTGTTTTATGAGCTCAATAAATCACTAGGCTCTATTGATTTTTTTATGGCTGCTCAATATAATCCCTTACCTCCTCCAAAATAAGTGATGTTGATGATGATAGATAGATAGATACATAAATAGATAGGTAGACAGATAGATAAAATAAAAGCTGACATTGATCTTTAACATCTCTGGAGAAGACCAAGCAACCCCAGAGTCCTTTATCTTTAGCCCAACCATATTGGGGGTTTCTCCAGCCAGGAACTTCCTATGAGAAAGAGGAGGGGAGAAGAATATCAGAGGCAGAAATCCTTAGTCATTCAGAGAAGACATGAAAGATAGTATCTCCCACTGGTGTTGATTGCACTTTATCAGCCCTTAGAGAACTCAAAGGCCCCTGGGGCACTTTGTTGTCATGGAGGGATTTTCTTAGGGTAGGGACTTCCCCAAGAGTCTCTGTCAAGTTTCCCTCTCTGTAGTTGCCAAAAGCCAACCGTCTTAATGTACAAGTGAATTGTATTTTGTTGATTGTTGGATGTGTGAAGCTACAGGCATTAATTCAAATATAAGTCAGTGGAATTTTTTTCTACCCTTTACTTTCAGGTGGAGAAAAACTTGTCCCACCCCCCTAAAAAAGAAAAACAAAATCAACATAATTTCTAGTGCGCTGGGATGAGTAAACAGTCAATCCAAACTGCTATAATTTTTGTGATCAATTTCTAAATTTTTACTATGAAGTGATCCTATTTTGGAAGAAGCAGCATGGTGTATTAAAATCTGACTGAATCTTCCACTTATGGAACCTTCCACTTATGCCATTTATGGTCAATGTGACCTTGAGCAAATTAAATAGGCCACTGAGCCTCAGGTACTTTTATCAGCAAGGCGGGGATTCTAATGTCTATATCATTGCAGTTCTTTTGAAGAGCAAATGAACTGGTTTTGAAACATGTTGATTCATGTGCTTAATAGATGACAGCCCATCTTGTAGTTCTGCTCACTCCAAATACTCACTGCAAAAAGTCAGTCATTAAAGAAAAAAATTTGAAAAGGTTCTTGATCCCTAAATCCCTTTATATATGAAATAGTACTATAGGATGAGTTGAATTCTACAGTTACTTTCTTTTTTTTTTTTTACATCTTTATTGGAGTATAATTGCTTTACAATGGTGTTACAGTTACTTTCAACTCAGGCTTTCTATGATTCAGTTTTAACTAGCATATGAACAAAGCAGATAGAGAAACTATTATTTTTATATAGAACTTTAACAAATATGCTTTGATAGAAAATTAGGTGAATCAGAATACCACATTTCCCAGCATTTTGACTAATACAAATGTGACCAAACATTGGTCTTAAAGTGTTTGAAACTAAAAGGAGTAACAAGAAAATTAAAGATTTTACAATATCATAAAATATCCCTTTATCACAAATGTCATTATAGCCCTTATCTGAAAAATGGGGTAATAATGTAATTAATTATTTGGGTTGTTGTGAGGATTCCACTTTTATTCTTTTAGTTTTTAAATTTTTATTATTTTTTGGCCACGCCGCATGGCATGCGGGGTCTTCGTTCCCTGACCAGGGATTGAACCGGTGCCCCCTGCAGTGGAAGCACAGAGTCTTAACCACTGGACCATCAAGGTAGTCCCTCCACTTTTAAATAAATGTAAATCATTAAGCCTAAGTACCTGGCATGTGATATAAGCAAAATGAAGAGTAGCTATTAGTATTAGCCATTATAGCAAAAGCATTTCCAAACACTCCCTGATCTTTGTATGAATGGCTCCTTCGTTCATTGATTAATTCACTCACCCAGTATCTACTGAACATGTTGTTTGCTGGGCACTGGTCCTGTCACTGGGAATGGGGATGCAATGGTGAAGGCAAAGTCCCTGCTCTATTTGAAGTCTCAGTTCTACTGTCATCTCCTTCCAGAGCCCTCCTCCATTACTCAGTCTAGGTCACACCTCCCCGTCCACCACCACCACCACACTGTCACCCCTGCAGGTCACTAGGCTTTATTTGATTCAAAAATGCTTATGACTACCCAAAACTCTCTTGTTCATTTATTTGCTTACTCACTTCTTTCCTGTTTACCCTCCGCTCACTCCACCCCAACCCCCACAGAACATACACTCCGTAAAGGCGGGGACCATGACTTCTCATTTACCACTGTGTTCCCTGCACAGTGCTGGCTATTACTCACTCAGTGCTCCCATAATTCAACCCAACTTTAATAGCAAAATTCCAGAGAAGAAAATCATTTGAGCAATTCATTCGCTTTTCTTTGCAGATTAGGTTGATGTGTGGAATTTATAAAGAAAAGCTAGAACAGTCAAGGTCATTTAACTCACAGGAGAGAAATAAACTTTAAAAATGGCCTTTGATAGTCTAGAAGCCTGGGTTCTAGTGCTGTGAGACCATGTGGAAGTCACAGCCTCTCCAACCATGTCCTTGTCTGTAAAATAGAAAGGATCATGTCCACTCTGACAAACCCACTCGTAGGGCTGTCATGTGGCAAGATACAAACATAGCTAGCATTAGGACCCTAGCCTTTACAACATGGTTTAACATGCATTTGCCCAGCTGAGTCTTACAAAAGTGATCCTTTGAAGTACAGAAGGGAGAGGCTATTTTCATTCTGTTTTACAGAAGAAGATACTAATATTAGAGAGTTCTTTTGAGACTGGTAAGAAAAGAAGCAAGGAAAAGAGAAGTGTACTATAACGGTAGATATGTCACTATACCTTTGTCCAATCCCATAGAATGTACAACATCAAGAGTGGACCACAATGAAAACTATGGACTTTGGGTGATAATCATGTGTCAGTGTCGGTTAATCAATTGTAACAAATATTCCACTCTGGTGAGGGATTTTGATAATGGCGTATGCATGTGTGTGGGCAGGAGGTATATGGGAAACCTCTGTATCTTCCTCTCAATTTTACCATGAACCTAAAACTTCTCTGAAAAAATAGTCTTCTTTCAAAAAACTGAAAATTAAAAGAGAGAGAGAGAAGTGGCTGGGGTCAAGTGGGGAGAGAAAGGTCAAGCAGCATCTTTGCAAGATACTATTGTTCATCACACTCCCACTTTCGTTATCTCCTGTGATCCTTTCAGTCACTCTCATCCGATTTTATAGATGGGGAAACTGAAGTGCAGAGAATTAAGGTAATGGTTTAACCACAAGTAGGCTACTGGTAAATAAAGATAACAGGTTGCGAAGCCAGTTCCTCCAACTTCAAACCCCACACATTTCACTTTCACCACGTTGCTTCCAAGAAATGATCAAGGGCAAGAAATTTGGCAAAAGAGAAACATGCTATGAAAAGAAAATTAAAATCACCAATCGTTTTTAAACAAAGGAGGATTATCAACTCTTTTTTCTTTTCCCAGATTTAACTGAACTCTGGGTGGGGAATGTATATGGAGTAACATGAGGATTAGCTATGAGGAAGAATTTAATAACAGAGACAGTGATTTAGCCACTAATGAGATTATGAGGGATACCCTTGGAATATAGCTTTAAGATGCGATTAAACCCTAACATCGAAACTTCCATCATTCCAGGAAAAGTTGAATGAGAATCTGTGTGAAGACAAAGGGACAGATGTTAATTTAAAGTTCCTAGCTGTCATCCTTGATCTTTATAAAATGGAACTATCTTTTTAAACTGTAAAAGATATATTTTTAAAAATTCAGAAGTGAATAATATAGGAAGTACTCCACAAACTCCACTCAGAAGCCCCTTCCCAAGAGACAAGCATTGTTAACAGTTTGATATTGCGCCTTCTACACTGGATTTATTTTACCTAAATGTGATTATTCTCTACATACTGTTCTCTAACCGTTTTTTTCCACTCCATATGATAGACAATGTTCCAGGTGAAAAGATAAATCTACCTTTTCTTTTCAATAGTGGACATACCATAATTATTATTTTCTTTTTATTGAAGAATTTAATACAGTAATATTTTCAGAAGAAAGACAGATCATTTCACCAATTTCTTTTCATTCTCCTGTCCAGTTTCAACCACCCACAGAGTTTTAGTTGTTCCTACTTTATAGGTGTGAAAACAGTCATTTCTTTCTTCCCCAGAAGCTTTGGTCACTTGGTCCACTAATTCTGTGTATGTAAGAAATATTGACATGAAATAAGTATTCATTTCTAGAACAAAAAATTCTCCAGGTAAAGGTTATGGTATTTTCTGCTTCACATAGAACTTGTGAAAAATAAAATCTTTAATGCATGGGATTCAAAATTAATATCCCATGACCAGAGAAGTGACCACAATCTCACATCACAACAGTACTTAAGAGTTCTTATAAACCAAGTAAAGGAATTGAGATTTTGTTCTGAAGGCAATGGGAATTAGTCGGGCATGAATGCATTTTTAACTGGGGGAGAGCATAGTCAGATAATTGATACAGGAAGATCTCACTAGCTAAAGATAATGGTTTAGAATGGTGAAAATCCAGGGACAAGGAGACCCAGTTACTCATGAATGACAAGCCTTTATTAAGGTATTGTAACCGAAAAACCAGCCTGAACTGACCCTGTCCTGTTCCTAACCAGAACTAAGTTGTTTTTCAGAGACAACAGAGCAAAACTAAATCATGCAGCCAACAAATGCACAGAGGAGAAAATTTTACCTTTAAATAACACCAGGAACTAAAGTTTCTCCCCCACCATGGAACCAAGACCAGAACATGACTAGAACCCGAATGCCAGAATCCTTTCAGAAGTGAAGGGTTTTTTGTCCAGTAAGATCCCGTGCTGAAGCCTCTTTACCATATCTTACCATACACGGCCAAGTCCTGAAGCCCTCCAATTGAACCCTGCCCCATACCAACCAGTGCTTCCACATACCAACCCATTCTACCTTAACTCATAAAAATTTGACTGAACCCCAGATCAGGGAAACAGGCTGAGAGCCTTGCCTCCTGTCTTCTTGCCGGTCGCCTTCTCACTAAAGCGTTTTCTTTTCTCAGAAGTCAGTGCCATAGTATTGGTTTCTATGTGCATTGGGCAGAGAGCCCCATGCTTAGTAACAGTATTAAGTATTATACCTCATTCATACTTTACCTTTATTTTACTTTTTTAAAATACTACTTTACTTACTTTAGTAAGATATTAAGTATTGTTGAGGCCAGTTGATTCTGAGCCTTGCTATAATTACTGCTGACAGAAATATTGTAGGCGAGCAAAACTTGACACCCCAAAATGTCTCTCTGGTATGTGGATTATTTCAAACTGAAAACAATCAAGGCCCAAAAGATTCAGGAAGAAACTTTGACCTTCCCGCTTCAAACTGCCTGAAGATAGTAGATAGAAGCCTTGTTCCAGGAAGGGAGCTGTCACAGTAGATAATTATAGTATGAACTAGGTTTGTAAACAGGGATGAACCTAGCAAAGTCTGTTTGTTAAAATTCCTGTGTCCCATTGTCTCTTCATGGCCCAGCAAACATTTGTTTACCAAACATTTGCTTTTCCGTCTCCCGTCAATGGCCTTCCTCCCCTGTGAAGTCCTAAACTCCTACCCCCAACATCTTCTTTTGTCTTTAGCTGAAAATGATAGTTAAGGTGAGGGTTTCAACCTTTTTAGCAAGTTATTTAATTTTTCTGGGTCTCTCCCATGTATACATGTTTTTAAACTTTTGTGTGATTTTCTCCTGTTAATCTGTCTCATGTCAATTTAATTCTTAGACCAGCCAGAAGAACCTAGAACGGTAGTGGAAAATTTCTTCCTCCCCAACAGTATAAATACAAACTCTGGCCTCTCCTTCTAAAATGTCCCTTGGCCTCAGTACATTGCCAAAGATACCAACCTCCACTTCCAAGAGGGCTTAATTACATGGCTGTAGGCTGGACTCCTGTTTCTCACCACATGAACCTCTCTCTCCAGAGGGCTGCTTGAGTGTCCTCATGACATGGAAGCTAGCTTCCTCCAGAGCAAGCAATCCAAGAGAGAAGGCAAGAAGGAAGCCATGTGCTTTACATCCTGGTGTCAGAAGCCACACAATGTCATACATACATTATTCATTTCATTTAAGTCAGTTAGTCCATCCCACACTCAATGGAAGAGGAGTTAAGTGCCATCTCTTGAAGAGAGGAATGTCAAAGAATTTTTGGACATATTTTAAAACCCCCAGAGGAGTCTAGTTTCAAATCCAGATTGATACACACGAGAGTCAGAGGCTTAGGGGACTGTGAGACGTAATTCTCCAGGAATTCACAAAAGCAAATGGGAGTTCTTTAGACTTTCACGGTCCATAGAACTGGGAGGATTCAGTGTAGTTTATCTAGACATCTGAGAGGCAGGGAGGCCAAATGATATTTCAGTTATACTATTAATCTCCCCATGTTATCAAATGTGTTACTGAGAGCATGAGATCTAAGTCTTTCCTGTTAATTCTCAAAATTATGAAAACATCCAAAGTATTTCATTATTTCCACATATCCCAATTTTTAATTCCAACTGAAATCTGGCATCTATTTTAGCACTCAAGGAGTGTTCTGCTCTTTCTGGGAAGGATTAGACGTATGTTAGTTGGAGAAGGTAAACCTTTAAAATGAGCCTTTGAGTGCCTGGATCCCCTTTTCTCTTCAGGCTTTTGTCAAAGGCAGGTTTAGCTCATGTGTGTGGGTATGTGTGTGTTTGCTTGAAATTAGACTGAGAAATTACATTGTTTAACCAGTTTATTGTACCAGTTGGACACTGTAGGGTAAAGGCAGGAATTTGACTTTTTATCACCACTGCCCCCCTTTAAATGCTCTATTATTAGTTCACGTACCCTCCCTTCAATGAAATCTCAATCAGATCTCACAGCTTTTCCAATCACCCTCAGATAATAAAATATTACTCTATTTTGTCTAGTCTAAGATGAACATATTTTTCCATTTTAATATCTCATCTCTGAATCTCAAAGTCATCTTGTAGTCATAATTGGAAGGGATTTTTTTCCCCAAGTGTTATATAAAATAATGGAACATCTTATAATCAATAGCATCTTAGACTCAATGAAATTTAATAATCTCTTTTTCCAGGTATTAAAAAATCTAGTCAGTATAATAATCAAAATCCTATTCTCATCAAATTTAAAACTTCTCTCTTCTCTGATCTCTAGCCTACTTCAGTCTTGGAAGCCTATAATGAAAGAAGATGGGGATGGTTAGAATCATCTTCAGCTCTTATTCTACCTTCTCCTTGACTCCCTAGCTGATGCGTTGGGACCTTTCAGGGATTGGAGTGAGGAGATTGAAAAGAAGTAAAAGTAAATATAGTATTATTTCACAGTACAGTTATACTCTGGTATAGGTATTCTCTCTGTGAGGGATGTTCTAAATGTCAATTCTTTCTTTCTTGGAGTGGTTTTGTGGCTTTTTCAGAGACAACTTCCATCATTGGGGATCTCTCACCTACAGTTCATCTGACGTACACTATGCCTCCTCTTACAACTTCCCCTTTAGCCACTGGTTTTTGTGGCCCACCCCTCCATTGGATTTACTCCTCTTGCGTGGAGTTCCACTCATAACAACCCAATACATTCCTACCTCAGGGGCCTCATGGGTTCATGGGAAATTCAAACATCCTTTGTCACACCAGATGCTAGAAGTTGTGGTGGATTCCGACAGAGCCATTTTCCCTCACTGTGCTCCTAGTCAACAGAGCTCAGGCCACTGACTCTCACCTTTAAATTTTGTAGTTGTGAATCAGATGCCAGTCCTTGCATGGAACACGTGAAAAACTCTCCAAATGGTTCTCTAGAAGCATCATCACTGGGTCTGAGAACAGTATCTCATTAATTGCCTCTTGGAATGGTCAGTCTTAGGCAACTTCACTTCTGTTTCAGGTTTCATCATCAACTTTAAGACAAACACACTCACATATAAAATGCTAAAAAAGAAAAAAGGTTTATTTATTTTTTTCTACGTGTCATAGTGCTTTTTATTTTCTATTTAATATCACTTTACATATACAAAAATTTAAATTTTTAGCATGAATTTTACCATTATCTTTATAGTGTGTATAGCTAGTTTTATTTTTTTTGTTGAATTTACAATATTGTGTTAATTTCAAGTGGACAGCAAGGTGATTCAGTTTTATATATATATATATATATATAATTTTATTTATTAAATCAATTAATTCTCTACTTTTTCCCCCCAAATGCTGAGAAACTGCTCACAATAAAAGATATAACAATAGGGTGAGATACAGTGACTATCTACTTTATGCTGGGTCCTTTATGTTACTGTTGATATATTGAGAAGGACAAAACATCACTAATGTAGTATGCCTGCCAAGAATGCATAACCCAAATTTAATCATGAGGAATAGCAGACAAAGACTCAGAATATAGAAATCAAAACAAACTATCAGCTTTCTTACTGACAAAGATAATTTGCGGAATGCAGAGGCCAAATGCTAATACTTCCTAAAACTTGGCTCCTGAATTAATCAGACTTAACACCAGTCCCTCTCCTCAGTACATGCATAAACCATAGGCCTCTTAATTCAGGAAACAATGTCTACCCCATTAAGCTTGTCAAACGGAGGAAAGGAGACTAGAATACCCTGGCTCTGCGGTAGGCAGATTGAAAAGAGAAAAGAACCCAGAAGCAGCTGACATACACATGTCCACACAGTACCCAGATAACACAAATGGCAACTTTGGAGATAGAGATACCTTCTCTAGGTGGATCCAGACCCTATTGCACAGGGTTTAGAGTCCACAAAATCCTTGTTGGAATTAATCCTTCCTTCAGGTAAACCTAACTCTCTTCCAGGGCACAAGGCCTGAAAATGCAGCTGAGTTTCAGTCCTCTACTCACCACTGGCACAGATGGGCAGCCCTGTGCAGGTGGCAGCCCTGCATGCCTAATTCTTTCTCTCAATCTCACTGAAAGTTTGAGAAGGACAGAATGTAGGGAGGAAATTCCCTTCCATTTTCTAATATACGGTTGAAAATTCTATTTCAGTGGCCTATGTAGGGATTCCGGGAAGAAGAGAAAATGGTCCCCTCTATGTAAGGGATGTTGATACATTAAAGATATCAGTTTATCTCCCATGATACAGTTTATTTTTTTCATCTTATTCTGAACTGTCTAGTCATTTAGGTTTAGACGTATCTGTTGTATGTAGATAACAATATTTAGATTTTGTAATTAGGGCCCAGCCCAGGAATTTTGTCTTATAACAGGAATATTTGCAGCATTCATATTAATTACTCTAAGTGATATGACTACTATCATTTTGTATGCTTTCTATTTTTATTCACTTTGCTATTTCCCTTCTTTATAATTCTATCTTTTGCTGCATTGACTTTTATTAGCTTTTTCTTCTTTTCTAGTGATTTCCTAGTCATACATCCTATTTATCCTATTGTCTTTACATAATATTATAATAAATATATTTGAGCCCTTATTTCTAGATCAAAATCAATATTGATTTCCATCTGTGAAATATGACAACCTCCCCTCTGCCTATCTCATAACCTTTAATGAGCTTTTTAATGCAAATTATTCTATTTCTTCTTACCTTGGGTTCTTAGCATATCTTCTAAGAAATAATATTTTCATTTTTATTGTTTTATAAACTTAGTAACAACTCTAAAACTTACCGGCCTCTCTGCTTACCGATTTTCATTTTACATAATTCTTCCCTTTCTTGAGCTCTTAATTTTGATTCACTTCTCAGCCTACTAAACCAAAAGAATACTTGCTAATTCAGGATGTAATTGTTGGAACCCAGGGCAGGCATCCCCAAAATATGCCTTAATGCCATAATGATTATTTTGAATTAAAGTTACTTAAGAAATAGCCTCAAAAAGAGACATGCACCCCAATGTTCATTGCAGCACTATTTACAATAGCTGGGACATGGAAACAACCTAAATGTACATCAACAGAGGAATGGATAAAGAAGATGTGGTACATATATACAGTGGAATATTACTCAGCCATAAAAAGGAACGAAATTGGATCATTTGTAGAGACATGGTTGGACCTAGAGTCTGTCATACGGAGTGAAGTAAGTCAGAAAGAGAAAAACAAGTATTGTGTATTAACACATACATGTGGAATCTGAAAAAATTGGTATAGACGATCTTATTTACAAAGCAGAATAGAGACACAGGTGTAGAGAACAAACGTATGGATACCAAGGGGGAAAGGGGGGGTGGGATGAATTGGGAGATTGAGATTGATATATATACACTATTGATACTATGTATAAAATGCATAACTAATGAGAAAATATTGTATAGCACAGGGAACTCTACTCAATGCTCTGTGGTGACCTAAATGGGAAGGAAATCCAAAAAGGATGGGATATAAGTATATGTATAGCTGATTCACTTTGCTGTACAGTAGAAACTAACACAACATTGTAAGGCAACTATACTCCAATAAATATTAAAAATAATAATAATTATCACCTTAACTTCCAAATAGAATACCTTCACATTTTTGAAAACTAGTTCATTTGTATATATAAACCAACATTGTCTACAGGAGATTTTGTTTGTGCTCCAAATATGCTAATGTCATTCCCAGTTGAAACTGTCACATACTAAAGGTTACACATTTCTTTCTTTTTAAATAAAAAGTCAGATAATCACTGAACACCTTAATTAAAAAAAAGAAAGAAAGAAATAGCCAATACAGGAGGGACAATCTGATCCTCCCCTCTGTCTCCCTGACAGCAGGAAATAAATCTCTGATGTGAGAGGTGCCCTCCCTGTACCAAGAGGTAGAATGACATCCTTATCACCAGAGGTAAGGAATTCAGGGCAAAGAAGGCTCTATAAAATACCTGTTACCTCTTTACTAATTTACTATTCACACCCAAACACTGCTTAAATTTCTTACTAATTAAGTACCCAAATCTAAGTTTCTGTGCCCTGTTAATTTCTCTCGAATTTACTGTTTCTTTGTCAAAAAAAAAAAATATATATATATACATACATATAAAAGCTGCCTGCTTGGACACTTTTTAGGTCCCATTTCTATGAGACCTTTGTGCACACAATTTAATATTTGTTTCTTTTTCTTCTATTAATCTTTCTTCTGTCAATTTTAGTATTAGTCCAACCACAAGAATTCAAGAGGAGTAACTGGGAAAATTCCCTCCTTGCTGATAATATGTTATTGACTCTACTCACATTATTTTCTCAGCCTTCAATGCCCTCCATTTGATGATAGCCAACTTCCTATTCTGTATTCTCAAGACACATCCATTGTGCATACTTCTGTTATGGAACTTATTTCATTCTGTGCATGCATTACTGGAGTGTAAGCTCCTTAAGAGCAATTTCTTTCTCTGTCATCTCTACTTTCTTTCCAGTGTGTTGCAAAGAGCCTGGAAGGTACGAAATAGAGACTCAGTCACTGTTGAAAGAAGCAAATCATTAGCTGAATTATTTAATATTTGATCACTGAGAACACTGCAGTACTTCTGCCTATTGTGCTGTAATGCTGAATTTGTAGACAGAAACACAGAGGAAAAAAGGCTGAATGACATCACAGTTGGAGATACCAACCCCTTCAAGGAGCCATTCATCTGATAGTCAAAGCCACACTCTCCAAGTGAGGTATAATCAAGAAGAAGGCTGAGCACCAAACATGTGCTATGCCCACACTTAAATGGGAGGAGAATGGAGTGAAGAGGAGGAGAAGTAGGCAGCAGGGTGAATCAACGCTGTGGAAACTTAAGTGGGAGAGAGTCAAAGATGGCAAAAGTGGTCAACAGTAACTAATAATTAAGGGATATAGGAAGGATGAAGGATGAGACCAGAAGCAAGGTCATTAGAAGTTGATGATCTTGTTTCCCACATTTTTTTACATGGTTGTCTTCTCTGTGCTCGTCAGTTGTGATTTAAAACTATGAATACTTAGATAAATAAAAGCTCTAACCAGTCTAGGTACTTGCTGAGATAAGTCAATTAGCATATTTGAAAATTCAGTTATAGTCACCTGCATGGTAAAAGGATTTTTTAAATGAATCTGGCATTTCAATCCCTCTCTATCTCAATCCCCTAAAAGTGTGCTTTAAAAGATTAAATAAATAAATTCAAATTTCTTATAGGGTAAAATTCTTATCTTTAAGAGTAAACAGTCTAGTCATCAAGGAAAAAAGAATACCAGATAAATATTATGGGGGAGTTCTTCACCTATTTGTGTTTAACCACAGCCACTTCAGGAAAAGACTAATGGGGATTTAGAAAACCTCATGAAATAAACCACATTGTAGCCATATGTGGAGGCAAAATACATACATATATATATATATATATCACTCGAGCATATCCTAAATTGTAGAGGAACATGATGAAAGGGAGTCTACTCTTGTGCAAAAACTGATTCTCTGGCAAATTTTCAAGGGCAAGAAGGTACTTATGACTTTCTACAGTGAGATATATTTAAACTTACTGTTTTATCACTGAGTAGCTTTTAAAGTTGTATCAATTTTCTCTAAAATACTTTGTACTCAGAAGTTCTTCACTATCACAGATTACACTAGATGTTTCTAAACGAAGACCTCTTTTTCAAGTGAGAAAACTCCAGATCTAGAAGGAAACATAATGTAGCTTACTGCCAAAACTACATGATTATTAGTTTATATATTTGTTGAAACAAACATGTATCAAGAACTTACTATATTAAAGTGTAGTGTACATCACTGTTTCTCAAACCATCTATGGTAGAGGACTATTTTTTCCCCAATCCATCATGATTTTTCAAAAATGTAATAAGAATAAATTACTAAACAAAATAACATCAAAAAAGGAAGCCCAACTTTTTATTATTAAATTCCACAGAATAAAATTACATTCTCAAATTACCTTTATAATGTTCTAAATATTTACTCTCAATTCCTATTCTTATCTGTTTGCCACACCCCCTATCCTGTTCCTTAGGCAGGGCTGGGGGTTGGTTAGTGCTTTAACCAACATAGGCATTTGTGTCTCAACTCAACGGAGGCTTTCATTCTTACAGTCAAAAGAAATTCAGAAATACTCCTCCCATTGGCATAACCAAGAGTACACCAATTACGCAAGAAAACAAACACATAGAAAGAAAACTTGTGTAGAAAGAGTACACAATCAGGCTTCTTTTATGCACTATAATCATCACAGGACCAGTGAAAAAACTTTCAGGCATTTCCAGGACTTATAAAAATTTTTGAGAGCTAAAATATATTAACTGACTCCAAAAAATAAACACAGAAAGTAAAATTAACAAATGTTAAAATCTTAAAAATAAAGCATTGATTATTAAATTAATGATTATCAATTAATTATTAGTAATTTTTAAATTTAGTGTTCATAAAATATCATTATATTTGAAAACCCTTTTTAAGTTACATTTTATCACTTTCCAATATCAGCAAGAAGTCATAGCTAGTGGTATTTTAAGGGAGTTATTTGCAGCTAAGTTATTTAAAAAGAAAAAAAAATCCTTTCAAAAATTTTATAGCCAAAAAAAGTTTATATGGGTTATGAAGACATCTTAATAAATGTGAAATGACATGGGACCTGAAAAATCTTTTTAAAAACCCTGTCCACAAAGTATAAACACATTGACTTTTTGTTAAATGAATGAATGAATTTAGAAGGCACACTTTGGAAAGACTAGAGGAGAAGCAACAGGACACTTGCATTGTACAGAGCTTGTTGCAGAGAGCAACATTTATAAGCAGAGAATGGAGATAAGGCTAGAATACAAGATCAGACATCTGCAACATCCACGGTAGGAAACAGTTAAAACATGGCAGGAAAACAGAATCAGCAGACACCAAATGAGGCAAAGGAAAAAAGGACGGTAGATTAAATCAGACCAGGCTGGAGATTATTTCCCTAACCACATTGAAGACAGTTCTTCCCAGACATTCAGAGAGAGAAAATTGGGAGTTTATATCAACTTTCACGAATAATTTTCATTGTTGTTACCTTTACTTATTAAGGTACTACTAAATATACATAATTTTTAAATTTCATATTGTGAATCTAAGTTTTTCAAACAAATCCTTTTTTACTTCTGTAACATACAAGGTTAATGGGCCTATCCAGGTATGGTTACCATCTTAGTTCATTTAGGCTGCTATAACAAAATACCATAGACTGGGCAGCTTATAAACAATAGAATTTTATTGCTTATAGTGCTGGAGACTCAAAGCCTGAGATCAGGGTGCCAGCCTGGTTAGATGAGGGCCCACTCCCAGGTTGCAGACATACCGTCGTATCCTCACATGGTGGAAGGAGCAAGCCAGCTCTCCAAGGCCTCTTTCATAAGGGCACTAAACCCATTTGTGAAGGCTGGGCCCTCATGACTTAATCAATTCCAAAAGGCCCCCATCTTCTAACACTATCATCTTGGGCATTAGGTTTTCAACATAGAAATTTGTGGTTGGGGGGGCACAAACGTTCAATTCAGACTGCAGCAGTTATGAACAGACATATAGACTGCCTAGAAATATCCTGTGTCTTCGAGCATTTACATAGTGCTTGATTTCTTTCTTTCTTTCTTTCTTTTCTTTCTTTCTCTTTCTCTCTTTCTTTCTTTCTTTTATATGTCATTACTTTTACTTGAATTTGCTTTTATCTTTTTTATTAAGGTATGTATAGTAAAGAGTACAAATTTTAATTGCATAACTCAACATGAATATTCACCAACAGATCATAAGATACAATAGTTGCACCACTTCAGATGGCTCCCTCCCAGTCAGTATACCCCCAAAGGTAATCACTATTCTGACTTCTATCACCGTTGATTAATTTTTCCTTTATTGAGCTTAATATAAATGGAATCATACAGTAGGTACTTTTTGGTTCCTGGCTTCTTTTGCTCAACATTATGCCTGTAATATTCATCTGTCTTGTCATTTAGTAGCTATACAGGTTTCCTCCACTACCAAAAGCAGAGTGTTCCTTGTGGTGGCTCAAACCCTAAGCAGCATCTGAACAGGGAGGGAAACAGCAATTATTGGCAATTGTACAGGTGGCCTATAAGAGGCAGAACAGGTCTCTGATGGTGGCCAGACCACCACACTTCATGCCCCAACCCTTGCTGAATACCCACACCAGCCCCTCATGCTTCAGCTCTGCTCCCCACTGGGGCAGAGGATGCCAGTGCTGGAAGGGGTAAGAGCACATGCTTGGACCCAACCCTCAAGCTTCTGTTCCAGCAACTTGGAACCTGACCCCAGCCCTAACAGAGCAGTGACAGCCACTGAGCAGAGGGAAATCCCTACCTCACACCTGACTCCAGCCCTAGCCCCTCCTTCTCCAGCCCCACCTCCTATTGAGTGGATAGCTGCCAGCACATCATGAGGAAAGATGTGACTTGCGTTCACATCAAATCTAGCTTTCTCACCAAAGCCACCAGGACCACACAGATTGTACAGGGACACTCCAATGTAAGGACACTGTTTCAAGACAGCTATAGGTAACTGTTTTACCTAAGCAAAATGAGGAGACAGAAGAATTTGTCTCAACTGAGAGAGCATGAGAAAACCCCTGAACAACAACTAATGAAACAGAAATAAATAATTTACTAGATAAAGAATTCAAACCATTAGTAATAAGAATGCTAACTAAATTAGGGAAAAGAATAGATGAACACGGTGAGAGTTTTAATAAGAAACTAGAAAATTTAAAAAGAAACAGTCAGAGAGGGGGCAGAGTCAAGATGGTAGAGTAGGAAGATGCGGAGTTCACATCTCCTCACAACTAGGGCACCTACTAGGCACTGGTGGGGTTCCTCAGACACTTAAGGGGGTGGGAGGAATCCCCACACAACCAGGTAGGATGTGGGAGGGAAGGAGGAAGGGAAGAAAAGTGGAGGCGGGGTGGGACTGGCACCCCTTAATTGGGCCTGGGGAGGGAGAGGTTCCCACACTCAGAGGGGCCCACCTACAGTGCAGGGATAAGGGGATGGGGAGAGACTTTCAGGGAATTGGGGGATCAGCCAGTGTCTCCCCTACCTACTCAGGCCCTAGCAACTCTGCTGGGGTCCTAGGTCTGAACCCCCCACCCCCTGGGGGTCCCTCATGGCAAGGGGACCAGCAAGGATGGAGAGGGACCTTCAGGGGATCAGGGGATCAGAGGGGAACATGTCCAGCACCTCCCTTGCCCACTGGGGCCCCGGCAAGCCTGCTGGGGCCCCAGGCCTGAAACCCCACCCCCCTGGGGCCCCCTCCAGCCAAGCAGGTCCTGGGCCTGAGCCCCACCCCGACAAAGGCCTCTTCCAGCTGCGTGGGTCCCAGGCCCAAGCTCCACCTCTGCCAATCCTCCTCTGGCAGCACAGGTTCTGGCAGCCCGTACGCTACCCCTGAGAGGGCCTCCTCTGGCCATACGGGTCCAGGTGGGCCAAGCGCGGCACCCTCCAAGGCCTCCTTCAGCTGCACCAGCCCCTGCAGGCACACTTGTGGAGTGCTGCACCCCAGCTGGCCTCCAAGAGCACATGTGCTCTGGGCCAGCTCCAGGAACAGACACTGGTGAGAGGAACACACACAGAGATGGGGCTGACACAGCAGATCCAGAGACCTACCTAGAAGTCTTGGAGCCCTACTGGGGAGGCGGTGGTAGCCTGTAGCTCACCATGGATGCAAGGACACTGATAGAGGAGGAACAAGGGAATTTTCTTTTTTTAATTTTTATTTATTTTATTTTTTACTTTTTTTTTGCTGTCAGGGTTCCATTTTGTTTTGCTGTTGTTGTTTCATTTTTATTATTTCTAACATATTTTATATTTTTAAATTTAATTTTTTATTCTTTATTATTGTTTTACTCTTTTCTGTCTGTTGCTTTTTTGACTTTTATTTTTGTTTTTGTCGCAGCTTGCAGGGTCTTGGTTCCCCGGCCGGGGGTCAGGACTGAGCTCCTGTGGTGGGAGCACCAAGTCCAAGCCGCTGAATTAACAGAGAACTTCAGCTCCCAGAGAATATTAATTGGTGTGAGGTCCCCCAGAGGTCCTCCTCTTGGCACCAACACCCAGCTCCACCCAACCACCTGAAAACTCCAGTGCTGGCTGTCTCAGGCCAAACAACCAGCAAGACAGGAACACAGCCCAACCCATCAAATAAAAAAGAGATGACAAAAAAATGTTATAGATGAAGGAACAAGGTAAAAACCTATAAGACAAAATTAATGAAGAGGAAATAGGCAAGCTACCTGAAAAAGAATACAGAATAATGACAGTAAAGATGATCCAAAATCTTGGAAATAGAATGGAGGCACGGATCAAGAAAATACAAGATATGTTTAACAAGGACCTAGAAGAACTAAAGAACAAACAAACAGTGATGAACATCAAAATAACTGAAATGAAAAATACACTAGAAGGAATCAATAACAGAATAACTAAGACAGAAGAATCAATGAGTAAGCTGGAAGACAGAATGGTGGAAATAACTGCCAAGGAACAGAAAAAAGAAAAAAGAATGAAAAGAAATGAGGACAGTCTCAGAGACTTCTGGGACAACATTAAATGCACCAACATTCAAATTATAGGGGTTCCAGAAGAAGAAGAGAAAGAGAAAGGGTCTGAGAAAACATTTGAAGAGATTATAGTTGAAAACTTCCCTAACATGGGAAAGGAAATAGCCATCCAAGTCCAGGAAGCACAAAGAGTCCCATAGAGGGTAAACCCAAGAAGAAACATAATGAGACACATATTAATCAAACTAACAAAAATTAAATTCAAAGAAAAAATATTAAAAGCAGCAAGGGAAAAGCAAAACAATAATATACAAGGGAATTCCCATAAGGTTATCAGCTGATTTTTCAGCAGAAACTCTGCCGGGCAGAAGCGAGTGTCAGGATATATTTAAAGTAATGAAAGGGAAAAACCTACAACTAAGACTACTCCACCCAGAAAGGATCTCATTCACCTTCAATGGAGAAATCAAAAGCTTTACAGACAAGCAAAAGCTAAGAGAATTCAGCACCACCAAACCAGCTTTACAACAAATGCTAAAGGAACTTCTTTAGGGAGGAGACACAGGAGAAGAAGAAGAAAAAGACCTACAAAACAAACCCAAAACAATAAAGAAAATGGTAATAGGGACAAACATATCAATAAGTACCTTAAATGTAAATGGATTAAATGCTCTAACCAAAAGACACATCCTGGCTGAATGGATACAAAAACAAGGCCTGTATATATGCTGTCTACAAGAGACCAACTTCAAATCCAGAGACACATACAGACTGAAAGGGAGGGGATGGAAGAAGGTATTCCATGCAAATGGCTAGCATAGCAATACTCATATCAGATAAATTAGACTTTAAAATAAAGACTGTTACAAGAGACAAGGAAGGATACTACATAATGATCAAGGGATCGATCCAAGAAGAAGACATAACAATTATAAATATTTATGCATCTGACATAGGAGCACCTCAATACATAGGCAAATGCTAACAGCCATAAAAGGGAGGGAAAATTGACAGTAACACAATAATAGTGGGGGATATTAACACCGCACTTACACCAATGGACAGATCATCCAGACAGAAAATAAATAAGGAAACACAAGTTATAGATGATACATTAGACCAGATAGACTTAATTGATATTTATAAGACATTCCATCTGAAAGCAACAGAATACACTTTCTTCTCAAGTGTACACGGAACATTCTCCAGGATAGATCACATCTTGCGTCACAAATCAAGCATCGGTAAATTTAAGAAAATTGGAATCATATCAAGCATCTTTTCTGCCCACAATGCTATGAGATTAGAAATCAATTACAGGAAAAAAGTAAAAGA
This sequence comes from Stenella coeruleoalba, assembly GCF_951394435.1. NCBI lineage: Eukaryota > Metazoa > Chordata > Mammalia > Artiodactyla > Delphinidae > Stenella > Stenella coeruleoalba. Next base: position 183,326,616 of record NC_137169.1, on the reverse strand, counting down.
ACACAAACACGTGGAGGCTAAACAATATGCTACTAAATAACCAAGAGATCACTGAAGAAATCAAAGAGGATGTCAAAAAATACATAGAAATAAATGACAACAAAAACACAACCCAAAACCTATGAGATGCAGCAAAAGCAATCCTAAGGAGGAAATTTATAGCAATGCAATCCTACAACAAGAAACAAGAAATATCTCAAACAACCTAACCTTACACCTAAAGCAACTAGAGAATGAAGAACAAACAAAACCCAACTAAGTAGAAGAAAAAAAAAACTATAAAATCAGAGCAGAAATAAGTGAAATAGAAATGAAGAAAACAATAGGAAAAATCAATGAAACTAAAAGCTCGTTCTTTGCAAAGATAAACAAAATTGATAAAACTTTAGCCAGACTCATCAAGGAAAAAAAGGGAGAGGACTCAAATCAATAAAATTAGAAGAGGGCTTCCCTGGTGGCGCAGTGGTTGAGAGTCTGCCTGCCGATGAAGGGAACACGGGTTCGTGCCCCTGTCCGGGAAGATCCCACATGCCGTGGAGCAGCTGGGCCTGTGAGCCATGGCTGCTGAGCCTGTGTGTCTGGAGCCTGTGCTCCACAACGGGAGAGGCCACAACAGTGAGAGGCCCGCGTATCGCAAAAAAAAAAAAAAAAAAAAATTAGAAGAGAAAAAGGAGACATTACAACTGACACTGCAGAAATACAAAGGATCATAAGAGACTAATACAAGCAACTATACACCAATAAAATGGACAACCTGGAAGAAATGGATGAATTCTTAGAAACGTTCAACCTTCAAGAATGAATCACAAAAAAAACTGTATAGAAAAAAAAAATGAACCACGAAGAATTAGAAAATATAAATAGACCAATCACAAGTAATGAAATTGAAAGGGTAATTAAAAATCTTCCAACAAAGAAAAGTCCAGGACCAGATGGCTTCACAGGTGAATTCTATTAAATTTAGAAAAGAGCTAATACCCATCCTTCTCAAACTCTTCCAAAAAACTACAGAGGAAGGAATACTCCCAAGCTCATTCTACAAGGCCAACATCACTCTGATACCAAAACCAGACAATGATATCACACAAAAGAAAATAACAGACCAATATCTCTGATGAACATAGACACAAAAATTCTCAACAAAATACTTGCAAAAGAATCCAAAAACACATTAAAAGGATCATACACCATGATCAAGTGGGATTTATCCCCAGGATGCAAGGATTCTTCAATATATACAAATCAATCAATGTGATACATCTTATTAACAAATTAAAGAATAAAAACCATGTGATCATCTCAATAGATGCAGAAAAAGCTTTTGACAAAGTTAAACACCAGTGTATGATAAAAACTCTTCAAAAAAAAGTGGGCATAGAGGGAACCTACCTCAACATAATAAAGGCCATATATGACACATCCACAGCAAACGTCATTCTCAATGGTGAAAAACTGAAAGCATTTTCACTAAGATCAGGAACAAGACAAGGATGTCCACTCTCACCACTATTATTCAACATAGTTTTGGAAGTCCTAGCCATGGCAATCAGAGAAGAAAAAGAAATATCAGGAATCCAAATTTGAAAAGAAGCAGCAAAACTTTCACTGCTTGCAGATAACATGATACTGTACACAGAAAATCCTAAAGATGCCATCATAAAACTACTACAGCTCATCAATGAATTTGGTAAAGTTGGAGGATACAAAACTAATGCACAGAAGTCTCTTGCATTCCTATACACTAACAACAAAAAATCAGAAAGAGAAATTGAAGAGACAATCCCATTTACCACTGCAACAAAAAGAATAAAATACCTAGGAATAAACCTACCTAAGGAGGTAAAAGACCTGTACCCGGAAAACTATAAGATACTGATGAAAGAAATCAAAGATGACACAAACAGATGGAGAGATATACCATGTTCTTGGATTGGAAGAATCAATATTGTGAAAATGACTATACTACCCAAAGCAATCTACAAATTCAATGCAATCCCTATCAAAGGTATTTTTCACAGAACTAGAACAAACATCTAAATATTTGTATGGAGAAACAAAAGACCCTGAATAGCCAAAGCAATCTTGCAAAAAAAAAAACAAAAAAAAAAAACAGAGCTGGAGAAATCAGACTTCCTGACTTCAGACTATACTACAAAGCAACAGTAATCAAGACAGTATGGTACTAGCACAAAAACAGAAATATAGATTAATCGATAGAAAGCCCAGAAATAAACCCACACACCTATGGTCACCTAATCTATGACAAAGGAGGTAAGGATATACAACAGAGAAAAGACAGTCTTTTCAATAAGTGGCGCTAGGAAAAGTGGACAGCTAAATGTAAAAGAATGAAATTAGAACACTCCCTAACACTATAGACAGAAATAAACTCAAAATGGATTAAAGACCTGAATGTAAGACCAGACACTATAAAGCTCTTAGAGGAAAACATAGGAAGAACACACATTGACGTAAATCACAACAAGATCTTTTTTGACCCACCTCCTAGAGTAATGGAATTAAAATAAAAATTAACAAATGGGACCTAATAAAACTTAAAAGATTTTACACAGCAAAGGAAACCATAAACAAGACGAAAAGACAACACTCAGAATGGGAGAAAATATTTGCAAACAAATAAATGGACAAAGGATTAATCTCCAAAATATACAAACAGCTCATGCAGCTCAATATCAAAAAAAACAAAATGGGTGGAATCAAAAATGGGCAGAAGACCTAAATAGACATTTCTTCAAAGAAGACATACAGGTGGCCATTAGGCACATGAAAAGATGCTCAACATCACTAATTATTAGAGAAAAGCAAATCAAAACTACAATGAGGTATCACCTCACACCAGTCAGAATGGCCATCATCAAAAAATATGCACACAATAAATGCTGGAGAGGGTGTGGAAAAAAGGGAACCTTCTTTAACTGTGGGTGGGAATGTAAATTGATACAGCCACTATGGAGAACAGTATGGACATTCCTTAAAAAAGTAAAAACAGAACTACCATATGACCCAACAATCCAATTGCTGGCCATATACCCTGAGAAAAACATAATTCAAAACGAGACCTGCACCCAAATGTTCATTGCAGCACTATTTACAATAGCTAGGGCATGGAAGCAACCTAAAGCCCATCAACAGATGAATAGATAAAGAAGATGTGGTACATATATACAATGGAATATTACTCAGCCATAAAAAAGAAATAAATTGGGTCATTTATAGAGATATGGATGGACCTAGAGTCTGTCATACAGAGGGAAGTAAGTCAGAAAGAGAAAAACAAGTATCATATATTAACACATATATGTGGAATCTAGAAAAATGGTACAGATGAACCTATCTGCAGGGCAGGAATAGAGACACAGACGTAGAGAATGGATGTGTGGACATGGGTGGGGTGGGATGAATTGGGAGATTGGAATTGACGTATGTGCACTGCCATGTGTAAAAGAGATAGCTAGTGGGCACCTGCCATATAACAAAGGGAGCTCAGCTCAGTGTTCCGTGGTGACCTAGATGGGTGGGATGGGGGGTGGGAATGGGAGGGAGGCCCAAGAGGGAGGGGATATATGTATACATATAGCTGATTCACTTAATTGTACAGCAGAAACTAACACAACATTGTAAAGCAAATATACCCCAATAAAAAAATAAAATACATGTACAATGGCAAAAAAAAAAGAACCTGTCAGAGCTGAAGAATACAATAACTGAAATGAAAAACATACTAGAGAAAATGAACAGCATACTAGCTTATACAGAAGAAGACATAAGTAATCTGGAAGATAGAAAAATGGAAAACACCTAATCAGAACAGCAAAAATAAAAAAATTTAAGGGAATTCCCTGGCAGTCCAGTGGTTAGGACTCCATGATTTCACTGCCAAGGATGTGGTTTCAATCCCTGGTCAGGGAACTAAGATTCCACAAGGCATGCTGCATGGCCAATTTTTTTTTAATTTTTTTAATTAAAAAATTAAAACAATTTAAGGTTTTTTGGGGATAACATCAAGCATACCAACACTTGCATTATAGGTGTCCCAAAAACAGAAGAGAGAGAGAAGGGGATTGAAAATATATGTGATGAAATTATGGCTGAAAACTTCCCAAACCTGAAGATGGAAACATATCCAGGTACAGAAAGCACAGAGGGTCCCAAACAAGTTGAACACAAACAGACTCACGCCAAGACATATCATAATTAAAATGTCAAAATTTAAGAATAAAAAGATAATTCTAAAGGCAGCAAGAGAAAAACAAAGAGTCATATACAAGGGAAGTCCCATGAGGCTATTAGCTGATTTCTCTGCAGAAATTTTGCAGATAGCAAGGGAGTGGCATTATATGTTTAAAGTGCTGAAAGGGAAAAACCTATAATCTAGGATACTCTAACCAACAAGATTATCATTCAGAATTGAAGGAGAGATAAAGAAGTTCTCAGACAAGCAAAAACTGAAGAGTTCATCAATGCTAAACTGACCATACAAGCAGTGTTAAAGGATCTTCTCTAAGTGGAAAAGAAAAAGCTATAACAAGAGTAAGAATTTATAGGAAAGGAAAAATCCCACTAATAAAGGCAAATATATAGTAAAGTCTGTGGATTAACAACTCAAATAAACCCATATGAAGATTAAAGGACAAAAGCTGCAAAATCAACTACAACTACAATAAACAGTTAAGGGATAGAGATGAAGATGTAAAATATGACACCCAAACCTCAAAACATGGGAAAGAGAAGTAAAAAAATAAAAGTAGATCTTTTAAAATGATTTTGAACTTAAATGACTATTAGTTTAAAACAAGTAGATACAGCTATAGTTCCTTATACATAAACCCCATGATACCCACAAAACAAAAATCTACAATAGATATACAAAAACTAGAGAGAAAGGAAAACAAGTATACCACTAAAGAAAATCATTAAACCACAAGGGAAGAAACTAAAAGAAGAGAGAACTACAAACACAACCAGGAAACAAGTAACAAAATGACAATAAGTACATGCCTATCAATAATAACTTTAAATGTCAATGAACTAAATGCTTCAATCAAAAAACATAAGGTGGCTAATTAGATTTTTAAAATGACCCATCTATATGCTGCCTACAAGAGACCCACTTCAGAGCTAAAGACACACAGAGAGTGAAAGTGAGAGGATGGAAAAAGATGTTTCATGAAAATGGAAATGGAAAGAAAACTGTGGTAGCAATACTCTTGTCAAAGAAAGTAGACTTTAAACGGTCTATAACAAAAGATAAAATGGGGCATTATATAATGATAAGGGGATCAATACAAAGAGAGGAATAACATTCATTAACATATATGCACCTAACAATCAGGGAAATATTAACAGACGTAAAGGAAGAAATTGACAATAATACTATAATATTAGGGCACTTTAACAGCCAACTTACACCAATGGACAGATCTTCCAGACAGAAGGTCCATAAGGAAACAGTGACACATTAGACCAGTTGAAATGAATGTCTACAGGACATTCCAACCAAAAACCAGAAAACACATTCTTTTCAAGTGCACATAGAATATTCTCTAGGATAGATCACATGCTAGGGAAAAAAAACAAGTCTCAGCAAACTTAAGAGGATAGAAATTACATCAAGTATTTTTCTGACCACAACAGTATGAAACTGGAAATCAAATACAGGAAGAAAATGTGGAAAGCACAAACATGTGGAGACTAAACCATATGCTACTAAAAAACGTGATCTTAGAGAAATGCTTTCTACTTTTCACCGTGGAGTATGATGTTAGCTGTGGTCTGCCATAAATGGGCTTTATTATGTTAAGGTATGTTCCCTCTATATCCACTTCATTGAGAGTTTTTATCATGAATGAATGTTGAATTTTGTCAAATGCTTTTTCTATATCTATTGAGATGTTCATGTGGTTTTTATTGATGTTATGTGGTGTGTCACACTGATTGATTTGCAAATATTGAACCATCCTCGTATCCCTGGAATAAATCCCACTGGATCCTAACATATGATTCTTTTAGTGTATTGTTGAATTGGATTTGCTAATATTTTGTTGAGGAGTTTTGCATCTATGTTCAGCAGGGATATTGGCCTATAATTTTTTGTGTGTGTCTTTGTCTGATTTTGGTATTGGATAACGTTGGCCTCATAGAATGAGTTTGGAATCATTCCCTTGATGATAATTCTTCTCTAAATATTGGTAGAGTTCGTCTGTGAAGCTGCATGGTCCTGGACTTTTGTTTATTGGTAGTTTTAAAATTACTCATTCAATTCCATTACTATTAACTGGTCTGTTCAGATTTTCTATTTTTCCTGATTCAGTCTTGGAAAATGGTATGTTTCACCTAGGTGGTCCATTTGTTGTTGTATAACTCTTCTTAGTATTCTCTTATGATTGTTTGTATTTCTGTGATATTGGTTGTAACTTCTCCTCTCTATTTCTAATTTTATCCATTTGGGCCCTCTTTCATTTTTTCTGGTGCATCACCGTTTCTTTTCCATTGTTTCTATTTTTCTCCATAGCAGTTCTCAACATCTGGCATACTGCATATTTCTACATATTCACCTGCCATGTCTCATATCAGAATTATCCAATGACTTCCCTCCTCACCCCTAATAAAAGCCAAACTATTCACAGTGGCTGAAAAAACTACCATGAGTGGCTTCTGTCAGCCCTCTGACCTCTTTTTTTCCTATTTATCTCCTCAGTCACTCTGCTTCAGCCACACTGGGCTCCTTGTTGTTCCTTGAAGGCACCAGACTGCTTCCTGCCTTAGGGCCTTTGCACTTGCTTTTTCCCTCTGTTCCTAATGTTCTTCTCACAGATATCTGCATGGCTTATACCCTCATTTCTTTCAGGATTTATTCTTATGGTCAGATACGTCTTCCATGACTATCCTATTTGTAATTACATCAACCCCCCTCCCCACCAGAACTCCCCATTCCCCTTTTACTGCCTAGCAAATATCACCTTTTATCATACCATGCATTTATTTCATTTACTCCATGAAGACTTTCATTTTCATGAAAACAGGGATACTTGACTCTCATAAAATCATTTAGAAAGTCTCAATCAATAGTGGTCAAATTAATGAATGAAAGGCTGGAAAACAGGAAATGCAAAGGCAGAGATGTAAGGAATTTTAAGAAAATGCTAAAACTCTAATTTGACCTGATTCCTCTGAGATCCCAGATTGCATATAATACAGCAGTGTGGCACCTCCTTCCTTAGATGCTTGCTGAGTATTGACTTTGCTAAAGGGAAGGAAACATTTCATTTTGGTGGTAATGACTAACTTTCCCTCTCTCCCCCAGATAACGTTGTTTTGAGCTTTCACCACCACCAAAGGATCCAGATTTCTCTTTCTTCCAGATTTCTCTCTAGGGCTTTTCCCTTTAACCAACACATGGGATTCTATTCCTACAGAGCTATGAATTTGCTGGTTACTGCTTATCGTCACATAACAGACATTTGGCGGTAGAGGAAAGGGAAGGTGAAGTTTCGGTTAATGGCCTCTGTTGCCTTGGTGTGTAGGAGGTAAGATCATCTGTTGAGAGAGGGTTGAGCTAGGGTAGAGATGATGAAATATGAACCATCACTGATGAGACTGAAAAGGTGGCTGATGAGAGAAGACAGAGTGGTTGAACAGAATGAAGTGTTTGGGAAATACGTAGTATGTAAGATGTTTGAGTAAGTTTTTGCATAATGCATCATATGTGATTTAAATTTAAATGATTAACAGAATATATTTTGAAATTTCAGCCTCATCAAAATCCTTAAAAATGCATATTAAATATTGATATATATTTTTACATTTCAAAAAACTTTAATGGGAATACCCAATCCTGGCAAAGGTAAGGAAGCAAGAATCTGTACATATAGCTGTTAAAACCTTTCAGAAAGCAATATGACTATATGTATCACAAGACTTAAAAATGTTTTATACCTTAAATATTAATATTAATTAAATATGCTTCATGCCCTTTGGCCCAGTAATTACACATATTAAAAACTATATTAAGGAAATATTGCAAAATACCAAAGAAAATTGCCTTATATGTTAAGATGATCACTGTAGCATTTTTTTTTTTTTTTCTTTTTTGCGGTACGCGGGCCTCTCACTGTTGTGGCCTCTCCCATTGTGGAGCACAGGCTCCGGACGCGCAGGCTCAGCGGCCATGGTTCACGGGCCCAGCCGCTCCGCGGCATGTGGGATCCTCCCGGACCGGGACACGAACCTGTGTCCCCTGCATCGGCTGGTGGACTCTCAACCACTGCGCCACCAGGGAAGCCCCTGTAGCATTTTTTATAGCATTAAAATATTGGAAAATAACATAAGTATCCAGTAACAGGTAAACAATTATAAAGTATAGGAACTATTGTGCATCCTTTTAAAATTATACCTGAAAGAACTACAGACATGCTTATGCTGTAATATGAAAGAATAAAAGCAGAGTGAAAATACACTATTCTAAAATACAATCATAACAATGTATAATAAGCCAAAAAAAGAGAAAACAATACAAGATTAGATATAGTTATGTATTAGAGCAGAGCTTTGGGTGGATGTTTTCCTCTTCATGTGACAAGTGGAAAACAAACTTCACAGCTGTAACAAATTTAATGTAATTTGGGCAATTTGTTCACTTCAATAAGCAAGTATTGAGACCTAATAAATGCCAGGCAGTACCCTAGGTTCTATCATTTATAAATGGCATTCTGTGCTACTACTAAAAAATTTCAAAAGGAAAACATGTGTTTCAACCATGAAACATTTGAGTCTTGACAAGGAAGGAAGGAAGGAAGGAAGGAAGGAGGATGGGGGGAGGGAGGGAGGGAGGGAAGGAAAAAGGAAAGGTGGAAAGTAGAAATATTTTACTGAGCTATCCCAGAGTTACAACATAGTCCTGCACTTCCTCAAAAATGCCACCATCCAAAGGAGCAAAGAACATACAGTGGAGATAGGATAGCCTCTTCAAATAAATGCTTTTGAGAAAACTAAACAACCACATGCAAAAAACAAAAGAAACTAGATCACTATCTCACACCATACATAGAAATCAACTCAAAACGGATTAAACACTTGAACGTAAGGCTTGAAACTATAAAACTCCGAGAAGAACACATAGGCTGCATGCTCTTTGTTGTAGGTCTTAGCAATACGTTTCTAAATATGTCTCCTCAAGCAAGGGAAACAAAAGCAAAATTAAATAAATGGGGCTGCACCAAACTAAAAAGCTTCTGCATAACGAAACGAAAAGATAACCTACCAAATGGAAGAAGAGATTCACAAATTATATACCTAATAAGGGATTAATAACAAAAATACATAAAGAACTCATACAACTCAAAAACAAAAGAGCAAACAATCCAATTAAAAGATGGGTGAGGACCTGAATAGGCATTTTTCCAAAGACATACAGATGGCCAACAAGCACAAGAAAAGATACTCAACACCACTAATTATCAGGGAAATGCAAATCAAAACCACAATGAGATACCACCTCACACCTGTTAGAATGGCTGTTATCAAAAAGACAAGAAATAACAAGTGTTGGTGATAATATGGAGATAAGGGAACGCTTGTACACTGTTGGTGGGAATTTAAATTGATACAGCCACTATGGGAAACAGTATGGAGGTTCCTCAAAAAATTAGGCCTAGAACTACCATATGATCCAGCTATCCCAAAACTGGGTATTTATCCAAGAATATGAAAACACCAATTTGAAAAGATATAGGCACCCCTATGTTTATCACAGCATTATTTATGATAGCCAATATATGAAAATAACCTAAGTTCCCATCAGTGAATGACCAGATAAAGAAGAAGTGGTATACATATATATATATATATATATATATATATATATATATATATGTATACACACACACACACACACACACACACACACATGTACACTCAATGGAATACTACCCAGACATAAAAACAATGAAATCTTGCCATTTGCAAAACATGGATGGACCTTGAGAGCATTATACTAAGTGAAATAAATCAGACTGACAAAGACATATAATGTCACTCATATGTGTAATATAAAAAACAAAAATAATAAAAATAAATGGACAAACCAAACCAAACAAAAAGAAACACATACATACAGAGAAAAGAGTAGTGGTTACCAGAGGGAAAGAGAGGATGGGGAGGGTGAAATGCGTAAAGAGGTCAACTGTATGGTGAGAGATGGAAACTAAATTTTGGGTGGTGAGCATGCTATACTGTATACAGAAGTAGAAATATACTGCTGAACACATGAAACTTATATAATGTTATATAAACCAATGTTACCTGAATAAAAAATAAATCTAATTTTTTTAAAATTTTAATTAATTTTTAAAATGCCATCTTCACCTGCAGTCCTGACATCTTTCCCCAAATAAATGTAATCAGTGATACACAAGTTCTAGTCACCACTTCTCCAATGATATTTGTTTCATATCTACAGATAGGTTTCCATCTACATGATTGTTTAAGCTATAGGAAAGTAACACCAGCACGCTCAAAAATAAAATGAGAAAAATAAAAATATAAAAAATAAATACACCCAGTTTGCAGAAAAATATGGAAAACCTCAAATACCAACCCACACTGTTGATCAGAAATGTTCATAATTATTCAAAACCAATTCAACATACCCAAAAATAATGATTAATATTAATTAATTTATACTGATATTTATTGTTCACATAATTTTCATTTTATATCGCTTCCTATTAATTAATCATTAATATATTATTAATACATAATTGTATGTGATGTTATCAGTGAATTATTGATATTAGATACTAATTTAATCTTAATTAAGCTTTCACATGATTTTTTTATTTAGTCTTCACAACATAGGTTGATATTATTACTGCATTTTAGAAATGAGGAAGCTGAGGTTCAAAGAGGCTACATAATTTAAATAAGGCCAAATGTCTAGAAAACGCTAAAGCATTTTTTTTTTTTTGCTGTATGTGGGCCTCTCACTGTTGTGGCCTCTCCCGTTGCAGAGCACAGGCTCCGGACGCGCAGGCTCAGCGGCCATGGCTCACGGGCCCAGCCGCTCCGCAGCATATGGGATCCTCCCAGACCGGGGCACGAACCCATGTCCCCTGCATCGGCAGGCGGACTCTCAACCACTGCGCCACCAGGGAAACCCTAAAGCATTTTTAAACATGTAGAAAAGGCAGATCTTGGCAACTCTCTAGCCATGTCCTGTGCTTCAGCATGCTGCCTCCTCAGACCGAAGCTCCTGGAACAGCAGTGGCACAAAGTAGACCCTCATTTAAGATTACTAATTATCATTAATTACCACGTATTTTGAAAATGATGAATTTAAAGTCTGATACCTAAGCATAGTTGAATTGTATTTCAAAGGTGAAAAAATATGTCCTGACAAAAATAAATGTGTTTTAATTAAATCTCAAGTTTAACTATATTTTAACCCTACTTAGCCAACTTTAGTTCTTTACCTTTAGACACCAATTTAAAAAAACACACTACCTTTTCTCTTTACAAAACGCAGAAAATAAAATAATTATTTATAGTCTCAGAAATTTTGTGTCTTTCAGACACATTTCAGTACTTCCAGTTTTCTGATCTAATCTTAATAACAGTTACTGCAAACTTCTGTTTTTGAGTGCAGTATTGTATTTTGGTTTTCTTGGAAAACACCACTGGATACACTGTTATCACAATGACACATCCCCAAGAGGAAGTGAACAAGTTTTATTAGGACTTTCCTCCTCCTCTTAAAAGGTTTGAAAGATTTGGAAACCCTAGAGGTCAAAAATAAAACTAGCCACTTAAGAAAGGAAATCTAAACTCCTTCCCTTTCAAAGCAGTGAAATGAAAGGCCATCAAAATAAAATTAAGAAGAAACGTCTGAAAATAGCAAAGTGTTTAAATAGTATTCCTTTGTTAAAACTTGTAATTTAATAAAGATTTTATTCTTCAACTCAAAACTGACATCTCCGCCAGGGTGGGGTCAAGTTACTATCTTTCTAATCAGTCATCCTGAGGGAGCTTTCTTACCCTGACCTCAGAGATATATCGAAGAAAGAGCTCTAAGTTTAAAGTCAGCTATGAGTTCTATTTCTTTTCCTGCCACTTGACCAGCTGTGTAAAATAGAGAAAAGAACAGGTTCTTTCCTGATTCTGAGCTATAGTGACTCTCAGATGCAGTAACATAGGTGGAACTCCTTTGTAAAGAACAAAGCCCAAGATAAGTGGTTCTTAAATGCTTTTCTCCCCAGGGTACATTTGACAATATCTGGAGACATTTTTGATTGTCACAACTGGGGTGCAGGTGCTACATGGCATCTAGCAGGTCAAGACCAAGTATATTGCTAAACGTCTGACAATGTACAGGACAATCCCTCACATCAAAGAATTATTCAGCCCAAATGTTGGTAGTGACAAGGTTGCAAATCCCTGCTCTAGACAAACGTCAACTACCCAGAGCTTCCCCAACCTATGTCTCGGATCCAGGAACTCTTCTAGGTGTGCCAGAATGACTGTGACCCTGAAACGGAGCTTCTCAGATCCAGTTCTTCTCACCCAGCAAGAGTAAAGAAGCAAAGCAGTCCTTCCCTCTCTGCCCTAGGGCAGAGCCCCAGGGTGAGGACCTGCACAGGGCTGAGGGAAGGGCTGAGAAATCCTTGTCAGTCTCAAGCTTCCTAACACTCACCTTCCCTAGCTGCTTTCCTGGGAAGCTAAGTGGTCAGAAAACATGCTCTCCAATTAGATGGAATGTATAGCACTAAATAGTAAGCATCCACCTGCTTGCCATTAAGAAGAATACAGATAATATAATAGATTTATACATCTTTTGTTTAACAAATAAAATCCTTGTTGTCACCATCCAGAAGTATAGAATCTAGTAGATGAGATGATACAAATATCCAGGGAAGAATCACAGACAATTTTGTCCTTTCAAATCTACATGTGATATCATGGAGTAAGTAGGATATGGACATGGATCAGAAGGAATAGAAAGGTCTTCAGGACACAAAGGGTAACAAAGTAGGATAGCAAGAGTAGGTGTGATGGATAATTTTATATGTCAACTTGACTGGGCCATGGGGTGCCCAGACAGTTGATCAAACATTACTTTGGGTGTTTCCATGAGGGTGTGTTTTGGATGAGATAAACATTTGAATTGGTAGACTGAGTAAAGCAGATTGCCCTCCACAATCTGCATGGACCCCATTCAATCAGTTGAAGACCTGAATACAACAAAAAGGCTAACCCTCCCATGAATAAGAGGAATTCCCTCTGCCTGACCACCTTTGAGTTGGGACATAGGTTTTCTTCCCTTCATATTCAAACTGAAACATCTGCTCTTCCTGGGTCCCAAGCCTGTCGGCTTTTGGACTGAAACTACCCCATTGGTTCTTCTCACTCTCTAGCTTGCCAACTGTGGATCTTGGGACTTCTCAGTCTCCAAAATCATGTGAGCTAATCTTTATTAAAAAAAAAATATATATATATATATATATATATATATTTCTTTATTTACTTACTTACTTATTTATTTATATATATAAACCAACATGATATATATATCATGTTGTTTCTCTTTCTCCAGAGTACCCTGCTTAATACAGTAGGGAAGGAGAAGGGCAGAGCAGAAACAATATGCCGCACTAAGCTACACTAAGGGTGTATCCCATTTGAAATGGTGAGATTGAGCCTTCAAAAACAGGTTAGACAATTTAATGAGGGAGGAAGTTTGTTTTCAGAGGCCTCTAGCCCTCAGAAGATCTCCGGGAAAATGGGGTGAGATATGGGGCAGAGTTCAAGAAATCTATATTCTTCAGATAACAAATGAGAAAGCAGACACAGGAGAAAGCTTTCATTTCAGCCTGGCCTGAGAGTGGCAAAGACAGCTATTGAGTGGGGAGTGGGGAAGGAGATGAAATAGATAGATAGACATTCTTTCTCTTCCCTCTTCATCTTCCCTCTTCCTTCTCCATCCCCCCAGCTTTGCTAGCAAAGAGATATTACGTCTGTTAGTACTGCACCACCTGAAAAACAGGAGAAAGACCCTTCCTTCTTAGCCATATGTGCCAAATAGGGCCCACAGCACTGGGGAAGATCAACCATGGGCCAATGCGCTATGAAAGAAGACACAAGGAGACTCCAAGCAATGAGTAGGATCCAGAAACCGAAAAACAAGCAGTAAGCTTTGTATCTATTCATCAACAGACATTTAACAAGTGTGTATAGCATAGGCCCCTTGCCAGAATATGACTAAAATCTTGTCACCCAGTGGCCCGGCTGCTACAATCTCCTGCCCAAGTGGGATGAGCTAATGAGAGCTCTGAAGGTGGAGTCAGGAGACTGAGGATTAATCTCAACTTGGCTGCTTGTTAGCACATACCCCTGAACAACTTACGTTGCTTTTCTAGGTCTCAGTTTTGTCATTTGCAGAATCAAGGCATTACAGTAATTTTACAGAACTGTTATGAGATATAAATAGTTAGTGTTACGTGACAAGTACTGGACAAATTCCAGGTGTATAATAAGTACCCTATAAATGTTATTTTTCTTCCTTCTTTTTTGGTATGGGCTCAAATTTGTCCCTTGTGGCATAAATTTTTTTCATATTCCATTGTAGATTTGCCATAACCATTCCCTGCCCCCAAGTTCCTGTCCTGGACCCCAGGTCCTAGATCTTGTAGATGTCTCCTCATCCCTTCTGGAAGTCTTAGTGGCTCTAGGCTTACCCCTAAAATTCCTGCTCCTCCCCTGCCCTGCTTACTTCTATCCCTATTCTGCTTATCTAGAGTATGATCACAGCACACCCATGGACATTCTGCTAATCCACATTTCTGTTCTGAAAAGCAGCTCTCACTGTTGACATTTACGGGAGTCTGATGAAGGTAGGAACCAGGACATTTGATCTCCAACAGTCTATCCTACCTCCAGAGGGAAGGGACCTGTGTGATGCTGTGAGTGTGGATGTTCCTTCCAGAGGCTTTGCCTGGTAATAGGCACAGCTCCTACAAGGAACCCTTGGTAAATCACAGTCTCAGTGTTACTTTCTCTAGCACTAGGAAATAACCCCAAGGCCTGCATTCCGGAAGGCCCAGGATCCCTACGCCCCTTCCTCATATACTTACTGGATGTCTGGTCATTTCATAAGTACTAATGATTACCTGGTCTTATGAGATTCTCCCACATTTAGCAGCTCCTATAATTTGAGAACAGCAAGGATCCTTACAGGCAAATCACAATACATTGTTACTTCTTGCTTGACAGTTTCCTAACATTAGGAAATGGGGTTCAATTCATTAATCTTCCTAACAAAACAACAGCACAAATGATGCATTATACAAAAACCAACATCAAACATCTTACATACTATGCATTTCCCAAACACTTCGTTCTGCTCCACCACTCTGTTTTCTCTCATCAGCCACCTTTTCCAATCTCATCAGTGACGGTTAATATTTCATCACCTCTACCCCACTTCCACCCTTTCACAGCAGATGATCTGCCTCCTACACACCAAGGCAACAGAGGCCATTAACCAAAAATTCCGACTTCCCTTTCCTCCACCTCCTAATGTCTGTTATGTGACTATGAACAGTAACCAGCAAATTCATAGCTCTATAGGAATAGAATCTCATGTGTTGGTCAAAGGGAAAAGCCCTAGAGAGAAATCTGGAAGAAAGAGAAATCTGGATCCTTTGGTGGTAGTGAAAGCTCAAAACAACATTATCTGGGGGAGAGAGGGAAAGTTAGTCATTACCACCAAGCAAAATGAAATGTTTCCTTCCCTTTAGCAAAGTCAGTACTCAGCAAGCATCTAAGGAAGGAGGTGCCACACTGCTGTATTATATGCAATCTGGGATCTCAGAGGAATCAGGTCAAATTAGAGTTTTAGCATTTTCTTAAAATTCCTTACATCTTTGCCTTTGCATTTCCTGTTTTCCAGCCTTTCATTCATTAATTTGACCACTATTGATTGAGACTTTCTAAATGATTTTATGAGAGTCAAATATCCCTGTCTTCGATTGCCAACAAACACATGAAAGAATGCTCAACATCATTAATCATTAGAGAAATGCAAATCAAAACTACAATGACATATCCTCTCACACCGGTCAGAATGGCCATCATCAAAAAATCTAGAAACAATAAATGCTGGAGAGGGTGTGGAGAAAAGGGAACACTCTTGCACTGCTGGTGGGAATGTACATTGATACAGCCACTATGGAGAACAGTATGGAGGTTCCTTAAAAAACTAAAAATAGAATTACCATATGGCCTAGCAATCCCACTACTGGGCATATACCCTGAGAAAACCATAATTCAAAAAGAATCATGTACCAAAATGTTCATTGCAGCTGCTCTATTTACAATAGCCAGGAGATGGAAGCAACCTAAGTGTCCATCATCAGGTGAATGGATAAAGAAGATGTGGCACATATATACAATGGAATATTACTCAGCCGGAAAAAGAAATGAAATTGAGTTATTTGTAGTGAGGTGGATGGACCTAGAGTCTGTCATACAGAGTGAAGTAAGTCAGAAAGAGAAAAATAAATACCATATGCTAACGCATATATATGGAATCTAAGAGAAAAAAAAAAAAGGTCATGAAGAACCTAGGGGTAAGACGGGAATAAAGACACAGACCTACTAGAGAATGGACCTGAGGATATGAGGAGGGGGAAGGGTAAGCTGTGACAGAGTGAGAGAGTGGCATGGACATATATACACTACCAAACGTAAAATAGATAGCTAGTCGGGGGCAGCTGCATAGCACAGGGAGATCAGCTCAGTGCTTTGTGACCACCTAGAGGGGTGGGATAGGGAGGGTGGGAGGGAGGGAGATGCAAGAGGGAAGAGATATGGGAACATATGAATATGTATAACTGATTCACTTTATTATAAAGCAGAAACTAACACACCATTGTAAAGCAATTATACTCCAATAAAGATGTTAAAAAAAAATCCCTGTTTTCATGAAAATGAAAGTCTTCATGGAGTAAATGAAATAAATAAATAAATGCATGGTATGATAAAAGGTGATATTTGCTAGGCAGTAAAAGGGGAATGGGGAGTTCTGGTGGGGAGGGGGGTTGATGTAATTACAAATAGGATAGTCATGGAAGACCTATCTGACCATAAGAATAAATCCTGAAAGAAATGAGGGTATAAGCCATGAAGATATCTGTGAGAAGAACATTAGGAACAGAGGGAAAAGCAAGTGCAAAGGCCCTATCGCAGGAAGCAGCCTGGTGCCTTCAAGGAGCAACAAGGAGCCCAGTGTGGCTGAAGCAGAGTGACTGAGGAGATAAATAGGAAAAAAAGAGGTCAGAGGGCTGACAGAAGCCACTCATGGTAGTTTTTTCAGCCACTGTGAATAGTTTGGCTTTTATTATTAGTGAGAAGGGAAGTCATTGGATAATTCTGATATGAGACATGGCAGGTGAATATGTAGAAATATGCAGTATGCCAGATGTTGAGAACTGCTATGGAGAAAAATAGAAACAATGGAAAAGAAATGGTGATGCACCAGAGAAAAAGAGAAAGGGCCCAAATGGATAAAATTCGAAATAAGAGAGAAGTTATAACCAATATCACAGAAATACAATCATAAGAGAATACTAACAGTTATACAACAACAAATTGGACCACCTAGAGAAAACAATATATTCCTAGAAACATACCATTTTCCAAGACTGAATCAGGAAGAAATAGGAAATCTGAACAAGCTGATTACTAGTAATAAAATTGAATGAGTAATTTTTTTAATACTACCAATAAACAAACGTCCAGGACCAGACAGTTTCACAGAGGAATTCTACTAAATATTTAAAGAAGAGTTAATACCTACCCTTCTCAAACAATTCCAAAGTGTTAAAGAGGAGGGAATGCGTCCAAACTCATTCTCTGAGGCCACCATTACCCTGATACCAAAACCAAAGACACTACAAAATAATTACAGGCCAATATACCTGATAAACTAGATGCAAAAATCCTCAGCAAAATATTAGCAAACCAAATTCAACAATACATTAAAAGGATCATACATCAGGATTGAGTGTGATTTTATTCCAGGGATCCAAGGGTGGTTGAATATTTGTACATAAATCAACATGATACACCACATAACATTAATAATAATTACGTGATCGGGGGCTTCCCTGGTGGCGCTGTGGTTGAGAGTCCACCTGCCGATGCAGGGGACACAGGTTCATGCCCCAGCCCAGGAAGATCCCACATGCTGTGGAGCGGCTAGGCCCATGAGCCATGGCCACTGAGCCTACGTGTCTGGAGCCTGTGCTCTGCAACGGGAGAGGCCACAACAGTGAGAGGCCCATGTAATAAAAAAAAAAAATTACGTGATCATCTTAATAGATACAGAAAAGATATTTAACCAAAATTCAACATCCATTCATGATAAAAACTCTCAGCAGAGTGGGTATAGAGGGAACATACCTTAACATAATAAAAGCCATTTATGTCAAACCCACACTCAATGTTAGTATGGCAAACTAACATCACATTCAATGGTGAAAATCTGAAAGCATTCTCTCTAAGATCAGGAACATGACAAGGATACGCATTCTTACCACTTTTATTCAACATAGTATTGGAAGTCCTAGCCACAGCAATCAGTGAAGAAAAAGAAATACAAGGCATCCAAATTAGAAGGGAAGAAGTAAAACTGTCACTATTTACACATGACATGATACTATGGGAAAAGCTAAAGACTTAAAAAAAATAACTATTAGAACTAATAAATGAATTCAGTAAAGTTGCAGGATACAAAATTAAAATGCAGAAATCTGTTGCATATCTGTACACCAAAAATGAACTACCAGAAGGAGAAAACAATCACATTAAAAGAATAAAATACCTAGGAATAAATTTAACCAAGGAGGTGAAAGACCTCTATTCATGAACTATAAGACACTAATGAAAGAAATTGAAGACAACACAAATAAATAGAAAGATATACCATGCTCATGGATTGGAAGAATTAATATTGTTAAAATGTTCATACTACCAAAGCAATCTACACATTCAATGCAATCTCTATCAAAATACCTATGGCATTTTTCACGAACTAGAACAGATAATCATAAAATGCGTATGGAACCACAAAAGACCCTGAATAACCACAGCAATCTTGAGAAAGAAGAAGCAGGAGGTATTACCCTCCCTGACTTCAAATTATACTACAAAGCTGTAGTAATCAAAACAGTATAGTACTAGCACAAAAACAAACACATGGATCAATGGAACAGAATAGAAATTGCAGAAATAAACCACACACATATGGTCAACTAATCTATGACAAAGGAGGCAAGAATATACAATTGGGAAAAGAGTCTCTTCAATAATTGGTGCTAGGAAAACTGGACAGCTATATATAAAAGAATGAAAATAGAAAATTTTCTCACACCATATACAAAAATAAACAAAATGGATTAAAGACTTAAATGTAAGACCTGAAACCATAAAGCTCCTAGAAGAAAACATAGGCAGTACCTTCTTTGACATGGGCCTTAGCAATATATTTTTGGATCGGTCTCCTCAGACAAGAAAAACAAAAACAAAATTAAACAAATAGGACTACATCAAACTAAAAAGTTTCTGAGCAGTGAAGAGAACCATCAACAAAATAAAAAGGCAACCTACTGAATGGGAGAAGATATATGCAAATGATATATCCAATAAGGGGTTAATATCCAAAATATATAAAGAACTCATACAACTCAATATCAAAACCAAAACAAAACCTGAGTTTAAAATGGGCAGAGTACCTGAATAGGCGCTTTTCCAAAGAAGACATACAGATGGCCAACAAGCACATGAAAAGATTTTCAACATCACTAACCATTAGAAAATGCAAAGGAAACCCACAATAATATCACCTCATATCTGTCAGAATGGCTATCATAAAAAAGACAAGAAATAACAAGTGTTGAAAATGATGTGGAGAAAAGGGAATCCTTGTGCACTGTTGGTGGGAACATAAATTGGTGCAGTTACTGTGGAAAACAATATGGAGATTCCTCAAAAAATTAAAAATAGAACTACCATACAATCCAGCAATTCCACTCCTGGGTATTCACCCAAAGAAAATGAAAACACTAATTTGTATGCACCCCAATGTTCATTGTAGCATTATTTACAATAGTCAAGATATGGAAGCAATATAAGTGTCCATCAACAGATGAGTGGATAAAGAAGATGTGGTGTATATATACAATGGAATATTACTCAGCCATAAAAAAAGAATGAAATCTTGCCATTTAAGACAACATGGATGGACCTAGAGGGTGTTATGTTAAGTGAAATAAGTCAGAGAAAGACAAATACTGTATTTTTCATTCATATATGGAATCTAAAAAACAAAACAAATGAACAAATATAACAAAACAGAATCAGACTCACAGATACAGACAACAAATTACTCGTTGCCAAAGGGGAGACTGGTGGGGGATGAACAAATTGGTGAAGGGGTTAAGAGGTACAAACTACCAGTTAAAAAATAAATAAGTCACAGGGATGTAATGTACAGCACAGGGACTATAGTCAATAATATTATAAATTTGTATCGTTCATAATCTACAAACATATTGAATTACTATGTTGTACACCTGAAACTAATATGATATATTTGTAGGTAAACTATACATCAATTTTTAATAAAAAATAATAATAAATGGTGATGCAACAGAGGAGGAACACTGTTGTTCTTTTGCCTTTTTCCATTTTTTGCCTTTCTAACTCAACTGATTCTTTGAAGCTCAGCTCAGATAACCACTCCTCCAAGAAGTTGTCACTGAATATCCCTTCCCAAATTGGGTAAGAGTTATCCTTTTCTGTGATCTCACAGCACTGTAAACAATCTTTTCTTACAGCACTTATCACACTGTATTGTGTTTTTAATGAATGCTTATTGTGTTTTTAATAAATGCTACCAAAATATTTGTTGAAGAAATGAAAGAATGGACGGATGGATGGATGGATGGATGGATGGATGGATGGATGGATAGAATAAAAGAGAGAGTGAATCGGAGAGACAAAACAGTCCCTGAAGATAGATGGAATAGAAGTAGTGACAATGGAAATAAAAAGGAAGAGCCAGGTGTTAGAGACATTATAAAAGTAAAATGACATGTCTCATAATTTTATGAATGTAAAATGACATGTCTGATAATTTTATGAATGTTTTTCTCCTGTCAAGGAGAAAAAGTCCCTTGAATGATCTCATGGGTTCTAGTAAATGGAAAGCTTAAGAGAAAGAGAAATTCTTAAAGGAGGAGCTTCTTTGGAAAAGTTTTTTATGATGACCAAGTCTAATTCATTCGTCAATTTTAACAGCCTTTTACTGAGCTTCTTCTAAATTTCACTTCCTGTGCTAAGTGCTGGTAAGAAAAAACTAGGTAAATCATGATCCCTGCATTTTAAGGCATAGAGGCATAAGACTATACAAAGCAAGGCTATACTTGTACTGAAGTAACATTTGAGGGTACTATTGTATAGCTGAATATGAAGGACTTTCAACTCTTCAGTTGGCACAATGGCATGGGGAAAAGTGCAAGGGCTTCTAAGTCAAAGGGTCCTGAATTCCAACTTTGCACCTAAATATCTGGGACCCTGAGAAAACTATCTCAAGTCTCTAAACTTGACTTTCTCTCTCCCTCTGCAAATCAAGAGAGAATAAAACCTACTTTGTAATGTTGTTTAAAAAAAACGTAATGTGATAATGTATGGGAAAACATCTGCAATGATACCTTGGAATACTAGGAGCTTTAACAATATCATTTGGCTTCCTTCTCTTTTAGCCCAAAGTTCAGCATATGGCAGGGATTTAAAATTTGTATCAGCCTCATTTTTAGACATGCATCAGTATTGTCCATGTTATAATGCACACTGATAGCTTTATTTTCCAGAGAAAATATTTCTTACTTCAACATCTGGAGACCAAATGTACTATGAGAAGATGGGAGGGAAGAGAGCAGATACCAAATTACTTTTTATATTCAGGTAACTCACAAAAACTAAAAATAATTTTGCAAGTTTTGTGCAAACTCATAATGTACACTTAGGACTCATCAAAATCACTATTATGTTTCCACTGAATCATTGGCAAAGCCACATACAGAAATAAAGATAGCTCTTCAAAGAGTTGGTGCAATCTCTCTCATTGGAACACTTCTGCCACTTATAGCTGCAAGTACATTTTTCAATACTGAATATTTACATGGTGGAAGTACTGAAATTTCAACCGCATCTGTCACAGGAGAAATTTGGGGGTCAGAGAGAGAGAAACTATTTGAATATGGAGCCCTTTGATCCAAAAAGTTATATAGAGGCAGTCTCAGTTAATCCAGTGATGCTTTGTAATGAAAATTAGGTGAGAACAAAGGAAAATGTGCCTACAGCATAACAAAACCAGGGTCTGTTTTTGTTTTTTGTTTTTTCGTATATAGTAGGGTCAAAGGATAAGAGGAATATACATGCTTCATACAGAACGGACCAAAATGTTTTCTGGAAAAAATTAAATTATTCCAGTGGAGAAGCACATTTGTCATCAAGTATTTTAGGAGAAAAACCGGCTTTAGCTTTGCCAGCAGAGAGAGATGGAACTGAATTCCTGTTCCCTGTGACCAACAGGGAAGTCAGGGGAAGGCAGAGCTGGGTCTAGAATGTGTCTGAGCCTACTGTTTCACTATCCTGAAGGAAGTGCAAGAGTGATAAGTGAGGGTGAGGGCAGGGACTTTGGGCAGAGAGGACTTAAAGAGAGGACTGAAGAGAGAACATGGGTGGTACTAGAAGAAAAAGAGAGTACAGGAGTGAGGAAGCATATGTGTGGTTCACCTTCTTGAGGACCTGAGATGAGGCCTTATCCACCCTTCATGGCTCCCAACTCCCTCACCTCTCTGTGAGTATGTAGGTCAAACAAAAGCACAACTGATGATCCTCTCATCTTCATCCCAACACTACATAGTTGTAGGACACTTACTCAAGCCCCTCAGTACAAGAGTTCCTTAAAATCTTAAATCAGAAAAGGAGACATGTCTTCAGAAAGGATGAGATTGTAGGAAAAATATCTGCACACCCCACTGAATTGCTAGACCAGAGTACCAATCCATGATAACCATATTGGCTAAAAAAATAAAAATCCCTCTGATTTCTGTGCTTACTCTTACAAAGGATTTATCTAAAACATATCCACTGAAGGATCAAAAGGAGAGTCCATTTGTGTATTAATTGTTACTTATTTCCTACCTTACAGTTGAGTTTGTTTAGCACTTTACAGACAATTGTGAAAGCATACCTAGGTGATATGGGAGAAAGGAACTGATGAAATCTAGAGTCTCCCTAAGATTCAGAAGCACTGATGCTCCTAAAACAGCTACCAAGAAAGAGAGAAAGAAAAATAAGGAGAAGGCTATTAGTTTCAACAAGAAAAACATGCAGTATAGCGCCTCCCTGGCATGGCCAGCAACTACTTTTGGGGAAACTAAATTAAAAAAGAAAATCTGCCAACTTGGAAAACCTGTCCACAATAGTAGAAGAGGAAAAAACAGTTTTATAGTTGAATATGCATTAAACCAAAATGTGACGTATGTCATGTGTAATCTGGTAAAGAGATATATCATCCTCCTGTCATAAATAAATGAGTATTTTATTTTATTTTATTTTCCCTTTGGATAAAGGCAATTAGTAAACATGTTTGCTACCTCAATTACCAGGCAAATTTAGGATGAACTATATGTGCTAATCAAGTGCTCTTATTTGAGGAGTAGTTATTGTTTATCTTGAGAACATGTATGAAATGGGTTGCATCTGTTTGGCTACATAAAAGGTTATAAAACAAAATCCAGGGTTCCTATAATATACTGATAGTGTGAGAATGTCCAGTCTTTTAATCAAACATTATATGACATGCAAAGAAACAGAAATATGTGATCCAGACTCAGATAGATAGATAGGTGATAAAGAAGGAAGAAAGAAAGAAAGAGAGATAGAAAGGAAGGAAGGGAGGAAGGGAGGAAGGGAGGGAGGGAGGGAGGGAGAAAGAGAGAAAGCCAACAGAAACTGATTCTGACTAGGCACAGATGTTAGATTCACCAAATATAGATTTCAAAGCAGATCTAATAAATATGTTCAGAGTTAAAGAAAACTACATTCAGCAAATTAAAAGAAATTATTTTGAAAATTACTCAACAAGTACAAAATGTCAATAGAGAAAGTAAAAATATCAAATAAAACAAATGATAATTTTAGAGATGAAAAGCACAACATCCAAAATGAAAAATTTACTAGATTTATTTAACATCACATTTGAAAAGGCAAAGAACCAGTGATTTTTTTTTTTTTTTTTTTTTGGCAGCATTGGGTCTTTGTTGCTGCACACTGGCTTTCTCTAGTTGTGGAGAGCAGGGATACTCTTTGTTGCGGTGGGCGTGCTTCTCATTGCAGTGGCTTCTCTTGTTGCAGAGCACGGGCTCTAGGTGTGCAGGCTTCAGTAGTTGTAGCACGAGGGCTCAGTAGTTGTGGCTCACAGGCTAGAGCACAGGCTCAGTAGTTGTGGTTCATGGGCTTAGTTGCTCTGCGATATGTGGGATCTTCCCGGACCAGGAATCAAACCCATGTCCCCTGCATTGGCAGGCAGATTCTTAACCACTATGCCACCAGGGAAGTCCCAGAACCAGTGAATTTGAAGATAGGTTGATAAAACGTTTGTAATCCACAGAAGAAAGGGGAAAAAAAAAAAACTGAGAAAAAAGACCAGAGATCTGTTGAACAAGGCCAAGTAGATTAACTTTTCTATAATGAAAAGTCTGAAAGAAAGAGAAAGGAGCAGAAAATATATGTGAAGAAATGAGCAAAAACTTCCAAAATTATATGAAAAATGTCAATCCACAGGTCCAAGGAGCTCAAAAAAAGACAAGTAGGATGAATACAGAGATCCACACCAAGACCTATTATAGTCAGACTTCTGGAAGAAAAAGAGAAAATCCCAAAAATATTAAGAGGAAAACAACTCAGCAACAAAATGGTTAATGGGTGATTTCTCATCAGAAATTATGGAGGCCAGCAATGGAATTAATTATTTAAAGTGTTAAGAAAACTGTCCAAAAAAGACTTATATCCAGCAAACTACTCATCAAAAATAAACAGAAAATAAAGACATTCATGGATAAACAGAAACAGAGAATTCATTGTTAGTAGACCTAACCTACAAGAAATAACAGGAGTAGTCCTTCAAGCTGAAAGAAAATGACAGTAGATGGCAATGAAAATGAAGGAAGGAAGGAAAAGTACCAGATATTGTAAATATGTGGGTAAATATAAAAGACTGCCTATATCTTTTTCTTTCTTTTTTCTTGTATTTCTCTTAATTTAAAAAAATCATTAAAAAACAGATTGGTTAAAACAATAATTGTAATGATGTATTGTTAGGTTTTTACATCTAACCCAAAAGATGAAGTATATTTGACAATAATAACACAAAGGAGGAAGAAGGCAATGGAGCTATAATGGAACAAAGTTGCTATAATTTATGAGATTTAAGTCAGTGCTAACTTGAAGTAGATTGTGAAAACTTAAATATGCATATTATAATCTCTATGGTGACCACTAGGGAAATAGTTCAAAACAGCTTTAAAAAAATCAACAAAGGAATTTAAAAAGTGCACTAGCACAAAAGAAGGCAGTAAAACAGGAATATAGGACCCAAAAAGAGATATGAAAATGGAAAACAAAAAGCAACACGTCAGACATAAATCCAACCATATCAATAATAACATTACATGTAAATTGACTAACTATTCTAATCAAAAGGCAGAGACTGTCAAACTGAAATAAAAAGCAAGATCAAACTATATTCAATCAACAAGAAACACACTTTAAACATAAATAGAAGTAAAGTAAACTGATGAAAAAGATACACTATGAAAACAGTAACCATAAAAGAGCTGGAATGGCTAAATTATTATCAGACAACATGACATCAGGCTATAAATATTGTGAACAAGAGGAGCATTTCACAATGATAAAAGAGTCAATAAAGCAGGGAGATATAAAAGTAAAAATATTTATGTATCTAACAAGAGAGCCCCAAAATATGTTAAGCAAAAACTGACAAAATAGAAAGGAGAAATAGACTTTTCAACAATTATAATTAGAATCGCAATACTCTTTTCTCACTAATTAATAGAACAACCAGACAGAAAAATCACTAAGGATAAAGAATATTTGAACAACATTACCAGCTAACTTAACCAAACTGACCTACATAGAATACCCCACCCAAAAGAGTGGAATGTACATTTTTTTAAGTGCACATGGCTCATTTTCCAGGATAGCCCATAGGCTAGGCCATAAAACAAGTCTCAATAAATTTTAAAAGATTGAAATAATACCAGATATCTTCTTCAACAGCAATGAAATTAAATTAGAAATCAATAATAGAAAGAACACGCCCAAATATTTGGAAATTTAAAAACGTATTTCTAATTAACCTGTGTGACAATAAAATACAACATATCAAAATTTACAGGATAGGGACTTCCCTGGTGGCACAGTGGTTAAGAATTGCCTGTCAGTGCAGGGGACACGGGTTTGATCCCTTGTCCGGGAAGATCCCACATGCCGCGGAACAACTAAGCCTGTGCACCACAGCTACTGAGCCTGTGCTCTAGAGCCCAAGAGCCACAACTACTGAGCCCACGTGCCACAACTACTGAAGCCCATGCTCCTAGAGCTCGTGCTCTGCAACAAGAGAAGCCACCGTAATGAGACACCCACGCAGTGCAACAAAGAGAAGCCCCTGCTCGCCACAACTAGAGAAAGCCTGCATGCAGCAACAAAGACCCAACACAGTCATAAATAAATAAATAAATAAATAAATATTTACAGGATACATCTAAAGCAGTGCTTAAAGGAAAATCTATACCTTTAAATGCTTATGTTAGAGAAAAAAGAACAAAGTAATACAAAGTAAATAGAAGGAAAGAAATAATACAGGTCACAGTGGAAATCAATAAAATTTTAAAAAGAAATAATAGAGAAAATCAATACAGCAATAGTGTCTTATTTGAAAAGATCAACAATCTTTAGAACTTAGAAGTAGACTAAAAAGAAAAAAAATGGAGAAGACACAAATTACTAAAATTAGGAATGAAAGAGAAGACATCACTACAGATCCTATAAAACTTTTATGAATGAAGGAGTGACAAATGGTAGCATTGAGATGCTCCATCTAAAGAAAACTCCAGAGGAATCATAATGTGCAGTACACACTGGCATTACATCCCAAGAGAGTGGTCCCCAACCAGTGACTAACAGGAAATGGTATATTAACATGTGTTTTACACTGACACTCAGAGTTTCCCCAGTGAGATTAAGCTACAGTCACCTACAGTGGTAGCTGGCTTTATAATGCCCCCTTCATAAGCTGCCGTCCCTTCCTTCTTGCTTCCTCACTCCTCTATCAATGCTTCCTTTCACCTCTCCTACCAAAATAAACTGCATACTTATACCTAAATCTCTATCTCAGGATCTGCTTGTGATGGAACCCAAACCACGAATAATTCTAATGTTTATGGTGATTTACTAACTAAGGAGAGAATCTGAAAATCACTTGCATATACAGTTGACCCTTGAACAACATGGGGGTTAGGGGTGTCCACCCCTCACACAGTCGAAATCCGTGACTATAACTTTACAGTCAGCCCTCTATATCCCTGGTTCTGCAGAGTTGGATTCAGCCAACTGCAGATAATGTCATACTATAGCACATATTATTGAAAAACATCCACATGTAAGTGGACCCTCACAGTTCAAACCCATGCTATTTAAGTCAACTGTAGTTGCCTTTCTTTTTTTCTTTTTTTTTTTTTTTCGGTACGTGGGCCTCTCACTGTCGTGGCCCCTCCCGTTGCGGAGCACAGGCTCCAGACACGCAGGCTCAGCAGCCATGGCTCACGAGCCTAGCCGCTCCGCGGCATGTGGGATCTCCCCAGACCGGGGCACAAACCCGTGTCGCCTGCATCAGTAGGCAGACTCTCAACCACTGAGCCACCAGGGAAGCCCGCCTTTCTTTTTAATTGGCCTCACTCATGAAACCATTTAGTGATTTAGTTTTCTTTTTTCCACCTACTTGTGTAGGTCTCTTCTAATAACCATTATTATCTATCATTGATCTTTCCTTTTCTTCAGAGCACTTATTAAAATTTATAACAGCATTATTTTTTATTTGTCTGCCTCAAAACTGTAAGCTCCAAAAAGGCTGAGATAATGTCTGTCTTATTCAGCTATGTACATAACTCCATATCGAGCACATCTTGGTTGAATAAATTAATAAATGAAGAAATGGGGTCCCAAAGAGGAAAAGCATTTAGGGTGGAGATTTCTAGTGCTCACCTCTATTCAGTCCCCTTCTCCTATCTGAAATCCAGAAGATTATAGTTCTCTACCCTCTTGCTGTTAGACAGGGCATATGTCCATTTCTGGCTAATGGTTTGTGAGGGGAAATGGCATGTATCACTTCCAGGCCAGAGTGTTTAACTGCCAGTGAGACCCTTGAGTACTTTCTTCCCTGTTAAGGTGGCCACAAAGGCCATGTTTTCCAGATGGTGCCACTACAAGAGGGAAGAGCCCCTATTGGCCCAGGTACCCAGATCTGTTTGGAGCAGAGTAAACCCTCTGCTGACCCACTTTGGACACTCACTTTGTGAGTGATAAATAAAACTGTGCTGAGTCAAGCCACTGAGATTTAGAATTGTTTGTTATTGTAACACAACCTAGCCTATCTCAACTGACAAAGTATTCTTCTCAGTAGGGATCTGAAGAAAGGTGAGCAATGAAAAATGTTTCCAACTCTATACTCTATGCTCCCCTCATTTGTTTTTGCTTGGTTGTTTGGTGTTTTACAATAGAACTCTACCTGGTATTTAATTGGAAAGCTAGTGAAGCCCCAAAATGTATTCAAGGTATTAAATAAACTTTTTGAGCTACATTATAAATGTACCATACATATACTGTAAACATGCCATAAATCTCTTCTGCCATGATGCATGTGGAGCCAACAGCTCTACAATAAGCCTTAAGGTATACGACCTGTAATATTGGCTCTGTCTCTAGGTGACAAAGTGGGCTTCACCAGTCACCTAATTTCCCCAGTCTCACTTTTCTCATATTCTGAAGATACCCTGGCTAAACTTGAAAGACACTATAGGTCACAGTTGTAAACTTTGGGCATAGTGCTTAAAATCTTTCAAGACTGGACTGGTTATTCCCTCCTCAGTAAGATAAGTGAGAGTTTCAAGGAAAAATATTTATATTCCAGATCCTCTGGAGCATAAGAAACTATGAGAACAGACAAATGGGCAAAAGCTCTTCTTAAAATTTAAATTAAAAATATAAATATATGCATGCATGCAAGCATTTAAATGTAAAACAGCTACACCTATTGCTATACTTGCTAAGAAAAAGCAAGATACTTACCAAGATTTTCAAGAGACTGCCACTCCTTCTGGGATATGCATTCAACATTGAATTTCAAAGTTCCTGTGCAAACTTTCCTTGGAATGTAATATTCAACCTAGAAGCATATATAGTACATTCACTATGCAAAATGTATTTATTGTAGAAAATGGCATCTGTTTACTTAAGTTGTAAGTGAATTGTGTGAATCAGACTCATCACCACATAAATCATGTAGCTCCTCTCTTAATTAGAAATACCTCCATCTCTGAGTTAAGTTACTCTCTTTGCAGGCTGCATAAAATAAGGGCATTTCCTTAAAGTCTAGTGTTAGGGGTTGAATTATGTCTCCCCAAGTTCACATGTTGAAGTCCTAACCCCCAGTACCTTGGAATTTAACTCTATTTGAAGGTAGGGTCTTTAAAGAGGCAAAATGAGGTTATTAGGATGGGTTCTAATCCAATGTGACTGTCATCTGTATAAGAAGAGATTAGGACACAGATACACACAGGAAGATCATGTGAAGACACAAGGAGAAAATGCCATCCATAAGCCAAGGAGAGGTCTAGAGGAAATTAACACCTTGATCTCAGACAACCGGCCTCCAGAACAATGAGAAAATAAAATTCTGTTGTGTAAGCCACCCAGTCTGTGGTACTTTGTTATAGCAGCTGTAGCAAACTAATACATCTGGTTTCTCTGACATTCCTAAATATACTCTTATCTCAAAAGATGTCCCAGGATCCCCAAGATAACAACTGATATTAAAATGTTTTCTTTCTTATTTTGAATAATGTTTGCCGCCCACAAGGTAGGTCAGCACAATTCAACCCACATGCCCAGTTCTGGTCATCCTAGCTAAAGACAGACTAGCAGAATCAGTAGTTTCTACTATGAAACATACCAATAAATTTCCTGGCTCTATCTAAGGCCTACATCAGAACAGGGTGGGTGAGTATCCAGAAGTCTCTGTTTCACCTGTTCCCCAGGTTCACTCTGATGATCAAGGAGTCACTGTGTTAAATGACTGAATTAATCAAGAAACACTAGGCTGTGCAGTAACAACACCAAAACATCAAGAGCTTAACACAACAGAGGCTTATTTCTAACTCAAAGTTTGCTGCAGATCCAGGGGACTTCGAAGAAACTCCTCCATCCAGCAGCACAGCAATTCAGATTCTTGATGCCTTCACTATCCTCTAGCTGCAACATTTAACACTTGCAGCCACCCTGGTAGACACAACAGAGAAAAAATATGCTGGAGGGTCTCACGCTGGCAATTAAATGTGTCAACCTAGAAAATCCAGTTCTGATGTCCAGTTAGCCCATTGGAAAAACACACAATCTAGGCGCTTCCTATGGTTTTGAAAAACAAAGTCCAAAATCTCAACATGAGCTTAATGTGCTCATCAAAGCCCTGTGTTATCTGGACCTGCCTACCTTCCCAGCTTCATCTCCTACCTCTCTTCCCCACATCCTGAGCATACCAGTTACACTGGGTTTTCCTTCTCCTTGAACACAACCATGTACACTCTGGGCCTTCACCATTCCGGCCCCTCTGCCTGGACTCTTGCTTCATCTCTTCTCATAGCTAATTACTATTCAGCATTTGAATCTCAGCCTAAGTATCCCTTTTGACCCACCCCAGTCAAGGTCATGTTTGTCTTTGTTTTATGGTCTCATAGCACTGAATTTCTCTGTTGCAGCATTTCTCACACTTCTAATTGTTCAACTATTATTTATAAGCATTTGTTTAATGTTTTCCTTCCCTAATAAAGTATGTTTAAGGACCATGTCTATCTTTTATTTTGAGAACATAGCACAGTTCCTGGCTCACAATAGATGCTCAATAAATATTGATTCACTGTATTCATTTCCTAAGCTGCTATAAAAAATTACCACAAACTTAGTTTCTTAGAGCAGCATGAATTTATTGTCTTACAGTTCTGAAGGTCAGAAGGGTGACATGGGTCTCACCGGGCAAAAATTCAGGGGGAGGGAGGGTTGCATTCCTTCCAGATGCTCTAGAGGAGAGCATGTTCCTTGCCTTTTCCAACTTCTCACAGTCTCCCAACTTCCTTGGCTCATGGCCCTGTTTCAGCAATGGCATTACTGTGACCTCTGCTTTTATCATCACATAGCCTTTTCTGACTCTGACTCTCCTACCTCCCCCTTTTCCTTATAACAAGGCTTGTGACTATATTGGGCCCTCTTGGATGGATAATGCAGGATAATCTCCCCTATGTCGAAGACTCTAACTTAATCACATCTGCAAAGTTCCTATTGCCACATGAGGTAACAAATTCTCAGGTTTTAGGGATTAGGACGTGGCCATCTTTGGAGGCAGGGGGGAGCATTATTCTTCCTACCATGCTGCCTGGCTCTTCTTTACCTCATCTCTCACAGAGATGGGTATTACAAGAATAAGACTTGTAAACTTTTGTTCCCCATCTAAGGAGGCAGTTCAGTTCTCTGAAAAAGCCTGCCTAGAAGGCATTCCTCATCATCTGAAGCGTACTGATTCTCGAAAAAAAAAAAAAAATCTTAACAGGGCCTCTACCCATTTTCCTTTCAATTCCTGTTGCACCACTAACCTTCTTACAGATGAGAAAGCGAAAATAGTGAAAAGGGTAAAATGTCCTCTCTTTGACCCAAAACAAGTTAGAAGGAGCCAGAAATAAAACCTCTCAGTTTGTACCCCAGTGAATGCTTACCATTATACACACGGGTACAGACGAGGTCCCCACTCCATGATATTATAGGTCTCTCAGCAGACCTGCTATATGGAAGCCACAGTTCCCACATTCCAATGCCTCACTACACCAGGTAGAGAACTAAAATATGTGAAGAAGCTATGTTTGAAACTATAGGGAGTGGTGATTATTATATTGAGCTGAAGAGTTCTGCATGCCTAAAGACTTTCAGATTCAAAATTGATATCACTATGCTGGCCAAAGAAAACAAGCCTGCAACTTAGATCAGCACTCCCACTCATCACACATGGGTTGCCACTCCCAAGGTAAACAAAATAATTTCAGATACCAGTAAGTTTTGTAAGGATAATAAAACAAGCTTATGGGATGGCAAATACCTAATTATGGAGAGGGATGCTTTAGCTTTCAGGGAAGGCAGCCCACTCCAAAGCAGCACACCTCTGCACCTCTACCAAGAATTTCCAGTGCAGAACTCACATCTCAGAAGAGGCATCTTCTCTGATCCGTGGTTACAAAATGAAGCAATCTAAGTTTCTACTTTGATGAGGAGACCTTTTAGAATAAACAGAAAGACTGTCTTTTCTTTGGAAAACCTTACAAACTAAAAAGAGTTGAAAGAGTCAGGCTTTAGTAAGTCTGCGCAGAATCTGATAAGAGACAATCGTCTTAACAGAAAATTACCCTTTCATTTTTCATAATGTATGACAGAAACCACATATTATAGACAGTTTGATCATTTGACACTTCTGAGGTTTGCCTGGGACCTGACTTTGCTCCTTGTGAGCAACTTAACTCTAGCTGTGTGTTGCTTTTCTTTTTTTACATTACGCTCCTTCCAACAGAAGTGAGTTTACATCCTGTCTCGCAGTTTTTTCCATGATCTAAGCTATATGACTTTAATGTTTTGCACCTACCCTCAGCGAGATGCTTCACATGTCTGGTCATGTCTGGTCAAAACTGCTTTTTGAATGAGTTCTTTCTAGCTTTGGGGTCTGGCAGTAAAAGTATAATTTGTTGTTGTGTTCTCTATATATAAGAGAGAGACAAGCTCCATCAAGAAATGACATGAGCTTTTACGTATAAGTGTAAATGTAGGTATAGGTACAGGTGTAAGTAGAAGTGTAAGTATAAATTACAAATTCAAGCTAAAGCACAGTCTGGTAGCACATGGGGTCTTAGGTGTGATGGCAGGGCAGGGTTTCTGTACGGGCAACTCGCATTTATACCTGATTGATAAGACAGGTAGGAGACCTTTCAAACCTTTATTTCTCTTTTGGTTCCTAACTGCTCTCTTCAGAGGAAAAATAGGGAGATAAGAAATACTGATTTGCCAAGTTAATTGATCTAGGGAAAATCTGGGGGAGAAAATATTTTGCAAAGAAAGGGAATCAGTGGAATTTGAGCACTCAATGATCCATGATGAGGCTACTTAAGTTTTAGCTGTGTATGTGTTTTAACAGTTTAGGTCACAGGCCTTAGAGATGATCTTGTTCAGGGAGAGAAAATACATTTTTTCTCAGTTTTGGCCACCTGGCAGTAGCTGTTTAGAAGGCTGGGAACAAGTTCACAAGAGAAAGGGCATTGAACAAGTAGTTATCTCTGTTATAGGTATAGGAGGAAGGGTTGACAGTATGCCTACCAGGTATTTGCCTCCCTGATCCAGTCCAAACCCTCATTTCACTAAAAAATGAGAGCCAAGAGAGTTTAAATGACTTGTTCAAGGCTTCACAGCTACTTAGAAGCAGCTCTGGGACTCTTAGGTGTGCTAACTCCAAACCATATTCCTTCCATCACACCATTCCTCCTAGCACCTGACCCTTATAAATGAGAAGAACTCACACTATAGATAAGGTGAGGCTATAACATGACTATGGTAGGCCAAATAACGGCTCCCCAAAAGATGGGCATGTCCTAATCCCTAGAATCTGTGAATATGTTACTTAACAGATGATTAAGTTAAGGAACTTGAAATGAGAAGATTACCCTGGATTATCCAGGTGGGCTCAACATAATCACAAGGGTCTTTATAAAAGGGAGGCAGATGGCTGTGTGATGATCGAAGCCAAGGTTGGAGTGATGTGTGGCCATGAGCCAAAGAATGTAGGCAGCTTCTTGAACCTATAAAAGGACAAGGATATACATTCTCCCCTAGAGCTTCCAGAAGAAACACAAGCCTGCTAACACCTTGATTTTAGCCCAAACGGATTTTAGACTTATGCCCGTAAGATAATAAAGTTGTTTTAAGCCACTAAATTTGTGGTAATTTGTTACAGCAGCAATAGGAAACTAATACAATGATCTTTTTATATTGGTTTGGGCAACAATTCAATTCAATTCTACAAGGGCTTATTTGCAGTGTATCAGATCCCACACAAACCCCACACCTATAGTATTATAGAGAACTACAGGCAGTGCATTTACTTAAAAGCTCATGTCCTTTCTTTTTCACTTGGAAACACTGGTTTCCCAGCAGAGCTTTCCTCTTCCTAATACACAGTTATTAGTTAATATTATACTGGGCTACATATAACCAAAGAGAGGGAGAGAAAGGGGGAGAGAGAGAAAGAGAGAGAGGGCACAAAATAACACTGCTTTAACAAGATGGAGGTTTACTTCTCTCTCGTAGAAAAAGAAATCCAGAGGTAGGCAGTCCAGAGCTGGTATGGTGGCTTTATCAAGTAAGGCATTTGGGTTCATTTTGCCATCCTCAGCATGTGGCTTCCACTTTTTGGTCCAAAATGGCTGCTCAAGCTCCTGTTATCACATCCCTATGCAAGCCAAAAGGAAAAAGGGTGGGCAAAGAAGGGTATATCTTCTCCCTGGCAAGGATAGTGCCCCCCAGTGGCATACAATATTTACACTTAAATTTCATTAGGCCAGAACTTAGTTGCAGGGAAACTGGGAAATATAGTCTTTAACCAGGCATATTGACAACACCTCCCCCCAAAATAAAGCTGGGTGTTCTGTTACTAAAGATGATAGAAACAATTATTCACATGATTGGCAACTGGAAAACACAGCCACATTACCAAGCAGTGTGGTAGATGCCAGGAGCACTCTGGAGGTACTGTGTAGGACATGCATTCCTTATTTCCCTAGGCAAAGACATCCTGTAGGTGAGTACCTATTGGAGCATCACTTTATTATTATTTTCATAATTTTTTTAACCTGTACTTATATACAAGCCACTAATGTCACAGAGTGTCTGATTTGAGATGCCATTTGTTTATTCCTTTCAGGGTTGCAAGCTTATAACTGTGCTTGACTCATCAGCTGATGGCAAACTGTATTGATATAAAGTCCATTTTAACTCCAAACTTTACTATAAATTTCTACTACAAACAATAGTTTGGAGACATATTTTTTTGTGTATATGATTTACCTGCAACTCACCAGGCTCACAGAATTCACATCTGAGGACTCCCACTGGTCCTCCTTTTTTGAGCACCCTTTCTGATCCTCCCCAGTGTCCCCCCCTCCACCAGCCAATTTGCCTGATGACACACAGTACATCTTTCAAAATCTGCTAAACTACCACATGATTGGCCACCAGAATGGCTGAAATGAAAAGACAAAAAATATCAAGTGTTTGCAAGGAAGTAGAGCAACCAAAACTCTCATCTACTGTTGGGAGTATAAATTAGTACAACCACTTTGGAAAACTGTTTGAAGGATCTACTAAGGTTGAATATATTGATAAATAATTAATATTCATCATGGGATATTATACAACAAGGAGACTGAATGATCCTCACCTATACCCCAAAATACAGATGAATCTCACAGATATAATATTCGGTTAAAGAAACCAGATACACAAAAGAGCACATGTATGATTCCTGTTATTTAAAGCACTAGTTGTAGGCATAAATACTCTAAGCTGTTTGAAGTCAAATAGGTGTTAATTTGAGGGGTTAGTGGCTAGGAGGGAAAATGAGGGATGTTTCTGGGATACTGGATTACATGGTGTGTTCAATTTGCCAAAACTCATTAAGCTGTACATTTATATACATGTATACTATGTATATATTATATTTCAATGAATTTTTAAAAATAAACCCAATTAAAGCAACACCTCTGGTTTCCTAACCACTCCCCAGGATAAAATTGATCATTGCCTTTTTGGTATTTAATTTTCTCTTTTTTAGTCTCTGTAAGCCACCTGTAACAATGTAGTATATGTCTGTCTCCTCTTCTAAAATGAACTCCTTAAAGACTATGGCATTTCTAACTCATCTGATTGCCCAGAGCCTAGTATGTAATAATAAGTGGCTCCAAAACGTTTGTTGAGTTAAATTAATTTCTTCTTTTACAATTAGTTAGTGCCTGATCATTTAGACCAAATTTTTTTTGAATTTAATTTTATTTATTTTTTTATACAGTAGGTTCTTATTAGTCATCCATCTTATACACATCAGTGTATACATGTCAATCCCAATCTCCCAATTCATCACAACACCCCCCCAACCCCCCGCTGCTTTCCCCCCTTGGTGTCCATACGTTTGTTCTCTACATCTGTGTCTCAACTTCTGCTCTGCAAACTGGTTCATCTGTACCATTTTCTAGGTTCCAAATATATGTGTTAATATACAATATTTGTTTTTCTCTTTCTGACTTACTTCACTCTGTATGACAGTCTCTAGATGCATCCACGTCTCTACAAATGACCCACTTTCATTCCTTTTTTGGCTGAGTAATATTCCATTGTATATATGTACCACAACTTCTTTATCCATTTGTCTCTCAATGGGCATTTAGGTTGCTTCCATGACCTGGCTATTGTAAATAGTGCTGCAATGAACATTGGGGTGCATGAGTCTTTTTGAATTATGGTTTTCTCTGGGTATGTGCCCAGTAGTGGGACTGCTGGCTCATATGGTAGTTCTATTTTTAGTTTTTTAAGGAACCTCCATACTGTTCTCCATACTGGCTGTATCAATTTTACATTCCCACCAACGGTGCAAGAGGGATCCCTTTTCTCCACACCCTCTCCAGCTTTTGTTGTTTGTAGATTTTCTGATGATGCCCATTCTAACTGGTGTGAGGTGATACCTCATTGTAGTTTTGATTTGCATTTCTCTAATAATTAGTGATGTTGAGCAGCTTTTCATGTGCTTCTTGGCCATCTGTATGTCTTCTTTGGAGAAATGTCTATTTAGGTCTTCTGTCCATTTTTGGATTGGGTTGTTTGTTCTTTTAATATTGAGCTGCATGAGCTGTTTATATATATTGGAGATTAATCCTTTGTCTGCTGATTCATTTGCAAATATTTTCTCCCATTTTGATGGTTGTCTTTTCGTCTTGTTTATTGTTTCCTTTGCTGTGCAAAAGCTTTGAAGTTTCATTAGGTCCCATTTGTTTATTTTTTTTTTTATTTTCATTACTCTAGGAGGTGGATCAAAAAAGATCTTGCTGTGATTTATGTCAAAGAGTGTTCTTCCTATGTTTTCCTCTGAGAGTTCTATAGTGCCCGGTCTTACATTTAGGTCTCTCATCCACTTTGAGTTTATTTTTGTGTATGGTGTTAGGGAGTGTTCTAATTTCATTCTTTTACATGTAGCTGTACAATTTTCCCCACAACACTTATTGAAGATACTGTCTTTTCTCCATTATATATCCTTGCCTCCTTTGTCATAGATTAGTTGACCATAGGTGCGTGGGTTTATCTCTGGACTTTCTATCTTGTTCCATTCATCTATGTTTCTGTTTTTGTGCCAGTACCATATTGTCTTGATTACTGTAGCTTTGTAGTATAGTCTGAAGTCAGGGAGTCTGATTCCTCCAGCTCTGTTTTTTTCCCTCAAGACTGCTTTGGCTGTTCGGGGTCTTTTTTGTCTCTATACAAATTTTAAGATTTTTTGTTCTAGTTCTGTAAAAAATGCCATTGGCAATTTGATTGGGATTGCATTGAATCTGTAGATTGATTTGGGTAGTATAGTCATTTTCACAATATTGATTCTTCCAATCCAAGAAGATGGTATATCTCACCATCTGTTGGTATCATCTTTAATTTCTTTCATCAGTGTCTTATAGGTTTCTGCATACAGGTCTTTTGTGTCCCTAGGTAGGTTTATTCCTAGGTATTTTATTCTTTTTGTTGCAGTGGTAAATGGGAGTGTTTCCTTAATTTCTCTTTCAGATTTTTCATCATTGGTGTATAGGAATGCAAGAGATTTCTGTGCATTAATTTTGTATCCTGCAACATTACCAAATTCATTGATTAGCTCTAGTAGTTTTCTGGTGGCATCTTTAGGATTCTCTATGTATAGTATCATGTCATCTGCAAACAGTGACAGTTTTACTTCTTCCTTTCCAATTTGTATTCCTTTTATTTCTTTATCTCTGATTGCCATGGCTAGGAATTCCAAAGCTACGTTGAATAACAGTGGTGAGAGTGGACATCCTTGTCTTGTTCCTGATCTTAGAGGAAATGCTTTCAGTTTTTCACCATTGAGAATGATGTTTGCTGTGGGTTGGTCATATATGGCCTTTATTATGCTGAGGCAGTTTCCCACTATGCCCACTTTCTGGAGAGTTTTTATCATAAATGGGTGTTGAATTTTGTAAAAAGCTTTTTCTGCATCTATTGAGATGATCATATGGTCTTTATTCTTCAGTTTGTTAATATGGTGTATCACATTGATTGATTTGCGTATATTGAAGATCCCTTGCATCCCTGGGATAAATCCCACTTGGTCATGGTGTACGATCCTTTTAATGTGTTGTTGGATTTTGTTTGCTAGTATTTTGTTGAGGATTATTGCATCTATATTCATCAGTGATATTGGTCTGTAATTTTTTTTTTGTAGTATCTTTTTCTGGTATTGGTATCAGGGTGATGGTGGCCTCACAGAATGAGTTTGGGAGTGTTCCTCCCTCCACAATTTTTTGGAACAGTTTGAGAAGGATGGGTGTTAGCTCTTCTCTAAATGTTTGATAGAATTCACCTGTGAAGCCATCTGGTCCTGGACATTTTTTTGTTGGAAGATTTTTAATCACAGTTTCAATTTCATTGCTTGTGATTGGTCTGTTCATATTTTCTATTTCTTCCTGGTTTTGGATGGAATGTCCTATAAATATCAATTACATCTATCTGATCTACTGTGTCATTTAAAGCTTCTGTTTCCTTATTAATTTTCTGTTTGGATGATCTGTCCATTTATGTAAGTGAGGTGTTAAAGTCCCCCACTATTATTGTGTTACTGTCAATTTCCTCTTTTATAGCTGTTAGCAGTTGCCTTATGTATTGAGGTGCTCCTATGTTGGGTGCATATATATTTATAATCGTTATATCTTCTTGGATTGATCCCTTGATTATTATGTAGTGTCCTTCTTTGTCTCTTGTAACATTCTTTATTTTAATGTCTATTTTATCTGATATGAGTATTGCTACTCCAGCTTCCTTTTGATTTCCATTTGCATGGAATATCTTTTTCCATCCCCTCACTTTCAGGCTGTATGTATCCCTAGGTCTGAAGTCGGTCTCTTGTAGACAGCATATATATGGGCCTTGTTTTTGTATCCATTCAGCAAGCCTGTGTCTTTTGGTTGGAGCATTTAATCCATTCGTGTTTAAGGTAATTATCGATATGTATGTTCGTATGACCATTTTCTTAATCGTTTTGACTTTGTTTTTGTAGCTCCTTTTCCTCTCTTGTGTTTCCCACTTAGAGAAGTTCCTTTAGCATTTGTTGTAGAACTGGTTTGGTGGTGCTGAGTTCTCTTAGCTTTTGCTTGTCTGTAAAGCTTTTGATTTCTCCGTCGAATCTGAATGAGATCCTTGCCGGGTAGAGTAATCTTGGTTGTAGGTTTTTCTCTTTCATCACTTTAAGTATATCATGCCACTCCCTTCTGGCTTGTAGAATTTCTGCTGAGAAATCAGCTGTTAACCTTATGGGAGTTCACTTGTATGTTATTTGTCGTTTTTCCCTTGCTGCTTTCAATAATTTTTCTTTGTCTTTAATTTTTGCCAATTTGATTACTATGTGTCTCGGTGTGTTTCTCCTTGGGTTTATCCTGTATGGGACTCGCTGCGCTTCCTGGACTTGGGTGGCTATTTCCTTTCCCATGTTAGGGAAGTTTCAATTGTAATCTCTTCAAATATTTTCTCGGGTCCCTTCTCTCTCTCTTCTCCTTCTGGGACCCCTATAATGTGAAATTTGTTGCGTTTAATGTTGTCCCAGAGGTCTCTTAGGCTGTCTTCATTTCTTTTCATTCTTTTTTCTTTATTCTGTTCTGCAGCAGTGAATTCCACCATTCTGTCTTCTAGGTCACTTATCCATTCTTCTGCCTCAGGTATTTTGCTATTGATTCCTTCTAGTGTATTTTTCATTTCAGTATCATTCATCTCTGTTTGTTCTTTAATTCTTATAGGTGTTTGTTCTTTAAATCTTATAGGTGTTTGTTCTTTAATTCTTATAGGTCTTTGTTAAACATTTCTTGCATCTTCTCGATCTTTGCCTCCATTCTTTTTCCGAGGTCCTGGATCATCTTCACTATCATTATTCTGAATTGTTTTTCTGGAAGTTTGCCTATCTCCACTTCATTTAGTTGTTTTTCTGTGGTTTTATCTTGTTCCTTCATCTGGTACATAGCCCTCTGCCTTTTCATCTTGTCTATCTTTCTATGAATGTGGTTTTTGTTCCACGGGCTGCAGGACTGTAGTTCTTCTTGCTTCTGCTGTCTGCCCTCTCAATATTGGGCATCATTTTCATAAGGTCCCTTGTACCATGCCTCCGTCCCTGCTGTGCCTTGGTCTCTCCTCTGGTAGGATGAGAAGATCAGAGCCTTCAAGTGCTGCAATCCTGTGTTCCAGGATGTGTAAAATGTCTACTAGTGTTGAAGGGTCTCCTGCAGAGGTGGGGGGGGGGGGTGGCTGTGTCTCACTCTAAGGACAAGGACACTGGCAGCAGAAGTTCTGGGAAGTACTCCTTGGCATGAGCCTTCCTGGAGTCTCAACAAATATTTATTTATTAGATACTGTGTTAGGTGTTTGGGATAAAAAGACTTAAAACACCAAACCTGTTCTCAAGAAGTCCACAGTCTAGTGGAATGGATGCAAACACAAATGTCATTCAGAGTCTAGTAGTTATTTTTTCTTTAAGGAAAATTCAAGGACTTTCTTTTTCTCTGTTGCCAGAACAACAACAACAAATCACTGTATCTGCTCTCATCCAACCATCCAATGGCATTCCTCTTTCTCTCCTTACTCTTTTCACATTAGTGTAGTGCACTACTCTGAGCTCATTTTACTTCATGTTTTCTTCTTATGCTGCATTTCTATCCATCCTCAATCCCATACTTTCATTAACCACTAGACTTCAAGGACAGGTTTACCAAGGCCATGGTAATGTTTCCAATCTTTCCACTTCAGGGAACACAGAGAAATTTATGCTATTTGTAACATACACTTAAATGAGAGAAATTACTTGAAGCCAGAGGTGAGCAGCCCAGGTGCTCCTGATGCTCCAGGTCCTATCAGGTCAACATCTTGGCATTCTTATAACTCATTCTCTGCACACCATTATCCATAGCACACTGGATGGGAAGCTTATTGATCTAAGGACATTGGTCAGACCATTAACCACAGGGTCAGTGATTCACTTATACCATGCACCCTGGCTATGATGAGAACACAGGTAGCAGCCATACTACCAGCCACTAACCTTGGCCTCTCCCTAGTCTGACTAGCCTGGCTGATAACACAGATTCAGTTCTGATTCCACCCTATGAAAGATCTATATGTCTATATCCTTTGTTTGGAGGCTTTTTAAAAAATTACCTATTGACAGGTAAAGACCCATAAGGCCATGAAATAGACACCTTCTCGCTAAAGTCTTTCCTGGTTTCTCATTTCAAAGCCTGTGCCCTATCATATGAGGGTTGTCAAGATCAAATCTGCTCCTCAGATGTTGTTTGCCTGACAAGTCGCTGCTAACTCTGGCAGAAAAGCCTTTCAAGTGCTTAAAACTTAAACATTTCCTCCCACTATATGTGGGCTGCAATGGCTCAATACAGCGATAAAATACAACAATTTTGAAGATCAAAGATTCCCTTCAAAAAGAATATGGTTACTTCTACCTACCATGTTTGATCTATATTTACGAAAGAGAGGTAGAAATCCTGAGCCCCGCAGTGAAGGTCCAACTAGCCTGTTTCTTTGGTTTTTATTGCTGGATCCCTAAAGATGGATAGCAGATCTAGCTATGGTACTGCAGGTGACAGAAACAGGAAGACATCCAAAGAACTAGGAAAGAATTTAAACAAGAAGACTGACGCACGGCTTGTAGAAAAGAAACTTCAGAGCAGGACTCACTGGGCGGGCCACAAACCCACTTATGAGAAATTAGGGGGTGAGGGGGAAGTAATACCACAAAAATTATTAAAGTCATCACATGAACAAGAACAAGCCTGCAAGGAAAACTGAGAGACAACACATGCCAACACTTGACATTGCTGATAGGACAAAGGAAGCTTTTCACACAGGTTGCTGTGATGGTCAATGGACAAAGAAGACAAATGGGCTAGCCAGGATGACTGCAGGACAACAATCCTGGAAATATAAGGAGATGCAGGAAATTATGTGTATTAGAATTCATCTCAGGGATTACTGAATAACTGATAACTTATTTCTAGCAAAGGAGGAAATGGGAGGTGAAATTCCCTCAAAAGTATGCCTGAATAAAACTAGTGTTAAACTGTTAAGATAGGTGGGTCTGGTCAACTGCAGTTTTTGATATGCTGAGTGGATCTGCAAATTTGGGCCAGAATAGAATTGCTCAGGACAGTAGAGAAGAAGCAGAGTTCTGCTGCATGAGCCCTGCCTCTCTGCCCTTGCCCACACATCACTGAGCCTCCCCTTACCTGAGTAAGACTAAAGGCTTAAGGAATTCTGAGGCACCACATTCCCAGCCTGTGGAAAACAATCACATATCGC
Source organism: Stenella coeruleoalba (assembly GCF_951394435.1). Taxonomy (NCBI): domain Eukaryota; kingdom Metazoa; phylum Chordata; class Mammalia; order Artiodactyla; family Delphinidae; genus Stenella; species Stenella coeruleoalba. The sequence continues at coordinate 183,283,476 of NC_137169.1, read as the reverse complement.
AGTCTGGTCCTATTCACAGGAAGAGTTTGTAACCATGTGGAAGCCAACCACTCTGGAAGGACAATTTGATAATAAATAACAGAAATATTCAAGTCCATAGCCTTTAATCCAGAAATCTAACTTCTAGAAATCTGACTCCAGAAACAAGCACAAATGTGTATAAAGATACTTGTATTTTAGAGCAGCATTGTTTATAATAATAAAAATAACCTTATTGTCCATATATAGGGGATTAATTATGTTAGATCCATATTTTATACCTAAGAAGAATGAAGTAGATACATATGTACTGATATGGAAAGATGTTCATACCACATTGTTCAGAGAAATGAAATATATGAAAAAGAACGTATTTTATCATCTCCTTTTTGTTACCATTTTAAAATTTTTAAGTAGATTTATAAATACATATATCCTAGGGTGTGTATATAAATATATATACACACATATATATTTGTATACACATACATATGTATACATATTATTTGCATATACATACATAGAAAAACCATGAAAAGATCTCACGTTAAACAATGAACGGTGATTACCTCTAGGGGAATGGAATGGGGGGGAAATGACTTTTATTTATTTATCCTTGTTATATTACCTCTGTATTATTGGAATTTTTTAAACTGTGAGTTACTTTTGTAATTTTAAAAACCAGTAAAGACACTTTTTAAGGAAGTTAAAATGATATTACTTTTATGTTGGTATCAATCAGGATTGTATCAAAATTAGACTAATTATATCACCATAAAGTATGATAAAAGAGTATAAGACATTCTTTCCTCTCTCCTACCCTACAACATCTCCAGAACTTATTCATTTTATAAATAGAAGTTTGTACCTTTTGACCACCTTCACCCATTTTACCCACCCCCCACCCCATATCTGGGAACCACCAATCTGTTCTCTGTATCTATGAGTTTGAGGGGTGTTGGGGGGGGTTGGTTTTTTATTCCACATATAAGTGAGACCATACAATATTTCTCTTTCTCTGATTTACTTCACTTAGAATAATGCCTTCAAGGTCCATCCATGTTGTCACAAATGGCAAGACTTCCTTCCTTGTTATGGCTGAGTAATATTCCATTATATATATATTTGTTTATTTATTGAAGAGACTATCCTTTCACCATTGTATGTTCTTGGCTCCTTTGTCATAAATTAATTGACATGTATGTCTGGATTTATTTCTGGGCTTTCGATTTGCTCCAGTGATCTTTGTGTCTGTCTTTATGCCAATACCATACTGTTTGGATTACCATAGCTTTGTAATATAGTTTGAAATTAGGAAGCTTGTTGTCTCTTGCTCTGTTCTTCTTTCTCAAGCTTGCTTTGGCTATCTGGGCTCTTTTGTGGTTCCATACAAATTTTAGGGTTGTTAATTCTATTTCTGTGGGAAATGCTATTGGAATTTTTATAGGGATTGAATTTAATCTATAGGTTGCTTTGAGTATTGTGGATATTTTAACAATATTAATTCTTCTAATCCATGAGCATGAAATATCTTTCCATTTATTTGTGTTTTTTTAATTTCTTTCATCAATGTCTTATATTTTCCAATGTACAGATCTTTCACCTTGGTTAATCTATTCCTAAGTTTTTTAATCTTTTTGAGGCAATTGTAAATGGAATTGCTTTCTTAATTTCTCTTTCTGATAGTTCATTTTTACTGAATAGAAATGCAACAGATTTTTGTATATTGATTTTGTATCCTACAATTTTACTGAATTTATTATTAGTTCTCATAGTTTTTTGGTGAAGTCTTTAGGGTTTTCTATATATAATATCATGTCATTTGCAAATATTGACAGTTTTACTTCTTCCTTTCTGATTTCTGATGACTTTTTTTTCTTTTTCTTGCCTAATTGCCATTGCTAGGACTACCAATACTATGTTGAATAAAAGTCGTAAGAGTGAGCATCCTTGTCTTGTTTGCCTTGTTTCTGGTTTTAAAGGAACTGTGGACTTGTCATATATGGCTTTATTATCTTGAGGTATGTTCCCTCTATACCCACATTGTGGAGAGTTTTATCATAACTGGATGTTGATTTTGTCAAATGCTTTTTCTGCATCTATTGAGATGATCATATTTTTCCCTTTATTTTGTTAATGTTGTTTATCATATAGATTGATTCACAGTTGTTGAGTTATCCTTGCATCCCTGGAATAAATTCCATTTGATCATGGTATATGATCCTTTTAATGTATTGTTGAATTTTATTTGCTAAATATTTTATTGAGGATTTTGAATCTATGTTCATCAGAGATACTGAGCTGTAACATTCTCTTCTGGTGGTATTCCTGTCTGGTTTTGGTAACAGGGTAATCCTGGATGAGTTTGAAAGTATTCCATCCTCTTCAACTTTTCAGAAGAGTCTGAGGAGAATTGATATTAATTCTTGTTTAAATGTTTGGTAGAATTCACCACTGAAGGCATCTAGTCCTGGTCTTGTCTTTGTTGATAGGTTTGTGATTACTGAGTCAATTTCCTACTCATTATTAGTCTGTTCAAATTTTCTATTTCTTCATGGTTTGGTGTTGGAAGATTTTATGTTTCTAGGAATTCACCCATTTATTCTAGGTTGTCTAATTTACTAGCAAATAATTGTTCATAGTAGTCTCTTATAATTTTCTGTATTTCTGTGGTATCTGTTGTAACATCTCCTCTTTCATTTCTGATTTTATTTATTTGAGTCCTCTCTGTTTCTTGGTGAAGGTTTGTATATTTTGTTTGCTTACCTAAAGGCTTTCTTAGCTAAAGGTTTGTATACTTTATCTTTTCAAACAAACAAAAAAAACACCCCAGCTCTTCATTTCATTGTTCTTTTCTACTCTTTATTTCATTTATTTCTGCTTAGATCTTTGCAATTTCCTTCCTTCTACCAACTTTGGCCTTCATTTGTTTTCCTTTTTCTAGCTCCTTGAGGTGTAAAATTTCATCCTTTATTTGATACCATTCTTATTTCTTAATGTAGGCATTTATCACTCTGAATTTCCCTTTAGAATTGGCTTTGCTGCATTCCATAATTTTTGGTATGTTGTATTTCCATTTTCATTTTCTCAAGGTACTTTATTTCTCTTTTGATTTTTTCTTTGACTCATTGGTTGCTCAGTAGTATGTTGTTTAGTCTCTACATATTTGTGAATTTTCCAGTTTTCTTCTTGTAATTGTTTTCTGGTTTCATACCACTGTGGTCAGAAAAGATACTTGATATGATTCTATCACCTTAAATTTATTAAAGCTTGTTTTGTAGCTTAACATATGATCTATCCTGGAAAACATTCCATGTATGCTTAAGAAGAATGTGTATTCAGTTCCTTTTGGACAGAATGTTTTGTATGTTTGTTAAGTCTATCCTTTCTAATATGTCATTTAAGATCAATGTTCCTTTACTGATTTTCTGTCTATAGTAATCAAAACAGTATGGTACTGGCATAAAAGCAGACACACTGATCAGTGGAACAGAGCAGAGACCCCAGCTATAAACTGATCCATATATAGCCAAGAACCAAGAATATACAATGGGGGAAGGATAGTCTCTTCAATAAATGTATTATTCAAATAAACAAAAACTCTTTGGTAACTTCTATAATTTTAAAAAATTAAAGGCGTCCTCAGACTAAAAAGTTTGGGAATTACTGATATACAGAGAGAGATTAGTCTCTCTCCCTTACCTATTTATTCCCAAAGGTACCCAGTTTCCCTCACCAGAGGCAACCCCTCTTGCCAGTTTTCTATGTATTACATGCATATGTAAGTAAATGCTTCACATATTTTTTCTTTTTATAAATGGTAGTATATTACGCACACTGCCTGAAAATTTTGGAATAAGAAAAAGTAGTTACCATCATTTCATCACACTTTCCAACTCTTCCTTCTCCATGTTCTTGGAAACACACTGTGTGTTTTCTCTTCCAGAAGTTACTGAGGCATTCAAGGGCACACATTTCTCTTTGGATGCCCATCTGCCAATGACAGGGTGAGAAAAATCTATATCATGTCTATGACTATAAGAAAATTTCCATTTTTAATATTTTTTAACATCACTTATCTTTGAGCTAATAATATAGTTCTAAATAATTAGAGCACTAACTCATTTTCTTCTCTTTAGGGGTGTAATAAATGCTCCTATGCCAAAATAACCAGAATGTAACCCAAAGAGATGTATGGAATCTAGCCAAAGAAAATATCCTTCTTTAACTATCTCTGGTACATTCTTGATTATTTCTGAATTTCTAACTTAAATATTCTGGATTCTCTCTTTAGTTGCATATAGTCTGCAATTTAACCCTTCCGTTGAGGTTTTTTATTGAAATGTAGTTGATTTACAATGGGTTAGTTTCTGCTGTATAGCAAAGTGATTCACTTATACAAATATACACATCCTTTTTTATATTCTTTTCCATTATGGTTCATCACAGGATATTGAATATAGTTCCCTGTGCTATTACAAGGGAACTCCCATAAGGGTATCAGCTGATTTCTCTCCATTGAGTTTCTATTATCAATTACTCTATATTTTCCAAAACTTCTGTTTAATTCTTTTTTCAAATACCTAATCTCTTCTGTTTGTAAGGGTTTATTTCCTTTTATATTTTTATTCTTTCATTTATTTATTTACTCACTTGCACATATTTATTTTAAAATTCGAATAATTCCAATATCTGAAGTTTCTGGGAATTAACTGTGATTTGTTTTGCAGGGCCTGGATTGAGGGTATGTCCTTCCAGACAGATTTTGCACTTGCTTCTACTAGGTGTCAAGGATTCACTTTTTTGGTAATTTATTGGTTTGGCTGTTACTAGAGTATGTGGACAATATAAATTTGAACTCCTAAACCATGTGAGAATAGTCCTGTAGTTACCATTTATCATGAAACACTTTTTTTCAGTCAGTGCCCAGACAAAAGAAGTTATTTTTCAGTCCACCCTGTTCACTGTGGTTGCCACTGTAGGTCTCTGCTTCACGCACAAAGATCTCAATGTCAGCTCCAGTAGACATAAGGCCTTGTCTCCTGTCCTTGTGAGGCCATTAAAACCCAATCACATTGGTTATTAAGACCTACAAACCCTTCCAAGTTTTTATTTTACTCTCGAGTTTTGGCCATGGGAATTTCCCCTCCTTTCTTGTAAATTCTTATAAATATGCATTGAAAAGAATGCCTGTTGTACTTTGTCCAGCATTTCTAGATGTTTTGCATTGGAAAAGGTACCAGATACTCTAGTCCACTATATTGCCAGAAACAGAAGTCTTCATCGTTCTTTATTGCTCAAGTTTAGGTCACCTAAAGACAAAGCCAAATTTATCCTCCAAATTATTTCTCTTCTAAAATCTAAATCACCATACTTCCCCAACTTTGTAAGACAGTGGAAAGGCAGAATCCATTGTCAATGTTATTATTATCGACCTAATTTCCACATTCTTCTTTTATGAAAAACTGTAAATTATAGAACTGGTCGTGTTTTCCTCTTGCTTTGACTACTAAAGAGTACACAACCACAGCAAATATTAAAAATCTAGGGCTTCCCTGGTGGCGCAGTGGTTGAGAATCCACCTGCTAATGCAGGGGACAAGGGTTCGAGCCCTGGTCTGGGAAGATCCCACATGCCATGGAGCAACTAAGCCCGTGTGCCACAACTACTGAGCCTGTGCTCTAGAGCCCGCGAGCCACAACTACTGAGCCCACGTGCCACAACTACTGAAGCCTGAGTGCCTAGAGCCCATGCTCTGCAAATAGTGAAGCCACCGCAATGAGAAGGCCGTGCACCGCAACGAAGAGTAGGCCCCGCTCGCCGCAACTAGAGAAAGCCCGCACACAGCAACGAAGACCCAACGCAGGCAAAAAAAAAAAAAAAAAAAAAATTTATATTCAACATTTCTATTCTCAGCCTTCCAGGCAGTCTTGCCATCAGAGGATTCTTGCTCTGGCCTTCCCCTGTGCAGCACCTGGTCTCACAGGCCTCTTTTTCTCCCTCCCTGTTTATAATCGACAGCCTCAGATTCAAATCAATCCTCTCTCTCCCTCACCTCTCTTACTCACTCCTTCCCTCCCCTCCTCCCTCCCTCCAGTGCACTCCAGATTAGGTCTCTGTCTGGTTCCTTTTCAAATGAACATATAAAAATTCATCTAGATGTGTGACATATCTGAGGCTTCCCCACTGGCATAGTCCATCTTCCTTAGAAAGCAAAATAAATAAATAAATAAATAAAAATGCTCAACTCTATAGTCCCAGAATTGCTTCCCATCCTCTTAAATCTCTTAGGGGGCTTTAGACCAAGATTAAATCTACGGTGACCTTGTTCCTTCTTGAACTTGAACTAGTAGTTCATCTCCCTCCCTTCCCACCACCCCAGAGAGCCACAATTTATCTCCCTCTCCCTACAATTCAGATAGCTTCTCCTCCTCGGTCTACCTCAGTCTAACCCACTCCATCCTGGTGACCCAGCTGGAATGTCTAAACCAACCCCTAAATGAAGTGAGGATGATTATCAATTACCATGAAATATATATAGTAATCAGTGGCCTGATGCTCCGAGATGCCTAACTCTGACTTATAGACCATGGAGCTTCCAAGGATAAAATTAAGAGTTTTGAGTGACTTTTATTACAAAAATAGAAATAAAAAGAAGAACTTTACAAATACTTTATATAAAACACAATGCTCAAGTATCAAGACCTTTAAATTTCATGACTTTGCCCAAATGGGCCTCTAGCCATTTACCTGAAAAATACTCCCAAATCTTTGGGGAATGTTGGCCACAAACTCTCAGCTAACACTAATTCCTTATGACCTGTAATACCACTCTACAATATACCAGTCTGAGCAGGGGCTTATGGGAGTCAGGTAATAAATGGAGTTCTAACCCAATGGCAACTTATAGTATTCCCCAGGGAGTTCACATATCCTGTAATTGTTTCTTCAGTTTAAGAGAATAAAATAGCAGAATTCCCTCATTGGCCCTGGCCTATAGAATAAGAGCTATCATTATAGGAAGAACCCTAAGAACACCTTGGGGCAGCAATTCTTCCCAAGCCAAACAATAGAAACAAGAGAAGCACCTCAGTCAAAATTAACTTGCATGAGAAATAATGCCTATTGTCTCCCCATTTTACTCTCCCATGTTAGCCAATGCCAGAGACCAAGGGGACCTAGAGAATAAGAATGGATTTCCATAACCATAACCCACTACTGCTGATATTATATACATGACTTCCTTAATAGACAAGATTCATAAAGCCCCTGAAATTCTGTATACCCCTGTTGATTTGGTTACTAAGTTTTTTTCCTTTGTTCCTGTCTATACTGACAGATCCTAGAGGACAGGATACAGGATGCAACAAACATCTTAAATGCTTTACTAAGATGTCAGGGTAAGAGGAATAGGTAATGAACCCTGAGCAACTAGCATGTCTAAGCACTGCTTAGTATTAAAATAAATGATTAATCCAGCACATATATAAACACAGTGAAGTGGAAAAAGAGCCAGTCTTGGAATCAGAAGGCCTGGTCTCTTGTATCAGCTCTGTGGCTAATCTGTTTACCCGGAGGATCTCAATTTCCTCATCTATCAAATGAGGATTCATATCTCACAGGATTGTCTTAATAAATAAATATTTTACATGAAAACACTTCCAGGAGGAGATCAAGAGGGTGGAGTAGGAGGATGTTGAGCTTCCATCCCTCGATGAATACATCAAAAATACATCTACAACTCTCACTGAAAATAAGCTGGAGACTGGCAGAAAGGCTCTTCTACAGCCAAGACTGTAAAGAAAGATCCACACTGAGTTGGGTAGGAAGGGGAGAGAAGTGATCAGATCAGAGCTCCACACCCCTACCAAGGAACACAGAAGGAGGGGATATCATGGGCTCCTGCCGGGGTGTGAGGACTTTGAGTCACATTTTGGACACCCCAGCCCTGGGGTCTGATACTGGGAAGATGAGTCACCTTAGCTGGTTTGAAAACCAGTGGGACTCACTAGAGGGCTATAAGAAACAGGACTCTACTCATGAAGAATGTACTCACATACATGCTTACTCCCAGGAACAAGGCAGAAGAAGCAGACTGAAACTGCTCTGGGACACTGGGTGGTTTCCAGTACTCACCCCAGTGCACGCCCCTTCCTTCACTGGGCATCTGCTCCAGCCCCTCTTGCTCCAGTACAACTCCCCAGTAGGGCAAAGGCTGCTGTTGCCAAGGAGAGTGTGCACCTGGGAGAGATAAAGCCAGTATGGACCCAGCATTGCATCTGAACCGGACAAGGGCAGCTAGTGCTGGTGCTCGCAGAGGCAACAGGTCAGAAGATGTCTGGAGCTCTGACTGGCATGCTGGGGCCATCCCAGCGCACATCCTGACCTACACTGGGCACCCATTTCAGCCCCTCTTGCCCCAGCGCTGCTCCCTGGGGTGAAGGTGCCATTGCTGCAAGGAGGGAGAGTAAACACACAGAGGGAATAGAACCAGCTTGGACCTGACCCTCAGGGCTTCAGCTCCAGCACCTTGGGACCTGCCTCCGACACCTGATAGGGTAGCGATGGCCACTGAGCAGAGGAGAAGCGCCAGCCAATGCTTGGCTCTGGCTCAAGCCCCTCCATCCCCAGCTCCACCTCCCACCAAGGTGATAGCTGCCAGCACACCCTGAGGGGAGATGTGACCCATGCTCACTTCAGACCCATTTCTTCCACCAAAGCCACTGGGCACACACAAACTGCATAAGGACACATCCACACAAGGATACCACTTCAAGACTGGGATAGGTAACTGTTTCACCTAATTTATAGAGATAGAGAAAGTTAAACAAAATGAGAAGACAGAAGAATTTGTTTCCAACAAAAGAACAAGAAAACCCCCTGAAAAAACAACTAATGAAAGAGAGAGAAATTATTTACCATGTAAAGAGTTAAAAGCATTAGTAATAAGAAAGCTAACTGAACTTGGGGGGAAAATAGGTGAACACAGTGAGAATTTTAACAAGGAACTAGAAAATTAAAAAAAAAAAAGAACCAGTCAAAGCTGAAGAATATAATAACTGAAATGAAAAACACACTAGAAGGAATTAACAGTAGACTAGGTGATACAGAAGAATGCATAAGTGATATGGAATTTAGAATAATGGAAATCACTCAATTGGAACAGCAAAAAGAAAAACAAACTTTAAAAAATGAAGACAGTTTAAGGGATCTGGGACAACATCAAGCATACTAGCATTTGCATTACTGGGGTCCCAGAAGGAGAAGAGAAAGAGAAAGAGTAGAAAATTATTTGATTAAATTATGGGCAAAAACTTCCCAGAGCTGAAGAAACAGATTTCCAGGTACAAGAAGCACAGAGAATACCAAATTAAATGAAACCAAACAGCCTCACACCAAGATATACAATTAAAATGTCAAAAGTTAAAGTGAGAATATTAAAGGCAGCAGAGAAAAACAAATAGTCACATACAAGGGAAGCCCCATAAGGTTATCAGATATATTTTTTCCACAGAAACTTTGCAGGCCAGCAGAGAGTGGCATCATATATTAAAAGTGCTAAAAGGGAAAACCTATAATCTAGGATACTCTACCCAACAAGGATATCATTCAGAATTGAAGGAGAGATAAAGAACTTCTCAGACAAGCAAAACTAGAAGAGTTCACCAATACCAAGCCAACAATACAAGAAGTGTTAAGGGTCTTCTCTAAGTGGAAAAGAAAAGACTACAAAAAGAAGTAAGAATATATAGGAAGGGAAAAAAAATCCCACTAGTAAAGACAAATATATAGTAAAGGCAGTACCATCAACCATTTAAAAAAAGCTAGTACAAAGATTAAAAGACATAAATAGTAAAATCAAAATGACTACAATAAACAGTTAAGGGATAGACATGAAGATGTAAACTATGACATCAAAAACACAAAATGTGGGGGCAGAGTCAAGATGGTGGACTAGGAAGACATGGAGTTCATGTCTCCTCACAGCTAGGGCACCCACCATGCACTAGTGGGGGACCACAGACACCTAAGGGGATGGGAGGAACCCCCAGGTGACTGGGTAGGATGTGGGGGGGAGGGAGGCGGGAAGGAGAAGTGGAGGCGGGATGGGACCAGCATCCCTGAGCAGCAGCTGGGAGAGGGGAGGGTTTCCCAAGCTCCGAGGGGCCCACCCACAGTGAGGGGATCAACAAACACAGGCAGAGACCCTTGGGAGATCAGGGGATCAGAGGGCAATGTGGCCAGCATTTCCCCTGCTGCCTTGGGCCCTGGGGAGCCTGCTGAGGTCCCAGGTCTAATCCTTCACCTTCTGAGGCTCCCTCCAGCTGTGCTGAGCCTAAGCCCTGCCCACACACCTCCACCCAGGGCCTTACCTCTGAACTCTGCACTCTGAGGCCCCCTCCAGCCGTGCTCCCTTTACTGGATGTGTGGGTCCTGAGCTTAGGCCCCACCCCCGTTCCAACTCCGTCTGCCTAAGCCCCACCCCACCTAAGCTCCGTCCCCCACAGCCAAGACATTTTCTAGCCCTTTTTTCTTTTTTTTTTTTTTTTGAGGTTGTGGTTCTCTTTTACCTTTTTGTTGTTGTTCAATTTATATTTTAATTTTTTCTAATTTTATTTTATTCTTTATTCTTTGTTATTGTTCTGCTCCTTTTGATTTGCCCCCACCCTTTTTTTTTCTATTGTGGTTCTGTTTTACCTAGTTCTTGTTGTTTCAATTATATTTTTATTTTTTCTAATATATTTTTATTTTTCTAATTTCCTTTTATTTTTTATTCTTTGTTATTATACGGCTCCTTTTTTTTCTTTTCATTTGTTGTGTGGGATCTTGGTTCCCAGGCCAGGGGTCAGGCCTCAGCTCCTGCGGTGGGAGTCCAAACTGCTGGACTAACTGAGAACCATAGACCCCAGGGAATATTAATCAGTGAGGTCTCCCAGAGGTCCTCATCTCAGCACCAAGACCTGGTTCTACCCAACTGCCTGCAAACTCCAGTGCTGGATGCCTCAAGCAAAACAATCAGTAAGACAGGAACACAGCCCTACCCATCAAAAAAAAAAATTAGATGACAAAAAAATATGTTTCAGATGAAGGAACAAGGTAAAAACTTACAAGACCAAATAAATGAAGAGGAAATAGGCAACCTACCTGAAAAAGAATTCAGAGTAATGACAGTAAAGATGATCCACAATCTCGGAAAGAGAATAGAGGCACAGATCGAGAAAATACAAGAAATGTTTAACAAAGACCTAGAAGAACTAAAAAACCAACAAACAGTGATGAACAACACAATAACTGAAATGAAAAATTTGCTAAAACGAATCAATAGCAGAATAACTGGGGCAAAGAGCGAATAAGTGAGCTGGAAGATAGAATGGTGGAAATAACTGCCAAGGAGCAGAATAAAGAGAAAAAGAATGAAAAGAATTGAGGACAGTCTAAGAAACCCCTGGGACAACATTAAACACACAAACATTCAAATTACAGGAGTCCCAGAAAAAGAGAAAGCGATAGGGTCTGAGAAAATATCTGAAGAGATTACAGTCGAAAACTTCCCTAACATGGGAAAGGAAATAGTCACCCAGGTCCAGGAAGTGCAGAGAGCCCCATACAGGATAAACCCTAGGAAAAACACACCAAGACACATACTAATCATACTAACAAAAATTAAATTCAAAGAAAAAATATTGAAAGCGGCAAGGGAAAAGCAACAAAAAAGATACAACAGAATCCCCATAAGGTTACCAGCTGATTTTTCAGCAGAAACTCTGCAGGTCAGAAGGGAGTGGCAGGATATATTTAATGTGATGAAAGGGAAAAACCTACAACCAAGAATATTCTACCCAGCAAGGCTCTCATTCAGATTTGATGAAGAAATCAAAAGTTTTACAGACAAGCAAAAGCTAAGAGAATTCAGCACCACGAAACAGCTTTACAACAAATGCTAAAGGAACTTCTCTAGGTGGGAAACACTAGAGAAGAAAAAGACCCACAAAAACAAATCCAAAACAATTAAGAAAATGGAAACAGGAACATACATATCAATAATCACCTTGAATGTAAATGGATTAAATGCTCCAACCAAAAGACACAGGCTGGCTGAACAGACATGAAAACAAGACCCATACATATGCTGTCTGCAAGATACCCACTTCAGACCTAGGGACACATACAGACTGAAAGTGAGTGGATGGAAAAAGATATTCTATGCAAATGGAAATTACAAGAAAGCTGGAGTAGCAATACTCATATCAGATAAAATAGACTTTAAAATAAAGTCTGTTATTATAAGAGATGAGGAAGGACACTACATAATGATCAAGGGATAAATCCAAGAAGAAGACATATCAATTATAAATACTTATGCACCTAATATAGAAGCACCTCAATACATAAGGCAAATGTTAACAGCCATGAAAGGGGAAATTGACAGTAACACGATAATAGTGGGGACATTAACACCCCACTTACACCAATGGACAAGTCATCCAGACAGAAAATAAGGAAACAAAGCTTTAAATGACACAGTAGACCAGAAAGCTTTAATTGATATTTATAGGGCATTCCACCCGAAAGCGGAAAAATACACTTTCTTCTCAAGTGCACGTGGAACACTGTCCAGGATAGATCACATCATGGGTCACAAATCAAGCCTCAGAAAATTTAAGAAAACTGAAATCATATCAGCATCTTTCCAACTACAATACTATGAGATTAGGAATCAATTACAGGAAAAAAAAAACTGTAAAAAACACAAACACATGGAGGCTAAACAGTGCACTGCTAAATAACCAAGAGATCACCGAAGAAATCAAAGAGGAAATAAAAAAAATGCCTAGCACAAATGACAATGGAAACACAATGACCCAAAAGCTATGGGACACAGCAAAAACAGTTCTGAGAGAAGTTTATAACAATTCAATCTCACCTCAAGAAACAAGAAAAATCTCAAATAAACAATCTAACCTCATACCTAAAGCAACTAGAAAAAGAACAAAGAAAACCCAAAGTTAGTAGAAGGAAAGAAATCATAAAACTCAGAGCAGAAATAAATGAAATAGATATGAAAAAAACCATAGCAAAAATCAATGAAACTAAAACCTAGTTCTTTGAGAAGATAAACAAAATTGATAAACCTTTAGCCAGACTCATCAAGAAAAAAAGGGAGAGGACTCAGATCAATAACATTAGAAATGAAAAAGGAGAAATTACAACTGACACCACAGAAATACAAAGGGTCATAAGAGACTGCTACAAGCAACTGTACGAAATAAAATGGACAACCTGGAAGAAATGGACAAATTCTCGGAAAGATACAACTTTCCGAGACTGATCCAGGAAGAATTAGAAAATATAAACAACCAATCACAAGAAATGAAATTGAAAGGGTAATTAAAAATCTTCCAACAAGCAAAAGTCCAGGACTAGATGGCTTCACAGGTATATTCGATCAAACATTTAGAGAAGAGATAACACTTATCCTTCTCAAACTCTTGCAAAAATTTGCAGAAGGAGGAACACTCCCAAACTCGTTATACAAGGCTAATATCAACATGATACTAAAACCAGACACAGATATCACAAAAAAAGAAAGCTACAGACCAATATCACTGATGAACATAGATGCAAAAATCCTGAACAAAATCCTAGCAAACAGAATTCAACAACATATTAAAAGGATCATACACCATGATCAAGTGGGATTTATCCCTGGGATGCAAGGATTCTTCAATATATGCAAATCAATCAATGTGATACATCATATTAGCAAATTAAAGAATAAAAACCATATGATCATTTTGATAGATGCAGAAAAAGCTTTTGACAAAATTCAACACCAATTTATGATAAAAAACTTTCCAGAAAGTGGGCATAGAGGGAACCTACCTCAACATAATAAAGGACATATATGACAAACCCACAGCAAACATCATTCGCAATAGTGAAAAACTGAAAGCATTCCCTCTAAGATCAGGAAAAAGACAAGGATGTCCACTCTCATCATTATTCAACATAGTTTTGGAAGTCCTAGTCATGGCAATCAGAGAAGAAAAAGAAAGAAAAGATATAAATTGGAAAAGAAGAAGTAAAATTGTCACTGTTTGCAGATAACATGATACTATACACAGAAAATCCTAAAGATGCTACCAGAAAACTACTAGAACTAATCAATGAATTTGGCAAGGTTGCAGGATACAAAATTAATGCACAGAAATCTCTTGCATTCCTATACTCTAACAATGAAAGATCAGAAAGAGAAATTAAGGAAACAATCCCATTCACAATTGCAACAAAAAGAATAAAATATCTAAGAATAAACCTACCTAAGGAGGCAAAAGACCTGTACTCAGAAAACTATAAGACACTGATGAAACAAATCAAAGCTGACACAAACAGATGGAGAGATATACCATGTTCCTGACTGGAAGAATCAATATTGCGAAAATGACTATACTACCCAAAGCAATCTGCAGGTTCAATGCAATCCCGATCAAATTACCAATGGCACTTTTCACAGAATTAAAACAAAAAAATTTTACAATTTCGGTGGAAACACAAAAGACTCCAAATAGCCAAATCAATCTTGAGAAAGAAAACTGGAGCTGGAGGAATCAGGCTCCCTGTCTTCAGACTATACTACAAAGCTACAGTAATCAAGACAGTATGGTACTGGCACAAAAACAGAAATATAGATCAATGGTACAGGATAGAAAGTCCAGAGATAAACCCATGCACCTAGGATCACCTAATCTACGACAAAGGAGGCAAGAATATACGATGGAGAAAAGACAGTCTCTTCAATAAGTGGTGCTGGGAAAACTGGACAGCTAGCTACATGTAAAAGAATGAAATTAGAACACCACCTAACACCATATACAAAAATAAACTCAAAATGGATTAAAGAACTAAATGTAAGACAGGACACTATAAAACTCTTAGAGGAAACATAGGAAAAACACTCTTTGACATAAATCACAGCAAGATCTTTTTTGACCCACCTCCTAGAGTAATGGAAATAAAAATAAGCAAATGGGACCTAAGTAAACTTAAAAACTTTTGCACAACAAAGGAAACTATAAACAAGACGAAAAGACAACTCTCAGAATGGGAGAAAATATTTGCAAACCAAGCAACAGACAAAGGATTAATCTCCAATATATATAAGCAGCTCATGCAGCTCAATATCAAAGAAATAAATAACCAAATAACCCAATCCAAAAATGGGCAGAAGACCTAAATAGACATTTCTCCAAAGAAGATATACAGATTGCCAACAAACATGTGAAAGCATGCTCAACATCATTAATCATTAGAGAAATGCAAATCAAAACTACAATGAGGTATCACCTCACACCGGTCAGAATGGCCATCATCAAAAAATCTACAAACAATAAATGCTGCAGAGGGTGTGGAGAAAAGGGAACCTTCTTGCACTGTTGGTGGGAATGTAAATTGATATAGCCACTGTGGAGAATAGTATGGATGTTCCTTAGAATACTAAAAATAGAACTACCACATGACCCAGCAATCCCACTACTGGGAATATATCCTGAGAAAACTATAATTCAAAAAGTCACATGTCCCTGGTCCAGGAAGATCCCACATGCTGGGGAGCAACTAAGCCCATGTGCCGCAACTACTGAGCCTGTGCTCTAGAGCCCATGAGCCACAACTACTGAGCCTACATGCTGCAACTACTAAAGCCCTTATGCCTAGAGCCTGTGCTCTACAACAAGAGAAGCCACAGCAATGAGAAGCCTGTGCACCACAAAGAAGAGTAGCCCCCACTAGCCACAACTAGAGAAAGCCCGTGTGCAGCAACAAAGACCCAACACACCCAGAAATAAAAATAAATAAATGAATAAATTTATTTTTTAGGGCTTCCCTGGTGGCGCAGTGGTTGAGAGTATGCCTGCCGATGCAGGAGACACTGGTTTGTGCCCCGGTCTGGGAGGATCCCACATGCCGCGGAGCGGCTGGGCCCATGAGCCATGGCTGCTGAGTCTGCACGTCCGGAGCCTGTGCTCCGCAATGGGAGAGGCCACAACAGTGAGAGGCCCGCGTATCACAAAAAAAAAAAAAAAAATTATTTTTTAAAAAAAGTCACATGTACCCCAATGTTCATTGCAGCACTATTTATAATAGCCAGGACATGGAAGCAACCTAAATGTCCATTGACAGATGAATGAATAAAGAAAATGTAGTACATGCTTACAATGGAATATTACTTAGCCATAAAAAGGAATGAAACTGGGTTGTTTGTAGTGTTGTGAATGGACCTAGAGTCTGTCATACAGAGTGAAGTAAGTCAGAAAAACAAATATCATATATAAATGCATGTACGTGTAATCTAGAAAAATGGTACAGATGAACATATTTGCAGGGCATGAGTAGAAACACAGATGTAGAGAACGGATGTGTGAACACAGGTGGGGAAGAGGAGGGTGGGATGAATTGGGAGACTAGGTTTGATCTAAATACATTACCATGTGTAAAACAGATAGCTAGTGGGAACCTGCTGTATAGCACAGGGAGTTCAGCTTGGTGCTCTTTGATGAGCTAGATGGGTGGAATAGGGGGGAGGTCCAAGAGGGAGGGGATATATGTATACATATAGCTGGTTCACTTCATTGTACAGCAGAAACTAACCCAACATTGTAAAGCAATTATACTCCAATAAAAAAATAAAATAAAATAAAATAAAAACAACAACAACAAAACCCCACAAAATGTGGTGGAGAGGCATAAAAATGTAGATCTTTTATAAAGTGTTTGAACTTAAATGACTATCAGTTTAAAACAAGTAGACATAGTTATAGGTCTTCATACATGAACCCCATGATAACCACAAATCAAAAACCTACAATAGATACACAAAAACTAGAGAGAAAGGAAAACAAGCAAACCAATAAGGGAAATCATCAAACCACAAGGGAAGGAACTATAAAAGGAAGAAAAAAACAGAGAAGAACTACAAAAGAACTAGAAAACAAGTAACAAAGTGGCAATAAGTACACACCTATCAATGATCACTTTAAATGTCAATGGACTAAATGCTTCAATCAAAAGACATAGGTGAATGATTGAATAAAAACAGACCCATCAATATGCTGCCTACAAGAAAACCACTTCGGAGCTAAAAGACACACAGAAACTGAAAGTGAGTGGATGGAAAAAAGATATTTCCTGCAAATGGAAATGGAAAGAAAACTGTGGTAGCAATAGTCATATCAAAAAGTAGTCATTAAACAATGTCTATAACCAAAGACAAAGAAGGGTATTATATAATGATAAAGGGATCAATACAAGAAGAGAATATAACGTTCATTAACATATGTGAACCTAATATAGGAGCACCTAAATATATGAAGCAAATATTAACAGACAAAAAAGGAAGGAATTGACAGTAACACAATAATAGTAGGAGACTTTAACAACCCACTTACATGAATGGACTAATCATCCAGACAGAAAGTCAATAAGGAAACAGTGGTCTTAAATGACACATTAGACCAGTTGGGACTTAACAGATATCTACAGGAAATTCCATTTTAAAAAAAGCAGAATATGCATTCTTTTCACGTGCACATGGAATGTTTTCCAGAATAGGTCACATGCTGATCACAAAACAAGTCTCAACAAACTTAAGAGGATAGAAATTTTATCAAGCATTTTTTCAAACCACAACAGTATGAAACTAGAAATCAATTACACAAACAAAAATGGGAAAAGCAGAAACACATGGAGACTAAACCATATGCTACTATAAAACCAATGAGGCAATGAAGAAATCAAAGAATAAATCAGAATATATCTCTAGACAACTGAAAATGGAAATGCAACTTTCCAAAATCTATGGGATGCAGAAAAAGCAGTTTTAAGAGGGATGGCGATACAGGCCTACCTCAAGAAACAAGAAAAAAATCTGAAACAATCTAACCTATCACCTAAAAGAATTAGTAAAAGAAGAACAAACAAAGCCAGTCAGCAGAAGGAAGGATATAAAAAAGATCAAGAAGGAAATAAATAAAATAGAGACAGAATAGAAAAGATCAATGAAACCAAGAGCTAAATTTTTGAAAAGATAAACAAAATTGATAAGCATTTAGTCAGGCTCATTAAGAAAAAAAAAAAGACAGAAGACCCAAGTAAACAAATTAAGAAGTGAGAGAGGAGAAATTACAAATGATATGACAGATACAAAAAAATCATAAGAGCATACTATGAACAGTATGCCAATGAATATGCCAACGAATTGGACAACTTAGAAGAACTGGATAAATTTCTAGAAACATATACTCTTCCAATACTGAATCAGGCATAAACAGATAATCTGAACAGACAAATCACTAATAGTGAAATTAAATTACTAATTAAAAACTCCCAGCAAATAGAAGTCCAGGACCAGATGGCTTCACAGGGGAATTCTACCACACATGTAAAGAAGAGCTATCCTTCTCAAACTATTCCAAAAAATTGAAGACAAGGGACCACTCCCAAGTCATTCTATGAGGCCACCATTACCCTGACACCAAAAGTAGACAAAGACACTACCAAAAAAAAAAATTACAGGCCAATATCTCTGGTAAATATAGATGCAAAAATTCTTAATGAAATATTAGCAAACTGAATTCAACAATATATAAAAAGGATCATACACCACGATCAAGTGGGATTTATTCCAGGGATGCAAGTATAGTTCAATACCCCCAAATCAATCAATATGATATACCATATTAATAAATGAAAGGATTAAAAATCACATGATCATTTCAATAGATGCAGAAAAAGCATTTGACAAAATTCAACATCCATTCATGATAAAAACCCTCACCAGAGAATACCCTGGCAGTCCAGCGGTTAGGACTCTGTGCTTTCACTGCCAGAGGTATGGGTTCAATCCCTGGTTGGGGAACTAAGATCCCACAAGCTGTGCAGCACAGCCAAAAAAAAAAAAGTCTCACTAAAGTGGGTATAAAGGGAACATAACATAATAATAAAGGCCCTTTATGATAAACCCACAGCTAATATCATACTCCATGGTAAAAAGCAGAAAGCTTTTCCTCTAAAATCAGGAACAAAACAAGAATGTCCACTCTCACTACTTGTATTTAACACAGTATTGGAAGTCCTAGCCAGAGAAATCAGACAAGTTAAAGAATAAAGGGCATCTAAATTGGAAGGGAAGAAGTAAAACTGTCACTATTTGCAGATGACATGATACTATTTATAGAAAAACCTAAAGTCTCCACCAAAAAACTATTAGAACTAATAAATGAATTCAATAAAGTTACAGGATAAAAGATTAATACACAGAAATCTGTTGCTTTTCTATACACTAATAGTAAACTATCAGAAAGAGAAAGCAAGAAAACAATTGTATTTAAAATTGTATCAAAAAGAAAATGCTTAGGAATAAAATTCAGCAAGGAGTTGAAAGACATTTACTCTGAAAACTGTAAAACACTGATGAAGGAAATTGAAGATAATACAAAGAACTGGAAAGATATCCTGTGTTCATGGATTAGAAGAAATAATATTGTTAAAATGTCCATACTACCCAAAGCAATCTACAGACTGAATGCAATCCCTATCAAAATACCCATGACATGTTTCATAGAACTGAAACAAATAATCTTAAAATTTATATGGAACCACATAAGACCCCCAATTAGCCAAAGCAACCTTGAGAAAAAAGAGCAAAGCTGGAGGTATCATGCTTCCTGACTTCAGACTATACTACAAAGCTATAGTACCCAAAACAGTATGGCACTGGCACAAAAACAGACACATAGATCAATGGAACAATAAAAAGCCCAGAAATTAACTCACACTCTTATGATCAATTAATCTATGACAAAGGAGGCAAAAATATACAATGTGGAAAAGACAGTCTCTTCAATAAGCTTTGCTGAGAATACTGACAGTTCATGTAAAAGAATGAAATTAGAACATCTTCTCACTCAATATACAAAAATAAAGTCAAAATGAATTAAAGACCTAACTGAAGACCGGAGTCCATAAAAGTCCTAAAACAAAACACAGGCAAACACTCTTTGACATAAATCATAGCAATATTTTCTTGGATCTTTCTCCTCAGGCAAAGGAAACAGAAGCAAAAATAAACAAATGGGAGGTAATTAAACTTAAAAGCTTTCACACAGCAAAGGAAACCACTGACAAAACAAAAAGACAATGAACGACAGAAAATATTTGCAAAGGATATGACTGATAAGGGGTTAATATCCAAAATATATAAACAGCACATACAACTCAATATCAAAAAAAGCAAACAACTCAATTAAGAGATGGACAGAAGAACTGAATAGACATTTTTCCAAAGAAGACATACAGGTGACCAATGGAAAATGAAAAGATGCTCAACATCGCTAATCATCAGAGAAATGCAAATCAAAACCACAATGAGATATCATCTCACTCTTGTTAGAATGGCTATCATCAAAAAGACCACAAATAACAAACACTGGTGTGAATGTGGAGAAAAGGCAACCTTTGTACACTGTTGGTGGGAATGTAAATTGGTGCAGCCACTACGGAAAGCGGTATGGAGGTTCTTCAAAAAATTAAAAATTGAACTACCATATGATCCAGCAATTCCATTCCTGGGTATATATCCTAAAAAAATGAAAATGATAATTCAAAAAGATACACACACCCCAATGTTCATAGTAGCAGTATTTAAAATAGCCAAGATATGGAGGCAATCTAAGTGATCATCAACAGACGAATTGATAAAGATGTGGTGTATACATACAGTCACACACACACACAAGGGAATATTATTCAGCCACAAAGAATGAAATTTTGTCATTTGCATCAACATGGATAGACCTAGAGAATATTATGCTTAGTGAAAAAAGTCAGAAAGACAAATACTGTATGTTATCACTTATATGTAGAATTAAAAAATAAAACAAACAAATGAATATAAGAAACTGACTCACAGATATGTAGAACAAACTAGTGGTTACCAGTGGGGAGAGGGAAATGGGGAGGGGCAAGATAGGGGTAGGGATTAAAGAGGTACAAACTACTAGGTATAAAACAAATAAGATACAAGGATGTGATTACAGCACAGGGAATATAGCCAATATTTTATAATAACTTTAAGAGGAGTATAATCTATAAAAATATTGAATCACTATGTTGTACCCCTGAAACTAATATAATATTGTAAATCAACTCTACTTCAATAAAAAAAGAAAGAAAAAATTTTCAAACTTAAATAAATGTTAATAAACACAAGACTATTGTACAACAAAACTAAGTTTTACCACGGTCAACTGGAAGAGAGAAACCTACAAAGGGAAAAGAAAAAACTACTTGTAAACCCCATCTCCACCCTCCAAGCAACTGTCTGCATTAGAGTACTTTTTTAAGAATTAGAAATAATAGTTTTAAATTATAGTACATTGCTTGACATTCACCAACTGGTAATTATTATCTGTGTTATTATTAGCTTAAGTCCCAAAAGCCTATTCATTCATTCATTGTCGCTCATTGAACATATATTTGTTGAGAGGTGATACTGAAATTAAACAGAAAAAATCTTTCTCAAGAAACTTATTCTTAGGAAAAAAAAAAAAGGAGGCAAAAAATCAGACTTTCCTCAGATTGGACAAGCAATATAAGAAAGCCCATCCATAACTGCTAAATCAGGTAGTTTGGATGGAAAATAGTTTGGGCAATAATAGAAGAAAAAGCCTTATATTTAGTTTAATATTTAAAAATTATAACCATACCATCCACAATTCTTAACTATAAATAAACATTTCACAAAACCACTTATGATCACCATTAACACTACTTAAAGAAAGGGATTTCACCCCGAAGTTGAAATGTAATCACAAGGCCCTAAATTTTGGAGTTTCCATCCTGTAGTCAGGCCATTTTATTTTCCTAACCCAGAGCTGGAAGGGAATGCATGTTTGGTGGGGATAGTGAGGAAGAAAATGTTATGAGACACACGGGAACACTGGAGGAGCTGAGGCCCTAGTGGAGTACCACAGTTAGAGACTGGGTGGGGAAGGAAGGTCTGGATAGCCAGAGATGGGCATGAGGCACCGACCTCCTAATGTACCTCCTAATGTCCCACTGGCCCTATGCGGGAGGACACCCGAATATGGGAGGATACCTGGATGCAGTAGGGAGGTGAGCCCTAAATGCAGGAAGGGTGCTCCACAACTAAGATTCTGCTGAAAGCACAGCCTGCCTCCTGTATCTATTCCCAGAATTCTATTCCAGAAGTCCTCCCTCCCTAACTCACTGCCAGGAGCCTGGGAGCCATTCCTGACTTTCTCTCACCCTCACTCAACATCCTGTGTCATCCGCCACGTCCCTAGCTCAGGATGCCGTCATCTGTCATCCGATCATTTTCACTGCTTCCCACCTGTCCCTGCCTCTGACTTGCCCCTTCTGGGCCCTTTGTCACCTCCAGCTTATGACTATCCAAAATAAATCTGATCCACGTACCGCTAGTATAATGTTCACTCCCCTTAGCAGAGCACAAAATCCCACTCTTTGGCCCTGAGGGCTCACAGCTGCCACCAGGAGATTCTTCTGCACTGTGGTGAAAAATTGGTAGTTTAATTGATGAAATGGTGAGAGTGGTGTTTCTGAGACTCATCCAAAGAAGACAGTTTAAAAGTAGGATACAGTTTTCCTAGAGAAAGATGCTTTTAAGTAAATCATATACAATTAATATCTGTATATCTTTCCTTCAGTAATTCATTCAAGTATGTAGTTCTTCCTGAATTCCACTCCTGAAACAAAATCTAGCACTTACCATTAGCTGAGATATGAGAAACATCTTTACTTTCATCCAATTTGTATAACAAGCATCCCATACTGAGTAATGTGTCATAATAATTCTTTCTTCGTATGATATGCAGCAGTATTTTCCATACATTTTCCAATACTATTTCCTGACAAAGAATGAAATTTAATTTCATGCCATTTTTCCTTTGAATTATTTCAAATATTTATATTTCAGCAGGAAGCATATGCTTTTCCCTCATAGTATGTAGCTTTTTGTCTTTCGACATTACAAGCAAGAAACTTCTAAATGACTTCTAAAATTATATCAGTGAGTTTGGTGAAATGTTATAATGGCCTGAGGTTTGCATGACTTTAAACATCATTGAAATGGTTGCTTCATGTTTCTGTTTTCAAAGTTCTTGCTAATCAAGCTGGCCTCATTCTATTGTTTATATTTCAAGGCACACTATATATTTGGGCAAAGCTCATTATTAATAATAAATCTATTTTTCAAAAATTGTTGATGATGTCATATCATATGGCCAACTGTTTGTCAGAACTGATTAGATCATCATTATTTTTGCCTTGTAAATGTGGCCAATGTAAAGCTTGTGGTGCTAGAGCTCTCTCGTTTTCTTACTGTTCACTTGTACTTGCTTTGTTAATATTGCCTTGAAAAACCATGGCTTCTTTACAACAATATTTTTATAATTTGTCTCAAATTCTAAGCCTCATTTCCTGTGCTCAGAAATTTTATATTGAGGGGTAAAATTTGTCAGTGTGTTTTATCCTAGGTCAAAGATGCATTCCTAGGTTATTCTTCTCATACCTCAGCCAAAGGTACACTACATTTGCAATCCCGCAAGATTGAAATGATTAATACCTGTACTTCCTACAGGCTGATTTGTCATAAGAACCTGGAAAGGCACTTTATCTAATGTTAATTGTCCTTCTGCACTTTGCAAGAGGAGGTTTCAAATAGCCCACCCAAACTAGAGCAGAGCTTTTGGAATTCCACACGATTCCTGTCACAGCCCAGCTGGTATACACATCCAGCCACAACCAAAGCCCAGACAGAGGTAATATTTTAAGATTTTAAAGCTCCCTTTATTTCAATGTCTGACCTAATTATGCAATGCCCTGGGCTTTTCTTCACTCCAATGTGTATCCTACCTTCATTAGCCTGAGAGAATATGTTAAGACAACTGTAAAAGTGGTACAATCTCAACTTTCCCCAGAGGGCTTTCCTGCCTCAAGGTCATTACCAAGGTCTACAAAAGAAGCTCCTTGTTCATCCAACACATAGCTTAGGCACTTGGCAGGGCAGGGCGAGTCCTGGCTGGAAATCTATAAAGACAAATGAGTGGTCAGTGACTTTCAAACTTTAGTGTGCCTCAAAATCATCTGGACAGCTTGTTCCAACACAGATTGCTGGGCCCCAAGCCCAGAATTTCAGTTTCAGTGAGTCTGAGGTGAGGCCTGAGAATTTGCATTTTTAACAAGTTTTCAGGTGATGCTGCTGCTGCTGGTCTGTAGACCATATTTTGAGAGCCACCCTGGACTAAGATAAAGGATAACCGGGTATTTGTCCTGCATCATCTGCCTAATTATTTCATCCTGGAAATGCCATCTCTTATCTAATAGCCTTGTGGAGATCATCAAAGCCCAAAGCTCATGAATGTATTTTTATGCTCCAGGATCTTCATATGATATTTAGCAACATAAATTTGAAAATGGTGAATGTCTGGGAACTCCCTAGTCTGTAGGACAATCTATCTCCCCGTGCTTTATATAGGCACAGGGAACGAAGGACAATCAGTTCCACAATGACATCTTCTGACAGATTTACACACATAGCAATTAAGATTTGAAATGGTATCATCAAACATGTAAAAGTACTGAGTATTCTTTCACCAGTTTTGAGTTTTTGTTTGTTTGTTTAGCACCCAATTCTGCAGGGGAAAACAGAAATGAATACGACGTGGTCCTTTGTACAGAGACCTGAAAATTTACTGGAAGAAATAAGATGTATAAGATGTAGGTTATTGCAAGGAGTGGAGTGAAGACCAAAAACAGAGAGCACTAGACTTGGAAGCAAGAGACCCCATGTCTATTGAAGCCTCACTACTGACTTTTTGTGTGATGGTGGGGCAAAACCCTTTGACTCTGTGTGATGACAGACTCTCACACCTGTGTTTTGTAATTATGCAAACCACAGAAATGATACCTCCTGGGACCATGATTCTCTGGGAACAGTTTTGTCCCTAAAAGCTAATCCCCAGGGATGGGAGCTAATCCTGGGACAGATAAAGCTAAGATATCAGGACCCCGTGTACTTTTACACATGTATAGAGCCCCTCTGCTACAGTGACTGTCTACCGAGAGTAACCCAGTGCAGCAGCCGACTGCAGGGAGGAAAGTAGCAACTACAACCAGCTGGTACTGAAGAAGAATGATTTTTTGAGAATTTACCTATCATGTGCCTGGCACTATTTTCAGTTAAATGTATTAATTCATTTAACCTACATAACAACCCCATGAGGAGCCACCATTATCCTTCTGGCCTAGAATGCTTTCCCCCCGACACCCACATGGCTCACTTCCTCAACTCTTTCAAGTCTTTGCTCAAATATTCCTCCTTTTGGTAGGTCTACCCTAATTGCTCTCTTTCAGATGTAACATCAACTTCCCCATCAAAAAAATCACTATCCACTTTACCCTCCTCTACTTTTTTTTCCAGCACATTTATCACATTCTAACATACTATATATAATTTACTTACATTTATCATTTACTATCTTCCCCTATTAAATGTAGGTGGCAGATTTACTAAGCAAGGGAACTTATATACAAGTCTTGTCTTATAGATTTCCACATCTGCCTGCTAGAACCTTAGAAGTTTATACAGGGCTTCCCTGGTGGTGCAGTGGTTGAGAATCCACCTGCCAATGCAGGGGACACGGGTTCAAGCCCTGGTCTGGGAGGATCCCACAGGTCGCGGAGCAACTGGGTGAGCCACAACTACTGAGCCTGCGCATCTGGAGCCTGTGCTCCACAACAAGAGAGGCCGCGACAGTGAGAGGCCCGCTCACCGCAATGAAGAGTGGCCCCCACTCGCCGCAACTGGAGAAAGCCCTCACACGAAGAA
Source organism: Stenella coeruleoalba (assembly GCF_951394435.1). NCBI lineage: Eukaryota > Metazoa > Chordata > Mammalia > Artiodactyla > Delphinidae > Stenella > Stenella coeruleoalba. The sequence continues at coordinate 183,257,573 of NC_137169.1, read as the reverse complement.
ACGAAGACCCAACACAGCCAAAAATAAATTAATTAATTAAAAAAAAAAGTTTATATAGATGCTTTAATGGGGTTCAGCCACATACACAGTCCAGATGGTCTTAACAACACCTTACATTTTTAAGACTGCATCTTTGAAACAGCTCCAGCTATAGGACGGTGTGGGTGGAATATATATTCCAAGGACAGGGCAGCGGGTAAGGAGCCTTCAATTGCCCAGGTCTAGCTCTAGGGTCAACTGGCAGTGATGTCCTCTCAACGATCTCCTCCTATACAAGGATCTTTGTTTTGTTCACTGATGTATCACAAGTACCCAGAACAGAAAGAGGCAAACTTTTCTATAAAGTATCAGAGAGCAAACATCTTGGCTTTGTGGACCATATGGTCTCTGTTGCAACTATTTAACTCTGCCCTCATAATTCGAAAGCAGCTACAGATAATATATAAGCAAACAGGTGTGGCTGGGACCAATAACACTTTACCTATGGATATTGAAACTTGAATTTAATATAATCTTCACATACAGAATATTCTTCTTTTTATTTTTTTTCAACCACTTAAACAGGTAAAAAACACTCTTAGTTCACAGGCCATACAAAAACAGGCGGTAGGCTGGATTTGGCCATGCGTCAGTTTGAAAACCACTGACCTAGAACATTGTTAGGGTTCGAATGGAAGCTTTTATGCTAAAATACTCAAGGGTATTTTAAAGTGCTATATTATTTTATGTATATTAAGCATTACTTATACAATCATGTTTATGTTGTTATTGTGTTTGCCAAGTGCCTTGTCAGAGTCAGTGCAGAGGAAAATTTAACTTTATCCACCATGAACTGTGATATGTATAAATTAGTGAGACTGGAATAAGGACATTCTCCATAAAAATAGTAGATGGTAAACAATTCTGGCCCCAAACATCTCATCCAACTCACATCGTACCTTATCAATAAAACCAAGTTCTACTGTTTAAAAAGCAGGGACTTCCCTGGTGGTCCAGTGGTTAGGACTCGGCGCTTTCACTGCTGTGGGCCCAGGTTCAATCCCTGGTTGGGGAACTAAGATCTTGTAAGCCACATAGCATAGCCAAAAAAAAAAAAAAAAAAAAAAAAAGTTTAAATTAAAAACTTAAAAAAAAAAGCAACTGACAGTATTGGAAACTAAACCAGTTATGATGATGTGTGCATTTCTGACTGACTCATACTGAGAAAAGATAGAGTTAGCTAATCTCAATGATGTAGAAAAGGCTTCATGGAGCAAAGATGTGTATTATTGCACCTAGAGGATTAACTTAATGTATTTTTGACCTGTGGACCCCATGAATTAGAGAGCTTTGCTACAGAGGTGGGGCCAGTTCAATTCCCACACTGACTGGTTAGTTCAGGGCTTATAGACACATCCTGCCCTCTTAAGACTAAAGTAGACATTTCTCAATCCCGCCTGGCACACAAAAAGGAAGCAGGGCCTTGGCATATATAGGTACTCAGGAAATATTTGAATGAATGGATGAATATATGGATAGCTTTGAAATATTAGGGGAAAAAACACACTTTCTAGTAAATAGGCCATCAGCAAATATTATTTACTCTGTTCTAGTCTTATCTGCCATGGGAAAAATAAGAAATATTAGCCACTCCCAGGGATGCAAGGATTCTTCGACATATGCAAATCAATCAATGTGATATACCATATTAACAAACAGAAGAATAAAATCCACATGATCATCTCAATTGATGCAGAAAAAGCTTTCAACAAAATTCAACACCGATTTATGATAAAAACTCTCCAGAAAGTGGGCACAGAGGGAACCTACCTCAACATAATAAAGGCCATATGTGACAAACCCACAGCTAACATCATTCTCAATGATGAAAAACTGAAAGGAACAAGATCCTCTAAGATCAGGAACAAGACAAGGTTGTCCACTATCGCCATTATTATTCAACATAGTCTTGGAAGTCCTCACCACAGCAATCAGAGAAGAAAAAGAAATAAAAGGAATCCAAATTGGAAAAGACGAAGTAAAACTGTCACTGTTTTCAGATCACATAATACTATACATAGAAAATCCTAAAGATGTCACCAGAAAACTACTACAGCTAATCAACGAATTTAGTAAAGTCACAGGATACAAAATTAATACACAGATATCTCTTGCATTCCTATACAGTAACAATGAAAGATCAGAAAGAGAAATTAAGGAAACAATCCCATTTACCACTGCAACAAAAAGAACAGAATACCTAGGAATAAACCTACCTAAGGAGGCAAAAGACCTGCATGCAGAAAACCATAAGACACTGATGAAACAAATCAAAGACAACACAAACAGATGGAGAGATATATAATATTCTTGGATTGGAAGAATTAATATTATCAAGATGACTATTCTACACAAAGCAATCTACAGATTCAATGCAATTCCTATCAAAGTACAAATGGCATTTTTCACAGAACTAGAACAGAAAATTTTACAGTGTATATGGACACACAAAAGACCCTGAATAGCTAAAGCAATCTTGAGAAAGAAAAATGGAGCTGCAGGAATCAGACTCCCTGTCTTCAGACTATACTACAAAGCTACAGTAATCAAGACAGTATCGTACTGGCACAAAAACAGAAATATAGATCAATGGTACAGGATAGAAAGTCCAGAGATAAACCCATGCACCTATGATCACCTAATCTATGATAAAGGAGGCAAGAATATACGATGGAGAAAAGACAGTCTCTTCAATAAGCGGTGCTGGGAAAACTGGACAGCTACATGTAAAAGAATGAAATTAGAACACCACCTAACACCATATACAAAAATAAACTCAAAGGATTAAAGAACTAAATGTAAGACAGGACACTATAAAACTCTTAGAGGAAAACATAGGAAAAACACTCTTTGACATAAATCACAGCAAGATCTTTTTTGACCCACTTCCTAGAGTAATGGAAATAAAAACAACAATAAGCAAATGGGACCTAATTAAACCTAAAAGTTTTTGCACAGCAAAGGAAACCATAAATAAGACAAAAAGACAACTCTCAGAATGGGAGAAAATATTTGCAAACAAATCAATGGAGAAAGGATTAATCTCCAAAATATACAAACAGCTCAAGGAACTCAATATCAAAAAAACAAACAACCCAATCAAAAAATGATCAGGAGACCTAAACAGACATTTCTCCAAAGAAGACATACAGATGGCCAACAAACACATGAAAAGCTTCTCAGCATCACTAATTATTAGAAAAATGCAAATCAAAACTACAATGAGGTATCACCTCACACCATTTAGAATGGGCATCATCAGAAAATCTACAAACAACAAATGCTGGAGAGGGTGTGGAGAAAAGGGAACCCTCTTGTGCTCTTGGTGGGAATGTAAACTGATACAGCCACTATGGAAAACAGTATGGAGGTTCCTTAAAAAACTAAAAATAGAAGTACAATATGACCCAGCAATCCCACTACTGGGCATATACCCAGAGAAAAACATAATTCAAAAAAACACATGCAACCCAATGTTCATTGCAGCACTATTTACAAGAGCCAGGACATGGAAGCAACCTAAATGTCCATCCATCACCAGAGGAATGGATAAAGAAGATGTGGTACATATATACAATGGAATATTACTCAGCCATAAAAAGGAATGAAATTGGGTTGTTTGTAGAGTTGTGGATGGACCTAGAGACTGTCATACAGAGTGAAGTAAGTCAGAGGGAAAAACAAATATCAGATATTAATGCATATATGTGGAATCTAGAAAAACGGTATACATGATTTTATTGGCAAAGCAGAAATACAGACACAGACGTAGAGAACAAACATATGGACACCCATGGGGGGAAAGGCGGGGTGGGGTGAATTGGGAGATTGGAATTGACATATATACACTATTGATAATATGTATATATAGATAACTAATGAGAACCTACTGTATAGCTCAGAGAACTCTACTCAATGACCTAAATGGGAAGGAAATCCAAAAAAGAGGGGATATATATATATACGTATAGCTGATTCACCTTGCTGTACAGTAGAAACTAACACAACATTGTAAAGCAACTATACTCCAGTAAAAATTAATTTAAAATAAAAAGAAATATAAGCTGCAATGTTCAACCACTTACTCATTCACTAATTTCACAACCATTTACTGAATAGATGCTATGTTCAGAAACTCTTCCAAGAACTGGGCCTACAAAGCTAACCAAGACAGAGAAGGCTGAATCCTAGGCACTTTTCATGGGCTCTAGGCACTTCTGCCTTCATGGGTCCCTTCCTCCGTTAAAAAAATAATAAAAGTTTTATTTTGCATTAATATAAACACATACATACTCAGCCTGGATTATTATATTCATCATTATTATTATATTCATTATTTCTTCTGAATTTAAAAGAAATTAAAACTACAACATCGTGGTGGGCCCCGAAAGTACCGTGTCTACTGTGCCTTATACAGAAGTCAGCCGCACTACAGCCTCTGCTTTCCTGCCTTCTTTCCTGAAAATTATTCAGGGGCTGAGCACGATAGGTGGGTGGGATTCCAGGTGTGAGAGGGTGTGAGAGTCTTGAAGGGTATTTCTGGAGAGCTTCCACGTGGGGGGCCTGTGGTGATGGGGTGAGGGAGGCATCTGTGTGAAGGGACTGTGACAGCAGTGAGAGGTATTAGGATCTGAGAAGAGCGAGGAGGGAATCTAATTGCGGGTTGGCATTACCATAATGATGGCAAGGCAGGATAGCCGAGCAGAAGTGCACGAGGAGGGTGGCCTCACTGCTCAGTGCAGGCTATCCAAGCCCGAGTGGAGTAAGGCAGATGTCTACACAAGGCAGCAAAGGTGGTGGTGGTGGCCCATTAAGAAGCTACTGGGAGTGAGGAGGGCCTCTGGGAAGGATAGGGAAGCAGAAGCAACAGCCTGGGGTGGGGGCTAAGCAGGATGCAGAGGATATTAGCACAGTCCGGTGTGGAATGTCAGAGCCTGAACAAGGTGGATCAAGGTAAGCACTGCCAACTTGGGACAATGTGATAACAGATTTGATAAATAATGATGATAACAGATTAGAACCCAATAAATAAAATAGGAATCCATGAGGCCATACTGATATAAATGAATAAATTCATTAATTGATTAATAAGGAGAAGAGAAAGCTTTTCCTTACAGCAGAATGCCAATTGATAAATGTAGAATGAATTAAGAATGAATTAATGAATCAATGTAGAAGTTAAATTAGAAAATCATGATCTTGGGCTTCCCTGGTGGCACAGTGGTTAAGAATCTGCCTGCCAGTTCAGGGGACACAGGTTCAATCCCTGGTCCGGGAAGATCCCACATGCCGTGGAGCAACTAAGCCCGTGTGCCGTGACTACTGAGCCTGAGGTCTAGAGCCCGAGAGCCACAACAAGAAAAGCCACCGCAACGAGAAGCCCGTGCACCGCAAGGAGGAGTAGCCCCTGCTCGCCGCGACTAGAGAAAGCCCGTGTGCAGCAACGAAGACCCAACACAGCCATAAATAAATAGATAGATAGATAAATAAATACATTTAAAAAAAAGAAGAAAATCACAATCTGGCAATCATCATCATAATATTGATTCAGACAAGAATAATCAATGGATTCTAAAATGGATGGGTGAACATTTGATGCAGAATGAGATATTCAAATACTACGAAAATACCTCCCACAAAATACTAATTATAAAGGGGAAAAGAATACTTTTACAATGAGGAAACCTGATCAAAGTGAACCTCACCACTGATAAAACAAATTAGAATCGTGCACCACCTATTGGAGGCAATGAGAAGACCATCACTGCTGTGATGTTCTTGCCAAAAATAAATTTTTTTAAAGCGTGACCTAAATCTAATTATGAGGAAATATCAGACAAATTCAAATTGAGGTACATTCCACAGAAATATCTGCCCTGCGATATAATTAACTGTGAGGGCCCTGAAAATTGAGGGAAGATTGAGAAACTCCCCTACTTCGAAGAAGACTAAAGGAGAGGTGACAACTAAATGCAATATGCAACCCTGGACTTGTGGGTGAAACTTACTGTGTCTGCAGATTATATGGTAATAATGTATCAGTGTTATTTTCCTGATTTTGATGGTTGTACTACTGTTATGTAGTAGGATGTACCTGTGAGGGACACACTAAAATACTGGCGGGGGGTGGGTGACAGGGTAATGATGCCAGCAACGTCTCCTTCAGTGGTTCGGGAAAAAAGGTTATTATACTATTCTTGCAACTTTTCTTTGAGTCTGAAATTATTTCAAAATAAGAAGACAAAATTAAATTAAAAATCTTCCAACATTTACAGGTAAAGCCAAGGACTACAGAATTTGTAACTAAACTACTGTGTATTCCCTGAACAACATTTGCTTTTACTGATTTATAATATTTTAAATCAAGTATTTTTTTCTGATATAAAAATATGGCTCCCACATGCAAAACTAATCTACAGTATGAGAAGTGAGGACTTTGGTTACCCTGGTGGGAGGATAATGGGGAAATAGTGATAGAAGAAAGTGGTGAGGAGTTTCTGCAGTTCTAGTATTGTTTCCAGATCTGGGTGCTGGCTGTATATCCTTTATGTATCCCCTCACCCTGTACACTTTAGATTTCTGCTCTTTTCTTTATACGTGCTATACTTCAATAAATTCTAATTTAAATGAAAAAAGACATAATCCTTAATTTTTAAAAATCCATAATCCATCATATACTCCAGATGATGACAATTTTGTCAGAGTTGCATATCTAAAACTCACAAATCAACAATGAACCATAAAACTAACCTAAGAAGCTCTAAATTGGTGGTTAAACAAAAATTCAAGAGAGAAGGTCGCTGGGGCCAAGAATAGTCAAAAAATACACTCACCAGTTGTCCATGTCATCTTCTCATGCAAAAGTGGAAGATGGATATCAAGATCCAATTTTACTACCCACTGTTACTGCTTTCCTCCAACAATGTGAGGCAACATTCAAACATGTTTATTGGAGAGGGACTTGGTCAATGGGGAGACTCCCGTTATGCTGTGACAGTTATGAGCCTAAGTGAGCCCACGTGGTGCTGGTATCTAAGGATTGACGGTGGTAGGACTCCAAAGGATGTGCGTAAAAATAAATACAGCGGGCTTCCCTGGTGGCACAGTGGTTAGGAGTCCGCCTGCCGATGCAGGGGACGTGGGCTCGTGCCCCGGTCCGGGAGAATCCCACGTGCCGCGGAGTGGCTGGGCGCGTGAGCCATGGCCGCTGAGCCTGCGCGTCCGGAGCCTGTGCTCTGCAACGGGAGAGGCCGCAGCAGTGAGGGGCCCGCGTAACCGCAAAAAGTAAAAATAAATAAAAATAAATACAGGAGCCCATCTACTCCTGGATGATGGATGTAGCAGGGATGAACTTCCAGTGCACACCCTGAGGGGGAAGTGTAGCAGCCCTTACCCCCTCACCGAGGGTGAGTAATTTTCACCCAGAATTCCAACTCCCTCAGTCAGGAAAATACCGCAACTGTGCAAGCACAGGGGACCCCTGCTGCCTAGATCAGGCTCTTTACTACACACAACAAACAGTTTTGCCTTCTCTTAGGACTTCTCAGATTTTACCTGGGGACCTTATTGAAACGCAGGTTCCGACTGGGTTTGGGGACAATTTAGCTTTCTAACATGGTTGGGCCAATGCTGCTGATCAGCAGCCTTACCTGGTCAGCAGCCTCACCTGGTCAGCCAGGTGTTGGAGACCAGCCCTCATTTATTTCATCCATTTGCTTCGCCTTTGTGGGGAAGGGGTCAGCTGGTAAAACTTTAAGTACACGGATAAATCCATTGAGCTACTTTACAATTACACAAATACTCAAAACATATAATAATGAAGCCTTCCAGAAGGGTGTGAATAGATGGTGTCTCCTCCCACTGCTGTAAAAATACTCCATCCTCAGTTGATTGAATCCACAGATGGATCAACAGAATCCAGAGAACCAGAGGGCCAACCGTAAAGGACGTGAGCATCCAAGGATTAAATGCCCGGCAGATACAAAGGGACGACTGTATTTCTCTCAACTTTGCCCTTCATGGGTATAGAATCCCACAGTCCTGTGTTACACCTAGGCTCTGGCACCAACAAGTTATGTGATTTGGGACGAATTACTTAACTTCTTTGTGCCCTTTTCCTCATCTATAAATCAAAATAATTACATGTACTTTGTTCTTCTTGTATTAAGTAAAATTTAGTCTGAGCGATTTTATATAACTAAGCAATGTTAATGGGTAGTGAGGACATAAAAAGAAGCCACAAGAATGGAGAAAAGAGGTGAAAGAGATATACAGGCAGAATAATAATGATAATAATAATAAATAACAGTAGCAGGGAATATTATTATGACTTACTGAGTGGCCAGTCTTGTACTTCAACTTCACATGCTAGAGCTCCACATTATCTCACTCACTCCGTAACAACACAGTCGAGGTAGGTGTTACTATTATCCCCCACTTTACAGACAAGAAAACTAAGGGCTCCAGAGGCTATGTGTGTGCAAGAAAATTCAATTCTTAAGTGGTAAAACAGAGCCAGAAGCGAAAGGCAGATCCGTCAGAGCCCAAACTCCAAACAGCAAAATGAGTTTCAGAATCATCTATTTATCATAATCACTTGGAGGGCTTGTTAAAATCACAAACTCCTGGGCCCAAGCCAAGACCTACAAGGGTGATTCTTACACAGCCTGACACCAGTCCACCCAGCTGAATTTAGGAACCATTGCCAAAATGTGCTGCCTTCCTCTAATAATGTGAAGGAACATTCAAAAGATGTTTGTTGTGAAGGGACATGGTCCGTGTAGAGACCCTAGTGATGCTTTAACAGTTATGAGCATGTCTAAGTGAGTCCTTGTAGTGCTGGTTCTTACAGTCCGTGTGGGGAAAGTTAGAGGCAGGGGCAGAAAATGTCAGAAGACGCCTCACAGAGTCACTGGCTCACCATGTCACTGGCCTCCAATTCATCCATGAATACCAAGGGATCCAAATGCCCATCACTTCCCACCTGCTGCCAATGAGAAGACCCTCATGCTCCTTGGAAGCGAGCATTAGCCTCAGATTGTTTGAAGCTGTGAAATCCTGCTTTAAATCCCAGATTCCTGGAGCTGAAGGATGAAGCCCATTGTCCTGGAGTAAAACCCAAGGGGTAGCAGCCCCACTAAGGTAACACTTACCCAGTCTGGAATAGTCCTTGAGATGTGGCTTTTTCCATCATGAAGGTCTCTAACGCTTCTTTCTTTGACAGGAAGGACTTGGGGGAAGTCCCTCTGATTTCCCCCTGCTGACACTGGTTTGCTTTGGCCCCTTGACTTGTGTGGGCTTCCTGAAGTCTCCGCCACTGCAGACCAGAGGGGATCTCACTTTCCATTTGCCCAGGGTAAAAGGAAGAGAGGAAAACCTCCACCCACTTGAGATAGGCTTAGTCTACATTAAGCCTGAGACAAAGGGCATGCCATTCATTATCACCACCTCTCAGGCAATATATATTTGCTAGACAGGTGTTGGGGGAGGAGCTGGGGGAGGGTTTAATCCAGGAGACCTGGGTTTCAGCTGTGGCTCTGGTTTAGCGGTGGTTCTGCCCTAGCTATGATGACAAATTATTTATCACGTCCTCACCTGGGTTCTTGAATCTGTACTATAAGAAAATGTTTTATATAATTTCTAAAATCCTCCAGAATATAAGCCCCATGAGAGTGTCACATTGCAGAATATACATTCGGTACATACTTTATGGAAGAATAGTTAAATGAACCTTTTCAGAGATCAATTGCCCTGCCACATCCTCTCAGCCTGCTTCTTAATTTCAGCCACAACCACAGTGGACAGTTCCTGGGAGACTCAGACTGGCCTAGTTCTGACACTGCCCCCGCTCAAGCCCAGCCCTGCAAGCCTTTCTGCTTCCTGCCTCCATTTCTGACTCAGCCTCAGCTCCTCACAACCTCAAATTCAACAAAAAGAAGGAACCATTTGTCTCTACCTCCCTCAAAAGTTGCTAACTGGTTCATGGTCCCTGAGTGAGAAAATATTAACAAACATTAACCATAGAAAAGAATAATAAATTGAACTTACGTTTCTAAAAAGACATCATTAAAGAAGTAAAAATGTTAACCATGGGCTAGGTGAATGTATTTGCAATATATGTATGAAGCAAACACTTGTATCTGGACTCATATCCAGAATATATAAAGAATTGCTGGAGGGTTTCCCTGGTGGCGCAGTGGTTGAGAGTCCGCCTGCCGATGTAGGGGACACGGGTTCGTGCCCCGCTCCGGGAAGATCCCACATGCTGCAAAGCGGCTAGGCCTGTGAGCCATGGCCACTAAGCCTGCGCGTCCGGAGCCTGTGCTCCGCAACGGGAGAGGCCACAAAAGTGAGTGGCCCGCGTACCGCAAAAGAAAAAAAGTAAGAATTGCTGGAAATCAATGATAAAGAAAAGACCCAACAACTTAGTGTTTTTTAGAAATGGGCAAAAGCTTAAACAGCCATTTGACAAAACAGGTTATCCAAAGGCCAATGAGTATATGAAAGTGTTCAGCACTATTAGTCACACAAAAATACAAATTAAAACTACAATGTGATATTGTGATACCCATTCAAAATAGCTATAATTTATAAGGCTGAAAATAATAAGTAGGCAAGTATGTAGAGCAACTCTAAGTCTCATATACTATTGGTAGATGTATAAATTGGTACCATCACCTGGGAAAACTATTTGGTAATACCTACTAAAGATATGCATTTTTTCTATGACCCAGAAATTCTACTCCTGATACATACCCAAAGAAGTGAATGCTTATATCCATCAAGGTACATACAATAAAGTACACAGCAACATTATTGAATAGCTCCAAACCAGAAATAACCCAAATGTCCATCAATGGTAGAATGGATAAATAAATTGTGGTATGATTCATCTAATAGAATACCATACAGGTGTGAAAAAGAATGAACAAATACTACATAAAAAAACAAGGACAGGGGGCTTCCCTGGTGGCGCAGTGGTTAAGAATCTGCCTGCCAATGCAGGGGACATGGCTTCAAGCCCTGGTCTGGGAGGATCCCACATGCCGCGGAGCGGCTAGGCCCATGAGCCACAACTACTGAGCCTGCGCGTCTGGAGCCTGTGCTCCGCAACGGGAGCGGCTGCGACAGTGAGAGGCCCGCACACTGCGATGAAGAATGTCCCCCGCTCGCTGCAACTGGAGAAAGCCCTCGCACAGAAACGAAAACCCAACACAGCCAAAATAATTAATAATTAATTTAAAAAAATAGAAAGGCCTCTTCTGACATCTCGGTGTAAAAAGCATCCCTTCATTAAAAAAAAAAAAAAACAAGGACGAATTTCACAAATGTAATCTTGATCAAAGAAGCCAGATACCAAAGATTAAACACTATATGATTCCATATAAGTTGAGTTCAAAAAAGGTAAAACTTCTATCTATGGTAATGTAAGTCAGAACAGTGATTATCTTTGGATGGTGCATTGACAGAGAGTGGCTGTAAGGGAGCATTCTGGGCTGCTGGAAATATTCTACAGCTCCATCTTGGTGACGGTTCCATGTATGTATAAATATATAAAATTCATTGGCTATACACTTAAGATTTGCACACTTACACCATGTAAGTTATAGTTCAATGTTTATAGAAGTGCCAGGCTGTCTTAGTTCACATGCCTACTCCTAGATCCATCACTGTGGCCATAGAGTATAATGACTGGCTTGGGCCTGGGTCAATATGGTTCATCCCTAGGGCTGGGGGTGCAGCCCACCCAGACCAAGAATGGACAAAGGAGGAAATTTGGAGGTGTTTCTGGAAGATAAGGAAAAAGATCTTCTAAGGGAGACAGGCAACTAATTTCCAACAGTCAGGATGGAGGTGGCCCTCACCATGAGCAAGTGGATTGGAGAAACCCAGTCTTCAAGGAGAGAGAGAGACAGAAAGAGTACAGAGAGATACACCCAGAGTAACCTGGCTCCTAACTTTCCAATTCCTGGTTCTCGATCCTGCAAGTGAAGCTGCACTTCTTATTTTGGAGCTCTGTAAGATTCCCCTGTGTCTGTGGGGAACTTTTCATTCTTTTTGGCCATCTGGCACTTTGAACCTCCTTTTATTGTTTGGGGAAGTTCCCCACATTATGAATCTTGGTGGGAGGCAGGGCCACCTCCCATTGTCAATGCCGAAAGTGCCAAATGCTCACATTCCCAGCCTTTCTTGCAGCTAGAATGCAGGTGGTTGATGTAGGTTCTGCCAAGGAGAGCACTGCGCCTGGACTGCAGGGACCACGTGACACATTCATTCTGGAGCATGGTCCACCAGTGTTGATGCAGTCCAGTCCAGTGCTCGGGGCGTCAGAGGAGCAAGCGGCAGCGGCCGGTGCTCAGCCGTGCAGCCCTGCGGTCCTCACACACCATTCTACAGTGTGATATTGGGCCCTTTGCCCACTGAGGGCCCACACTTGGGTCTCCAGCCTTCCTGGCAATCCTATACCTGATTCAGCATCCTTATCATAGTTCCTTTGTGGCCTAAATCAACCCGAGTTAGTTTAAAACCAGGAACCGTAATTGATAACAGGATAGTTCCAGAAAATTCCCCCCTTCATTTATACTAGTTTTGGAAGGTTCTGTTACTTGCAACATGGAGAAACAAAGCCTGAATCCAAAGAAGTGATTCTACTGTATGAATTACCCGGACCATCATTCGGTCACAAGGAAGATGTTTGGTGGCAAACAGGCCTTTTACCAGCCCGCAAATCACATGACAGGAGGGAAGGGAACAAGCTAACTAATAAGTGTAGATGGCTGTTAGGGCCTCCGCTTGCATTACGTTTGGTTCTCGTAATAGACCCATGAGATGGTATTTTATGGCTAGGGCTGCCATAAAATACCAGATACTAGGTGGCTTAGACAAAAGAAATTTATTTTCTCACCGTTCCAGAGGCAAGAAGTCCAAGATCAAGGTGCTGGACAATTCAGTTTCTAGTGAAATCTCTCTTCCTGGCTTTTGGCAGGCACCTTCTCACTGTATCCTCACGTGGTCTTTCCTCTGTTGCATGCATGGAGAGAGAGTGAGAGAGAGAGAGAGAGAGAGAGAGAAAGGAGAGAGATCTGTGGTGTCCCTTCTTCTTCCTATAAGGACCCCAGTCCTATTGGATTAGGGTTCCACCCTTATGACCTCATTTAACCTTATTACCTCCTTACAGGCCGTATCTCCAAACAGAGTCACGTTGGGGCTTAGGGTTTCAATATATGAATTTTGGGAGACATGATTCAGTCTATTACAGGTACTGTCGCAACACTGCAGAAGAGAAACATGAGGTTAAAATCCTTGTCCAAGGTCTAAATAAAGCCTTTGTACTTTCCACCCTCACTTGTGGTAGGAAGTATCAAACCCTAGAAACACAAGCTTGCAAAGCACCAGACAAAGAGTATGTGGTTGTCACAGAGTAGTAAGAAATGAACGAACATGGGATGAAGTCAGTGTGACTGTCCAATCATCAGCCCTGAAGTCAGGGACTGGAATAGCCCAAACTCACCCACAGGCGCCTCTCCGAGCTCCAGCTGTGTCCACGGCTGGCACCCTGTTCAGCCCTGAATCTCATCATTCTAAGACCAATGTTTGGGCCCTGACTCACACTACTTGGTGAACGCTGACAAAAACTCTCTCCTTGGGCCAACTTTAGTCAGCCTCCTTCACACCCACTTCACCAGGCCTCCCTTGGCCTGCTGAGCCCAGTTTTAGCAAAGTACCCAGTAAGCCAGTCGGTCAAGAATCGGCTCACCTTCGCTATCCAATCAAGCTGCTCCACCCTTGGCACTTAACCAAGTTTCTCTTAATAATTTTCCATCCATTCCCTCACCTGCCCTTTGGCAGTGAGTCCCCACTGTTGTATTAAAAGTCGAGTTCAATCTCTCTCACTACTGCAATAAACTTAAATAAAGTCTTCCTTGCCATCTTAAATCTCAGAATAATTTTTCTTCAACAGTTCGTTAGGGGCAAGACTCACATTTCACATTTCGCTTTACATATCACCACAGCACTTAGCATGTGGCCCACCTGCTGCTTTGTCAAGAGGTGAGTGATGGGGTGGGTATTTGAGTGACAGCAAAGAACCCCAGGGGACCAGCTACAGAGAAAAGTCAAAAGCACCTTGATGCCTACGAAGAGCGGCAGGTAGGATCAACTTGGAACCGAAAAGTGGAGGAGGACAAAGTGGGGGAAACAGGGGAGCCTCGCACACACGTCAAAATCAAGGGGAACCACCTTACACTGCCACTTTGGGCCACTCCAGAAGCAAAGGGCCCCAACCTTGATGGTCCCCAGGGCCCTGGGCTGGGCCTGAGAGCCCCAGGTCTAAGAGGCAGCATTTGGCAGATGGACAAACACCGGGTGATTGCTCTGGCCCTGGCTTGGCTACTTTTAGTTGTATGACATTGAACCTCTCTGATCCTCTCCATGTGTGAAATGAGACGAACAGCTCCTTCACAGGTGTAAGGAGAGAACTATGTAAAAGGATCTTGTTTCTTTTTTAGAAATGCTTGATATTTATTGAAAAGAATGCAAATGCTTTTTCCAGGTAGAATTAAGGAGCTGGGCAGAGTGCGTGTTTTTGTTTATTTAGTTTTCAGTAGGCTTTTTCCAAATGTGCACATCTGCAGGCCTGATGAAAATCTGAAAGAAAAATGACTTGTGTAAAACTGACTCATAGGAGAGAAGGAATGTCAGGATTTGATGCCAGGCACACGTACCCAGAGCAGTCTGATGGGGGGGGAGGACCCTGGGAGCAGGTAGAGAACTAACCAGGCTGAAAGAGTGGCCCCTCTGGGGGTTAGTCAGCTGCCCAAATCAACATCCAGGGGATGTAGCCAACTCAGGCATCTTCTAGGTTGGTCCTTATCTCCAAACGTGGTGAGCTCTCTCCGGGACGTGGTGGGTGATGGGGAAGTGGCAGCATAGATCTCTGGGCAGACATAGGCCTGGCCGTCGGGCAGGTGGCAGCGGCCATGCTGTGGGTGGTCTGACCAGTTTGTGACAGGGGCCTGGCCTACAGCTGGGGCTCAGGACACAGCGAACTTTGCAGAAGAGGGGTTCCGGGGCAGCAGCGCACTTCAGAGAGAGGCCCCAGCCCCAGTGGCAGGTAACCGAATCACTATTTGTGGAAAAAGGACAAGCAGCGCAGGGGGATGGGGGAGAGAACCTGAGGGCAGGGGAGGGAAGGAGACCATAGTGACCTTGGGGGAAGGGGGCAGCATGCAAGAGCCTGTCCTCCAGGGCCTGAGGGTCTCCAGGTCTAGTAACCAACATCTTCATTGTCATCCCAGCCAAAACACTGTGTCATTTCATCCAGGACATGATGACTGCTATTTTTAAAACGCACACATTCCTGGTGGAAGGTGAGTATTCCCAGCAGCCACTTCCTGAAACCTCTTTAATCATCACAACACTGAGACTGCATTGTTGTCTCTATTTTACAGACAAGGCAAAGTAGTTTCCTGGGTCAGCATTTCCCAGATGGTGATCCACGGGATGGTAATAATAGTGCTGAGAGATGAGAGGCAGACAGTTAAAAAACACTTCTGTAGCCAAACGTGTTTGAGAAATAAGGCAGCAGAGTATCATGTTCGTGAACATGGACTCAGGAGTCCCAGGGACCTGGCTTTGAGTCCAGGCTCTGCCAACTATCAGCTATGGAGCTTGAGGAAGTAATAACTTTGATTGCCTCATCTGTAAAATGGGAATAATAAAACACCAGGTTCATAAGTTGGTTGTGAAGCACAGAGCTGGCGCAAAGAAAATCCTCAATAAATGTGAGCTCTTACTGGCATTGTAGCTGGTTAAATACTGTTAACATCTTAAACATGGTCCTATAGTTCTTCTTAGGAGGAGATCGATTTCATTTAGGAAAACACCTTGATAAACCACTTGGAGGAGTGGGCAGAGATGAGACTCTGAAGTTATAAGATAGCAATAGCTAAGACCTAAAACTTGGAAAATGAGGTTGGAAAAACCAGAGTCCCATAGTGAGTGGGTCCCCAGTAAGGGGCCTACTGATTTCTCACCCAGGCTGGCATCATCGCAAAGAGCTTGGGGCCACAGGGACAAGGTCTCCCCTAGAGTCTTCACCTCCCTCTTTTGGGCACTACTCCACCCCTTCACACACGCACAATTCCTTTTCAGGAAGAAAGCCACATGCTCCAATTGAGTAGTAATCACACTAATCTAGTTTTCTTTCTTCCTCTTCACACCCTGAATTTTTTCAAAAGGAACCTATTTCTGTAAGGTTTGTTATTTGCAATGAGATGTATTACCATTGTAACTAGATTAAAAAAGAAAAACTTCTTTACAAAAATGTTAAAGACTCTGCTCAGTCAGTACGAGCTCCAGAAAGCCTCCCCTGATGACCCCCAAGTTAGGTGCCCCTCTTCTGAGCTCCCAGAACACCCCCTCTCTACCTATGCTACCAGGTGAAATTATCCAAGCTTTCATGCCCATTGCCTTAACCAGGTATCAAGCTTCAGGGGTGCAGGGGCCATGACTTCCTCATCTAGGTATTCCCAGCATCTCAATCCATCGTGGCAGGCAGTACCTTGGCACCGATGGATCTATGACTGAATCTGGACATCTCCCCAGGGTACCCTTGGCAAGGGGGCATGGGTAGGGTCTGAAACGCTACCCCCCTCCCTGCACGATGGGTGCCCAGACAGTGCACCTTCCAAAGCCCAGAGCAGCGTTCTTACTTATTACATCCCGGAAATCCCCTGGTCGGGGGCTTTTAGGGTGACATCCAGTATGTAAATACTCAGGGTTGGGTCCTGGTGAGCGGCAGCGACAATGCCCTGTGTGAAAGTTCCACAGGCTAGCGGAGGGCTCTTTCATTAGTCATTTCAATGCACACAGCTGTTAGGAATCTGGCAAAGTTTAATTTGGCTGAGGGGAGTGCATTTTCCACTCGTGGGCGTCTTGAAAACTTTCACACTCGACAAAAAGAAAAGAAAAGAGTCAAGAAAATCGTCATAGTCCAAAACGGGAAGCCAGAAATTGAAGGCAGAGAGGCTAGGGCAGCAAATATAATGGAGAGAGGCCTGAACATAAACCAAAGACCCAGGGTTCCACTTGGCCCTGCTACTTCCACGTGTGCCATAAGGCAAGTCAGCCCCTGCTCTCAGGGGCCTCCCATGTGAACAGAGATATTAATGCCTCCCTAGGAAGTGGGTAAGGGTCACTGAGTTAGTGTGTGTGAAAGCCTGGGCCAACTGCCAGGCAGTGTTCAAAGACTAGGCATTATTTGTAGCTATAGAGGCAGAAGACAGAAAGTTCATAGAAAAGAGAGGAGGATGAATGCTGGGGAAGAGACACTGATTGAACTAGCTTCCACACCTCCCTGCAGTGCCTGCAAAAGACCCATGGGGACAGGAAGAGAGAACAAAAGGAAACAGCTCCAGGTCAGGGTCAGGTCAGGGTCGGGCCAGGAGTAGACTCCACTCACATCTCTGCTATAATGGACTGAAGGATTTTTAAAGGTTTTTAAAAAATAGATTTCTGGGGCTTCCCTGGTGGCGCAGTGGTTAAGAATCCACCTGCCAATACAAGGGACACGGGTTCCAGCCCTGGTCTGGGAAGATCCCACATGCCACGGAGCAACTAAGCCCATGTGCCACAACTACTGAGCCTGCGTGTCACAACTACTGAAGCCCACGCGCCTAGAGCCCGTGCTCCGCAACAAGAGAAGCCACCACAATGAGAAGCCCGCGCACCGCAATGAAGAGTAGCCCCCGCTCACTGCAACTAGAGAAAGCCCACGCACAGCAACGAAGACCCAATGCAGCCAAAAGTAAATAAATAAAACAAATTAATTTAAAACAAAATAGATTTCTGACTCCACTGATAACATTACCCTGGACTCAAGCCTCCCCTGATTTTTAACTTCAGTTTGTTCATATTTACGATGAAAAGCTGGATCCAAACAATTCAGTTGGCCTGTTCTTTGGCAGCATCCTTATGATTCCTTTCCCACTGGTTTTTCCCTTATGATACATCTATGCATTGGAAATGTGTTTATTGAATGAGCTGCATGCAACAGAATGCAAGTAAAAAGCTTTTTTCCTTTCCTTTTTCCTCTGTCCTTTCAGCTCCACTATCTGGATTTGTGTTTTCCCTGCCGTTTGGATAAAAGCTGAACAATACCATGGATTTTCTGGCCACTCTTAGGCATAAAACAAAGAGGCCCTTTGTCTTGGCCCTTAAAAGATCAGTTCAACGTAACAATCAGAACCCCAATCGATGCAAAGCTTCCCTCTCTGGCTTTTCCCTTCAGTCTTGGAAACTCACTGTACAGAGGAGGAGGGCATGGACGTCACCATTTTCCCTGCTTTGCTTCTTCACCTCCCCTAGTCAACTGCTAATTCTCAACCTCAAGTCTTGGGAGAGAGGGAACTGGGGGGAAAAGACACAGTTGTTCATGGTTCTTCCTGTCATGACAGAGCCTTAGTGTCCTCTGGATTTGGCAAAGTTCAAACACTGACTTCCCCCTAGGGCTGCTCTTAGGCCTGTCGCAGTAAGAGGATATGGCCAGCAGGTGGCGGTAAAGTCCTTTTTTCCTTGTCAGAAGAGCCTACTATCAGGTTTAATATGACCATGGAATTTCCATAAGATGCTAAATTTCCTTAAGAAAGCTAAATATGCTTTCCCTCCATTTAAAAATGAAACAAACAAAAAATACTTGAAACTACAAACATATCAATCTGACTAGCATACACTAAATATATTTTTTAAATGATACTGACAAACATTCAAAAGTTTAGTCAGGCTCCTGAACCTTCTTCTAGGACCATCTCTGTACATGTCCTTGTAAAATCTCATTTTAGCAAGAGTTCTGCTAAGTCGGTTTAACCAGAAACCCTCACCCTGGACATCTGATCACCATCAATAGCTGATCAGGTTCCTCATCCTCCAACATTCTGAGGTAATGTCTGATCACCCTGGCCTGCCTTCAACTAGACTCCTATTGGTCAATTTAGCCAGATTCCTCCTTATCCCTGGTGTTTCCTCTTAGTAATTTTCTACCCACTGACCCCCATCTGCTTCTTGGCTATAAATACCACTTGCCCATGCTGTATTTGGAGTTGAGTCCAACCTCTCTCCCCCACTGTAACATCCCATTGCAGTTGTTCCCTATACCTATCACAATTGTCCTTAATAAAGTCCGCCTTACCATCTTTCTCAAGTGTCACAGAATACTATTTCCTTTAATAATACCCTAGAAAACAAACTTTTAAAGAAAATCTCCCAAGTAATTGAATAATGATATAATTTACTAATTCTCCCCCTCTCCCAATTAACATCATGTAATGCTAAATCTTGTTCCCAGACTTTGCTTATAATTTACCTTCCCCTAAATTAGAGTCAGGAACTTTCATCAAGGGCTCCCTGTAAGGCATATTGTCATTTAAAGGCCTTCATGGGAGCCCCTTGCCGGGCTGTGCCTCTGCTGAGGGGAAAATATTGCTTAAGTACCTCATTCTGAAAGCAGTGTGCTCAGAACAATGGAATAAAACTAAAGACATACTGATGCACTGAGACTTTGCCGCTGTGGGCTGGAGCATTCAGAGAACGTTTTCATGCAGAAGCTGGAATGAGAGCAGGACCTTGAAAGGGTTCTGGTAGAAGATGGCACATAGCAGACTCCAGACCCCACCTCCTCCCATGGACACACCGAACCTATAAACACACGTGGGGCAATTCCCTCTGAAAGAAAACAAGAAACTAGCTGAGTGACTCCTACACACTGGGTGAACAACAAAATACCCACATATAAATGGGGCTTGGCATATCCCCAACTACTGGGAGCCACTAAGACCAAAGAAAGCAGCTTGGTTTGAGAAACAGCCAAGAGCTCAGACCAGCCTGAACAATAAGTTCATCCCCTACACAAGACCTGGGGAGAGGTAGTTGTTTTATCTAATGCACAGACATCAAGACAGAGAGTCAAGGAAAATGACGATTGTGTATCAAACAAATGAACAAAATTCCAGCAACAGACCTATTGAAATGGAGATAAGTGATTTACTGGACAGAAAGTTCAATAAATGTCATATAGATGCTCATCATGGCCAAGAGAACAGTGCATGAACAAAGTGAGAATTTAGACAAAGAGATAGAATGTATTAAAAAGTCCCAAACAGAAATCACAGAGCTGAAAAATACTGAATAACTGAACTGAAATATTCAATAGAGGGATTCAACATCAGACTACATCAGGCAGAAGAAAGGATCACCAAACTCAAAAACAAGGCAGTGGAATTCATCCAAAGAAGAAGAAATAAGAATGAAAGAGAGTAAAGATAGCTTAAGGGACTTATGGGACACCATGAAGCTGACCAACTATACATCATACAGGTCCCAAAAGTAAACAGGGGAGGGAGGGGCGGAAAACATATTTAAAGAAATAATGGCTGAAAACTTTTCTAATCTGGAGAAAGAAACCCAGATCTAGAAAGCCCAGACAATTCCAAAACAGATCCAAAGAGACCCATATCAGGACACATTATAATTGTTAAAAGTTAAAGCTAAGGAGAGAATCTTAAAAGCAGCAAGAGAAAAACAACTTGTTAAGTACATGGGAACTCCCATTAGACTATCAGGATATTTTTCAGCAGAAACTTTGCAGGCCAGACGGGATGTGATGAAAGAAAAAAACCTGCCAACCAAGAATAAACTACTCAGCAAAGCTGTTTTTCAGAATTGCAGGAGAGTTTTCCAGACAAGTAAAATCTAAAAGTTTTCATCACCACTAGATCAGTCTTACAAGAAATGTTAAAAGGACATCTTCAGGCTGAACCAAAAGGATGCTAATTAGTAACAGGAAAATATATGAAAGTATAAATCTTACAGGTAAAGTTAAATATATAGTGAAATTCAAAATATTGTTGAGGATTTTTGCATCTATGTTGATCAGGGATATTAATATTTTAACAAACCAAATTCAACACTACATTAAAAGGATCATACACCATGACCAAATGGGATTTATTCCAGAGATGCAAGGGTGGTTCAACATTCACAAGTCAATCAATATGATACACCCCATTCATAAAATGAAGAATAAAAATCATAAGATCATCTCAAAAGATGCAGAAAAAGTATTGGACAAATTCGACATCCTTTCATGATAACAACTATCAACAAAGTGGATATATACCTCAACATAATAAAGGTCATATATGACAAGCCATAGCTAACATCATATTCAATGGTGAAAGCTGAAAGCTTTTTCTCTAAGATCAGAAACAAGACAAGAATGCCCACTCTTGTCACTTTTATTCAACATAGCACTGGAAATTCTAGTCAGAGCAATCAAACAAAAAAAGGGAATAAAGGGTATCCAAATTGGAAAGGAAGAAGTAAAACTGTCACTCTTTGCAGATGACATGATATTATATAGAGAAAACCCTACAGACTCCAACAAAAAACTGTGAGAATAATAAACAAATTCAGTGAAGTTGCAGGATACAAAATCAATATACAAAAATCAGCTGTGTTTCTATACACTATTAACAAACTATCAGAAAGAGAAATTATGGAAATAATCCCATTTATAACTGTATCAAAAATAATAAAATACCTATGAATACACTTAACCAAGTGAGTGAAAGATCTCTACACTGAAAATTATAAGATACTCATAAAAAAGAAAATTGAAGAAAAATTGGAAAAAAAAGAAATTGAAGACACAATTAAATGGAAAGGTATTCTATGCTCATGGATTGGAAAAATTAATATTATCAGAATGTCCATATTGCCCAAAGTGATCTACAGATTCAATACAATCCCTACCAAAATTGCAATGGTATTTTTCATGGAATTAGAAAAAACAATCCCGAGCTGTGTATGAAGCACAAAGACCTCAAATAGCCAAAGCAATCTTGAAAAAGAAGAACAAAGCTGAGGCATCAGGATTCCTGATTTCAAACTATTATTACAAAGCTATGCTAATCAAAACAGTATGGTACTGGCATTAAAGCAGACACAGAGATCAATGGAACAAAATAGAGACCCCAGAAATAAACAATATTTTAGTGCACATATGTCACATGCAATATTAGAGACATACTTACTGCATGGAACACAAATATTTTATGGGGCATATTTGTACTAAAAAATTGTTTATCTGAAATTCAAATTTAACTAGGCATCCTGTATTTTTATTTGGTAAAACTGGCAACCTAACCTCTATTTTTATATCGATAGGAAAACTGAGCCTCCAGGAAGATAAGTAACTTGACCAAAGCTGATACCTGGTTGGCAGTGTCACCAAGCTCTGAACCCCAGGCTCACTGAACCCTGTTCCCTCCATATTATATTGTCCCCTTCTTGTCCGTCCAGGAAGTTCTCCTCATCTGTAAGCTTCTCCCACCTTCTGGTAAAATAACCCTTGTCACCATTCCCAGCTAACTAGAAGAAAACTTTCCTTCCCAGCCAAGAAGGACTCACTGAGAGGTGAATTCCCATGACTAATTTTCCCAAATCTACATTCCTTGCTAATGCACCTTTTTTGGAAAAACAATGAAAATCTCCCTCATTTTTTTCACACTGATATTTATGTTTCTGCCCAGGCTAAGGGCTGGGAAGATGGTCCATTCTACGTAAAAGAGGAACACTAAGCAGACATAGACTTAAAGCAGCAAAGTGTGTGCAGGGGAGGTGGGAACAATGCCGCTCCCCTCTGCCTTGGGAAACCAGTCAATTACTGAGCAGTATGTAGTTACTACAACTATATACACCTAACCATGGTCCCCTACAGAAGGAAGACCAAAGAGAAGACTTCTCCCATCTTTAGCCAACCTGAGCAAGAGGGTCGACACCACAAGATGAGAGATTTGGTGACGGAAAAAGGAGTTTTGTCTGCTTCATATACTGACAATTGAAGATGTTGTTACATACTGTATCTTAATTAACTGTATTAATATCACGTGCAACCAAAAGCGACCTCACCAATGCATGGATCTTCCACATTAACCATCCTTACACAGATTTTATTATCCCATCTTACAGATGAGGAAACTGTTTCTTAAAGAGATCAAATTATTTTTCTCAAGATCACAGCCAGTAATAGAACTTCAATAGTATGCATAATTTTATTTCCCCTTCCTTTCCACCTCTTTAATTAAAACACAGCCTTCAGGGCCCTGTTTGAATCCCACCCCTCTGCAAAGCCTTCTCTGACCTCCATCACAGCACACTGCACAGCCTTTCACATGCCAAGTACTCATTAACAGTTTGATGATTGAAGATGATAATCAATGACTGGATGATTGTTTAGTGATGGTTGATCTGTGCAAGTGCCTCCTAACCACTGGGAAAAGAGCAACCACAGTGGCCTGGACTCAGGAGAGAAGTCTCATAGGAATGGCTAGGCTTTGACCCAGGTCTTGAAGAGAGTGGAAGCTATGAATTAGCAAAAGCACATGGGATAGGAAGGGGAGTATCCCACACATGATGGAGAAGAAATAATTTGTACAAAGGCACAGAATCAAAGTAAAAAAATTACATCCACCTTTCAGGTCTCTGGCTTTAACATTATATTTTGCCAAATCTTTGATAATTAGAGAGGAACAGACAATTCTGATTGAAGCATCTTTGCACTTGCTCCTTTATGCTATACATATTTTGGGTGCCTTCTATGGGCGAGGCTCTGTGGGAGGTACCAAGATGAATTAATCACAGACCTGCCCTCACAGATAATGTGTTTGCTGGGACAG
Organism: Stenella coeruleoalba; assembly: GCF_951394435.1. NCBI lineage: Eukaryota > Metazoa > Chordata > Mammalia > Artiodactyla > Delphinidae > Stenella > Stenella coeruleoalba. The sequence goes on along the minus strand of NC_137169.1, from coordinate 183,233,802 downwards.
GAAGACTTACTCATAAATATCTGTAATAAAATGTAAAAGTGGAAACAACGATAAACAAGGTATGGATGGCTCTAGTTCATTAGAAGAAACTGTCACTTCCAGGTGGAGATCTTTCTGATGGCTTCCTAGAAACAATGGTGCTGCTGCTCGCTTATCCTCCAAGGAGAATAGGATTTGCAAAGATGAAGATGGGTTCTAGGCCGTTCCAGGAGGCAGAGGAAACCACATACAAAGAGACATAAAGGTAGGAAAGTTCAAGGCCCAGCAAAGAAGACTGAGGAGTTTGGTTTTACTGCAACACTGGAGACATACAGAAAAGAGTGAGAAATTAAGTTGCAACACAGGTGAAGCCATGTCATAGAGTGAAAAGAACATGAAACTTCAGAGTCCTAAGACAAAATTCCCATTCTGCCATCTCCTGCTTATGTGATCTTGGGGAAATTATTTAAACCTCCTGAACCTCAGTTGCCTCATCTGTAAAATGGGCCCAGACAGGTGGGTCCTCAGGTGTGCAGTAATGTGATACCCCTTCTATCTAATATTCTTTAAATATTGATTCAACTTTTTTTAAAGGAGAGGCTGAGCACTGAGTCAGGTAGAGACCCCTGCCTTTCTTCTACTGTCCCAAGCAATTTCAATGTTCCAGCCAGCCAAACAACGCCCTGTAGTTAATAAGAGTCTTCTCTCTTTGAACTGTGTTCAGAACCTTCAATAGGAGTTCCTGGTGAATTTGATATCCCTTACAGGCAACTTTAAACTTCTGCCCTTCTGGCCTGCTCCTTGGATCAACTCTGCTCAAAGAATGGTTATAAGGATTAATGAGATTACACAACTAGAGTGCTCTGTAAGAATAGCTATTGTTACCACTGAGGGATAAACTGAAGGAGGAGAAACTGAAGTCATGGGGACTGGTTAGGCAGTAATTTAGGATGACTATTACATAATCCAAGAAAAGAATCTGAAGGCCTGAAATAAGAGAACGGTGGTGGGCATTAATGACGTTAGCGTCATTAACACAACTAGTGAAAAGGAAAAAGAAGCAGGTTTGGAAGAGAAGTCATTGAATCTGTTAGGGACACGCTCAGTTAGGGGCCAGTAACAGTGCAATCGGGGGAAAAATGTGAGAGACAGAAATCTTTGTAGACTCTCTCCTTGACCAAACTCTACTCGGGCTCCCCAGAACTCTCTTCTCAACTAGGCCCTGATTTTTAGGCTTCCATATCCATCTCTGCATTTTAGCAAGAATTCTTCTAAGTCAGGTTAGCCAGAATGCCCCATGCTCCATATGTGATCACCCTCAATACCAAATCAGGTTCTTCGTCCTCCACCAACGCCCAGGTGATGTCTGATCACCCTGTTCTGCCTTTGGCAAGAATCTTGTCAGGTCAGTTTAGCCAGGACTCCCCTTACCCTTGATGTTTCCTCTTAGTAATTTTCCATCCACTGACCCCCCAACCCTGCTTCTCTCTACTTGTCCTTCTATTTGAAAATGAGCCCAGTTTATAGTGAGATCTCTTTTATCCTACTGCAATAGTTTTTCTAAATAAAATCTACTTTTACCATTTTATGTCCAGCTCTGGTTTTTCTTGACAGTAGTTAAGAATTCAGCCTGTTCAAGGGGAGAAATGAGAGATGGTAGAGGGTTAACGCACATACAGTCTTCTGTGTGTCCAAACCAGCAGCAGGGAGGCTGAGCCAGAGCACGGTGACTAAATCATGGACTGTTCCTACATTTTACACACTTGTGGTCTCTTTTCTGTTAAAATCATTCTTTGTAAATGTCCTGATGAATTTTCTACTCTTTCTGACTCTCAGTTATACGAGTGTGATAGGCAGAATAACAGCTCCCAAAAGATGTCCAAGTCCTAATCTTTGGAACCTGTGAATATATTACCTTATGGGACAAAAGGGACTTTGCAACCCTGATTAAGTTGAAATTTTTTAAAATGGGGGCTTATTCTGGATTATTCCAGGGCTCAATGTAATCCCAAGGGCTCTTATAAAAGGGATACAAGAGAGTCAGAGAGAGAGAGAGAGAGAGGTTGGAGGATGCTACTAGCCAGCTAGCTTTGAAGATGGAGAAAGGGGCATGAGCTAATGAATGCAGATAGCCTCTAGAAGCTGGAAAAGGCAAGGGAACAGATTCTGTCCTAGATGCGCCAGAAGAAATACAGCACGGTTGACACCTTGATTTTAGGCTAGTGAAACCCAGTTCAGACTTCTGGCCTTTGGAATTATAAGATAATAAATCTGTATTGTTTTAAGCCACTTCTTCAGCAGTAATTTGTCATAGTAGCAATTGGAAACTAATTTAATAGGTGTGGTGAATGGCCTAGGCTATTCAATTGATTAGCCCTTGAGGAATGAAAGGTTGTGGACACATAACATTTAAGAACTGATGGTTGGTCTACTGTGGTTCTCAACAAGAGTGATTTGGCCTTACCCTTCCTAGGGGACATTGGAAAAGTCTGGAGATATTTTGGATGGTCCCAACCACAGGGTAGATGTTACTGTCGTCTAGTGAGTAGAGGCCAGGATACTATTCAACATCCTGTAATGCACAGGAGAGCCCCCCACAACTAAGAATTATCCAGTCCAAAATTTCAATAGTGTCAAGATTAAGAAACCCTGTCTTACAGGCCTCAACCAAGTTCAGAAACCACAGTGACATTATAAAGAATGCCATGTGCAAAAGTTAAAGATAAAGAGAGGATTCTAAAGACAGCAAGAGAAAAACAAAGAGTTAGTTATAAGGGAACCCCCCATAAGGCTATCAGCTGATCTCTCTACAGAAACGTTGCGTGCCAGGAGGGAGTGACAAGATATATTCAAAATTCTAAAAGGGAAAAGTATGCAGCCTAGAATACTCTACCCAGCACGATTATCATTTAGAATATAAGGAGAGAGAAATAATTTCTCAGACAAGCAAAATACAGCAATACTAAACCTATCCTAAAAGAAATATTGAAAGTTCTTTGCTAAACAGATAAAAAGCAAAAATCTGTAGGAAAGAGGAAATCACACTTAAATCATAATTTAAATTAAATCACAAGGAAATCACAATTAAATTTTAATTAATTTAAATTTAAATTAAATTAAATCACAAGGAAATCACAATTAAATAAGCCAGTACAAGATTTTTTTAAAGATCAAGACATTTTCGTGACAGCAATAACTACAAAACACAGCAACAGGATAAACATGAAGATGTAAATCAGGACATCAAAATCATAAAATGTGGGAGAGGAGAGTAGGAAATGTTGATTTTTTTTTTCATAATGTGTTTGAGCCTATTTGACTACCAGTCTAAAGCAAGTAGATATAGGAAGGGGTTAACATACTTCAAAAACAGGGTAACCACAAATCAAAAATGTACAACAGCTTCACAAAAACCAAAAAGGAAGAGAACACAAGTATAATACAAAAGAAAATCATCAAACCACAAAAGGAAAAACAAAAAGAAAAAGAAAGGAACAAGAAGAAATACAAAATCAACAGGAAAACAAGATTTAAAATGGCAATAAATACATATCTATCAATAATTACCTTAAATGTCAATGGAGTAAATGCTCCAATCAAAAGACATTGAATGGCAAATTGGATTAAAAAAATAAGAGGCTACAATATGCTGCCTCCAAGAGACCCTCTTTAGGGCAAAGTACAAACATAGACTGAAAGCAAGGGGATAGAAAAAGACATTTCATGCAAACAGAAATGACAAGAAAGCGGTTGTACCAATACTCATATAAGACAAAATAGACTTTAAAACAAAGGCCATAAAGAAAGATAAAGGACACTGTATAATGATAAAAGGATCAATACAAGAAGAGGATATTACACTCGTCAACATATATGTATCCAATATAAGAGCACCCAAATACATAAAACAACTACTAACAGACATAAAGGGAGAAATTGATAGGAAACCAACAATAGTAGGAGATTTTAACACCCCACCCACATCAATGGCAGATCTTCCAGACAGAAAATCAATAAGGCAAAGAGATGCTAAAATAACACAATATAACAGTTAGATTTAATTGATATTTTCAGGACATTACATCCAAAAATACCAGAATACACATTCCTTTCAAGTGCACATGGAATATTCTCTAGGATTGACCACATACAAAACAAGCCTCAACAAATTTAAGAGTATAGAAATTATTTCAAGCATCTCTTCTGACCACAATTGCATGAAACTAGAAATCAACCACAGAAAAAGAAAAGAGAAAAAAAAATTACATGGAGAGTAACAACATGCTACTAAAAAAACCAATGGATCTAGAGGGAGGGGATATAGGGATAAATGTAAACATATAGCTGATTCACTTTGTTATACTGCAGACACTAACACATTGTAAAGCAATTATACTCCAATAAAGATGTTATAGGAAAAATTAAAATAAAAAAACAAACAAAAAAAACCAATGGGTCGGGCTTCCCTGGTGGCGCAGTGGTTGAGAATCTGCCTGCTAATGCAGGGGACACAGGTTCAAGCCCTGGTCTGGGAAGATCCTACATGCCGTGGAGCAACTAGGCCCATGAGCCACAACTACTGAGCCTGCATGTCTGAAGACTGTGCTCCGCAACAAGAGAGGCCGCGATAGTGAGAGGCCCGCGCTCCGTGATGAAGAGTGGCCCCCGCTCGCCGCAACTGGAGAAAGCCCTCGCACAGAAACGAAGACCCAACACAGCCAAAAATAAATAAATTTATTTTAAAAAATAAATAAATAAACCAATGGGTCAACGAAGAAATCAAAGAGAAAATTTTAAAAATACCTTGAGACAAATGACAATGAAAACACAACCATAAAAAAATCTATGGGATGCAGCAAAAGCATTTCTTAGAGGGAAGTTCAAAGCGATACAGGCCTTCTTCAAGAAACAAGAAAAATCTCAAATAAACAATCTAATTTACCACCTAAAAGAATTAGAAAAAGAAGAATAAACAAAACCTAAATTCAGCAGAAGAAAGGAAATAATAAAGATCAGAGAGGAAATAAATAGAGATTTAAAAAACAGTAGAAAAAATCAATAAAGTCTAGAGCTGGTTCTTTGAAAGGGTAAACAAAATTGACAAACCTCTGGCCAGGCTCACCAAGAAGAAAACAGCAAGGGCCTAAATAAACAAAATAAGAAATGAAACAGGAGAAATCACAACTGATACCACAGAAATACAAAAAATTACGAGAATACTAAGAACAATTATATGCCAAAAAAACTGGACAACTTATGGACAATTATATGCCAAGAAATGGACATGTTTTGTTTCTAGAAACATACAGCCCACCAAAACTAAATCTCAAAGATATAGATAATTTGAACAGACTGATCAATAGAAGTGAAATAGAATCTATAACAACAACAACAAAAAAACTCCCTACAAAGAAAAGTCCAGGACCAGATGGCTTCACAGGAGAATTCTACCAAACATACAAAGAAGAACTTATACCAATCCTTCTCAAACTCTTTGAAAACACTGAAGAGGAGGGAACACTCCCAAAAACATTCTATGAAGGCACCATCACCCTGATACCAAAACCAGACAAAGACACCACAAAAAAGGAAAATTACAGGCCAATATCTTTGATGAATATAGATGCAAAAATGCTCAACAAAATATTAGCAAATCAAATCCAACAACACATAAAAAGATCATGCACCATGACCAAGTAGGATTCATCCAAAGTTCACAAGGATGGTTCAATATACACAAATCAATCAAGGTGATACACCACATCAACAAAAGAAAAGACAAAAACCACATGATCATCTCAATAGATGCAGAAAAAAGCATTTGACAAAATTCAACATCCATTCATGATAAAAACTCTTACCAAAGTGGGTATAGAGGGAACATATCTCAACATAATAAAAGCTCTTTATGACAAACCCACAGCCAATATAATACTCAATGGTGAAAAGCTGAAAGCCTTCCCACTAAAATCTGGAACAGGACAAGGATGAGCACTCTCACCTCTTCTGTTCAACATAGTACTGGAAGTCCTATCCACAGCAATCAGACAAGAAAAAGAAATAAAAGATATCCAAATTGAAAAGGAAGAGGTAAAACTGTCAATATATGCAGATGACATAATGCTATATATAGAAAACCCTAAAGACTCCACACAAAAACTGCTAGAACTTTTAAATGAATTCAGCAAGGTAGCAGGATACAAGATTAACATACAGAAACCTGTTGCATTTCTTTACATTAACAATGAAATATCAGAATGGGAATGTAAAAAAACAATACCTTTTAAAATCACACCCCCCAAAATAAAATACTTAGAAATAAACCTAACCAAGGAGGTGAAAGACTTACATGCTAAGAACTATAAAACATTAATAAAGAAAATTGAAGATGATTCAAAGAAATAGAAAGATATCCCATGCTCTTGGACTCAAAGAATTAATATTAAGATAGCCATACTGCTCAAAGCAATCTACAGATTTAATGTGATCCCTATCAAATTGCCCATGACATTTTTCACAGAGGTAGAACAAATAATTGTAAAATTTATGTGTAATCATAAAAGACCCAGAATCACGAAAGCAATTCTGAAGAAAAAGAACAAAGTAGGAGGAGTAACCCTCCCTGACTTCAGACAATACTACAAAGCTACAGTAATCAAAATGGCATGGTATTGGCACAAAAACTGACATATGGATCAATGGAACAGAATAAACCCACATACCTACAGTCAATTAGTCTTTGACAAAGGAGGCAAGAATATACAAAGGAAAAAAGACAGTCTCTTTAGTAAGCGGCGTTGCAAAAGTTGGACAGCTGCATATAAATCAATGAAGTTAGAACACACTCTCACACAATACACAAAAATAAACTCAAAATGGCTTAAAGACTTAAACATAAGACATGACACCATAAATCTCCTAGAAGAGATCATAGGCAAAACATTCTGTGACATAAATCATACCAATGTTTTCTTAAGTCAGTCTCCCAAAGCAAGAGAAATAAAAACAAAAATGAACAAATGGGACCTAATCAAACATAGAAACTTTTGCACAGCAAAGGAAACCATAAACAAAACGAAAAGAAAACCTACAGAATGGAAGAATATATTTGCAAACGATGCAACAGTCAAGGGCTTAATTTCCAAAATACACAAACAGCTCATACAACTCAACAATTAAAAAACAACAACCCAGAAAAACAGGCAGAAGAAATTGAGTTATTTGTAGGGAGGTGGATGGACCTAGAGACTGTCATACAGAGTGAAGTCAGAAAGAGAAAAACAAATACCGTTTGCTAACACATATATATATGGAATCTAAAAAAAAAATGGTACTGAAGAACCTAGGGGCAGGACAGGAATAAAGACACAGATGTGGAGAATGGACCTGAGGACACAGGGAGGGGGATGGATAAGCTGGGACAAAGTGAGAGAGTGGCATGGACTTATATATACTACCAAATGTAAAATAGATAGCTAGTGGGAAGCAGCTGCATAGCACAAGGAGATCAGCTCAGTGCTTTGTGTCCCCCTAGAGGTGTGGGATAGGGAGGGTGAGAAGGAGATGCAAGAGGGAGGGGATATGGGGATATATATATACATAGAGCTGATTCACTTTGTTATACAGCAGAAACTAACACACCATTGTAAAGCAACTATACTCCAATAAAGATGTTCAAAAAAAAAATACATGCATCCCTGTGTTCATAGCAGCATTATTCACAATAGCCAAGACATGGAAAGAACCTAAATGTCAGATGAATGGATAAAGAAGATGTGGTACATATACACAATGGAATACTACTCAGCCATTAAAAAAAGAACAAAATAATGCCATTTGCAACAGCATGGATGGACCTAGAGATTATCATACTAAGTGAAGTCAGAAAGAGAAGGACAAATACCATATGATATCACTTATGTAGAATCTAAAACATGACACAAATGAACTTATCTACAAAACTCAAACAGACTCACAGACATAGAAAACAGACTTGTGGTTGCCAAGGGGGAAGGGTTGGGGGGAAGGATGGAGTGGGAGGTTGGCACATCAGCAATATCCTCCAATCCTCCACAGATGTCTGTGTTTTAGAGCCACCATGACAGTAAATCGACCTCACCACTGCAAAGGTAGGGCTACCTGTGTTAGCGAAGAATTTTCAGGGAGGTGCTGGGCTGAAGCTGCCAGCCGCTGCTTTGTCAAATAAATCCCATACTTAAATAGCTACTCTTCACAAGTCCACTCATGTGCTGCACTTTATTTTTAACCTTTAGCACTGTCCTCAAGATAGAGCGTGGAGTGTCTCGCCCACAGCTGTTGAGTCACACCTAAGCTCACTCTACCTGTCCTGCTCTTGGGCTAGAGAGCTACTGTACAGCAGGCATGCTGTAGAGTAGAGGTAACAATACTGCATGATATACTTAAAAACTTGTTAAGAGGGTAGATTTTATGTAAGTGTTCTTATCACAAAATAAGTAAATAAACATATTACATAAATACATAAATAAGTAGGGTAGGAGGAAACTTTTGGGAGGAGAAGGATATGTTTATGGAATATATTGTGATTGTTTCATGGGTGTATAGTTATCTCCAAACTCATTAAGTTGTATACATTAAATGCAGTTGACCCTTGAAGAACACAGGTTTGAACTGCCTGGTTCCACTTACATACAGATCTTTTTTTCAATAATACATACTACAGTCCTGCACAGTCAGTGGTTGGTTGAATCCGCCAATGTAGAACTACAGATAAGGAGGAACCACTGACACAGAGGGCCAACTATCTGTTTTTTGTTTTGTTTTTGAATTTTATTTATTTTTTTATATATCAGGTTCTTATTAGTTACCCATTATATACATATTAGTGTATATATGTCAATCTCAATCTCCCAATTCATCACACCAACTATCTGTTATACTGGAATTTTAAGCTTCCCGGAGGATCAGGTTCCCAACCCCTGAGCTGTTCAAGAGTCAACTATAGGTACAGTGTTTTGCCTATCAATCATACCTCAATAAAGAAGCACTGCTGAGCTTGCTATTCAAAGAAACATGGGGTCAAAGAACACAGAAGGTTTCGGGGGAATCCAATACTCAGGCAGCACTGAGAAAGAACATCCCGCCGATTAGAATGGTCTTTACTTACCCAGCCAGCTATCTACCTATTGGACACAAATATATTTCCTTTCATACTGAAGGTGCAGAATTCACAGCTGCTTTATTAGCACACTCCTGCTGGTCACCAATCTTTTTCCACATTTTTATGTTTAATGTAAATAACTTTTTTAAAGTCTTCCACTTTCTCTGTGTCAAGAGCAGATGTTATGAAACTTTCTCAAAAACAAACATTTGATGGCCAAATGGGTTAGGGGAGAGAATGCCAGAGGAGACGCTTTAGCAAAGAGAGGGGAAAGTATCATTGGGAAGAGGATAGAACAGGGGTTTCATTGCTTTCTTCATGTTGCTTGTTATAAGAATAATTATCTTGGCATTCACATTCCCCAACAGATTCTTTTGAAAAGTGTGCGCATTGTAAATAGGATTCCATTCTTATGGTGAAGAGACTACGAAGGTGTTCACAGCAGGAACTAACTTCATACTATGTATGAACAAATAATTACAGTATAAAACATATGCAATCCCAACATTTATGTAATTTGTCACTTAGCTCAGATGTGACTCAAGCTGTGTACTTAATCCTAAAAAAAAAAAAAAATTCTCAAGACAAGAAACTCTACCCCTAGTGCCCAAAGAGCCCACAAACCCCTACCTTCTCAGATTCTCAGAGCTCTGCTGGGGTGAGGATAATTGGCAGTTAAGCCTAGAACTATGTCGAAGTCTTCTGTAAAATGAAGAATCCGTTTATAATGTGAATACCAGCCTCCGAAGGGATATGTTTGAATTTTCACCTCTCATCTTAGTAAGATTTCTTAAAATGTTATTTAGCCAGTAATTATTTTTAAGTTTTCCCCACCGCCATCCTCCAAAGAGCTATAAAGCATGTTATTTACATTGTTAAATGAATATTTCTTATGTACAGACTTAAAGTGAATGAATTACCATAGTTGTTTCAACTTTCTTTAGAGAATAGTTTTACATTCTGAATATCTTCCAATACAATATTTTTTTAAGAAAACGTTGGGTTCCTTAAATAGCAATCTTCAAATTGGGTTTGAAATTCAGAAATACTGTGGTGCCTTCCAGCTTAAGGTTCTTAAAGGTTTTTACCTTCTTTCTTGAGTGAGATGCTGGGCAGCAGAGGGTGCTTTCAGCATACTGGGGCAGCAATTGTTAGAAGTGCAACAAAAGAGGAGGCTTGCGCTGTCCCCTGGGCTTTGGACCCTGCTGGGGCCTCCTACCAGAACAGAGACACACTGCTTTCTTGTGCTTTCATTGGCCCTCAGTGGCAAAGTACCAATTCATCTATCTTTAGTGAACCAACCTCAGCTGAGCTTTCTCCCCAGGAGGAAGGTTGGCTGCTAAAAAGATTCTTTTTGCCAGTACTTTCTTTCTGAATAAAGTCTTTCACAGTTAACAGATTGCTTTCAAATGTATTACCTTGCATGCTGTCCTCTACTGACAGTAGACCATGGTCTCAGTATGCATGACATAAAAGGAGCAGTCAGGACCATAACCCGATTTTGATGTTTGATGTAGTTGGGAGTTGAGTTTAGATCCTGGCCAAGCACTTACTTGCAGGTGACCTAAGGACATGACCTAGCCTTTGAGTACCTCTGACCCTCATAGTAGAATGGGCTATATGAGAAATAAGTAAGGTAATATACAAAAACACCCACCAAGGGCTGGTTGCTCAAAAGATGTTAGCTTCCTTGTATACAAGGGCCTCCTGGTGAGGACATACAACACCAAGAACTAGAAAAGCTGGGAAACTTTCCGTGGGAGGCAAATTTGAAAAGGGAAGCCAGGTAAAAGGTAAGGAATCTCTCACCAACCCCCTGTGGCCTGTGATTCAGGTCATGGAGACACATGAAAGGGAAGTGGAAAGAGCCTGGCCCCCTCTCTGTGCTGGCCATGGAGAGGCCTTCTTGGAGGAAGGGAATGTCAAGATGAATCATCACTGTGTGCTCATTTCCTTGGCCAACTTATTCTTCTCCAGCTACACTTATGACCAAAGATGTCTCGTGAACATAAGGTTAGCATTAAGCTTAGTATGGAGCCCTGGGATCAGCAGATGTATGTGATGAGAGCTGCAAAGAGAAATAAGCAGGGTATGGCAATGCCCTGAGAGAGCCTGCCAGAAGTGGGGGGAAGGAAGCCATGAGGATTGATAACTAATACCTGATAGCTATCACCTAACAAGGTGAAGGAAGACGAGGCCTCCACAATGAGCACTTGGTGCATAATCAATGTGAAATAAGACACATCCCTTTTCAGGAATATTCTGTAAAAAGGTGATAGGGGTTGTTCCCCAGGAAAGAACCCAATCCAGACCCAGAGACTAGTTCTCTCTGAAATGCCCCACCAAGCCCAAGGCAGCTGGATCTTTATTAGAAAATTGCAGTTAGAACCAGTTTTATGGACTGAATTGTATCCCCCCTGAAATTCATATGTTGAAGCCCTAACCCCCAGTGTGACTGTATTTGGAGATGGGGCCTCTAATGAGGTAATTAAGGTTAAAGGTGGTCACAAGGGTGAGAACCTAATCCTATAGGACTGGTGTCCAACAAGAAGAGGAAAAGATACCAGAGAGCTCTCTCTGTACACAAAGGACAGGCCACGTGAGGAGATAGTGAGAAGGTGGCCATCTGCAAACCAGGAAGAGAGGCTCACCAGAAACCAACTCTGCTGACATCTTGACCTCAGACTTCCAGCCTCCAGAACTCTGAGACAATAATATCTGTTGTTTTAGCTACCCAGTTTGCAGTGTTCAGTTATGGCAGCCCTAGAAAATTAATATACAAAAAATTTTAATGACTTTACCTTTCCTTATATTTTCTTGCCTTATATCTAATTATGATATTACATGTGCATGGTAACTGTTATTATTATGATATAGCTGCTTTTTAGTCCCTGTTAAATCTCATAAATTACCTTGTGGCATTTTCTCTTCTTTTTGTACAAAAGACCACTTAGGAGACCTGGCAGAAAAATTGGTGAATAAGCAAACATTGGGTGTGCTGCAACAAAATAGGATATTTTGATGTAGCCAATTTGATCATTAACCTTTCACCTTTTTTATAACCAAGTGCTGAATCAGTAGAAGATGGAAGTGAGGCTCAGCATGGGAGTAGGAGTGAAAGATGGGGTGTGAGCAGAGACAGGGTGAGAGACCATGGATGTGCTGGGAGGAATGGAGGGGGTCTTCATACTACTTAGTAGTTTTCTAAAAGTTATCATTTAATGTTTGGGAGATTTTAGGGTCATGAAATGGGGTAGATGTTAAAATGTGCAGGCATTCAATGCCACAGGGACCAAATGGGAGATGATAGCAAAGACTCTTCTCTGCAGAAGCTAGCACCCATAATGCCATCTGAGTTACTGATACACAGTGTCCGAAGATAATGGCGAACATAGGCATGGATCACATGGGCTTTTATTTCAGGTGATCTAATCTGGCAGACAAAAGAAGGAAATCCAGAGAAATTCTGCTGACAGGTATGCTCGTGGCTGGGAGAGCATCCAATGCCCCTGCAGGAGATGGTGAAACACTCAATAAACAGGACCCTCATCAACTGGCCTAGGGTTCATCCCTAGGTTGAAGACTGGAATGCTGGGCATGAATAATACTGAGGTTTCACCTACAGGCTGGGCCAGCAAAACAGGACAGGGGACAGGGGGTGAGGGGGACAGCAAATGGAAGTTTGTGGGGACTGCTGAGACTCCAAGCTTCATGGGTACGCATGGTCATCTCTGGCACTCTGATGCCACATGATAGGAAGCAGGGCTGAATCTTTTGGGTAATGACATCAAATGCCCCTATTCTGATGGATCCAGAAAGTGATAGGAGACAGGGCTGTGCCTACTAGAGATACTCATTAAAAGATATAACCCAGGAAGCTGGAAATGGCCAAGGCAAAGCAAATAAGAAAGTTCTAGAACTCACTAAATAACTGAGTTACTTATCGATATATGCTGTGGACTGAACTGTGTCCTCTCAAAATCCATATGTTGAAGCCCTCACTCCCAGTGTGGCTGTATTTGGAGTAAAGAAGTAATTAAGGTCAAATGAAGTCATAAGGGTACAGCCTTGATCCAATAAGATTGGTGTTCAGAGACAGCAGGGAGCTCACTCTCTCTCCCCACCACAAGAGGACACAGCAAGAAGGCAGACATCTGCAAGCCAGGAAGAGAGCCCTCACCAGGAATGGACTCCATTGGCACCTTGATCTTGTGCTTGGCTGCTGGTAGGTGATCTCTAGGCCACCGGAAGGCCCTGACTGATGAGAGTATCTTTGTTTTCCTGGGAGACAGTCTAATGACGTGATTTATGATAGGGTCTTTGAGCCATGCTGTACCAGTTTTGACCTCTGGAGGAACTAGAGACCATTAGTCTGAGCTCCTGTGGGGGATGGAAACAAAGCCATCCATGTGGACAATATGTGATCAAGCTCCACTAAAAACTCTGGATGTCAAATGCTCAGGTGAGCTTCCCTGGTTGGCATTATTCTGTGAGTATTGAATAATAAGGTTGGCATTATTCTGTCACACATCGTGGCCAGGAGGCAACAACATCCATGCCTCTGTGGGGGGAGAACAATGAGAAGCCCCATGTTTGGACCCCTCCAAGACTCTGCCCTATGTGTCTCTTCCTTCTGATGATTTTAGTCTATTTCCTTTGACTACAATAAAACTTTAATTATAAATATAGTGCTTTCCTGAGTTCTGTAGTCATTCTAGTGAATTATCAAACCTGAGGGCCAAGGACAAGCTCTTTAGGCTTTTTCTTTTATTAAGGATTTTAACTTTGTGTTGTTTTTTGTTATAAACAGTTATTTATCTATTAATTTAACTTGTGGTAGTTTTAAATTATTGTGTAATCAGCTCTATCAATCTTTCCCTATGTAGTTTTTGTTTACTTAAAAAGGCCTTTCTCACTAGAAAATGATACAGGCATTCATCTTTATTTTCTAGTTTTCTACAGTATCATTTCTCTTTATTTAACTAATTCCATTTAGGATTTGTTTTGTTATATGCTACTAGGTAAAAATCTATTGTTACTCTTTTCCAAATAGTTTCTCAGTTGACCCAGCACTATCTTTTCAATGATCATATTTTTCTACTTTGTTATCACATGCTAAATTCTCATATATACTAGGGTTTATATGTGGTCACTCTATTCTGTTGGATCTACATGGCTGTCTTTTCTTGCATTACCCTGCCTTTAGTTTTCTTGGATTTACAACACAAATTAATATCCCACTGCAGGCATCTTTCCTATTTATATTGTTCCTATTTAAAATCTTCTTGGCTTACTTTCCTATTTATTCTTCCCTAATAAATTTTTCTGTGCCCCAAGAAAATGCTTTACTCAGAACATAAAAGAAAAATTAAAATCACTTTGTCAATTCCCATCAACCTCCCAAAATAAAATATTAATCGAGTTTTTCACTGGAATTGCATTAAACTTAAAAATTTGGGGAAAATTGATATATGTATTTATAAGGCTAACTCTTTCCATGCAGAAATATATGTCCCACAGTAAAAATAAATACATTAAAAAAATGTTTAAGTTGATGTTCTTTATACAGGTCCAGCAGGTTTCTTGTTAACCTCAAGGAAATAAGAATTTTTATGGCTCTTAATGTACATTGTTATATTATCTCTAGAAAAATTTCACAAAATATAAGATTAAAAATGTCCCCTTGCCAGTCTGAGCAGGTAAAAAAAGTATCTCACTATAGATTTAGTGTGCACTTCTTTGACTTTTCATGAGGTTGAATGATTCTGAATGTATTTATTGATTAGTTGTATTTCTTTCTTTGTGAACTTTTGCCTATTTTCTATATTAAGAATAATAACACTTTGACTTACAAGGTGGAAATATTTTTCCCAGTACATCATTTGCCTCTTAATTTTGTTTATTACATTTTCTGATATATAGAATTTTAAAATTTTCCATCTATGCAAATCTATTCTTTACGGTTTCTTCATTTATATTTAGAAGTCCTCCAATTCAAAGATCACATAATATTTGTGTAAATTTTCTTCTAGTCATTTATATGTTCTTCTATTTGTTTAAATTTTAATTCCCATATCCACATTGGATTCATATCAGTTTATGATATAAATGAAATAAAGACTGGGTTTCATTTTGAGTTTTAAAGGTTGGTTTGTTTGAGTCTGTATATTGAACCATGGTCATTTTCTTTTCAGAAGTTATTCTGTGTCAAAGTTATTTGGTTTACTTAGTAATTTTTAAGTACAGAATTTCTTGGCACACACTCTTCAGTGGAGTAATAAAATGTTCTCATTATGAAAGGAATTTAAGCAATTACATCTGAAGCCTTCTTACTAGTGTATCTAACAAGGTACCTTTTAGCTTAAAGAATGTGGACTATCATTCAACTGCCAGCTGCCATTCCACTGGGGCTTTTGTGAGTCCTCTGAAAGGCGGCAAAGAGTTAAAGAGGTTATTTTACCAGCACCGTCTATAAAAATGTGTTGCTACAATTCACTTGGAAGGCTCAATCCCCCAAGGGTATAAAGAATTAATTTACAGTCACAAGTTTGGCATTCTTAAAAGAAAGCTGCTCAAACAATGGGAAACATTACCCTCTGAGAAATCAGATGTGTTTGGCAGACCTGATCCAAGATTTCCAGCAACATACTACCTACACAGCAAAGCTAAGGAGCAGCAGAAACCTCTCCCGAAATCAAATACGGTACAGTAGAAGAATATTATATTGAATGTCTGAAAACCTGAAGTCCTTGTCCCAACACCAATGATTTGATCTTCGTAAGTCACTTTAATGGGTGTCAATTTCCTCTTATGAAATCGGTGACCTCATAGGACTGTAGCAAAAACTAAATGAGAAAATTTATATGAATGTATTGTGTAAACTGTAAAGCACTGGTCAAAACATTTGTAGTTATTAATTAGCCTGTAATTGAACTTATTCTACTTCTCTAACTGAAGAGGAGAAGGTAGCACCTGCTGTCCGTGGCCTGTTCATCCTGTCCTGGGGAAACGCTATCTGGACACCCACTACCTCCCCTCCAATCATGCCCCACTTCTGAACCACGCATGCTTCCTGCCAGCAGCACTTCCCAGGACAGATATGTACATTAGCTTAAGCCCAGGGCCTTCAAGAAAGTAAGCACTGCATCTAGGCAGGAAAAAGAGGAATAACATTTACTGAACACCTACCATGTGTGGAGCACTGAAAGATATGCCAGCAAAATAGAGATGAGTGAGTACAGTCCTGTCACTTTTTACTTTAATTTTCAGCTGTACCAGACTCATGAGGTCCATAATGATCCAACATATATCACAGGCCAGAGGGTGTTTGCAAGTATGAACTACATTTCCACCCTTGGGCAGTATTAGGACTGGGAAAGAGAGAGAAATTTACATGCAAGTTGGGTGGAGTCAATAGAATATTTGTAAAATGATTTAAAAGTTTAGCTAACTCAAAGATGTGTTTGTGCATCTATAAGAATTAAGTCTAAAATTCTTGACATGGACCAGGACCAAGTCTGGGCTCTTCTTTCAAGAAAACTGCCCAAGTCATGATAAAGTTAAAACATAATGGGAAGGCATTGAAGAGGGAAGGGGCATGATCAGATCTGTGCTTTAAAAAGAGTACTCTGGTTATGAGTTATCACTTCATACCAATCAGAATGGCCATTATCAAAAAGCCTGCAAATAACAAATGCTGGAGAGGGTATGGAGAACAGGGAACCCTCCTACACTGTTGGTGGGAACGTAAACTGGTGTAGCCAATATGGAGAACAGTATGGAGGTTCCTCAAAAAACTAAAAATAGAGTTATCATATGATCCATCAATCCTACTCCTGGGCATATTTCCAGACAAAACCCTAATTCGAAAAGATCATGCACCCTAATGTTCATAGCAGCACTATTTAGCCAAGACATGGAAGCAACCTAAATGTCCATTGACAGATGAATGGATAAAGAAGATGTGGTGTGTATATATATATATATATATATATATATATATATATACACACACACACACACAATAGAATATTGCTCAGCCACAAAAAAGAATGAAATAATGCCATTTGCAGCAACATGGATGGATCAAGAGATTACCATACTAAGTGAAGTAAGTCAGACAAAGACAAATATTATATGATATCACTTATATGTGGAATCTAAAAAAAAAATGATACTGATGAACTTACTTACAAAACAGAAACAGACTCACAAACAGAGAAAAAAAAACTTATGGTTACCAAAGGGGAAAGTGGGGGGGGGAGGGAAGGGGGAAGGGACAAATTAAGAGTTTGGGATTAACAGGCACACAATACTATGTATAAAATAGATAAACAACAAGGACCTACTGTATAGCACAGGGAACTATATTCAATATCTTGTAATAACCTACAATGGAAAATAATCTGAAAAATATATATATAACTGAATCACTTTGCTGCATACCTGAAACTAACACAACATGGTAAATCAACTCTACTTCCATTTAAAAAAAAAAAAAAAAAGAGTACGCTGATTGCTGTAGAAACAACAGAGGGGAACACTGCAAGAAGGGAGCAGGAACCCCTAAGCCGTGGTGTACAGCTGCTGGCTTGCTCTGGCTCAAGAAACTTGACTGTGTCCGTATCTTCCCAAGGCCACATCTAGGGCCATCAGGTTAGTAGACTGAACTAGGCCATGGTATAAGTTTCCTTATACCAAGGAAACTTGCAAATGCTACAAATCAGGGCTTTCCTACCTTCCTGCCCTCAAGAGCCAGCTTACCAGCACAGTACTGCCTAGAAGGTTTCTACAGGAGACCAGGCAAGAAGGGCAGTTTGATCTAGGGTGGTGACAGTGGAGGTGAGGGAAGTGGATGGATTTGGAAAGCTATTTGCAGATGGAATTAGCAGAATGTGCTGACGGATTGGATATGGGATGGGGTGGTCAGGGAGAGGGGAGAGATAAGAATACCTCCCAGGCTTTAATGAGTACATAAGTGTGAGCATCAAAGGCAATGTTTTGAGTTTGGCTTTGAGACAGAGAATGTCCTGGACTCAGACACTGAGGTGATTTTAGAATTCCACAGTTTTTAGTCACTCATGACCTGGCCCCAGTCCACCCTCCCAACTCATCCTGGGCATTATTCTCTTCCTCTCTGCCCTAGACTCCAGCCCCACCAGCCACCTTTCAGTTCTTCATTTAGAAAATTTGTTTAGCCTCCAGGCCTTCCTTCATACTGTTCCCTCAGCCCAGAATGTTCTTATCACAGCTCTCTGCATAGCTGGCTTGTTTTCTTCCTCAGGTCCCTGCTAATAGAGGACACCTTCTCCCTCCAACCATACCCTCCCTGTTAGTTTCCTTCCTGGCACTTATCACAATTTATAATCATACATTTTTATGACTACTTGCTTGTGCTCTGTCTCCTTCACTGGACTGTAAGCTTTTTTTTTAAATTGATCTCTGATTCTTCAGCATCTAACAATTTGCCGAATAAATAAGTAAGCAAGAAAAATAGCCTGCCAGCAGCCTATAGACAAGAGACCAATGTTGTACCACTTCTGCAGCGCAGACCTCTAAGCACCCGCAATAAAAATTCTGTATTTAGAAAAACAGTTGAGACGCTGCAAGTAACCCATCCACAGGGCAGGGTGTGACAGGCAAGGGCAAGTCCAGGTTTGGGACTTCCCCAAGTCTAGATCTGGCTAAAGAACTGGGAAGTTCTCACAGTGAAGGTGACAGCTGAATGAAGACCTAAAGGATGGGTGTATTACATTTCTATAGTAGTTCCAAGCTCACAAAAGGAGATTCACATTTGTTGCATAAAAGTTGTTCAGAAGGTGTGACCGCAGGTTGACCCTAGAGCTGGACCCAGGCAATCGGAGGTGCCTCATTAGCACCCCCTGTCCTTAGAATGTACGTTCCCTGCACCACTCCCACTTGGGAACCATTTTCAAAGACATAGCCTTGAAGGAGTAAGGTGTTGTTGAGACCATCTGGACAGTTCATGTGATTGAACCCAGCTATATATAAACTTTTAAGATTTTGGTGAGCAGGTACCGAGATCTACTCATCTTGTGCCCTCCCCCCAAGGCAAGCCTTGCAAGTAAGTTCCCTTGCTTATTAAAACCATCACCTGCCCATCTGGAGTGGTCTGACTCTTTCTCAGTCTCTCCTTGCCCTTCACGTACAGGGAGGAGTTTGTGAACCAACAGCATTTTTCATGAATTCTTACATTAACTCAGTGAAGTAGGCAGAGCAGAGATCGCTCTTCCCTGTGTAGAAATGAGAAAGTTGACAAGTACAAAACCGAATTAAAGTTGAGGTCATCTGCCTCCAAGTTCAGAACTCTTTGCATTCTCTATTTCCATTTAGAATGTATTTTTGTGCACCTACTATGTGACAAATAAAGGGGGTATAAGGGAAATATAAAGCATAATCCTTGACCTAACAGAGTTAAAAAACTTGCAAAACAATTTGAGACTGCTCCCACCATCAATCAACAATGCATGCTGAGCTGACAGGCTGTAGGAACTCGGAGACAGAGGAGAGTGTGTAGGATGAGAGCCAGGAGAAGCTGTTACAGAAGGTGAGTTTGAGTTCTGCAGACCAGTCCTAATGCCCTGTTAATGCAGAGGAGAAGACTTGAGTTCACTGTGGCCCTGCTGAGCTCATTTCCTTAACTTTCACTGATGAAGACATTTCAGAGCAAAGAGCCTCTTTTCTAATCAACAAAATGCTGTACATGCAAATATCTGACAATGTTACAGCCACTAGGACTCTTCTCACTCCAATTATTCCCTCATCAGTCTCACATCCTCTTGTTTCTGTTTTCTGCTCTGCCAGTTTCTACCTACAACATTCAATACTGACTCAGCACCAGACAACATTTTTCTTCTCCAGAATCCTCTGCCATCTCTATAGTGAGACCCCACCATTTCTGATCACAGCTGCCTTCCTTTCAATCTCCGACTGTCTACAGCATGTGAAAATAGGGGTACCAGTGGCCTCCATCTACCCGATCTCCTCAAAGAGTGGATGCCATGCCACCCCTGGGCATCACTTTCATGCACCTGAGTGGCAGCCAGTGGCCACAATCCCACTATCCCTCACAGAAGTCAAGGAAAGAAGGAGCAAGAGAAGAGAGGAGTAGGAGAGGAAAGTTGTATGTGATGAGAAGTTAAGGGCCACCAATTATTGCTTTAGGTCAACAGTCTCCAACCTTTTTGGCACCAGGGACTGGTTTCGTGGAAGACAATTTTTCCACGGATGGGGGCGGGGGGATGGTTCAGGCGGTAATGCGAGCGATGGGGAGCGGCAGGTGAAGCTTCGCTTGCCTGCCACTCACCTCCTGCTGTGCAGCCTCGTTCCTACCAGGCCACAGACGGATACCAGTCTGCGGTCCAGGAGTTGGAGACCCCTGCTTTAGGTAGCAGTCAGTGACACTGGGACACAGGCTAAGTCTGCCAGAAAAGCTGCTGAATGATTCTGTAGACTCGCTTGTGACCAAGAGGCAAGCATGACCCCTGCCCCTACCATCACCATCAAATACACAACTTGTAAATAATCTCTCAAATATACCCTCCTCACAGGTGGGAAACCCAGTTCTGTACATTCTTAATCACAAGAGCTTGAAGATGATACTATTCTTCCATGCTAGAGGAGACAGTGTTGTCTTACAGCAGAAGCTTCAATCAGAATCCAATTTTCATCCTTGTAGATGACTGGGCCTCATTCACTTTCTCACTCAAGTAAGAACCAAGCATTTTGCTCAAAGCAGTTAAATAAACAATAAATCAGTGAAACCTCCTGTTGAAATATCTTTTCTCATTTATATTTGTTTGCATTGTATGTTCTTCATACCTTGTTCTTCAAGTCCTAAATAGACCAAAAACAGATTTACTTTTAAATAAACATTGTTTCCAGGTATAATCTATACACACTGTGAGATGAGGCATTTTAAATCTCTCTTAAAATAATACAATCTGTCAAGTTTAAAAGCCATCAAAGCAAAATACAGGCTATATTTATATGATCTAATATAAACTACTAAAATCTTAAATTCTAAATAATTTTGCCACAAGGTAAGATGTTCAAAATTCCATGAGAAAATACTCTCATTGTCAAAAATAAACAATAAAATGGAAAATAAGAATAAAAGCTTCTGGGGGTGGGATGAATTGGGAGATTGGGATTCACATATATACACTAATCTGTATAAAATAGATAACTAATAAGAACCTGCTGTATAGCACAAGGAATTCCACTTCACTGTACAGCAGAAACTAACACAACAGTGTAAAACAACTATACACCAATTAACAACAACAAAAAAAGAACAAAAGCTTCCATCAGCAGTTGAATGGATAAAGAAGATGCTTAACCCTGAACTGCACAAGCACACAACATATTCAAAGCAGCCTAGCAAAGGTTCCAAAAACTGAGATGCTACTGGAACTATCACTCACAGAACATAGACAGTCTGAAGCAAACCGAGTGGATTATCTGTTAAAACAATCAAACAATTCAACATATGCTATCTCTTTTAAAATAGAGACATAAATGGGTTAAAAGTTAAAGGATGGAAACATAGTATGCAAACACTAATCAACAGAAAAATGGAGTGGCTATATTAATATCAGACAGAATAAACTTCAAGGACTATTACCAGGGGTGGGAGAAAAAAAGATATTATATAAGAAAAGAGTGAATTCACCAAAAAAAAAAAAATCTTAAATGTGTATGCACCTAACAAGACAACTTCCAAAAACTTAAACACAGATAGAACTGAAATGAGAAGTAGATAAATCCATGATTATACTTAGAGGTTTCAACATTTCTCTCACAGTAACTGATAGAAGTAGACAAAAAATCAGTACCAATACAGAAAACCTAAACACCATTATAAACCAGGTGACATAATTCACCTTTACAGAACACACTCTACCTAACAACAGTAGAAAACAATTTTTTTTAAGTGCACATGGGATATTCACCATGATACACCAAATTCTGGGCCATTAAACAAATCTTAACAAATTTATAATAATTGAAATCACATAAAATATCTTGTTGAATCATAATGGAATTAAATTAGAAGTTAATACAAGAAAGATATCTAGTAAATGTACAAATATTTGGAAATCAAACAACACACTTCTAAATTACCCATAGGTCAAAGAAAAAGCCACAAAGGAAACTAGGGGGAAATGAAATGAAAATAAAACTACAACATATCAGATTTTGTGGGAGGCAATTAAAACAGTGGTTCAAATGGAATTTATACGATTAAATGATTATATTGGAAAAGAAGAATGTCTCAAATCAATAATATAATTGTACACCTTTAAAAACTAGAAAAAGAAGAGCAAAATAAACTCAAAGCAAGTAGAAGGAAGGAAATTATTAAGGTAAGAGCAGAAATCAATTAAAATTGAGACTAAAAAAAAAAATCATACTCAAAAAAAAAAATCATACTCAAGAGTGAAAAGCTAAAAGCTTTTCCTCTAAATCAGGAGCAAGACAAGGGTGTTCACTCTCACCACTTTTATTCAACATAATATTAGAAGTCCTAGCCAGAGCAATTAAGCAAGAAAAAAGAAATAAATGCATGCAAATTGGAAAGGAAGAAGTAAAACTGTCACTATTTGCAAATGACATGATATTACTCAAATTCAGTCAAGTTGCAGGATACAAAATCAATGCATAAAAATCAGTTGTGTTTCTATACACTAATAATGAACTATCAGAAAGAGAAATTAAGAAAACAATTCCATTTACAATTACATCAAAAAGAATAAACTACCTAGTAATAAATTTAACCAAGGAGGTGAAAGACCTGTATATGGAAAACTATAAGACACTGATGAAAAAAACTGAAGAAGACACAAATAAATGGAAAGATATTGCATAATCGTGGAATTAATCAGAAGAATTAATATTGTTAAAATGTCCATACTACTCAAAGCAATATACAGATTCAATTCAATTCCTATCAAAATTCCAAAGGCATTTTTCACAGAAAGAAAACAAATAATAGAGAAAATTAATGAAACCAAAAGCTGGTGCTTTGAAATGTTCAGTAAAATTGATAAACCTCTAGTCAAACTGAACAAGAGTAATAGAAAGAACATGAGCTACTAACATCAGGAATGAAAGAAGGGACATCACTACTGATCCCACAGACATTGAAAAGATAATAACAGAATTCTAGGGAAAACTCTATGTCTATAAATTTGATAATGTAGATGAAATGAACCAATTCTTTGATAAACAAACTATCAAACCCACACAGGAAGAAATAGATATATTTCTATTAAAGAAATTGAATTTGTAGTTTTAAGCCTTCCATAAAGGATACTCCAGGCCACATGGTGAAGTCTATCAAACACTGATAGAAGAAATAACAATTCTACACAATCTCTTCCCCAAAAAGGGGAGGCAATACTTCTCAACTCATTTTATGAGGTTGGCATTAAATGATAAAACCTGATAAAGACATTACAATTAAGAAACTTTCAAACCAATATCCCTCATGAACATAGATACAAAAATATTACAAAATATTAACAAATTGAATTCAACAGTATATAAGAGGGATATGTCACAACCAAGTGGGGTTGCTCCAAGGAACGCAAGGTGTGTTCAACATTTGAAAAGCAATTGATGTAATTTACCATATCAACAGTCTAAAGAATAATAATCACATAAACATCTTACTGGATGCAGAAAAAGTATTAGAATAAATTCAATATCCATTTATAATAAAAAATCTCAGCAGACTAGGAATAGAAGGAACTTCCTTAATCTAAAAGGAGGTATCTATGAAAAACCTACAGGGAACTTCACACTTAATGATGAGACTAAATGCTTTCCCCCTAAAATTGAGAACAGGGAAGGAATGCCCTCTCTTACTACTCCTAGTCAAATGGTACTGAAAGTCCTAGCCAGTATAATAATGCAATAAAAAGAGGTAAAAGACATATACTGCGTGGGCCAAAATGTTCGTTTGGTTTTTTTCTGTAAGATGGTTCTGGTAGCACTTAGTTGTCTTTAACTTCATTCGAAACCATTTTATTAGATTGTATGTGACAGCTGTCATACCAGTGTGCATTTAAAAAAAGACTTATCAGAATTGGTGAATTTTCGTAGAGCCATTTTTTAAAAATTTATTTATTTTATTTATTTTTGGCTGCATTGGGTCTTCGTTGCTGTGTGTGGGCTTTCTCTAGTTGTGGTGAGCGGGGGCTACCTTTGTTGCAGTGCACGGGCTTCTCACTGCGGTGGCTTCTCTTGTTGCGGAGCACAGGCTCTAGGTGCATGGGTTTCAGTAGTTGTGGCACATGGGCTTAGTAGTTGTGGCACATGGGCTAAGTAGTTGTGGCTCGCAGGCTCAGCACACGGGCTTAGTTGCTCCACAGCAATGTGGGATCTTCCTGGACCAAGGCTCAAACCCCTGTCCCCTGCATTGGCAGGCAGATTCTTAACCACTGCGCCACCAGGGAAGCCCTGTATAGCTATTTTAATATTGAAGATGGAAGAAAAAAAGCAACATTTTCAGGATATTATGCTTTATTATTTCAAGAAGGGTAAAAATGCAACTGAAATGCACAAGAAGATTTGTGCAATGTATGGCGAAGGTGCTGTGACTGATAGAATGTGTCAAAAGTGGTTTGCAAAGTTTCGTGCTGGAGATTTCTTGCTGGACGATGCTCCATAGTCGGGTAGACCAGTTGAAGTTGATAGTGATCAAATTGAAACAATAAATGAGAACAATCAACGTCATACCACGCGGGAGATAGCCGACATTCTCAAAATATCCAAATCAAGCTTTGAAAGTCATTTGCACCAGCTTGGTTATGTGAATTGCTTTGATGTTTGGGTTCCACATAAGTTAAGCGAAAAAAACCTTCTTGACCATATTTCCACATGCGATTTTCTACTGAAACATAATGAAAACGTTCTTTCTTTAAAACAAATTGTGACGGACGATGAAAAGTGGGTACTGTACAATAATGTGGAACGGAAGAGATTGTGGGGCAAGCGAAATGAACCACACCAAAGGACGGTCTTCATCCAAAGAACGTGATGTTGTGCATATGGTGGGATTGGAAGGGAGTCCTCCTATTATGAGCTCCTTCCAGAAAACCAAACAATTAATTCCAACAAGTACTGCTCCCAATTAGACCAACCGAAAGCAGTACTCGACAAAAAGCATCCAGAATTAGTCAACAGAAAACACATAATCTTCTATCAGGATAACGGCAACACCTCATGTTTCTTTGATGACCAGGCAAAAACTGTTACAGCTTGGCTGGGAAGTTCTGATTCATCCTTCGTAATCACCAGACATCGCATCTTCGGATTTCCACTTATTTAGGTCTTTACAAAATTCTCTTAATGGGAAAAAATTCAATTCCCTGGACGACTGTTAAAGGTACCTGGAACGGTTCTTTGCTCAAAAAGATAAAAAGTTTTGGGAAGATGGAATTATGAAGTTGCCTGGAAAATGGCAGAAGGTAGTAGAACAAAAGGGTGAGTATGTTGTTCAGTAAAGTTCTTGGTGAAAATGAAAAATGTGTCTTTTATTTTTACTTAAAAACTGAAGGCACTTTTTGCCCCACCCAATAGATTAGAAGGTATGAAACAAAAATATTTTTATTTATAGATAACAAAATTGCCCACGTCGAAAATTTCAAAGAATCTACAAAAAAATCCTAAAACTAATAAATCAGTTAGCAAGGTAGCAGGATACATACCAATATACAAATCAATCTTATTGTTAATACAACAATTGAAATTTGAAATTTTAAAAATACCATCTACAATAGTACCAAAAATAAGTGAAGTACTTAGGTATAAACTAACAAAATATGTGCAGAATCTATATGCTAAAAACTACAAAAGACTGATGAGAGAAACAAAAGAAGATCTTAAAAATTGCAGAGACATACAGTATTCATGAATTGGAAGATTCAGTATTATTAAGAAATTGTTTCTCCCCAAACCAACATATAGAGTCAAGGCCATCACCATCAAAATTCCAGCAGGATGTTTTTTTATAGATACAGACAAGCTAATTTAAAATTTTATATGGAAAGCCAAAGGAACCAGAATAGTTTAAACACACACACACACACACACACACACACACACACACAAATAGAAAAAGAACAGAGTTGGAGATCTCACACCACCTAATTTCAAGACTTATAGACAGTATGATAATGTCAAAAAGATAGGAATATAGATCAATGAAATAGAATTGAGAGTCTAGAAATAAATCCTTGTATTTATGGTCAGTGGATTATTGACAAAGCTACAAAAGAGTTCAGCAGAGAAATTATGGTACTTTTAACAAATGGTGCTGGAACATTTGAACATTTAGAAGCAAATAATATATGTATTATATATATATGTATATGTATACACATACATAAGAAATATAGATCTTGATCAATATCCCACACCTTATACAAAATCAACTCACAGACCTAAATGTAAAATCTAAAACTAATAAGATTCTAGAAAAAAACATAGCTTGCAGTCTCATCACAAGAAAAAAATTCTCTATGTCCAGTGACAATGTTTACTAGACTTATTGTGGTGACAATTTTGCAATACATACAATTATCAAATAATTACACTGTACACCTGAAACTAATATAATGCTATGTGTCAATTATACCTCAATTTTTTTTTTTAAAAAGGAGCTTGCTCTTCTGTATCTGAGGATCTGAGGAGCCTTCCCCAATACACAAAAACCTTACAATTACCTTACCTGGAGCAGATACCTCACAAAAGACAGGATGCCCATCCTCCTCAAAACCTACCCCAAACACCCACTATTGCCATTAGACCCATAACAAGGGTTAACTTTCAGCATGTTCTGGTGGCCTGGAAGTGGCAGCAGTTCTCTACCTATAACTGGTGCTGAGCCCAGGTTCCTAGATTTGCCCCTTCTTCCAGGGAAACACTACTTGCTCTTCAGAGTGAGTATGGACCAAGATAATCTATATATTATGTCTTCACTAAACACCTATTATAAAACAGGCTGGGGTATGCATAGTTCCCATCTCTGGCCTTGTTTATTATCAGTGGTTATATAATCCTTTGACCCACAGTTTCTGGCTCCAGTTGAGGACCCAAAGCTGAAGTACAAAAACAAACTCCAGCTTGGAAGAGAAGGTGGAAAAGTTTGTTCTCACAGAATTTGTCCCCTTGACCACTGAAATAACCAGCCTAGATTCTTAATTTTTATTCATTGCTATCAGTAAATATTTATTAAGTAATTACAACAGATTTATTGGGCAAGTAAAGCAGGTCATGTGCTATGCAATCATGAGAAGACACAAAACCAGGGTCCCCAACCCTACATAGTCCATTCTAGATGAAGAGTAAACATACACCTTTATGTTTTCACAGATTGTGTTTATGGAGCAATTCCAAACTCTCTTCATTGGGCGACATGCCTCTGTGTGACTAAATTTTCTAGGCTTGGGCAAGGTAGCTGGGCAGAGAAAATCCCCTAAAACTCAAATTATTTCTAAGGGAAGTAGGGGTTGTACTTATGCTGGAGGAGGACAAAGATAGACTTTGAAATAGCACATGATTAGAGCTTAGAGTCCATCATCATGGAACTGATCTCAGTAAGGTAAGGGTCTCATTGCTTGTACTACCCCAAGTCTCCAACTGCCCCACTAGCAGGTATTGTTGGTGACAAAGGTAAAATGCAGGATTGCAGCCCATCATTGCTGTAAGAACTACTCAGACTTTCCTGATTTGAGTTAGCTGTTTCTTTAAGCAAAAAAAGAAAAAAGGAATTTATCATATGCTTGAATAATAATGTATAAAAGAAAAAGGGGATGGGAAAGAAGAAATGTTTAGGGGAAAGAGGAGGACAAAGGGATGAAAAAGTAGAGAAGAGATTAGGAAAGAGAACATTATACTATAAGTTCATTGAGGCCATATACCAATACCTTGCACAGTGCCTTGCACTTAGAGAGGGAAATGCTTATTCAATGAATGAATGAATGAATGAATGAACAGGAAAAAGGGGAGAGAAATGAGATATATGAATAAGTTTTAACTTGTAAATAGCTTTAGCTCTTTAAATATTAAGCAAACCTGTTTTTATATAAAAAAGGACAACACCAATGATACTCCTTCCCAGCTCCTCCAATCAGAAATGCGCACTTTCTATTGCTTATCCTCTATTAATATCAATCAGCCATATAGCCTACCCAGCTCCCTTTATGACCAGGATGTTGATCCCAGAGATAGGGCCATGGAACAGAGCAGGATTGACAGATGTCCATTAGGCTCAAACCCACGGTTTGGTTTTTGGTGGAACTGTACTCTCAGCCAACACAAGATGGAAATGAAGGCTGAATACTTATTGACAATAACTGACTACATACCTTAGTGGGTACACACAAAAAATAAACCAGAGGTATAAGATGAAATTCTGCGCTTCCAATCCACAAATCTAAATTTCACAAAAGGTTTTGATTGTTAATTGCAAAATAAACCTATCTGCCCATGAGGACCCTTGGAAAAGAGTGTCATTGACTGCATAATACATGTAAATACTTTGCTTATATAACCTTAATTGTCTGGCTTCCTGAAAAATGAAGGAATTTAGTTCAGAGACACTTGAGCTCAGTATCTAAGGACTGCTTTCCTTCTGCTTGGAACATAGAGATCCTTTATTTCAACAGCTAAATCCCAGCCATTTGCTAAAGATGACTCAGTGCCCAGGAAGTTCAGGAGAAAGTCTCAGAGAAAGAGAAACTGCCTCTGCCAATGCCTCATTTCTCCCACCAATATCTATATGCCACCTAAGTATCACCCATGTGGTCTGAAAGCTATCAAAGAGAAACAATGCTGACAGGTCCAGAATCGAACAATAGTTACCATATGTGTTTAAGGAGAATGCTTCTATTGATAGAGCCTGAAAATTACCTCTCAAATAGTTTTTGAAGCCATGGTGTTGAAAGACATTGGCTGAGAATCCGGAGCCAAGTGTTTATTGAGCTTATCTTAGTCCATATTCACTCTACAGAGCACATAGTGGTTCCTGGAAGAAGGGGCAAATCTGGGAACCTGGACTCAGCACCAGTTATACTCAGGGACTTCTACCACTTCCAGGCCACCATAACATGCTGAAACTCAACCCTAGTTATGGGTCTAATGACAATAGGAGTGTTTGGGGTAGGTTTTAAGGAGGATGGGCATCCTCTCTTTTGTGAGGTATCTGCTCCAGGTGAGGTAATTGTAGGTTTTTGAGGGAGAAAAAGACTCCTCAGATACAGAGGTACAGGCAAGGGGGACTAAGAGTGACTCAATATTCTCAGCTTTTTTTGAGTCCAGCCAAAACTCCTCATTTCAAGTTTTAGGACATCATTCCTTTCTGACTAATGACCTAATGTTCACATGGAACACTTTGCAAGGCTGTGAATTCAACTGATGTAATTCTGCAATCTGCACAATTAAATTTTGCATTTGATTTTCAATAATATCGGCCCTGTGACTATAAAAAAAAGATCATTTTAGGGCTGCTGTGGAAGCTCTCTGGTCCTCAGACCAAGAATTGAACGAAGAGTTTAAGGTCCTGAGATTTTCATTTTCTTTCTGTAAGGACTCACTGTACTCAGAAGTATCTGACCTGCAGCAAGGTCCTTACAGTGATCACTACTGCCACTTGAGTCAGGTGCAGCAGGCACTTGAGCCCCCAAAGCACATGCACTTCATCACAGTCAACACGTGTGGTTATTTGATTGTGATGCTGCTGAATGTCGTGTATAACTAGCACTGCATCTCCCCTTGGCAAGAGGCTCAGACCAAACCAACAACAGAAAGCAATCTTTGAGAGTTTTTCTCCTAGAACTACTCCTAGTACCAATTTCTATTTCAGTTAGGGTTCAGTCAGAAACCACACAGCACTTCAAACAGAGGAAGCATAATATAAAGAATTGTTCACTTGGTGAAAAGGTGATTAGCTACTAAAAGAGCGGAAGAGAATTTTATGGGAATAGAGATGGCAAACACAGACTACAGCTATCACTCTTAAGGCCAAGGGAAAGGTAAACAAGGAGGAAACTTCAAAATGTAGAGAACGGCTGTACCAGGCTAAGATTCAGGCCTCTAAGGGGGAAGGCTCAGAAACATGTCACCCACCGCTAGGATGAAGAAGAAAGCTTCTGGAGGACATTTACCAGCTGGAACCATGGGAGCAATCCACCACCACAAGGAATACCGCCAGGGCCAGCTGTATGCTGATTCATTCACTGTCATGTGGAGAAAAAAAATCAAGATAAGTGCCTCCTTCTTCAGCTTTGAGAATCCCTTCAGCACACTCTTCACCCCCAACTGGCCAAACCCAACATCTGGCAGAGAAAAAAATGTAGTTTGCAGAGTATAGCTCGAGGATCATAAAGTAGGACAAAGGAAGGTAGATTTGGAGCTAAAGGAAAATAAATTAATAACTGGAACACCTGAATACAGAGACTAGGAGTAAAGACGGAGAGAGATAAACAATTACAAGATATACTTGGGAGGCAGAATCACTTGTACTTGATGTCGAGTCCTTTTGGAGGTGCGTTAAAGGAGGACTCAGGATGACTTTCTCTTAAGAGAGAAGGGGAAAACTGGGGATATTCAGTCTTGTATCAAATGAGTTTGTTTGGTGGGGGAGGTGGGGAATTATGAATTACATCTTGGACATATTTCATATGTTTATGACAGAGGTCAAAATGGCAGATAGATGGCAATGCAAATCTTGAGGTTGGCTTAAGATAAAAATGGGCATCAGCATGTGGTTGTTATTTAAGGTCATAGGACTAGATGACATCACTTACAGAGAAACTGTAGTTAGATAAAAGGGTCAAGGAATGTGCCTGTGAAGCTCCAACACTTAGAAATCAGGGAAAAGATGAGGAGTCAGTAAAGGAGACAGATTAACCAGTGAGAGAAGCGAAAAAAATCAGGAGAGTTTGGTGTTATGGAAGCAGAGTAAGAAGTGGTTCCCCAAAAAGTAGTCAGTTCTGTCAAACACTAATTCTATTGGATTTAACGAGATGAGTTTTAATGGGTAGAGGAAGAAAAAGAGAAAGGAACAGAGAAGTGAGTTGTAGCAGGAGGAAATATTGAATCAAGGTAGGACTTTTAAACTGCGCTGTCTAATATGGGAACCACTAGTCACAGGTAGTTGTTGAACACTTGAAATGTGACTATTGCAAAACTGAGATGTGCTATAAGTGTAAATAATGTATCAGATTTTTAAAACTTAGTACAAAAAAGTATAAAATATCTTGTTAATAATTTTTATGTTGATTGCATGTTAAAATGATAATATTTTATATATATTGGGTTAAATAAAATATATTACAATTAGTTTTACTTTTTCTTTTCACTTTTTTAAGGTGTCTATCATAAAATTTTAAATTACATATGTGGCTCACCTTATATCCCTATTAGACAGAACTGTACGAGGGCATGTTTGTATGCTAATAGAATGAGCAGTGGAGAAGCAGAGATTGATGCTGTAGAAAGAGAAAGAGTAAGGAAAAGAAGGAAGACATTAATAAGCTTTAGTAGATAGGGAGGAATGGGGAAACAATAATAGATTGATGGACAGACAGAAAGACAGGTGTACACAGGCAAATATTTGTCATAGTCTTTAAACAGAGACTATTCATTCTTTTTAAATGGCCATGAAGCATTGATAAACACTTATCAAGGTCTAGGTTGCAAATAAAATCTCAGTATGCTTCCAAAGGTACAGATCATATTGCAAGAAAACGAGAAATTAATAAGAAAAAGGTAGCAAACCCAATCTAATCCCATGAACATTATAAAACAGTTTTCTAATAACTCTTGGGTTAAAGTAGAAATCAGTGCTAAAATACAGAATGTTTAGAAATTTAAAAACACACTACATTTCAGAACTAATGGGATACCACCAAAGCTTAACTGAAAGAAAAATTCAGAATTTTTAGTGATCTGATTAACACACAGAAGACAAAGTAAATGATTTAAGCATTCAATTCAAGAAACTAAAAAGAGAACATCAAAATAAACCAACAGAGAATAGGAGAAAGAAACTAAGTAAAATAAAAGTAGAAATTAATGAACTTAGAAAGCATAGCAAAACTGCATAGACCTGATAAATAAAACAATAGTTTTGTTCTTGTTTTATCTTTGAAAACTACAACATAAAAATCATTAGTAAGTAGAACCAAGAAAAAGGGAGAGGAAATAAAAACACATACAATGAGAAAGGGAATATAACCAAAAATAGATTTAAATTATAAAATTTCCAACATACGCCAATAACTTAGAAAATCTACATGAAATAGACACACTTTGGAAGATATAAATTACTAATATTGACTCTTGAAGAGAGAAAATTAGCCCAATAATCAGAGAACTTGAAAACGTACCAAAAGTTCTAACTTCAAAACAAGCATTGGTTCCAGACTGTTTTACCAGAAAGTCCAACATATCTTAAAGAACAGATAATTCCTGAACTATTTAAATTATTCAGATAATAAAAATTAGGACAAGCTTCCCAATTTACTTTATTAAGAAGTTTATCCTGACTACCAATGCTAGCAAAAATAAAATAAAATAAATCTTGTGTCATTTTCACTAATGAATAAAAATTTTTAAATCCAAAGTAAACTATTAGTAAGTCTAATTTATCAGACTTTTGACAGCAAGTAACAGAAACCCTGATCCAAATTATCTTTAACAATATGGGTATTTCTTGACTCAGCAGGAAGTCTTGAGGTAGAATAAGTTTCAGGATGGGTTGTAGTTCAATCATGTTATTAAGAATCCAGATTTTTTTCCCATCTTTCTGCTCTGCCACTCTTGGTGTGATGTCATTCCTGGTCTTTTATAAACATGACTGCAATATTTCCAAGCAGCCAGGCACAATTCTCAGAGGAAGATGAAAAAATGACTCCCTTTGGTTTTCACTTAGGAGCAAGGACACTTTTCCCAGAAGTTGCCCTAGTGGATGCCACGTCTCATTAGAAAGAGTTAGATCAAATGCCTGTCCCTGAACCAATCCCGATTAATGGCATGGTTTTGTTTTAGTCTGTAGCATCAGAATCCCCTGGAAGACTTATTAAAACATATTATCGCAGGGTCCAATCCCCAGTTTCTGATTCAGTAGGTCTGGCGTGGGGCCTGATAATCTGCATTTCTAATAAGTTCCCAGGTAATGCTGGATTATCTTGGACCAATTAGGACTATCTCTGGAGCTGGAGGTAAGGTCAGCTTCCCCGAGGCACCTGGCTGGATGGAAGATGGATAGATACTCGTTTAGAACTGTGGCTTACATAGCATCTTCAACAAGGAGAAATAAATTAGTACAGAAATGGCAGGACAGAGGAAAGTTGTTTTAGGCTTCCAAGAGTGGTGAGCTGTGGGAAGGTAAATATATGTGAGGAAACTAATGGAGTAAAGTTTGCTTGCAGGTTTCTCTGGTGCCATCTCTGAGCTAAGAGTCTGTCTCCAGCAAAAGGAGAATTTATATACTGTCTTTAGGAAGAAAGAGGCAGGTTTTTCTGACTTTGATGTTTCTTAATTGCCTTCAGCTCAAAATAATTTTTATGTCAAAGAAAGAGGCATATTTTGAGGTGACATTCTGGTTTCCTTCAGTTTCCCATTTGAAACTTTATCTTCGGAAAATTTCATACATATATTTTTTAAAATAAATTTATTGTATATTTATTTTTGGCTGCATTGGGTCTTCATTGCTGCACACAGGCTTTCTCTAGTTGCGGTGAACAGGGGCTACTCTTCATTGCAGTGTGCAGGCTTCTCATTGCAGTGGCTTCTCTTGTTGCAGAGCATGGGCTCTAGGCGCACGGGCTTCAGTGGTTGTGGCACGCAGGCTCAGTAGTTGTGGCTCACGTGTTCTAGAGTGCAGGCTCAGTAGTTGTGGTGCACGGGCTTAGTTGCTCTGCGGCATGTGGGATCTTCCCGGACCAGGAATCGAACACACGTTTCCTGCTTTGGCAGGTGGATTCTTAACCACTGTGCCACCAGGGAAGTCCTGGAAAGTTTCAGATGTTAAAGGCTGAGTTAGTCACTGCAGAAAGAC
Source organism: Stenella coeruleoalba (assembly GCF_951394435.1). NCBI lineage: Eukaryota > Metazoa > Chordata > Mammalia > Artiodactyla > Delphinidae > Stenella > Stenella coeruleoalba. The sequence continues at coordinate 183,199,591 of NC_137169.1, read as the reverse complement.
TTGAGTTAGATGTTGTGAGATAAGAGATCAAGCCAAGGAGAAGAAAACCATAAATTGGAACAAGCAGAAAAGAACAAATCTAATTACATTGTCCCATATCTTAATTAATCAGTCTCTTAGTCTTGGGAATAGGTCAGTCCAGTTAAACAGTTGTGTTTCACTTAAGGAGTCAGTGTTGCAGATGGGCCTCCACCTAAATTTGGCCTCTGTACGTGCAAGCAATCAGGTATTTAATGAGGCATTCCTATGGAAATGTTTTTAAAAACAAATTTTAATGACAGGAGCGAATTATAAACTAAATTTTTTAGTCTGGAGGGCAGCCAGTAAAGACTATATCTAGATATGGGGCTTCATTTGATGGTGGAGTGAGGATGGCAGTGGCAGTCTTTGATGAATTTCCTGGTTTGTAGTTTGAATGCCTATAATGTTGGTGTTGGGTGTTCTGGCAAACTTTCTGAGTGGCCTACATAGCAGCAGGCATGAAGGATGTCCATATATCACTTTTGTTGTGGTGATTTCTCTGAAGTTCATATCAATTCATCCAGCTGCAACTTGCAGTGCTTTGGAAAAAGGGCAGTTGTAGTTCTTAGTGATTCCAAGTGTAGAAGGTTGGGAGAAAAATTGAAAACAATAATTTGGAGAGCTGTAGCCAGGTGTTGGAGGAAGCTTGAAGAATTCAGGATCCAGTACAGTTTATAGGTAAATAATAAAATCTCAAAGACAATGAACAGGGCTAGAATCTAATATCCACAAGAGTGTGCCACTTTTTCTAGCACTGATAATTTTTCTGTCTACAGTAAGACAAATTTGTTTTCAAAATAAGTCTAATCTCATTAAATTTGGCCTGATTACTTATGTAAGTGCAGCAAGAATCATGACTGACCAAGGGTCTTTTGAGTTTGCTTTGCTGGAACTTTTCATAAGGAACCTCAGATTTGGGCTTTTAAAAGCATCTCAAGGCTAGGAAGCCAAGTCAAGGAGTCACCACAAGACTTCGCCTGTAACACCTATGGATTTGGGTGAATTCCTCTCTTCTTAAGGTCCCAAAAATATTCTGAGGTTCCTGGGCCTGCCAGGTAGCAATCTCCCTTACTCACTGTGAGGTGAGAACACTATAAGCAAGACACAAGTTGGTTTTTCAAAGTGGTCTTTATTAGCTCATTAAAGTCAACCTTACTTCCTTAAAGCTATCTGGTCAGATCTGATTCTATGCATCATTCTCAAATATGACATTCCAGTCAAAGCCTCAGTAATATAACCAATGCTTCCAATTGTGTCCTGTTATGAGGAGAACAGATTCTTATTGAATTTATAAAACTAATTAAACTGTCACAAAAATAAGAATATTCAGTAAGCTTTTCCAAATTCTGGAGGGATCAGGTAGGGAGAAAAAGTCATTGTTTCACCTTTGTCCACACGTTTTCCTAACTTAACAAGTTGCTGTAAGTTAGAGATAGCTAAGAGAAAAGAGGAGAACATTTTCTTAAATCTGAAAAACAAAATATTAAAGAACCAGCAATGTTCCAAACAAAAACTCATAAAAATTATAATCATCCTCATCAGTTCATTCAGTGCCATGTAATTGTTATTATGTTTAATATTGGGTTTGCAGTTTTATGAATCCACCAATTTTTCCATTAGAGTTCTGAAAATTCATACCCAGTACAATGGTGTGATATTAAAAGTTATCAGAATTCTGTATTCTAGAGTATTTGTCAGGTTCCTTTCCATTAATCTCTTTGAGGACAAGCAATTTTGGATCATAGCTGCTTGCAAAAGCTTTCAGGAAAGCATCAGAGTAAAACAATAACTGTGAATGACAAAAGACTTAAAAATAGCCATGGTTAAGGATCTAATAAGAGTTCATTTATATACAATAGACAAGAAAATTTTGTTATTTATGTGACATACATTTTAAGATGATAACTGGAATTTGACTATAACATTATACCAGGACATTTCAGATTGCTAAGATTCCATACAATTTCTGGAACACTTACATTAATAATATATATCCACACAAATATAACCCAGAAAGGCCAAACATCACTTCTTACTTGACTATGCTTCCCATGTAATTTGACATACCAAATAAGCCTAAATAGTTTAATATCTCTCTTTTTATAAGGAGAGAGAACAAATCTCTTGAGATATTCTGGGGCTCTCCAAAAAATTCCCAAAGTTAGTTCAAGGTCAACAGACTTCATTTAGAACTTGATTTTGGGAAGTTTGTCAAAAATGTCAAAGGTTTAAAACACAGGATTAAATAGGATCACAGGTAATTGTGACATGATTAACCAAAGTGACAACTAAAGATTTTGAAGGCAAATACAGAACATTACGTAGCTGTTAAAAACAAATGAACAAAAATCCTTAGCTCTTTTAATATTGAGAAAATTCAGTTTTTGTTAAGTAATCAAAGCCCTGTTAAAGACAACAATAAAGCACAGAAAATAGATAAGACCAAAAAAAATCAAAAAAACAAAACATGGTATCCTAGGTAGGATTACTTAAAAGGTAAAGAAAGTTTTATAGTCTCTTATTAAGAGCAGACCAATAATTCAAGAAAACTTTGTCATTTTAACAGAGAAATAAAATTAAATTTTAGTTTTGCATAGGGACACTACTGATTGTGAAGCTTATTTTTTAAATCCTTATAATAATTTCATTTAATTTTTAGCCAGCTTGATTACATAAGATAAAGTTTTCTCTCTCCTTCTTTCTCTTCTTCCCAACTTTCTATAACCATTTAGTTTTTGTCCTTTATTCTCCTCTTTTTAAAAAAATTCTGAACCAACTTTAAATAACCTCTAAACTAGGACAAAATTTCTTTCCATTTTCCTTAACAAAAACACAACTTTATACCTCATATCTTTTTTTTTAATCAAAATCATATCCTACTTTACTTGTATACTTGCATGCATAGTTTTTGTTATTATTATTTCTAGTACTTTTAGTTACATGTGTTGATCTAAATTTTTAACTCTTAGTAATGCTAATTTTCAGTGAAAACTAAGAATCAGGCAATTGTGAACTGTTTGTCACATACTAACTTCTGTAGTAGACTGGAAAATTTATAAATACATCATTTCATAATTTCTAGATGCATATGAATTTCTTAATAGACTTCTTTTTTTCAGTGTGGCTAGAAGAATATGTTATTAACAGACCTAACTATCTCTTCTCTCTCTGTAATAAGAAGCTAAAATTAGATATGTTTAGCATTTACTGTTTCAGTATTTTATCTTACTTGGAAATGACCTAGATATTCAATGAATATCATCATTTAATTTAATTTATTGTAACTAAGGATTCAAGTTACCAAAAATATTTTGGAAACTACGTTTAAGCAGACATATTTTATAAAACAATCATTGTTGAAAATGAATCACATATATAAAATGAATATATATATAAAAAACCACAAACATCACGGAAACAAAGTATCTAAAAAGTTAAACATGTGGCTTTTCTCTCTCTCTCTCAGTTTACTTCTGTGCTTTACAAACATTAAACAATTTATTTTTATTATATTTTTGTTCTTAGATTATGAATTCATAATTTTATAACTAAATATGTAATAGAGACAACATAAGCCCATTTGACTAGTCTTAATTTATATAAGCACTTTTTTAAAGCAAATTAAATAGAGCTCTTTTACAAGTTACTTTTGGCAATACCATCTGAAGGTAGAAAAGTATCACATATACATAGCATACATACACAGACATACATAAAGATACAGATGCAAAGAGAAACCTTACCGTTTTCATTTGCAAATTTTGGCCATAAGACATGTACGAGAACACAAAACTCACTAGTTTATAAAAGAACAGTTGGATCCAAATTGTGTTTCTGGCAGATGGAACAAGTTAAGGTTACCCACTCAGATCACTAAAGATTTTTTACTAATATTTGTGGAAAAGACTTTTAGCATTTGCATTTGCCCTTGACAGGTAATCTTACGGAGGTTTATGGGCTAGATTTTGGTCAAGGAAGCTTTCATAGCAGTTCATTTTTAAAAAAGCTTCTTCTTACTTTTTACTTTTTTTTGTATATAGTCTAAGGTAAGAGTCCAACTTCATCCTTTTGCATGTGGATGTCCAATTTTCCCTACACCACTTGTTGAAGAGACTATCTTTCCTCATCAAGCGGCCTTGGCCCCCTTGTCAAAGATTATTTGACAATATATGTAACGGTTTTTTCTGTGTTGTCTATTCTATTCCATTGGTCTATTTGTCTGTCTTTGCCAGTAACACACTATTTTGATACCTATAGGTTTGTAACATGTTTTGAAATAAAATAAATAAATAAGACCTCCAACTTTGTCCTTCTTTTTCAAGATTATTTTGTCTAATCAACATCCCTTAGAATTCCATACGAATTTTAGGATGGATTTTTTCATTTCTGAAAAAAATAACTTTGGGATTTTGATAGGAATTGCACTGCATCTATAAATTGCTTTGGGTAGTATTGGCATCTTAAGTCTTCCAACCCATGAAATTGGAATGTCTTTCCAATAATTTGTATCTTCTTTAATTTCTTTTAGCAATGCTTTATAGTTTTCAGTGTAGACATGTTTTAAACTTTTTATTTGTATAAATTTTTAAAGGTTACTTTCCATTTACAGTTATAACAAAATATTGGCTATATTCCCCATGTGTACAACACATCCTTGAGCCTATCTTACACGCAATAGTTGTACTTCCCACTCCCTCACTCCTATACTGCCCCTCCCCACACACACTGGTAACCACTAGTTTGTTCTCTATATCTGTGAGTCTGCTTCCTTTTTTGTTATATTCACTAGTTTGTTGTATTTTTTAGATTCCACATATAAGTGATATCATACAATATTTGTCTTTCTCTGTCTAGCTTATTTCGCTTAGCATAATACCGTCCAAGTCCATCCATGTTGCTGCAAATGGTAAACTTTCATTATTTTTTATGGCTCAGTAGTATTCCACCATACATATATACCTCATCTTTATCCAGTCACCTGTTGATGGACACTTAGGTTGCTTCCATACCTTGACAATTGTAAGTAATGCTGCTATGAGCATTGGGGTGCATGTATCTTTTCAAATTACTGTTTTGGGGATTTGGGGATATATACCCAGGAGTGGAACTGCTGGGTCCTATGGCAGTTCTATTTTTAAGTTTTTTGAGAAACCTCCATACTGTTTTCCACAGTGGCTGCACCAATTTACATTCCCATCAACAGTGTACAAGGATTCCCTTTTCTCCACATCCTTGCCAACATTGGTTATTTGTGTTCTTTTTGATAATAGCCATTCTGACAAGTGTGAGGTGACATCTCTTTGTGGTTTTGATTTGCATTTCCCTGATGATTAGTGATGTTGAGCATCTTTTCATGTGCCTGTTGGCCATCTGCATTTCCTCTTTAGAAAAATGTCTCTTCAGTTCTTCTGCCCATTTTTTAATTGGGTTGTTTGTTTGTTTTCTTTTATGTTGAGTTCTATGAGCTGTTTATATATGCTGGATATTAATCCATTATAGGTCATATCATTTGCAAATATTTTCTCTCATTCAGTAGGTTGTCTTTTCATTTTGTCGATGATTTCCTTTGCTGTGCAAAAGCTTTTAAGTTTAATTAGGTCCCATTTGTTTATTTTTACTTTTATTTCCTTTACTTTAGGAGATGGGTCCCCAAAAAATATTGCTACATTTATGTCAGAGTGTCTGCCTATGTTTTCCTCTAGGAGTTTTGTAGTATCCAGTCTTGCATTTAGGTCTTTAATCCACTTTGAGTTTAGTTTTGTATAAGGTGTTAGAGAATGTTCTAATTTCATTCTTTTACATACAGCTGTCCAGTTTTCCCAGCACCACTTATTGAAGAGACTATCTTTTCTCCACTGTATATTCTTGCCTCCTTTGTCGTAGATTAACTGACCATAAGTGTGTGCGTTTATCTCTGGCCTCTCTATCCTGTTCTATTGATCTATGCATCTGTTGTTTTTGTGCCAGTACCACACTGTTTGATTACTATAGCTTTGTAGTATAGTCTGAAGTCAGGGAGCCTGATTCCTCCAGCTCCATTGTCCTTTCTCAAGATTGCTTTGGCTATTTGGGGTCTTTGGGTCTCCATACAAATTTTACAGTTTTTTGTACTAGTTCTATAAATAACGTCATTGGTATTTTGATAAGAACTGCATTAAATCTGTACATTGCCTTGGTTAGTATGGTCATTTTGACAATACTGATTCTTCCAATCCAAGAATACAGTGTATCTTTCCATCTGTTTGTGTCGTCTTCAATTTCTTTCATCACTGTCTTATAGCTTTCAGAGTACAGGTCTTTTGCCTCCTTAGGTAGGTTTACTTCTAGGTATTTTATTTTCTTTGGTGCGATGGTAAATGGAATTGTTTCCTTAATTCTTTCTGATATGTTGTTGTTAGTGTATAGAAAACACGGTATATTAATTTTCTATCCTGCAACTTATCTGAATTCACTGATGAGCTCTAGTAGTTTTCTGGTGGCATCTTAGGATTTTCTATGTATAGTATCATGTCATCTGCAAACAGTGACAGTTTTACTTCTTCCTTTCCTATTTGGATTCATTTTATTTCTTTATTAAATAAATATTTTATTTCTTTATACCAAAAAGATCATACACCATGATCAAGTGGGATTTATCCCAGGAATGCAAGAATTCTTCAGTATCTGCAAATCAATCAATGTGATACATCACACTAACAAACTGAAGAATAAAAACCATATGTTCATCTCAATAGATGCATAAAAAGCTTTTGACAAAATTCAACACCCTTTTATGATAAAAACTCCTCAGAAAGCAGGCATAGAGGGAACACACCTCAACAAAATAAATTCCATATATGAAAACCTCACAGCTTTTCAACAGTGAAAAGCTGAAAGCATTTCCTCTAAGATCAGAAATAAGACAAGGATGCCCACTCTCGCCATTTTTATTCAACATAGTTTTGGAAGTTTTAGCCACAGCAATCAGAGAAGAAAAAGAAATAAAAGGAATCTATATAGGAAAGGAAGAAGTAAAACCATCACTGTTTGCAGATGACACGATAGTACATACATGTTTTAAATTTTAAACACAAAAATTCCAAGTGGTCACTCATAATAAAGTACCTTGAGTTGTTACTTTAACTTTATAATCATTGAGCTATTGTTGCTTACTTCAAATCTGTTGTTTAAATGCAGGAATTATTACCTCAGGAGTTGGAGACAGAAACTGTGCTAGAAGACAGCTTGAACCACAACCAATTCACTCTTGAAATAAATGAGGTCTATATACAGAGAGAGCTGATTATATAATGGAGAATTCTCCAAATTAACTTCTATGTAGAAGACCTTTTTAAAAATAAAGGATAAGTAATTAAAATGTGCCAATCTGCAGCTAAGGTATATACATTATTAAAACTCAACAGTGACTGCAGCAATTGTTTATGATTTAGACCAGCATCAAGATTTGTCTAAGAGTACTGTATCACTAACATTGCTTGGAACAGCCAGATCTTGGTGATAATAGCAAGCAGGTTAATATTATTATTATCATTGTCACCATCTTTAAATTCTCAGAAAATTCATAGCTTGATTGCCTGTACCTGGGGAGGACTTCTCTCACCACCCAGCTTTAGTTCACCCTGGCATTAGGCCTCAAAGAATTTAAGTTTGGGAGCTAGCAGGCTATTAGTATCCTGTGTAAAGTATCCTTTAATGACTAGATAGGTTATCTTGCACCCTTCAGCATCAGTCATCTGCTGCTCTGCTTCTAGAGTTCCTGCCACTCTCCATTCTTCTCCTGGCTGTCTCATGGCTTCTGCTTACTACCTTACCTGACCATCTTTCAGCTTCTACCCCTACTGTGAACTGCTGTCTGAATATGTTTTCTTGCATTCCAGCCACCCAAAGAAGATCCAATAATAAGGCATTGTGTACCAGGCCCCCACAAGCTGTTAGGCAGTCTGTAGGGTGATTGCCTTTGAGCCAGACACCCAGTCCTGTGCAACCACTGATGGCAAGAGTGGCAGGGCCATGTGGTCAGTTTTCCTTAGGAGGAGTCTGGGCAAGGCAGGCATTCAGATTGGTTCCTCTCCAAAACACTTCTTTTTTTTCCCCTTTTTCTTTCTTCTTCCCTTTCCCAGCTCCTATGAATTCTTTGTTCTCTGGTTTCTCTCTTTACCTTTCCCCTCCTTCCTCTCTATGACAATCTCTTTCTCTCTCTCTCTCTCTCCCTCTCCCTCTCCCTCTCCCTCCCTCTCTCTCTCTCTCTCTCTCTCTCTCTCTCTCTCTCTCTCTCTCTCTCTCTATATATATATATATATATATATATATACACATACATACACACACACACACACACACACACACAGATATGAAGCTTCACGAATTGATATTCACTGCCCACTCTGTAAAAATCTTAATTTTTTTCCTTTAGAGCATCAGGCCTTTTATGCTTAACTAAAAGCAGAAAAAAATTGGTTAACTTAACTCAACATCCTTTAAGCAATTCCAAATTGGCTTTTGGTTTTTATTATATCATGCTTTAAAATCTAATCCTTTAACCATTTATGAGTAAATTTTTCCCCCAAAAAAATCATAATTTGTGAAACTTACTAAACAGTCTCTTTCAGTGTAAGCAGTAAAATTTCAGGAAGAGTGCTTTATTTGAGAAAAGAAGTGTCAGAACTTACTGCTCCAAAGCCCCTCTGAGAACTATTCATCGTTTTAGCATTTTAAAAGCTGTTTTGTTTTCATTTTTACTCCCACGTATCCTATTGGGTTGGCCAAAAAATTCGTTCAGGTTTTTCATAGGATCTTATGGGAAAACCTGAATGAACTTTTTGGCCAGCCCAATACTTTGCTTTCTTTCCAGGTTGGAGGATATGATAGGGAGGAGTACCCACATTAAACATGATAAAGAAGAGCAGTGGAGAGATTATCAGCCCCACTCACACAGCAGGTTGATAGCACTGCCCTGATCAGCAGTTTCCTGTACTCCAATACCTCTTTCTATTTTTTTTTTTCTGAAAAGAAAATCAAATTTAACAAGAAAGCTTTATAAAAATTGTTTTAAAAACATCATCCCACCTTCCTAACATTAATTTCAAATTTTATATATCTCCTCCCACATGCATAAGAATTTTTACCTAGCTACAATTATAACCAGGGACACATTGCTCTTTTATTTCCAGCAGAAGGTAAATTTTATATATCTCCTCCCACATGCATAAGAATTTTTGCCTAGCTACAATTATAACCAGGGACACATTGCTCTTTTATTTCCAGCAGAAGGTGGACAAGAAGCTTTGCTATGTGGCTGTAGGAAGGTGCCCAAACGCTTCTTCAATACTTTGTGCAATCTAGCTCCACACCACTATGTCTAACAGGTCACAAATATTTATCAATAACACATGGTCTAAGCTTTAGGAGTTCACAACCTAGTGAGAGAGGAGACAACCTAATGTACTGTTGTTCTTCCAAATGGCCATTGCCAATCCCTTCACCTTTTCCTTCAGTCCGTCCAAAGCAGTAAGGACAGAAGAGACTATCAATCAGCCAACAGTCAGAGCCCTCTGAAAACCCCTGCAAACCCTTCCTTCCTGTCAATCAGGAGTTAATTCTAAGGACTTCAAGTTCTCCCCAACCCTGCCAGCTGTCAGAAGACATTTTTTTCTGATAAAGCCTCCACCCTCTCTGCAACTCTCCCTTTTCCACATTCTGGTCTCTCCCTGGGATGCCTCCCTGGCCCCTCCTCCTTTCTCATGGCACTTCTTGCTTTTCCCTCTACAGTGGGGCTTAGCCCACTGTAGTTTAAGGTTGGAAGCTAGCAGGCTATCAGTATCCTGTGTAAAGTATCCTTTAATGACTAGATAGGTTATCTTGCACCCTTCAGCATCAGTCATCTGCTGCTCTGCTTCTGGAATTCCTGCCACTCTCCACTCTTCTCCTGGCTACTACATCTTCCTTCAGTGTAGTACAGAGGTTAAACTCAACTACCTACAAGAGTCAGGCAGGACAGTTGGTGTTCCTTTGACTTTGTCTGCATATTAAGTATATGGGAACATTCTCTACTTTTACAAAGAAACATGCTCTACCTTGTTCCACCTTGAAACATATGGCCTTTAGTCAACCTTTAACTTTTACAATTTTTGCCAGAGATAGGGTTACATTAGGATGGGACTCATTTTCCTCCTAATTCTAACCTAAGAAAAATAACAGGGCAAGAGTGTGGTTAAACTGCCAATAGACAATGTCAGTAAGTGGTGGGGCACAGCTTGGAGTCAAATTAGTTTACAGATTAAATTATAGTAGCTTCACAGAGTTTTCCAGAGTGGCTAAGAAATTTTTCCAGTAATCTTACTACAAGTCTTTGTTCAGAGGAGAACTTGGAAAGTATGATTAGCATGCCCACACACAAAAACATCACTATGATGAAAACAAATCTTAGTATGTGAGTCACTTCTCTTAACACTGCCCTGTGCCTTTTTTAAGCCTGAGGAGCCCCACCCAGAGAATTTTTCATACCTTTGGACTCTAACAATCTGGGACCCTCCCCTCCCCCCAACCCTCCATCAGCATTTACGTTTTTTTCGTAACTGTATGTACGTCTGCTTTCCCTGTATGAGCAGAGACTGTATCTCTTCTCTGTATCACCAGGTCTGGCACAGTGCCTAGCAAACAGTTGGCAAAGCAAGGGTTATTGCATAACCTACTACCATCATCCAAATAATAGCTACCATTTCCAGAGCACTTACTATGTAAACTAAAATAGTTGTGGAAACATATGCAGCTAATAACTGGTTGTTTTGGCCTCGAAGTTGGGAGCTCATCCCCAAAAAGGAACACTCTAGGCACAATGGCAGCAGTAACTACTTATGGTTTACCTACATTACCCTGGAGGCTTTCCCAGACCAGACCACCCAATAGAAGCAGCACCTCAGTTACCCTCTAGCACATAATCTTATTTTCTCTGAATAGGATTTACTACTGTCTAATATATTCTTGGTTAAATAGGTATCCCTCACTATAATGAAAGCTCCAAGAGAACAGTCATCTTGGCTACCTTGTGCTTGGCACATAGAAAGTAAATAAATGAATCTAAACTTCCCACTTCCTTGGGTGGCAGAGTTGACTTGCACACAATAGATCACAATATGTTTTAAAATTTATATTTAAACTTCAGGATAATTGTGTTGAATATCTTATGGTTCATAATGAACTCTGGGAGTGGAATAAAAATAAAAGTTTGGTCACATTCCCCCAAGCACTTACTGATATGGGTGCTGGAATTTTTGCTGCAACAAGAAAGCCACTTCCTCTGACGCAAGGTGCCCCACATGCTTGGGTCTTGCCACATCCTTTGATACAGAAATCAGGATGGCTAGGCTGGCTGGGGCGCTCAGGATGCCAGACGCTCACACTAACAGAGCGGGGAGTGCAGGGGTCGCCAGAACCCTCTGCCAGGAGTCGGCCGTGAGTGGGTGTGCAGGAAGGTAGCAGCGGATTCGTGTGGCTCCTCAGGGCGGCTGTCCGCCTTGGGGCTCCCATTCCTACTGCGTTCCGCTTCCTTTACTTCCAAAGCCCAGAACGCACCCCCAAGCCTCCAAACGGCGACGTCACTGAGTTCCCTGTCACGTGAGGAGAGAATGATACTGTCCACAGGCTCCCGGCAGGGCAGAGGCCTGGCGAGGTGCCGGACCCGGCACAGGGCTGTCCTCCCCTAGCCCAGTCCCAGACTCCCGCCGGTTCCGGACTCTCGCTCCCGCCCACGCCAGCCGCGGCCCCGCCCACCCCGCCCACGGCCTGGCCCCGCCCCTTGTCCCGCCCATCGCTCCCGCCGCGACTCCGTCTATCTAGGCTTTCCTTTGGTCCCGCCCACCCCCGCCCCTCCCGTCCCGCCCCTGGAAGCCCCATTTATTCCGCCTCCCAGCACACACGCCGGAACCAGCCAGCTGGTGGTTGTCGCCGTTGCGCCTAGTCCTCCTTCCGTGTCATCGCTGTCGCCATGCCCGGAGGGCTCCTTCTCGGGGACAAGGCTCCCAACTTCGAGGCCAATACTACCATCGGCCGCATCCGTTTCCACGACTATCTGGGAGACTCGTAAGTGGCCACCTCTTCACCCTACCCTGACCTCGGGTTACGCCCGGACTCAGGGGTGCCTTCCCTTGTTTCTCCCTTCCGTCCTCCTCACCGCTCAGCCCCCTGCTCGCCGCCCGCCTCCTCCCTGCACCAGTTCCTGCACGTGCCTCTCGTTGTGTGGCTTCTGCCCCGCGGCGGCCGAGCGCTGCTGGCTGGCCCCGACCCTCCGGCCCGCCCTCCGCCGGCCATTGGATCCTCTCTCGCCTTCCGTCCCCCGCGTGGCTGGGCCGGCTCCGGAGTGAGGAAGGGGGAGGGGAACAAAATTGGGACCGCGCAGGTCCCGGGTTCGGGAGGCCGGTGCGGAGGAGAGCTCGTCTGTTTGCCTCTGTTTGGTAAACTGTGCAAGTAGTATGGTCCAGCCGAAGGCCGGAGGGGGCAGGGGCCGGGCAGCATCGGCGGTCAGTTCCCCGGTACTCGTGCCCAGGGTCGCACCTCCTCCCTCCCTCCGTTCTGGAATTTGCTCCCTGGGGAAGGTTGGTGTCCAAAGCCAGAGTCAGAGGACACTGCTACTGGCTGAAGGTTCAGGAAGGGCCCAGCGTGTTATGTGAGGGTTCTACTTGCTGCAGTGGTATTTGCAGTCTTCTCAGCACAAAAAATTTGAAACCACCAGGTGCCAGATAGTGGCTGAAAGACTTTTTGCCCAGAACCTCCCCCAGCTGCTAGAATGTGATTTGATAACAGCTTTGGGAGGAACCCAGAACACTCTGTATGTGTGTGTGTGTCCTTCATTCCAGAACTTGCAACACCTTGAGGGAAGGGCTTTCTGAGGTTGTTCAGTTGCAGTGGGCATGGATAGCCAAGCACCTGGACACCCGTACCTTCCCCTTTGAGACCCTTTTGTTTCACTGCAGAGTGCCTCTCACTGCCCCTTCCCCCTTCTGCCTTGCTTCCAGCCTCAGGTAGACTTGCCAAATTGGTGACCCATGATCTAGCCTGGCAATCATACCTTTATGCCTAGGAGTATATTGGCGTTACTGTGGTTGTACAGCTCCTGAATCAGCAAACTTTAAGTTGATTAGATTTAATGTGAAACATCCCAGATGTGTCTAGTTACATTATAGTTCTGGAGTTCCAGTGGCCCCACTACACTGTGGTCTAAGGTGTTAGAATTCCTTCTTGCTTTGTATCCCTTTTATATACAGTGTCCAGGTACATATATTACACACAGAGGGTGCAGTTTATGAGATTAATCAAGGATTGGACAGGCCTGTGCAGAGCACCTGGAAGAGATTCTTATACCTTAGGCCTAACCAACCCCTTACCGCCCCTTAAATCCATTTGCCAGCTACTGATTAAGGGAAGAGCTAAGTTTTTTGCAAGAGAGGACTAGGCTAGAGAAAGGATGAGAAATGAACATTCAGGCAGTAAAGGCAGGGAAAGAATTCAGAAATACAGACTATGCCCAGTCTCATACTCAGAATTTAGGTATTAGTATTTCTCCAAAACTCGATGGGATTTTTAGATAATGTTCCTTCCCATTCCTGCCTACAGCCCTCACCCTCATAAAACAAAATTTTCCCAGAACTCTTAGGTTGCAAATAAATATTAATATAAAGCATATTTACTGTAGCAATAGTTATAAATGATGTCACTATTTAAGCTAACCCTATTTGTTTGGGACTTTTTTGTTGTCATTTATTGTCCTCGATCTATCTTAATTTGACTAAAAGTGGTACCTTCTCAGGGAGCCATAAGTAGGAAGATGAGAAAACTATCTGCATCTAAACAAAAATATACAAGTCTGCCTTGGGTCAGGCATGGGATAGTACTATTTCCTGCCCTACCCCGAAAATAAGTTTGAGCCCTTTATATCATTGTAATACATGGATTTTTGCCTAATATAATTTTTCCAAACTCCATTCTTAATGTGATTTCAATTCATACGATCAAATTTTGATCCAGGTGTGTTCTGGAGAAAATTAAAATAATTTCAAACGTTACAGGTTCTACCCTGCCCCTGACAACTGGAAACAACTAAGGGGTTTGGGTGCTGCATTTAGTGAGTTTATTGAGCCCAGTCACTGTTTCTGTATGTGTGGGGTATAAGCAGCTTCTTCACAGTACATCTTCACCAAACAAAACATGGGTTTTCCCTGGGTTTTCTGGGGCTTAGTGAGTGGGGACCCCTCCCTTAAATGAAGACACCTTTTGGCTTTTGAAAATGAGGAAAAAGGAAAGGGGATAATGTAATTGTATTCCTCTGAAGAGCAGCAGTAGGGAGACTTAGAGGAGAGGCAGGCCACAGTAAGACATTCCCAGAGTTTATCCTGTTCCTAGCCATGTGGCAAACTAGAGTTTTGGCTTCTGGGAGAGGGGAGGATGTGAAGTGGCCTCAAACGAGTTCCTTAACATGATTCAGCAATACAGTCTCCTGATTCACAATGGAAAGAGAATGCCTGATTTTTCTAATTAATCACCTCTTTAACAATACAGGAAGAAGTGCCCTGCTCATTTTTTCTCAAGTTCTGGAGACTTTCCTTAAGTCTCATCTGACCCTTAAACAGATCCTTTACCACAGACTCTAAGGCCTACATTTTACTCATAGCTAGCTTATTTCAAAACATACTTAATGTCTTATTGCCCTTTATCAAAAGTAAACATACCACACCCCTCCACAATCTTAAAAATATTACCCCTCTCTTCCCAGTCTTGCCATAGGGCCATCCATCCTTTTTGTAAGAAGGTCTTTTCCTTTCCTGAAACCTTGGGAGTTGAGTGGCAAATGTAGCCGGGAATTAGGTACCTTGTCTCTGCTTTCTTCTTTGTGCTTCAGAAAACTTGGCAATCTTTAGGGAAGTCAGCTTGGCTTCTAGGCTAGAGTTAGTCATCTACTAGTTTAGGATCCTGCTTTAATGTTGTTAAGTCAACAGGAGTGTGGAAACTGTGTGTTAGGTTTTCCTTTTCAGTCGAAAGAGTAGTTTCTGTTGCCCAGGAGAAGGAAACAGTACTCCAAAGTTCTTGGTGACTTTTAGCTTGAAATGTGCTTAAAACTTACACGAATTTAACCTTAGGCAATGATGATTTAGATATTAGTATTTCCCTAAGAATCTGTAGTTGTAGAAATCGACATTGGAGGCTATCATTTTCTACCCACTTGGTCTAACGCAAAAAGAATAATAAACTGCAAATGAAGAGATAGGTAAAACTCTTAAAATGCTGTTGTTTGGTCAGGGTACAAATATTGGGTGTCCTATTTAGCAGGTTAGATCAGTAAACTAGTTTTACAGAAGTTTTTATATCTGTTCACTTCAAAGAACCAAGTGTCAGCTTTAATTTTACATATAAATAGAGGATAGAAGCCTATTTATTTCAGATTACATAATCTGTTTATTATTGTAGTCAGGCATTGGTCTAGATTCAGGGCATATTGGAACATCCATTACTGGAGGTGAATGTCAGCATATCTGTGCTTAGAAAAAAATGTAGAAAGAGTAAAAAGAAAAAAAAATTATTTCAATAAGTACTTGGTTTGAGTAGCACAGATTTTATTAGCTGAAAAGGACTCAGGGTGGCTCTAGAGTTATTAAAGGAGGCAGCATCCTTACAGTCTTTTTAAATATTTATCATGTTGAATTTCATATCTTTGATTGAATTGGGCTTTAAACATAGGCTTTTCTGGAGATAAGAAGATCAAAAAGCATTCCTCAGCAGAAAAGTTTAAAAGTGATTGTCTTCATAAGCACTCATTTGAAAAAGAAAGTCATTTTTGATCTAGGATTTGTGATTTTTCATTGTACGTGATGCTGGTGATAATCTATTCATTCAACTGTGACCTTCTTTTCCTTCATTCAGATGGGGCATTCTCTTCTCCCACCCTCGGGACTTTACCCCAGTGTGTACCACGGAGCTTGGCAGAGCAGCAAAGCTGGCACCAGAATTTGCCAAGAGGAACGTTAAGATGATTGCCCTTTCAATAGACAGTGTTGAAGACCATCTTGCCTGGAGCAAGGTACAGTGCCCGTTGGCATATGCTTTGAGGTTACAGATTAAGCTATAAATTTTATAGAGTAGCTTGGTTTTTTGAGGTGAAGGTACAAGTAAGGCTCAGATTCAGCCTTCACTGATTATTTGAAAGTCTGACTTGGACTGCACAGTGACCTCCACCTTGCTAAATCCAGTGGTCAGTTCTCAGCCCCCTTCTTTCTTGGCTTCCAGGACACCACTTCTCTAGCTGTTCCTGCTCATGTGCGGCATGAGCTTCCTCATCTCCCGGCTCCTAATACTGAATATATGCTGGAGTTGCCCTGGACTCACTTCTTGGACGTCTTCTCTTTTTATCTACATTCTTCACCTTGGTAAACTCATCCACCCACATCTCTATGCTATGATTCCCAAATTTCCATCTCTAGGCCAGACTCTGCTGGCTTCCAGATTGGTGAAACCACCGCCTACAGCATCTCCCCTGGGATGTCCTATCACCTCAAATCCAGCATGTCTAAAACGGGGCTCCTGTTCTTAATCCCGGGGGTCTTACTCATCTCAGCTAATGGCATCTGTATTTTTGTAGTTGCTCAGGCCAAAAATCCAGGAGTCATCCTTAATTCCTCTGGTGTTTTCACTTCACATGTCTGATTCATCAGCTAACTTGCCTGCTCTACCTTCAAAATATATCCAGAATCCTGTTTGGAAGACTTTTTCCCCAGGGATCTTTGTGGCTTGCCCTCACGCCTTTCAAGTCTCAATTCAAATGATACCCATTAAGGCCACCCTTGCCCTCCTTATCTAAAATTATAACTCCCCTCTGTACTCCCCATCCTCCCCTGATTTGTCTCCTTAGCACTTGTCACCGTCTAAAATACTCTGCACATTGCTGATTTCGTTTGTTTGTTTCTCCCCACCAGAGTGGAGGCTCAGCAGGGCAGACTCCTGTTTCGTGCACTGCTGGAACAGTGCTCAGTACTCAGGACCTCCTAGGCAGGCAGGCAGTCTGTATTTGTCAAATGAATGAACTGAAGGACCTGTGTACTCCCAACAAAAGGATTTACTTGGATAATAAATGTGGTGGTCTAGATTTAACTTGAGAACATTTTAATGACTTTGCTACAGTGTCTACTAAATAATGATAGGGAACTTTCAAAGGATGCTTACTGTGCACTAGGCACTATGTCGAGCACTTGACATGCAACTGAATATACGATGTAGTACTGACTTGTGAGCTGGCCACCTGGGGCTGCATCCCATGCCACTTTATACCAGTTAATTCTAAGTGTCTGAGATTAGAAGAATCATGTATAGGAGAAAAGGGAAGGCATTTCTCTTTCTTGAGGTGGATTGTTTTCATTCCTTACACTTGGCTGTGAATGGTCATTGGCATTTCCACAGTATCTCACAGGCAGTTTCTCGTTAGTTTCTGGGAGCAGCCCTGTAGGGGAGGTATATGGTTCCTGCTCCCAGCTTTTCAGATGAGAGTACTTTTTTCACCCAGGCAGTTGGAAGGACACACTAAAGACTTCCCTGCAAGAAAATGGTGGCAGTGGGATTTGAACCCCAAACTAATACTCTCTTTGACACTAGATGATAGAGAGTAGGAATTTGCTTGATTTTAGTATAAAGCCAAAGCATATTGTTCTTTGCTTTTCATGGGTGTAATGTAGTGCCTATCATGCAAATGGCAGGGTTGAAAATTACTGCAGAGCAATCATTGCAAGTACAGGTGGCTGAAGGAAGAGTTTATAGCCAATTATATAATACCCTTCAAAGTATAGGAACACACCCAGGTTCATTTTCACTGGTGAGCTTGTGCCCTAGAATTTTCAAAACTGTGATTGCATTAAATAGGAAATAAGTCCCAACTTTCAGAAGCAGTGTCCAAACTTTGACACACAACTGGTTACGTAGGAAACCTCAAGGTGCCTCTAGTATGAAACCATATTGATTGTTATTTTAGCTGTGGCGACCTGATAGACCGCCAGTGACAGCAGAAGGGAGGTTAAGCTAATAAAATTAAGAAACATGTTAAAATTTGTTGTTATCCATTTCAAAGTTCATGAATGCCACTTTTATCCTATGGCATCTCTGTTGAGAAATCCACAAAGGTTCATATCTGCTATGCCATCAACTCCTGTTTTACTTTCAAGGCTCCACATAATAAATTGACCTTATTCCAGCTTTAACGCCTCTTTTTCACTACTTCCTAAAACTCTACCCAGATAAATTCCTCTTTCGCCAGTCAACAGTTTATGCTCAGATTTGCCTACATGTTTCAGTAATATTGCTCCCCCTCCCTGGAATGCCTTCTTTTGCCCTGTGAAAATCTTATCCACCCTTCAAAGGCCCAGGTAAAAGTCATACGCCTTTCTTGAAGTCTCTCCTAACTCCAGCAGTCTCACAAATGGGGATGCTGGTGTACTTCAGCATTTGCCATTTACATATTACCGTCTTGCGTTTGTTGCTACTTCTTACGGAAATCATCCAACTAAATTAGAAGTTCCTTTAAAGGCAGGAACCGTGTCTTCCTCATCTGCATCCCACACGTACTTACCATAATGCTTAGCCCACCTTAAATGCAATGTCAACACCAGATCAAATAACGAAGCTAGATCTTTTTTTTTCCCCCAAAACTTCACAGAATAGAAAAATGGATGAAGTTTTTAACTAGGGGAGGAAGGGATAGAGAGTGGAAGCAAGTACATTATTGTCCTTTAGTTCAGACTTGGAATGCTTTGTTTTTATGTGGATTTCACCCTAGTGTAAATTCACCTCTGCCTTTTCACCCATTTTTACCTTTGACTTGTCCTTGAAGTGAATATTCAACTCTCCATTCTTGTGTTTGCTTTAAGTTTTGTGTTTTCTTTTCATGTCTTAATATCTTTGTTACAGTAGCTTAATGTCTGAGTCAGGGTGCTTTTGAGGCAGGGGCCAGATCTATAAAATTATCTTTGCATGTGCTTTAATTTCTGGATGTGAACTCATTGCTACTGATGGTTTTTATAGTATTTGGGTACGCATAGGTACCCTGGATTGAAGTCTAACTCTATATTATTCAACTTTTAAAGAGTTTAATGCTGCTTTCTCAGAGCAGTAAACGCATGCTGAATTTTAAGAGACTTGGGCATGAGAAGGCTCTAGGTTATAACCTAAGTACTACACCCTACCGTTATTCCTGTCAATGAGCAGTTGGGATGAGGAGTGTTCATTCATTAATTTTCTTATTAAAATAGCTTAGAGAAATTATGATGATTATGGTCCTCTCTTCCCTGTCTTACAAGACAATGACTGTTAACTGATTGAATTCAGAGGATATGCCTGGTTTAGTTTCCTCTTTTCTCTCTCCCCTGCATTTCAGGATATCAATGCTTACAATGGTGATGAGCCCACAGAAAAGTTACCTTTTCCCATCATTGATGATAAGAATCGGGACCTTGCCATCCAGCTGGGCATGCTGGACCCAGCAGAGAAGGACGAAAAGGGCATGCCCGTAACAGCTCGTGTGGTGAGTTGCATACATCCATTACATAGTCATTGTGACTGACCAGGCTACATATGTCCAAGTAAATGCTTGGACCAACTAAAGGAAATGGGGGACTATGTCCAATTAGGATACAAGTGTCCTGGTGGCACTCTCACTTCTTATCTAAATGCTGGTACAAAGTAAAATTTTTCAGCTAAACTTTTAAACTGCTTAATTCACCGCTTTTGAAAATACATAAAAATAGTTATTCTAGGATGTCACCTAAAATTGAGAAATCTTTTTCTGTAGTCCTCCTGACAGCCCACTCTTTGAGGCGGTGGGTCATAGCCTTCTTCGTAAGGCATCCCTGGTTTTGAATTCTTATTTGTTCTGTCCTTACCCACTAGGGAACAAACTTATTCCCACATCTGCAAAAATATACAACAATTTGAGGACCAGGATCAACTCCCATTAGTATTATTTTTATGATAATCTTCCGTAGTTAACATAGTACCTTCCTGAGGCCTTTCCTGGATTCAGTTCGCAAATCAGTGTTTCTTGCTGAGACAGCCAGAGCCAAATATAATTTCCTTCAAGTTTAGAAATATAACATGGAGAAGAAAATCATGTCTACTCCAGCCACCCGGTTTGTTTGGTGTATCTTTCTAGATATTTGCAGATTTCTGTTGTTGTTTTGTTATACCCTTGAACATTTTTAATGACTTAAGAGCCTTCTGAGAGGCTTTAGTATCAAAAACATTCAAAGAGTTCGTCCTGTTTATGTGTCTGTGTGCTTTGCAGGTATTTGTTTTTGGTCCTGATAAGAAGCTAAAACTGTCCATCCTCTACCCGGCTACCACTGGCAGGAACTTTGATGAGATTCTCCGAGTAATTATCTCTCTGCAGCTGACAGCAGAAAAGAGGGTTGCCACCCCAGTTGATTGGAAGGTAAAGGTGTTAAAAGGGCAGATACCCAGCTTGCCTGGAAGGCATGTGGGGCCAGTCTCTCAGTGGCTACCTCCAGGGTCAGTGTTATGTGGGGCTCTTGTTTCTGGCATGCAAGTACACTGGGAGGGCTTTTCCTCCTGGCTGAGTTTAAGATTTGCTGAGAGGCCATTTTCAGGGTCTTTAACCCCTTTTATATAAACTCCCTGTATTTCTAACTTTTAGATTATTTGGACAAATTAATTGGTCAGAATCATTCCTTTTCCTAGTAAAAGGATTTTTTAAAAAACCTTTAACTCTTCCCTGATGGCAAAATATTTATAGCAGAACCTAGACTGGCCACTTAAGTCGTGGATATAAACCTATGTGGTGTATTAATGTCTTGAAACATTTCATTTCTCTTAAGCTTCAGTCTTTTAAACCTATGTAGAATTCTCTGAAACCTGTTCATGAACTTTTAATCTCTAAGATTCCTGACATATGTAGGACATGGATAATACCACAAGACTGTCTTAACATTGCTACATTTTTTTAATATGCTAACCTGAACACCTGGTTTTGTTATTTTGTTTCTTCTGACAGGCAAACCATTTATATTCTGTTTCCATTCTTTGACCATATGTTTATTGAGCGCAGACAGTAGACACAGGGATGCAGCAATGAACAATCAGTGTAAAGTCCCTGCCCTCATAGAACTTAAATTCCAGTTGGTAGAGACAAACAATAAACAAGTTTATAGTATATTAGGTAACGATAAGTGCGACAGAGAGTAATCAAGGAGAGGTGGGGAGAAGGGGAGCACAGGTGGGAGGGTTGGTTTTATATTTGGCTGTCAAGAAAGGCCCTTCTCTGAAGGGACCTTTGGGAAGGACGTGAAAGAAGTCAGAGACCAAGTCACGCATATTTAGGAGGGAAGAGCACGGCAGGCTTGAAGGAACAGCTAAGAAGCTTTTCTAATAGTGAGCTTGGCATGTTCAAGGAATAGGAGAGCCACCGTGCTGGAAAAGCAGCAGCAGGAGGTGGGGGGAGAGGCCAGGGATGGGAGAGGAAGCCGGATTCAGTCACGCAGGGCAATGATAAGGACTTAGGTGGCAAGCCATTACTAGATTTAAAACAGGACTATTTCTTGTTAAGGTGGGGAAATACTTCCCTTCCCAAAGTGTCAAAGATCAACTTGCGAAAACAAAATTCCTCAGAGGGGATAGAGCAAAGGAGATTTGATTATTCTCATCAGCAACTGTAGCTACTTTTCTGAAGTTAATTATTGCCTTTAGCCTTCACTATAAGATTGAATTTCACCATTCACAATGTCTTTTCAATAGAATGGAGACAGTGTGATGGTCCTTCCAACCATCCCTGAAGAGGAAGCCAAAAAAATTTTCCCTAAAGGAGTCTTCACCAAAGAGCTCCCATCTGGCAAGAAATACCTCCGCTACACCCCCCAGCCATAGGCTGGCTCTCCACGGAGTTGGTGCTGGAGCTGCTCACTGAGCACCGTGAGCCAGAGGATGCCAGCTGCCCATCATGTTTTCCTGCAGCAGTACCATAAAAACATCCTGGTGTGATCACAGCCAAGGTCTTTAGGTTGCTATACTACTGGCTTATTAAATGAAAATGGCACTACAAATTCCTTGGGATTCTTTGCTCTGTGCCTTTAGCAGCATTCTCTTCTGTTCATATATCTTAACATTCTCTGCTGACTCTCTTTGAAATCTGAGGCTCATCCTGTTGGATCTCTGCAGGGTTTATGACCAACAAGGTGGTATCAGTTTATGGTTGAAAAAGCCTGCTTTGCTCCATCATAGAATGAGTTATCAGGTTTTTTCAGCTGTTCTAATCAAATCCTCTCTTCTGTTACCCATTTTGGGAAGGAATAGAACTTGGGGTTCAGCTTCCTCTGTACATATCTACATATGTAACCTAAGAACTGAGTAACCCAGATGTTCTTCAATATTTCATGTTTTGATCACAACTGGGGGCAAAACCTTTTCAATTCTGTAATTTTCCAATAGATAACTGAAGGATGAGCAGGGGGAAGGAATCTTTAAGTATTTTGCTATCAAGAAAATTTTTCAATAAATTTCTATTGAAAGTGGGAAGCTACAGAAAAGGTTCCACTTGCCTGCCAGGGAGGTGTACCAGAGGCATGAGCAACACGACAGTGCCAGGTGCCTTTCAGAGTATTTCTGGATGTCAGTTGGCTCTACGATGAAGTGCACATGAAAGGGCACACCTTGGGAAGAGGGGAGAGGGTGACTGAAAATGTTTTATTATAGATTTATTCTTGCAGTGGGGGAGGGGGACTATTTTCTGAATTTTACTTCTTAGTGATCAGCAAGTAAATCCTTTGTTAAAACGTGATCAGAAAATTCTGTTGTCACATTTTCTAGTACTAGTTCGGACTCATGTCCTGAGGGCAAATGTTTCCTTGCTAGATTTGACATGCTTTTCTCCAAAGACAGACACATAAAATTTCATATAATGAAAATGGAGGAGCGGCTGATGAAGATGTGATTCCAGGGACTTCCCTGGTGGTCCAGTGGTTAAGACTCCGCGCTTCCACTGCAGGGGGCACGGGTTTGATCCCGGGTCGGGGAACCAAGATCTCACGTGCTGCCCAGTGCGGCCAAAAATAAAGTAAAATAAAATGTGTTTCCTTTGCTTTGTAAAACAAAATAGAAAAGAAAATGTATTCCACCCCATCTCTTGGCCTACTTTGCTCCTTCATGTTACTTGCCTGGGTCCTGTGGAATTTGTGACCCCCACTACAAAGAACTCTCCTAACCTGATACCTTAAAGGGAGTCCTAGATTTAAGAATATGAATCTTGAGGATAACGGGACATCTTTTGCTTTTCTGGAAAGAGCGCTAAGTATTCTGAACTCATAGTCTCTCAGACTTATTATGCTGTGCTAAGTCCTAGGTTTAGAAGGAAGTGTCCCATACCTGGTATAGTCTCTTGCATGTAGCCCTCTATACTTTTACTGAGTATAATAATGTAAAAGCTGATCCCTGGTGCCATGTTTTAGAGAAGTCAGTAAGCTTTTAGTTTCCTTGATTTCTGCACATGTAAAATTTGGGTGACACTAAGAAGGTTGAGAAGGAAGGTGAAAATTCCAAGTTACGTATCCTGGTGAATGGTGGTCTGAAAGAGACTTAAAGGACTGGCATCTTGCTGTCATCTCTTATCCAAGTCACTCTATGTTTTGGCCTTAAAGAACTAAGACTATCTGGTTCTCCTTAGCACATCTCTTCTGAACTAATCCCTGAATCCTCGCATTCTGTCACCTCCCTAACTGTGAGGTTCCGCACTGCTGTCTTCCCTTGGCTATTTGCCTTCTTCAGCCCTTGTCTCTCGGAGAGTCTCGCCTCAACTTTCTTTTATGGTGACAATTCAAAGTCTAAGTCTCCAACGTTAATTATTCAAACTTGAGTCTTATCTTTACTGATCGATGGAACATTGGCCATTGAATTTATAAATTCAAAATCAAATTATCAGTTCTTCCCCCAATAAATCTATTGCCCCTTTTATCACTCACTCAGGCACCCAAACTTTGGTGGGCTATATCTACTCGACCCACATAGGTGCTGCCACTGTGAAAACGCTGAAAAGCTCAAGGAAAAGGGAGGTCATGTACCCGCAAAATGATCTCTGGTTCTATCATGAAGCAGCCATGAAGCCATAAGACTGTGAAAGTATTCTTCTCCAAATATAAAATGTTACATAATGAATATGCATTGCCATAGTATAGTATAGTATATTCTTAATATACTATGGGGCTTGGAGAGGAGAGTTCCCCTTTCCAGGATTGTTGCTCTGTTTTCATAGGGAGAACAGATTTAATAAATCCGAAGATTTATTAACTGTAAGTGAATTATACAGCCACTGTGGCTACGAGAGAAGCATAGGAATTTGAGAGGCAGTCCACCATGTGCCTTCTCAGACAATCAGCAAATGTTCTGGCTAGAAGAGATGGTCATCTAAGATTAGCAAAGTGATCAACTTGAGGCTCCTGTGTGGTCTTGCCAGAAGTCTGACCTCCCCTCCAACCTCTACCCTAAGGGTAGGAATATGCATTAAGAAGCTCAGGAAAGGGTAAGGAGCCAGAATGGCTGTGTCTAAAGGGCCAAGTCAAGATGCCAATTGGATGCAGTGAACTGGCACAGTGATTTACTCCATTTGACCCCTCCACTTTGGGGCAATGCAAATTGAGGAAGTACAGCTTTGATTCAAGCTTAAAGGGTGCATTAACTAGTTAAGAGGTCATTGCCACCTTCTTCTCAGTGATTGGTTCAGAAATGGGCATTGAGACACAAATAGAAGACCAACAGAGCTTCTGCAAGAATTCTTTCTCACACGAGAGCTACTGGGAGGCATTTTTCTCTCTCACACTGAATATGGACAAGAAAACATTAAACTGCTGCTGGCAGCCATGTTACAGCCTGGGAGCAGGGATCCAGCCAAAGAATGAGGCTGTAAAGGTCAACAGCCAAGTGGAGAGAAAGAAAAACATCTGATTCTTTATGATCTTCACTGAATCTGCCAACTGTGAACCTGTCCTACCTCTGGACTTCTGTTACATGAAATAATAAATAACCTTAGTGTTTAAGCTTTTTTGAGTTGGGTTTTCTGGTACCTGAGGCCAAAAGCATCCTAACTGATATGCGTGGAATGAAGTATCCTCTAGCTGTTTCAAATACATGGCAGTGTGCCTCCTAAGCAAGACTGTAGAGCAGACATCTGTTTTCTGCTACTTCTTTATCCCCTACCTTAGGCATCTCAAGCTTCAGTATGCATTAAATCACATGAGGAATGGGTTAAAATGTGCAGGCCAGGGGCCTACCCCCAGAGATGGATTCTACAGATGGCCAGAAGTTCTTCATCTGTAACAACCCTATACCAGGTATGGGCTTGTGATGCAGAGTACAGCAGACACTGCAGTTCACCCAATATCCGTTTCCCCTTATTCTTTACGAAAAATACTCAGATTGTATTAATGGTGGCAAGTTGAGGTGCCAGTTAAAATTCATCTTAAGATGACAGATCAGTGTGGTCATGTGATAGTGCTGGCCTGGGATGGGGTCCCTTCCTGACTAAAAGGCAAAGCCTAATAAAGAGAAAGCACCTTGCCTCACTGAAAAGCAAATGGGATGCCCAAGTTACAGATGTCATTTTGCCACCCTGAGGATAAAAGTCACAGGCCAAGGATGAAGGAGAAGGAGGCTACAAGGAGACTGGGTCTGTGATAACTTCCTTAAACAGCCAGGCAGTCCTGTGGGTCTGTAATGTGCAGCCACACCTGACATTTGTTGACACACAGGTGCTCCGCAGGCCACTCTGAGAAATACTGCCCTATTCTAGGTATCCAGAACGTTCGTAAAAGGCTTGACTTTTTCTCTTATGTTTCCTTCTATTCTTCTATTATGGTTTTCCCTAGAGTAGAGAATCATTACTATTTTTTTGTAACTCTTTATTTTATACTGGAGTAGATTCTTTTAAAATCTTGTTGAAATGAAAAGGAATAATAGATTCTAAGTAAACAATCAGATCATAAAATTCTATTTTATTTGACTTTTTAAAATAAAATGAAAAGTGATATCAAACAGTACTATGCAATGTAAGATTGTTAACTTCTCCTAAACTGTGCTTTCAATAACTAAAGTTATGGAACCTATTCCGTTTTTCAATATTTACTAAATTGGGGACGGGGGAAATAATTTTACTCTGAAAAACATTAGGGAGGCACTAATTGTAGCAATATCACAAATCAAAATTATAGGTCCTATGCTTTAGATAGTAGTATGTTAATTGTACAGTGCTTTTGATAACTCCTGCTCTATTATAACTTGCTCTCAGCTGGATACAGGATTTCATTTGCTAGGCCATAAGCTTTAGGATATCTTATATTATCCTGAGGAATTGTGAACATCTTAAATATAATGCAACTACTTAGAATTAGAGCTTTTGCAGCAGTCCATCAATTGCTTGTAAAATAAATGCAGCAGTAAATTGTTTTAGCAACTTCTAAGTAAACTCCTTGCCAGACAATCTTTCAGCACTTGAGTCAGGATATTAGCTCGGTCTTTAACCTGACTCCAGGTATCACATAAGTGCCATTAACGTCCTTTTCTAAAATGGTATCCAGTTTCCAACTATAAAAGAAAGTCAAAAGTAAAATATTTGACTATGAGCATTTCAGAAAAAAACTTAAGTGCAATCAGAAAACTTACTGAAAAGTTTCCATTATCTGGAACACTCCCTTTAAAACATCTTACATATTAAGGACTTTGAGTAAGTACATGTGCAACTCTATACCATCAAACATCATCTTGTAAAGAGAGATACATTAATTCAATTAGAGTAGTGTATCAAAGGCGCACTTAAAGAGCAATGTTAGGAGAGTTGAATTCCAGTTAACTTTGTGACTGAGTGCAAGGGAAGCTGGAGACTTCTTTCCTAAATTGGAATGAGCATTTTTTTAATAATGGGGCCTGGAAAAGACAGTGGCAAGTGAGGAGCCAAATCACTAGACTCCCAGTGAGGTTCCCCATTTGTGAAATAGGGTCCCTTTAAGAAAGGATAGGATGGCCGAGGAAGACCACCTAAAAAGATTTAAATTGCTTTGTTTAAAGGAACAAAGAACTGTCAGTTTGGTCAATGCCACTGTCCTTCCCCCAACAAACACTGCAAACCACCGTGATTGTCATAAATAATAGTGGCAGGACCAGAATTTCTATTAGGAGGGTCTTAGGGTGGCTATCTGGTTGGGGATGTGATGGGCCAAGGGACTTCTCATGAAGCTGCCTTTACACAGCACATCACTTTTCCTTAGAAGACGTGTATTTGGAGTGACTTGGCAACTGGGGGAGGAAGGGTGCTGAAGGCCCCTGAAGCCCATTCTTGGCACCGTTGCTGCTACCTGGCCTACTTCTGCATTTGCCTATCGCCTATTGCTCTGTCAGAGCTGTCTTCTCCTCCACCCCACTCAGCAGTGGGCTCTGGCCCAAGGGAACTCTGTTAGGGGCCTTCACAGAGACACCCCCCACCCTGGCAGGCTACCCTTCTCCCCACCAGATTTGCCTCTACCAGCCCTCTCCCTCCCCAACTCTAGGTCTGGCTTCCAGCACTTCTCAGACTTTTCTAAATTAGCTCTGATTGCTGAGGAAACTAGGAAAAAATGTCAGGGCAACACATAAGTGACTCTCCATAATAAAATGTCTTGTTTCATCTTAAATTCACACAAATTTGTCATCCTACTCCATAGTGTGTTTGTTTCAATATAAAATATTTTAAGTAACCTAACAGCAAAATGAGTTAACTTCTCCCTTTGAAAGACTGTCAAATAAAATTGATACCCTAGGAAGATGCCCGTGATCTACCTGTGCGCCACCCCACCCCCACCCCCGCCAGAGAGACCCACACATCCATGGGAATGCGCACTCCAAAGAGAGAAGCATCCATATTTACATACTAATGTCTAACTAATGTCTAACTATTACATACTAAATGTCTAACTAATGTGTATGGTGAATGGCCCTCCCCATCCTTAATCCCAGATAGCCCTACTTTTGAACTAAATATCAGGGAGGAAGGGAGTTAGGAGGGGGGAAATTGGGAGGGGGGGCTAGGGCAAAATTACAGTTTTCAAAAATATTCTATAATTTTAATTGTTAAGTAATTCAGGTGAACTTTAATCCCAATTTTCCCATATTAACGAGCTGCCATTTTTCTCACCACCTACATGTTGCTACTTGACTTTACAATTTATTTTCGCTGTGTAGTTTAATATTCACAGTAAGAAAAATCTAATCAAAGTGTCAAGTTTATTACCTCATTTTTTCTCTTCCAGTGATAGTCTCTCTTGGTCATTCCAAGACCGGTGTTGACTGAGCCAATCCAAATAAATGCATTAAACAGAAAAACTGAATTAGGAATTTAAGAGTATAGGTAGCAGGAGGATATTTTGAAATTTCAACTTACTTTCTCCCTGTAAGTGTCGCCTTTCTCTTCTCCCCTTTCAAACAGGCTTTTTACTTTTTTCCCTCAAGGACATTTGTTACTAGGCTCCCAAAAGTCCAATACAAGGGCTGGCAAACCCAAATGAGAAGAGGCAGGTCACACAAACAAAATAGTTTGGATATAACACAAGAGGGAGTGGACTGAGGCAAACCGTAGAGCATCTGCTTCCCCTGTAGGAGCCAGAGGTGCTCAGCTCTGTCTGATTGTTGCCACACATAGATATGAGGACCGAGGGTTGGCAGACTTTCTGATTTTTTTTTCAAGAAAAGCTCAAAATCTGGATTTTTTTAAATGTGAAATTTCTGGATGTTTACATATTTGACAATTTTAAAAGAAAACATGTATGTGGGCCAAATCCAGTGTACTGGCTGGATCAAGTCCATGGGCCTACCATTTGTGACTTTCCTCCCAAACACATCGTGGAATGCAGAGTGATATATATTTCCCTCACTCTAAAATAGCCCTCAGGGTGCCCTAAGGGGGCTGACATTAGACCCTGAGCTCCCAGCCTTGCCATACACTCCTGTGCCCCAAGAGTGCTGGGGAAGTAGCAAAGTGGCAGACCTAAAGACACTGTGAAGGCTGGGGTGATGGTCACCTCAGTGTTCGCCAACTTGGACAGGAGACCCAGGAGCAGAGGGAGCTCCCAATATCATGGTGCTGCGTATGACCCCCAGAACAGGGCATGCAAAGTGAGCTGTAAGAATGTCTGAGGTTGAATTTGCTTCTAGGGGAGAAGTGAAATTACTTCTTGAATATCTCTCCTCCTGACAAGGGCAGAGGCCTTGTTCGCTCACTCACCAACTAGTGCTTTGCACAGTGCCCAGCAGCATACTGTGGGGCTGCATTTTATAAGAATTATGCAAATGAGTAACACTGAGATGTAAACTATTGATAAAATGTGCCCTCTATGCACACAATTTGAAATCACGTAACCACCTCCCCCACAAATTAACAATTCATTAAGAATGCCTGGGCTAGCAGGTTACATGAACTGTAAGCACTGGGATGGTGCTAATTAGAGGAGCAAATCAAGGTTGATTGTGTTTTCAAGCTGGGGTAGCTGGGAAAATGGTGACACTAGGCTTGGTAAGGCAGGATGCTGAGCACTGAGTGAAAGATCTCGAATGTATTTTCCCTACAGCAAGGCCTTCCTATCTAGTCTTCTTTATAGTATGCTTAGCACCATGATATAAGCAATTGGGTACTAATATGCATTTAGTGACAATAATTACTTAGTGACTATCAAAGTGCACCTCAAAGCAAGTCACCTGAATTGTGGCTATGACCGTGGCTTTCAATGAGCATGGGTCAGATTCTATATTCCCTTTGGTCGTTGAGAGAAAACCGGCTCCCACACCTGGGCCTGCTGTGTGAGTCTATCCCCTCCCCATTCCTGCTCTGCCCCCAACAGCACTACGGGGCTCCAGCCTACAGGATCAGAGTACAAGGTAGAAGCTGCTGTCCTCCCACAAGGTTGTGGAGGGAAAGGCACGAGAGAGAGTAAGAGCCACCTGGATTTCAGTGTCTGGA
Source organism: Stenella coeruleoalba (assembly GCF_951394435.1). Classification (NCBI taxonomy): domain Eukaryota; kingdom Metazoa; phylum Chordata; class Mammalia; order Artiodactyla; family Delphinidae; genus Stenella; species Stenella coeruleoalba. The sequence continues at coordinate 183,169,566 of NC_137169.1, read as the reverse complement.
AGTCTGCGATATGTGACCTCCCAGAAGCAATGTGGCAGCCAGGGAGGGCCCAAGAATGGAGATGGATGATAAGCCCACACAACACCCTCAAACCCTTTTCTTAGCATATCAATCTTACATGTAACAAAATTCCTCCTCAGTGGTTTTCTTACCACTAAAGGGCTACCCCTTACCCATGACCTTGGCATTATTATTATTTTCGGCAGGCGCAGGTGCTTGGATAACCAGCAGCTTGCTTAAATCTGAAGTTCCCTCCACCTAAAGGAGAAAAGTCAAAATTAGTCAAAAGAGCATTCTTTGATCTCTAAGATGGCTGCTTCCTAACCTTTCCAAAGAATATAAGAAATAAGCCAAAGCCTAGAACTCAGCCTCCAACCTAAGCTCTATCTTTCTCATTTCAAATCCTCTTTAACCTTGTTTCAAAAAGTCTTGGACCAGGAGGTTATCTTTTGGATATTTGTAAACATCAGAAAAGAAATTTCTACACCTTACTTGGAACGAATTTGGAAAATGGAATCCCCAGCATCCACTGAGTTACTTTTATTCCGACACTGACATTCAAGGGCTCAGGGCCCAGCCTTCCCAGATAGGAAAAAGAGCTCTCTTCCTCAAGCTTTTGCCCCATGTGCCACAGAATCTGCCCTCCCAGAATGCAAGGAGCATACATAAGTAACAATTATAACTATCGATAATTTCTAGATATTATCACATATTATCTCATTGAATCCCCACAAGAACCTTATGAGACGACTGCTGCTATTATCCTCATCTTACTAAGAGGAAACTGAGGGTCAGAAGGCACCTTTCCTCCGCTCACACACCTAGTGGGCACAGGTGTCAGGTTTTAAATCCAAGTATGCCTGACTCCTAACTCTAGTGTCTTAAACTAAACTGTGGGATTGCTCCCACTGTTCCCCACCCCTTGTTTCAAAGCTAAATTTTCATTTTCTGTTTAAAAAAAACATTTAAATTACCTTCACCCTCTGAATTGTTGAGAGGTTGACAAAATAAGAACGTTGGTTAGGAAAGTGGTAAATGCACTTTTTAGGAGATTTACCAACTTTTCCAGGACGTAAAATTTCATTAAATTAGTGAACGTTCTCAGCCTGAACAAGCAGAAAGGGTCTCTCCCAAACTTTTTACCAGATGAAAGAGATGTCAGCTCTTTTCATGGCCTCTTGGTCCTCCTCATTCTTGGGCTCTGTCCTCACATCACTCCTGTGGTCCGACAGCATGGCTTGGCCCAGTAGGGACCTGACTTCTACTCTTCCCATCCCCTGTTATGTCCCAGGTGTTCACACTTCCCCCTTCCTTACAGAGGCGTGGAATGATGAGGCCCAGGGCCCTCTGTCAAGTTGTGCCCCCAGCCCCTAATGTGTCAGCAAAGTGACATGGCCCCAATGCATCTCCCTTCTTATCAGCCAGCGCAGATAACTTCCAGAGCCATGCTAGCAAGCAGTGTCATTGCCCTGGCGTGAACTAGGAAAAGTGTACCCCGTCCTTCCTCTGTGGATGCACAGCCCATGCCAGGACAAACAGCTTGGCAAGTAGAGAGCAGGCAGATTCCTGCCCCCCTTGTCCCTCAGTGACACTCTTGTGCAGGGCACAACTTGTACAACAGTACACAGAAGCCCTGGGTACATTTCGACTGTTTTGTTAAGGGCAGGTGAGAACTATAGGGTCTTTCTAGGTTAAATTTCCCTTTAAGGTGGTTGGTTGAGTTTTAAAGTCACTTATGGGGCACAATGAAAAGCAAATGACTCTTTAGAAATGATCCTCCTTACCTGTTCACAGGTTTTAGGTAAAATGCAAGGTGCAAGATATGGTACCTCTGTCTTAGTATCAATAACACTGCCGTATACAAGAATAACGAATTTCATGTTCACATCAATAGTCATTTCGTTATAGCTTGATAAAGTCTCCACATATGCATGATTGAGGGCCACGCACTTCTGAAACTTTAAGTCCTAAAATAAAATGAGATTTTGTCCTATAAATCATACAAAATGACACACGGTATCAAGAAGAAAGCATATTCCACATGAAAAGATGCTCGACATCATTAACCATCAAGGAAATGGAAACCAGCTCACACTTATCAGAATGGCCATCATCAAAAAGACAACAAATAAGTGTTGGCAAGGATGTGGAGAAAAGGGAACCTTCGTGCACTGTTGCTGGGATTGTAAACTGGTGCAGCCACTATGGGAAATAGTAGGAGGTTCCTCAAAAAATTAATAAAACTACCATATGATCCAGCAATACCACTTCTGGGTATTTACCCAAAGAAAATAAAAACACTAATTTGAAAAGATATATGCACCCCTATGCTCACTGCAACATGATTTACAATAGCCAAGATATGGAAGCAACCTAAATGTCATTGATAGATGAATGGATAAAGAAGATGTGGTATATATATATATACTGTTGGACTGTTGGACTGACCTCTAAGTCAGTATATATATATATATATATGGAATGAAATACTACTCCGTCATAAAAAAGAATGAAATCTTGCCATTTGCGACAACATGGATGAACCTAGAGCGAAGTGAAATAAGTCAGATAGAGAAAGACAAATACCATATGATCTCACTTACATGTGCAATCTAAAAAACAAAACAAATGAACAAACAAAACAAAACAGAAAACGACTTAAAGATACAGAGAGCAAAATGGTGGTTGCCAGAGGGGAGGGGAGGTGGGAGGTTGGATAAAATAGGTGAAGAGGGGGCTTCCCTGGTGGCGCAGTGGCTGAGAGTCCGCCTGCCGATGCAGGGGACACGGGTTCGTGCCCCCGTCTGGGAAGATCCCACATGCAGCGGAGCGGCTGGGCCCGTGAGCCATGGCCGCTGAGCCTGCGCGTCCAGAGCCTGTGCTCCGCAAGGGGAGAGGCCAGAACAGTGAGAGTCCCGCGTACCGCAAAAAAAAAAAAAAAAAAAAAAAAAAATGACTAAAATAAATGAAAGATCAAAAGTTTAAAAAAAGAAGAAGAAAGCAAATTCACTGATTTAGCTGAGTTCTTTGAGGATGCCAAAGGGCAAATAGACCCTGGGGCCAACAGATAGAATTTATTTGGAGTTCAGAATGACTTCTGACAAGATTCTGAATTCAGAACTTTTATACTGACAAGATTCTGAATTCAGAGCTTTTATATTGCTACTGTTTAGTGGCCCTGAATGTGGTTGCCCAGCCCTGATTTATTTATAATCAGCCACAGCAGGGCAGTCAGCTATGCCTCTTGGATTTCTATTCACACAAGAACCAGAGTCCTAAATATGCAGAGGTTTTATCTTGCAGTAAGCAAAGGTCCCACTTGACAAGGAAACAAACAAAACAAAACAAAACTTAAGCATACGCCAAGGCTCATAAACATAGATTTTAGAGCTAGAAGAGAGCTGTTATGGATTGAATTGTGTCCCTCCAAAATTTATATATTGAAGTCTTAAACCCCAGTACCTCAGAATGTTACCTTATTTGGAAATAGGGTCATTGCAGATGTAATTGTTTAAGATAAGATGAGGTCAAACTGCAACAGGGTGGACACCTAATCCAATATGACTGGTGCCCTTTTGAAAAGGGGAAATTTGAACACAGACATACATACAAGGGGAACTCCATGTGAAGATGAAGACAGCTGTCTACAGGCCAAGGAGGGAGGCCTGGACTAGATTCTCCACCATAGCCCTCAGTAGGAACCAGTACTGCCAGGACCTTGATTTCAGATTTCTAGGCTTGAGAACTGTGAGACAATAAATTTCTGTCATTTAAGTCACCCAGTTTGCAGTACCTTGTGACAGAAGCCCCAGCAAACTAATATAGGAGCTTAGAGGTCAGTCCAACAGTAGTAATCTCTTGGACGGTGCCCTGACAGCGGCCATCAACTCATTCTGAACATTTCCAGCCACAGGAAGTACACAGCTACATGATTCAGCCCTCAAATCTTGGTCCCTGACATGCAAATCAAACACTTAATTGCTGAGGGCACCGGCATAGTTGGGGCACCAAAAACATAAGAAAATTAGCAAACTTATCTAGAATTTTACAACCAGAAAAATCTCGTAAAAAGCTATTTTGGTTTTTAAATGCATATAAAATTTGAATTGTGTGGTCTAGAGGAGGGTGTTCAGCATAATCTTGTTAGTCTTTGGGGGTTTTAAAAAGTCTTACTTGGTTAGTTCTTTAATGAAAAAAGACTAGAAGGAAATAAGCCAAAATGTTAAACAGAGATTTTCTGGGGAGTAAATTGGGGTAGAAAATTATTATTATCTTCTTACATTTTGTAACTGTGTTTTTTAAATTTATATAATGAATATGTGTTGCTTGTGAATTTTTTAAAAATGAAAGGACATTCACCTTATTATTGAGTTAAGTCTCACTCCATAGAGTTTCAACTTTTGGGTCCCAATTCTCTCCTCTGGAGTTTCAAAGTAGACTCTAAACTTGTCCTACTGCTCATGAAGAGGCAAAGCAAAAGGAAAAGAATCTATATCTCCTTACCCTTCTGTTAAAGTTTTTCTGAAAAATATTATTGCCACATAGTAAAAGACTGACTGCCTTAGCATGATGTGCTAATTTTTTAAGACAATTTTTTAGAGTAGTTTTAGATTCACAGCAAAACTGAGAGGAAGGTACAGAGATTTCTCATAACCCCCTGCCCTTATACATGCATAGCCTCCCCTATTATCAACATTCTCCACCAGAGTGGTACATTTATTACAACTGCTGAATCTACACTGATACACATAATCACCCAAAGTCCATAGTTTGCATTAGGTTTCACTGTTGATTTTGTACATTCTATGGGTTTGGACAAATGTATAAAGACAGGTATCCATCATACATGTATCGTAGAGTATTTTCATTGCCTTAAAAATCCTCTGTGCTCTACCTGTTCATGCCTCCTCACCCCAACTCCTAGCAACCATTGATCTTTTTATTGTCTTCATAGTTTTGCCTTTTCCAGAAAGTCCTATTGTTGGAACCATAGAGTATGTAGCCTTTTCAGATGGCTTCTTTCACTTAGTAATATGCATTTAAATTTCTTCCATGTCTTTTTCATGGCTTAATAATTCATTTCTTTTTAGCACTGAATAATATTCCATTGTCTGGAAGTACCACAGTTTATCCATTCATCTACTGAAAAACATCTTGGTTGATCGCTTCCAAGTTTTGGCAATTATGAATAAGGTATTATAAACATTTGTGTGTAGGTTTTTCATAAACAAAACAAACAGAAAACCTACAGAATGGGAGAAAATATTTGCAAATGATGTAACCGACAAGGGATTAATCTCCAAAATATACAAACAGCTCACACAGCTCAATATCAAAAAAACAAACAAACAAATCAAAAAATGGGCAGAAGACCTAAACAGACATTTCTCCAAAGAAAACATGCAGATGGCCAAAAGGTACATGAAAAGATGCTCAACATCTCTAATTATTAGAGAAGTGCAAATCAAAACTACAATGAGGTATCACCTCACACTGGTCAGAATGGCCATCATCAAAAAGTCTACAAATAATAAATGCTGGAGAGGGTGTGGAGAAAAGGGAACCCTCCTATGCTGTTGGTGGGAATGTAAATTGATGCAGCCACTGTGGAGAACAGTATGGAGGTTCCTTAAAAAACTAAAAACGAGCTACCATATGATCCTGCAATCACATTCTTGGGCATATATCCAGAGAATACCATAATTTGAAAAGATATATGCACCCCAGTGTTCACTGCAGCACTATTTACAATAGCCAAGACATGGAAGCAACCTAAATGTCCATCAACAGATGAATGGATAAAGAAGATGTGGTATATATATTCAATGGAATATTATTCAGCCATAAAAAAGAATGAAATAATGCCATTTGCAGCAACAATGGATTGACCTAGAGATTATCATACTAAGTGAAGTAAGCCAGATAAAGACAAATATCATATGACATCACTTGTATGTGGAATCTAAAAAAAACGATGATACAAATAAGCTTATATACAAAACAGAAATAGACCCACAGACACAGAAAACAAACTTATGGTTACCAAAGGGGAAAGAGAGGGGAGGAATAAACATATACACACTAATATATATAAAATACACACTACTATATATAAAATAGACAGACAGCAAGGATCTACTGTATAGCACAGGGAACTATACTCAATATTTTGTAATAATATATAAGGAAAAAGTATATATATATATATATATATATATATATATATATATATATATAACAGAATCACTTTGCTGTACACCTGAAACTAACAGAACACTGTAAATCAAATATACTTCAGTTTTTAAAAAAATCCATGTGTAGGTTTTTGTGTGGACATAAGTTTTGAACTCCTTTGGGTAAATATCAAAGAGAGTGATTGCTGGGTCATATGGCAAGAGTATGTTAGTTTTGTAAGAAACCGCCAAACTGTCTTCCAAAGTGGCTATGTACCATTTCGCATTCTCACCAGCAATGAATGAGAGTTCCTGTTGCTCCATACCCTTGCCAGCATGTGGTGTTGTCAGTGTTCCAAATATTGGCGAATTAATAGGTTTGTAGTGGTATCACATTGTTGTTTTAACTTGCATTTCCCTGATGACATAGGATGTGGAGCATCTTTTCCTATGTTTATTTGCCATTTGTATATCTTCTTTGATAAGGTGTCTGTTATGATCTTTGGCCCATTTTTTAATCAGGCTGTTTTTTTTCCCTACTGTTGAGTTTTAAAAGCTCTTCGTATATTCTGGATAATAGTTCTTTATCTGATGTGTCTTTTGCAAATATTTTCTCCCAGTCTGTGGCTTCTCTTCTCATTCTCCTGAGACATGCTAATTTTTTAACCCAATATTTATATTCATATATATATATATATATATATATATATATATATATATCTCACAATTCAATGAATATTGTTGAACTTCAGGTCTGTCACTTCTCCAGTTGCTGACTCATGGTAGGGGCTCAAAAAATTACTAAATGGGATGTAAATATGGGGTTGTAAATTGTGCAGTCCAAGAACAGACTTGAACCACTACTTTCTGGAGAGAAAGGTCATAGATGAGGCTTAGTAAACTCAGTAAAAATTTGAAAAGGCAGGAGATTTATATTAACGTAGGTAGATAGAGTAGACTATAATAAACACCAGACAATGCTCATTAACGCATTCTAATTAATGCTATGCTTGATTCTTGGGGATCTACCTATTTAAGATTTGCTGACTTTATTATTTTTAAGGGATGACTGCAGGTAGCCTGGGAAAATCAGCTGTCACAAGGGGACTGATGACCTATAGGAAGTCAGGATAAGCGAGTGATGAGGACTCTGAAGTATTACTTTGAAAGATCAGACACACCTTCCTTTCTTTGTCTCCAAAATATGAAATGCATTTTGTAAAAAATACAGTAAATAAAATTTCATTCATATTTTAATCATGCAACTTACCTCATCAATGAGACTTGATTCAAAATACTGATAGGCAATACTGAGAGCAAGCTTCAGCCATATTTTATATTCCAGGGATGGCCAGAAGACATCAAAGCCTTCATATAAATCCTCCAGAGAGATAAAGCAAGCCTGAAATGACAAGGTATCAAACAGTATGCTTGATTTGAAACTAAATTACAAGACCATCAGAAAAAAAAAAAATGCCTGTAGATTTCATCTTCACCTAACCTCCTAGAAAAAACTATCAACTCTAGTATAGTAATTATGATACTCTGCCGTTTAAGCATAAGATGATAGAATGTACAGTCCAATTAAAGCTATAGACTTAAAAACAGGCCAGGAAACTTTATACCAATCAATAGGTAGGATAATCATGAGCCCAAGATTAAGGAACTAAGCCACATAAACTTATCTATTTTTATTGTCACAGTAGGTTACGTTGGCTCATTCATAGTATTTGTTTCCAGCAAAGCGACAATCCAAATAAGGAAGACAACTCTTTCAGAACTCACTGAAGTTCATTTACCTGAAATTCAGTGAATTCAATTCAGCCTTGTGAATACATTCATGCCTTCTATCCTCTTCCAAAAATGAAATGGTATGAAACTGATAAGGTGACATTCCTTTCTGTTTGTCACACTCCTAAGACTCTGGACACTGCTCTGTTGCATCTATCAGTCCCAAAAGCTTGAAAATTTTTTGTAAGTGGGAACTTTCACTAATTTCAATTTGAATCGCCCACAGCTAGTGCAATATCAGGCCATTTATTTGCTAAATAAACTTCTTATTTAGCAAGTGAAAAATGGAAGACAGAGGGTTGAAACACAAGTATACTTTAAAAACACCACTCTCATTATGGTGGCCATTTATTGAGCATCTAAACGTGCCAGGCATTTTACATATATATTTTCCTTATCTTCATAACATCAAAAGTTAGATATTTTCTCTTTTAATAAAAAAAACTGGCATAGTCTCCTTGGTTAAAATATCAGCCTCCAGATCCCATAGCAGATGTGAGACACTAAACTGGCCTCTCTCAGCTAGTCTACACCTGCTTCACAGTAGCTGGTTGGGTGACTAAATAAGATATCAGAACCCAGAGGAACAAAGATGCTGGCACTCCTTACTGACTTGAGGAAGAATTAACTAACAACTCACAATATATACTGAACCAGTTTCTTACCTGTAAAATAGTTTCACAGATGGCAGTATATTCAATTTCACATTTAAGCAGACAGCTCAACTCTCCAATTATGTCTCCACTAGTACAGTACTCTGTAAACCTGGTCGCGGACTCTCTATCAGCCCTTAGGCTCCTGTCTATTCCAAAGGTAGGAGGTGAACTCTGCAGCTGCAAAGGGGAAAATATTGTGCCAAGGGAAATATAAAATTAAAAGCCCTTGACCAAACCCCAGGAGCTCCCAGTTTTTCTTGCAATTATTACAATGGAAGGAAAACATTCTTTATGAATCCTTTCAGGTGTAAAGGAGGAATTAGGCTTCACAAGAATCATGGTTCCTTTCACGTTTCAACTCTCCAAGGCAAGATTGTTTCTAATCTTTAGCTTTACAGATGACCCCTATTTACCTCCCTTGTATAAAAATTCTACCAAAAGTAGTCATTGCAGTCTGCCACTAATGCCACTCTATTAGATATTAGCATAATATCTATTAGATATTCTTAGCATAATAGGCTAGTGTCTCAGGTGGAAAAAACTTCTGGTTGCATGGATGCATAAATCGGATATCATGAATTAATATGCCTCCAAACCAAGCCGTGATTTCAGTAGAAGCCTTGCTTCCCTGAAGATGCTTAAGAATAATTACCATGAGACATTAACAGGAAAAGGTTTTAGGATGAACACAGGATGGTTGGGTTACTTCAGGAAAAGAACTGGTAGATGTAGGTGGGGGTAAAGAAAGGTATCAGATTTCAGAAAGGAGGAAGATGCGGGAATCAACCAGAAGGATTACACAACTTTCCAGAAAGTTTAGCTGTAAATATCAAAGAGGAAAGCTATTGTTCAAGACACAGGAAACGGAAAAAAGGTCACTGAAGGAGTTGCTATGAAAACTGTACCCTCTCCTAGTGATTATCATTCAAACTTTCAGAGGCATTCATGCTTCCAAAGGACTTGATTTTTTTAAATTTAATTTTGAATGCAATTCAAAGGCCTTTTGAGTAATCAAGAATGTCTCTGCTTTTTTGCAAACCAAGGAAAGGGGATAACATCTGTGGTAAGCAGAATTCTAAAGAAATCCTTCCAAGATTCCTGTCTCTTTGCTATTCAATCAAACATTTATCTATGAACTGCTGTGAAGGGATTTTGCAGATAGAATTCAGGATACTGCTAATCAGCTAAACTTAAAGAGATGATTCTGGATTATCCTGTTGGGCCCAATGTAATCACATGAGCCCTCAAAAGTAGAAGGGGGAATAGCTGTCAAAGATTGGTGGCGGGGGGGCGGGTGGTGGTGGTGGAAATGAATTGATTTCTCTGTCCATCAGTTTTCCACCTTACATGAGGTTGATGTAAGGATTCAATGTCATAACATATTGCCATTCTCAACCATCCTTTTAAATGTCACAATTAGCCATCTTCAGCTCTCCATCACCGCTAACATACTATATATTTAACTTAGGTATTTTGTCCATTGTCCCATCTCCTTCTACGCCTCTACTAGAAATTAAACTCTAAGAAGACAGCGATTTTTGTTTTTGTCGATTCTATGCCTAGAATGAGCAGTGCCTGCTGCATGATAGTAATGAAGTAAATATATGTTGAATGAATGAGTGAATGGATGAATGGAAAGTGCCTGACACTTAATAAACTCTATACATGTGTTAGTATTTATTATAATAGTTTATTTCCATGATTAATTTTGGTATTTTTAAGGTCTGAAACACCCATTCCAAAAATAGAAAGCCAAATATATTATTTGCACTGTAATAAGGGTTTGTCACTTGTAACTGTCATCTAGGATCTAGGAATTATGTTGGTCATAGCTAGGGCTCACCCATGGATTCAGCTACTAGTATTCAGTTTCTAAAGGATTCTTGTCCCTATCATTCTACTGACACCAAAAGCCTCCTACTGGTTAAAAATTGTATGATTTTCATCCTATCTGACCTCTGGGAGAATCTGATGTTGTGGTCTATTTCCTCATTCTTGACACTCATTTCCTTTAGGTGAGTAACCCAACCACTCCAAGTATTGGGTTCCTTATCTGAACGTCCAAAAGACTGTTCCTCCCAGGACTGTTGTGAGGAATAAATAATAATTATGAAAGCATTTTGTAAGATGGGAAGCACCTTTCGGATGGTGGGTATTATAATTATCTCTCAGCTGTAGTGTTCACTCTGAACAGAAATGGTTTCATCTGGAAAACAAATTATGTTAAAAATTTCAAAATATCTTAGTTCCTAAATTTCTCCTTATGTGATAATTACGTATTTCAAAGTACATTTTCAGTAAATAATAAATAATCCCTTACGATCGCCATTCCTGAAATAATTAAGTAGATTCCTTGTGGCATTTCACCTTCTTTACAAATGACATCTCCATAGTCAAAACAGGCAAGTTTGGCTCTTTCCTGAAAGAAAAAAAAAAAAAAAGAAGAAAAGAAAAGGAAAGAAAAAGAGAATTAACACAAATCTTTACAGTCTACTTCTCTAAATAGAAATAAATTTAAAAGCATAAAAACAAACTATATTCTCTGGTTTCTTAATGAATTACAACATTTTTGCATACCTCATTAAATTTTAGGTAAAAAAGGGACAAGCAAGCAAATTGTAGACTTTTGCTTAGGACCTAGCAGAGTGGTAGAAACACCCAATAAATGCTAGGTTGGATAATGGTTACAATAAAGTGTAATAATTCTGATCAGGAGACAGGGGCATGGCACTCTGGGAAAAAAATTCAGAAAGGTCACAGGACCCTGTCTTGGGTGTCCAGGGGAGACTACACAGAGGAAGGAACAGCTAAGCTGAGACCTGAAGGAAGAGTAACAGATAGCCAGGATACGATGAGTTGATGACCATTTACGGCAGAGGATTCAGTTTAAGCAAAGACCCAGAAGTAAACAGAATAACTGCACTGGGGGTAATCACAGAAGATTCAATACATCTCAGGCAGGCAAGGAGGGGTGGAGACCAGGGCTGAGTTATCCATTAGGCATCAGTAGGCACAGTGTCCAGGGTTCACAATACTTTTCGGGATTTACAACAATGTTTTAGTTTCTTTTAAAATCAGAAGAAAATAAAAGAACTTTTAGGTAGAGTAAAATGTCTTAATACTAAAACATCTAATACTAATATATTCATCTTTATACTAACACGATCATAAAGTATAATTTTTTTAGTGCTTTTTTACCGAGGAAAAGGCAGAAGTGCCTGGGGCCCAGGAAAGTCATATTGCAGCCCAGGTGGAGGCAGGACTGGAGAGGTGAGCCGAAGCCAGGTCTCCAAGGGGCTCACAGGCACGGTAAAAAGTCTGGGCTTTTCCCAAAACCAGGGGGTAGCCACTAAAAGGTTTGTAACAGGAGAATTATGGTGACAGATTTGCATTTTACAAAGATGTGTGGGAAACACACTTTTAAGTCATGCATAGTAGTTATCTCGAAGTGTGGGGTGGGGAGCGAAAGGTTTTCACTTTTCGCTTCTGATTTATTTTACAGTGTAGAAATAAACATGCATGACTTCACAATATTTTTTTTAAAAGCTCACCTAAAGCCAATTATCCCCCTTATGTATTATTCAGACCTTGTTTTTTTGTTTTTTTTGGCAGGTGCCATTCTTTTTTTTTTTAATACAGCAAGTTTTCATTAGTTATCTTTTTTTTAAACATCTTTATTGCAGTATATTTGCTTTAGAGTGTTGTGTTAGTTTCTGCTGTATAAAAAAGGGAATCAGTAATATACATACATATATCCCCATATACCCTCCCTCTTGCGTCTCCCTCCCACCCTCCTTATCCCACCCCTCTAGGTGGTCACAAAGCACTGAGCTGATCTCCCCGTGTGATGCAGCTGCTTCCCACTAGCTATCTATTTCATATTTGGTAGTGTATACATGTCAATGCTACTCTTTCACTTCGTCCCATCTTACCCTACCCCCTCCCCCTGTCCTCAGTCCATTCTTTATCTCTGTGTCTTTATTCCTGTCCTGCCCCTAGGTTCATGAGAACCATTTTTTTTTTTTAGATTCCATATATATGTGTTAGCACATGGTATTTGTTTTTCTCTTTCTGACTTATTTCACTCTGTATGACAGACTCTAGGTCCATCCACCTCACTACAAATAACTCAATTTCATTTCTTTTTATGGCTGAGTGATATTCCACTGTATATATGTGCCACATCCTCTTTATCCATTCATCTGTTGATGGACAGTTAGGTTGCTTCCATGTTCTGGCTAATGTAAATAGTGCTGCAATGAACACTGTGGTACATGACCCGTTTTTTAAAAATTTATTTATTAACATCTTTATTGGAGTAAAATTGCTTTACAATGGTGTGTTAGTTTCTGCTGTTATAACAAAGTGAATCAGCTATACATAAATGTATATCGCCGTATCTCCTCGCTCTTGCGTCTTCTTCCTACCCTCCCTATCCCACCCCTCTAGGTGGCATGACCCTTTATAATTATGGTTTTCTCAGGGTATATGCCCAGCAGTGGGATTGCTGGGTCATATGGTAGTTCTATTTGTAGTTTTTTAAGGAACCTCCATACTGTTTTCCACAGTGGCTGTATCAATTTACATTCCCACCAACAGTGCAAGAGGGTTCCCTTTTCTCCACACCCTCTTCAGAATTTACTGTTTGTAGAATTTTTGATGATGGCCATTCTGACCAGTGGGAGGTGATACCTCACTGTAGTTTTGATTTGCATTTCTCTAATGATTACCGATGTCAAGCATCTTTTCATCTGTTTATTGGCAATCTGTATATCTTCTTTGGAGAAATGTCTATTTAGGTCTTCTGACCATTTTTGGATTGGGTTGCTTGTTTTTTTGATATTGAGCTGCATGAGCTGCTTGTATATTTCGGAGATTAATCCTTTGTCAGCTGCTTCATTTGCAAATATTTTCTCCCATTCTGAGGGTTGTCTTTTCGCCTTGTTTATGGTTTGTTTGCTGTGCAAAAGCTTTGAAGTTTCATTAGGCCCAATTTATTTTTGTTTTTATTTCCATTTCTCTAGGAGGTGGGTCAAAAAGAATCTTGCTGTGATTTATGTCACAGAGTTCCGCCTATGTTTTCCTCTAAGAGTTTTATAGTATCTGGCCTTTCCTTTAGGTCTTTAATCCATTTTGAGTTTCATTTTGTGTATGGTGTTAGGAAGTTCTAATTTCATTCTTTTACATGTAGCTGTCCAGTTTTCCCAGCACCACTTACTGAACAGGCTTTCTTTTCTCCATTGTATACTCTTGCCTCCTTTATCAAAGATAACGTGACCATATATGCGGGGGTTTATTTCTAGGCTTCTATCCTGTTCCATTGATCTATATTTCTGTTTTTGTGCCAGTACCATACTGTCTTGATTACTGTAGCTTTGTAGTATAGTGTGAAGTCAAGGAGCCTGATTCCTCCAGCTCCGTTTTTCTTTCTCAAGACTGCTTTGATCATTCAGGGTCTTTTGCATTTCCATACAAATTGTGCAATTTTTTGCTCTAGTTCTGTGAAAAATGCCATTGGTAGTTTGATAGGATTGCATTGAATCTGTAGATTGCTTTGGGTAGTACAGTCATTTTCACAATGTTGATTCTTACAATCCAAGAACATAGTATATCTCTCCATCTGTTTGCATCATCTTTAATTTCCCTCATCAGTGTCTTATAGTTTTCTGCATATAGGTCTTTTGTCTCCTTAGTAGGTTATTCCTAGGTATTTTATTCTTTTTGTTGCAATGGTAAATGGGAGTGTTTCCTTAATTTCTCTTTCAGATTTTTCATCGTTAGTGTTTAGGAATGCAAGAGATTTCAGTGCATTAATTTTGTACCTGCTACTCTACCAAATTCATTGATTAGCTCTAGTAGTTTTCTGGTAGCATCTTTAGGATTCTCTATGTGTAGTATCATGTCATCTGCAAACAGTGACAGTTTTACTTCTTCTTTTCTTATTTAGATTCCTTTTATTTCTTTTTCTTCTCTGACTGCCATAGCTAAAACTTCCAAACTATGTTGAATAATAGTCGTGAGAGTGAGCAACCTTGTCTTGCTCCTAATCTTAGAGGAAATGGCTTCTGTTTTTCACCATTGAGAGTGATGTTGGCTGTGGGTTTGTCATATATGCCTTTATTATGTTCAGGTAGGTTCCCTCTATGCCTACTTTCTGGAGAGTTTTTACCATAAATGGGTGCTGAATTTTGTTGAAAGCTTTTTCTGCATGTATTGAGATTATCATATGATTTTTATTCAATTTGTTAATATGGTGTATCACATTGATTGATTTGCATATATTAAAGAATCCTTGCATCCCTGGGATAAACCCCACTTGATCATGGTGTATGATCCTTTTAATGTGCTGTTGGATTCTGTTTGCTAGTATTTTGTTGAGGATTTTTGGATCAATGTTCATCAGTGATATTGGCCTGTAGTTTTCTTTTTTTGTAACACCTCTGTCTGGTTTTGGTATCAGGGTGATGGTGGCCTCATAGAATGAGTTTGTGAGTGTTCATCCCTCTGCTATACTTTGGAATAGTTTCAGAAGGATAGGTGTCAGCTCTTCTCTAAATGTCTGATAGAATTCGCCTGTGAAGCCATCTGGTCCTGGGCTTTTGTTTGTGGGAAGATTTTTAATCACAGCTTCAATTTCAGTGAAATGGAAATTTCAATTGAAAATTCAATTTCAGTGTGACTGGTCTGTTTATGTTTCCTATTTCTTCCTGGTTCAGTCTCAGAAGGTTGTGGTTTACTAAGAATTTGTCTATTACTTTCACGTTGTCCATTTTATTGGCATATTGTTGCTTGCAGCAATCTCTCATGATCATTCATATTTCTGCAGTGCAGTCGTTAACTTCTCATTTTTCATTTCTAATTCTGTTGATTTGAGTCTTCTCCCTTTTTTTCTTGATGAGTCTGACTAATGGTTTATCAATTTTGTTTACCTTCTCAGACAACCAGCTTTTAGTTTTGTTGATCTTTTCTACTGTTTCCTTCATTTCTTTTTCATTTATATCTGATCTGATCTTTATGATTTCTTTCCTTCTGCTAACTTTGGGGTTTTTTTTGTTGCTGTACTTCTTTCTCTAATTGCTTTAGGTGTAAGGTTAGGTTGTTTATTTGAGATGTTTCTTGTTTCTTGAGGTAGGATTGTGTTTCTAGAAACTTCCCTCTTAGAACTGCTTTTGCTGCCTCCCATAGGTTTTGGGTCATCGTGTTTCCATTGTCATATATTTCTAGGTATTTTTTTATTTCTTCTTTGATTTCCTCAGTGATCTCTTGGTTATTTAGTAGCATATTATTTAGCATCCATGTGTGTGTATTTTTTTTACAGTTTTTTTCCTGTAATTGACGTCTAGTCTCATAGCGTTGTGGTCAGAAAAGATACTTGATAAGATTTCAATTTTCTTAAATTTACCAAGCCTTGATTTGTGACCCAAGATATGGTCTATCCTGGAGAATGTTCCATGGGCATTTGAGAAGAAAGTGTATTCTGTTGTTTTCCAATGGAATGTCCTATAAATATCAATTAAGCTCATCTTGTTTAATGTCTCATTTAAAGCTTGTGTTTTCTTATTTATTTTCATTTTGGATGATCTTTCCGTTGGTGAAAGTGGGGTGTGAAAGTCCCCTACCATTATTGTGTTACTGCTGATTTCCCCTTTTATGGCTGTTAGCATTTGCCTTATGTATTGAGATGCTCCTATGTTGGTTGCATAAATATTTACAATTGTTATAACTTCTTCATGGATTGATTCCTTGATCATTATGTAGTGTCCTTCTTTTTCTCTTGTAATAGTCTTTATTTTAAAGTCTATTTTGTCTGATATGAGTATTGCCACTCCAGCTTTCTTTTGATTTCCATTTGCATGGAATATCTTTTTCCATCCCCTCACTTTCAGTCTGTATGTGTCCCTAGGTCTGAAGTGGGTTTCTTGTAGATGGCATATACATGGGTCTTGTTTTTGTATCCATTCAGCAAGCCTGTGTCTTTTGGTGGGAGCATTTAATCCATTCACATTTAAGGCAATTATCAATATGTATGTTCCTATGACCATTTTCTTCATTGCTTTGGGTTTGTTTTTGTAGGTCCTTTTCTTCTCTTGTGTTTCCCACTAAGAAGTTCCTTTAGCGTTTGTTGTAGAATTGGTTTGGTGGTGCTGAATTCTCTTAGCTTTTGCTTGTCTGTAAAGCTTTTGATTTCTCCATCGAATCTGAATGAGATCCTTGCCGGGTAGAGTAATCTTGGTTGTAGGTTCTTCCCTTTCATCACTTTAAATATATCGTGCCACTCCCTTCTCACTTGTATTGTTTCTGCTGAGAAATCAGCTGTTAACCTTATGGGAGTTCCCTTGTATGTTATTTGTCGTTCTTCCCTTGTGGCTCTTAATAATTTTGCTTTGCCTTTAATTTTTGTCAATTTGATTACTATGTGTCTCAGCGTGTTTCTCCTTGGATTTATCCTGCCTGGGACTCTCTGCACTTCGTGGACTTGGGTGACTATTTCCTTTCCCATGTTCGGGAAGTTCTCGACGATAATCTCTTCAAATATTTTCTCGGGTCCTTTCTCTCTACTCCTTCTGGGATCCCTATAATGCAAATGTTGGTGCGTTTAATGTTGCGCCAGAGGTCTCTTAGGCTGTCTTCATTTCTTTTCATTGTTTTTTCTTTATTCTGTTCTGTGGCAGTGAATTCCACCATTCTGTCTTCCAGGTCAGTTATCCGTCCTTCTGCCTCAGTTATTCTGCTATTGATTCCTTCTAGTGTATTTTTCATTTCAGTTATTGTATTGTTCATCTTTGTTTGTTTGTTCTTTAATTCTTCTAGGTGTTTGTTCTCTAATTCTTCTAGGTCTTTGTTAAACATTTCTTGCATCTTCTCGATCTTTGCCTCCATTCTTTTTCCGAGGTCCTGGATCATCTTCACTATCATTATTCTGAATTCTTTTTCTGGAAGGTTGCCTATCTCCACTTCATTTAGTTGTTTTTCTGGGGTTTTATCTTGTTCCTTCATCTGCTACATAGTCCTCTGCCTTTTCATTTTGTTTATCTTACTGTGAATGTGGTTTTTGTTCCACAGGCTGCAGGATTGTAGTTCTTCTTGCTTCTGCTGTCTTCCCTCTGGTGGATGAGGCTACCTAAGAGGCTTGTGCAAGCTTCCTGATGGGAGGGACTGGTGGTGGGTAGAGCTGGGTGTTGTTCTGGTGGGCAGAGCTCTGCAAAACTTTAATCTGCTTGTCTGCTGATGGGTGGGGCTGAGTTCCCTCCCTGTTGGTTGTTTGGCCTGATGCAACCCAACACTGGAGCCTACAGGCTCTTTGGTGGGGCTAATGGCAGACTCTGGGAGGGCTCACGCCAAGGAGTACATCCCAGAACTTCTGCTGTCAGTGACCTTGTCCCAGCGGTGTGCCACAGCCATCCCCTGCCTCTGCAGGAGACCCTCCAACACTAGCAGGTAGGTCTTGTTCAGTCTCCTGTGGGGTCACTGCTCCTTCCCCCTGGGTCCTGATGTGCACACTACTTTGTGTGTGCCCTTCAAGAGTGGAGTCTCTGTTTCCCCCAGTCCCGTCGAAGTCCTGCAGTCAAATCCTGCTAGCCTTCAAAGTCTGATTCTCTAGGAACTCCTCCTCCCATTGCCAGCCCCCCAGGTTGGGAAGCCTGATGTGGGGCTCAGAACCTTCACTCCAGTGGGTGGACTTCTGTGGTATAATTGTTCTCCAGTTTGTGAGTCACCCACCCAGGTGTTATGGGATTTGATTTTATTGTGATTGCACCCCTCCTACCGTCTCACTGCAGCTTCTCCTTTGTCTTTGATGTGGGGCACCTTTTTTGGTGAGTTCCAGTGTCTTCTTGTCAATGATTGTTCAGCAGTTCGTTGTGATTCCGATACTTTTGCAGGAGGGAGTGAGTGCACATCCTTCTACTCTGCCATCTTGAACCAATCTCCCAGGTGCCGTTCTGAAATCCTCCCTCTAGCTCTTTCAGACCTTTTTTTTTCAACTTTTGTCTTCAGGCTTATCTTTGTACACTATTACCTTTTTAATTAACCACATCAGTTCGAGGGTGAAAGAAGGGAGGAGTAGTGAAAATTAACTATTGTTGCTGTGATGGAGACCAAGACTGAAATCAATGTCTACAATGAGGGGTGTTTGTTTTATTTATTACAGGAATTTTAGTTATCCATGCAATCCCTGGGCTGTTCCTAATGAGAATAATGCCCATGTGCTCCCAATTCATCACATTTTTCTTTATCCTAGTGAAATCTGATTTAAATGGCTATTAAGAACCAACATATTAAGGAAAAGGGCCACTTAAAGAGTGAGCCGTATCTGTAAGTGGGTGGAGAGGGTCCGGCAGCTTTGCATTGGCATGGCAGGTTAAGGAGGAGAAGAAGGTTGTGCCCTGGATATATAGTCACCTCAGGTGTATGGAAACCATTAATTTCTGGAGTTCTCTCTCATTGTTTTTCCCATCCCTCCCCCATTCACTGCAGGATGGTCCATTAATTATACTTGTGAAAGTATTACCTATAAAGAACCCCAAATTCAAATTTTATTTTCAAGTTGGATATTTTAAAAAACTGAACAGGATGCAGATTGTAATAAACACCCTTTAGATACCTTCTTTCCAGTCCAGGCCCATCCCTCACCTCCCACCCTCATTTATTTGAGGTCTGTTTTCCAAACTACCCCCAATGGCCCCTGCCCGTCAGGTTTCCTCCCCCTCACAGCCACACTCGTACTTCCCAAAGCTGGAGATCTGGTTCAAGCTAAGTCAGTTGGATTTCTCCCTTAAGAATTTGAACTGAGGGACAAAGAGCCTGGGAGTTGAGAACTGAGTCATCATAGCCAAGTGCTACAGGAAGGGTCCACAAATTCCTACCACTGATATCCCAGAGCTGGCCTGATTCTCACCCTGCTCAAGGTTAGTCAACTGTTTCTTAGCTTCTGTATACCACCACGATATATTTTCAGTAAGCTTCCCTTTTGCTTAAACTAGTTCAAGTAGGGTTTTGTTACTTTCAACCAAAGAAGTCTTAATTTAACTAAATACGAAATCAATTTCAAAAGAAAAATTCAAATATTTCTGGCATGAAGAAAACACTAGTATGGCCTAAATGAAATCAGATATTCAAAGCTCAGTAGAAACTCTACTAGGATCGCTGTCTTTCTAGAAAACAAGGAAAATGTCCCCTCGTTATGAATAAACAGATGACATAAATCTCCATGACTAGACAACAAGGTACAGTACAACCAAATTTGTAGTAAAGCAAGTACTGTTCTTCATCACAGAGTTTTCCTGATTCCAAAAATCTAACAGGTTTTAACAAGTTGACAAAAAAGTTATTATCCCTATAATTCATATAATAGCCACAAACTGGTGGTCCGTGAGTCACACCCAATCCACAGATATATTTTGTTTGGCTTGCACTGTATTTTTAAAATTCTGAACTTGTTACCAAGTTTTAAAATTTTGGAATTTTCACCTAAAAATTCAGATTTACGGATCCTCTTTTTAAAAAAACTGACCTCTACATTATTAAATCTAATAGTCAATTTTCAGTCTTCATCTTATTTGATCTCTCAGCCTCATTTGACATAGCTGATCACTTTCTCCTTGAAATATTTTCTTCACTTGGCTCTGTGGCACCATTCTTTTTTATTTTCCTCCTATGTGATAGATAACTCAATTCTTTTTTTCCCAGTTTTATTGAGATATAATTGACGTACAGCACTATATAAGTTTAAGGTGTACAGCATAATGACTTGACATACACATATTGCAAAATGATTACCACAATAAGTTTAGATAACATACATCACCTCATATAGTTACAAAAAAATTTTTTCCTTGTGATAAGCACTTTAAGAATCTACTCTCTTAGCAGTTTTCAAACATACTATAAATATATAACTATGTAACTATAGTCATCATGTTGTATACCCAGTATTTATCTTATAACTTGGAAGTTTGTACCCTTTGACCCACTTCTTCAATTCACCCAGCTTCGTCTCCCCACCTCTGGTAAACATCAATCTGATCACTTTTTCTATCCTCAATTCTTTTTGCTAATTCTTCCTCATCTCCCCACCTCTAAATGTTGGATAGCTCAAGACTCGATCCTTGAATGTCTGTAATAATTCCTTAAATTATCAAGTTTCAAGACCTTAAATATCAGCTCTATGCTGACAACTCTGAAATGTCTTTCCCCAGTTTGGCCTCCCACCTGCCCTCCGGTCATGTATCTAACTGCCTACTTAGCAGTTCCACTTGGATGTCTAATAGCTTGCTCAAATTTAACCTCTTCAGAAGCAAATTCTTGTCCCTCCCCATATAAATCTTCTCTTCCCCATCCAAGTAAATGGTTACTCTATTTTCAGACTATTTTCTAATTTCAGACTAAAATCCTAGAAGTCATTCCTTCTCTCTAACACTCACTCCATCAACATCTATATGCTTTCTCTTCAAAACCTATCAAGGGGGCTTCCCTGGTGGCGCAGTGGTTGAGAGTTCGCCTGCCGATGCAGGGGACACGGGTTCGTGCCCCAGTCTGGGAAGATCCCACGTGCCGCGGAGCGGCTGGGCCCGTGAGCCATGGCTGCTGGGCCTGTGTGTCTGGAGCCTGTGCTCCGCAACGGGAGAGGCCACAACAGTGAGAGGCCCGCATACCAAAAAAAAAAAAAAAAAAAAAACCTATCAAGAGTCTTTCACTTATCCAAGCCACTGTCATCTCTTGCCTACATTATTGTAATCACCTCCTAACTGGATTCCCTGGCTTGCTCTTGACCCCTTACAGCCTGTTCTCAACACATCAACAAATGATCGTTTCTAAGTATAAGTTAGATCATGTCTCTTCAAAACCTTTCAATCTGTTTCCATTTAATTGAGAGTAAAAGCCAAAGTCCTTACAATGACCTACAAAGTTCTACAAACTCAGGCTCTCCACAACTGCTTAGGCTTCATCTCCTCCCTCCATCATTGGTTCGGCCACAGGGGCCTTTGTGATGTTCCTTGAACACAACACACCTCAGGGCATTGCACTTGCCTTCTCCTGGGTATCTATATGGCATGCCCCCACACTTATTTCAGATCTCTTTCCAAAGGAAACTTATTAGCGCAGTCTTCCCTAACCACCCCTATAAAATAGCTGCCTAACTATATTCCCTTTTTTCACCTTTTCTCCATATAGCATTTGTCACCATCTGACAGACTATACATTTATTCGTGGATGTGTTTATTGTCAATCTCTGTCCATATAATACAAAGTCCATGAAAGCCGGAACTTATTTATTTTGTTCACTGCCATAACCCCAAACCTAGAACACAGAGGCTAAGATGGAATTGGTAATAATCAGGTAACATAGATAACTCATCCTAAGCAGATACGCAATTATAAAAAATATTTTTGCCCTTCAGGCTCAAAATGAAATCTACTCTTCTGGGTTTTGCTAGGCCTCCGTTTTGACTTACCCTTCACTGGACATTAAAGGATTCTTGCTTTGGATAAGTTTTCTTGTTAATCTTGCATTAGGGAGTGGAAAAATGAAAACCAATTATCATTGAACCTGAGTTAGAATAGAAGACAGAATCTTTACCTTGAAGAACTCAATGAGAACATCTTTATTTTCTAGCCAGATGATATTATGAAGATATTTGTCAGGAGTAGGGGGAGGAATTGCCATTGGAAAGTTATTCAGTGATTTTATTTTTGAAAGAAGCACCTAAAAGAAACAATCAAAATAATAGTGATCAGATCCTGTAACAGAAAAGGGACATTAGGTAAAAATGAAGGAAATCTAAATAAAATACTGTTATGCAAATCTAACCATGATTTTGACTCAGAGCTTCTCTCACCCTATTTAAATTGTCCTCTAACTTTTTTTTTGTCCCTATTCTCCCCCTTATTACTATCTTTATTACTATTCCCACTGGTATATTAACTCATATTGAATTTATCATTTTTATAATCCAATTAACAGTTGTAGTTTACCCTATCTTAAACTCAAATTATCTAAAATTCACAGTTGATTACCATATGATTTAATGCCACTTTCTCTAAATTTTTTTTTCATGTGAATAATTTGCTTCTCTAAGTTCTTCTAATTTTGGAGGATATATTTCTAGTTTTGTAGCCTCTTAGAAGCCTTCCCTGACTCCCCCCACCAGTAAGAGATAATCACTTATCTGCCTTATTCCCATGGTATCTCTTACAAATCTCCCTTATGGAACTCATTACATTGTAGTATTATTATTTTTACTTATCTGTTACATGTAACTTTTGTTGATTGGCTGAATAAGTGACTAAATGAAAAAGAGAGGAAGAGTCCATGGACTTTTCAAGACCCCATGGCATGTAGTAGGTGTTCAACAAATATTTACTCAGCTAAACTGGCTAGATTTACCTAGCTCTTTATGACCTGGGATTGATAATTATATCTCTTTAGCTGACAATTAGGCAGTTGGTAGGCATTCAATAAATAACTGTTGAATGATTGATTTACCCATTACCTTTCTAAATAAACCTATAGGAAAAAATAAGACTCTCTCTTCATAAGGGCTATTATTTATTTATTTTAACTAATGGGTATCAAGCATTCAATTGAATCTTATACAATATCCAAAGTAAGACGGGAACAATATACAAAAATACAAAACACAATGTGCACAGAGGTGTAACTTGAAGAATACTGTAAAGCGGTCTTTTTCACCCTTTTGACAGACACTAAGGAGAAATCATATTACCCATTTAGTCCCGTGCCATGACCTTATAGAGACTAATGAGGTAGAGCTATGACAGGGAAAGCTGGCCGGTCCCACGCCCACTTCCCTTCTGGGGCCATGGAGAGGGACTATGTGCAGGAAATATCCAGAAGCACAGTCCATGTGGCCTGTGGCTGAAAGGGACCAGTGACAAGGAAAAGCATTGACACCCAGGAGCAGCTTATTCTTGGGAATATACAGGCAGAATGTGGGACCAGAACTTCCATTTTTCTTCTCTATGCTAGGAGGCCAATAGACCCTTGTACAGAATAGAAAAAAACTTTCCTATTTTCACAATTTGCAGTCTAGATGGTAGAAGTGATAGAGTGGTAGGGTTAAACATTAGATATTTTTTCCTCTGTCTTATGTTCCAAATTTTTTTTTGCAAATTTATAATTTTTCAAAAGTCCATTTATCAGCTAACCACTTAGGGTGTCTTCCTTGTTCCTCTCAGAACTGTTCCCTCCCTGATCTTCACCAACACACACACACACACACACACGATGGTCCCCTCCTGTCTATGTTAACATTAGGAAATTACCACCTCCCTTGCCACAGCTGGTGGGCCTGGGCACTGCATATTCCACCAATGGACAGACAGGCAGAAAAATCTAATGACTTTGTAGAGGGAGCCAAAAGAAGATTCCACAGAGGGGCAACCCTGATAAGAAATGGAGAATCTGAAAGCTTTCTAGGTCATTGTTCAAGTCCCTTCCTGAGGCCTGGCCATGTGGTCTGGCTACCATGGGATCTGTAAAGTGCTCTGTGTCCTTATAATAAATCCTCCAACTCCATTTCTTTGCTAAACCTAGCTCAGATTGGTTCTGTTACTTGCAACCAAGTGGTTTTGACATGGAGTGAACCAGGTAGTGCTGGCACTAGTTTCCATTGGCATTAACAAAGACTTAGGCAATTATAAAGTTTACAACTGTCATGACTCACCCTTTTCCCAATCTCCCTCACTAATTACACTCTGCTAGAGTAGCACTGCAGGCTTGAGTGCTCGGCTTATGGAATCCAGCAATATGGAAAATTGCTTTCTTACCTTCTTACCTTTTACCTATTACCTTTTACCTTTTTACCTTTTACCTTTTGCCTATTACCTATTACCTTTTACCTTATTACCGCTCTTACCTTATTCATCTCAATGCCCTCATGTTTATCAATAATGCCTCTTGACCAAAGGAAGGTGAGGCTTTTCAGAGCTTTAGCAATCACGTTCCGGATTGCCTGCTTAGTCTTCAAAGCAATGACAACATCACGACCCTCATGCTCTATGAGTCCTGAAGCAAATAAAATTATCAGTAAGCAAACAATTCAATAACCACAATAATAACAAATATTTGCATAATAGTTTATAATTTCCAAAGTATTTACACAATATCCTTTCATTCCTGTCTCATATAGAACTTGTGAGACCAGTAGGACTAAAGTTATTTTCATCTTTATTTTACAGATGAGAGAATTGAAAAAAGGCTTCCTTCACCAGCTAAGAGAAAATCACTCCATCTTATTCCCATGGCATCTCCTACATATCTACATTATGAACTCATTACATTGTAATATTATTATTTTTTCTTATTTGTCTCATCCTCCATATTATATAATTTTTGGTGGGTGGATGAACAAATGACTGAATAAAAGTGCCCCTGGACTTTCGCTGGTGGGTCTTTCTGAGATCAAATCTCATATTCTTCCTCTTTAACAAGCATGAGAAATCAAGGGATTGACTGGGAGTCAAGGCTTAAACTGCATCTGTTTCATCCTTGTAATCCTAACCTTGAGCACAACACCTGACATCTGGAAGGTACTCAATCATTTTTTTAACTGAATGAGCTGAGCAGTGAAATGAAGGACAGCATGGTGGAGAACATAGGTTTTAGTGTCTGATACACCTGGGCTTGAGATCTAGCTCACCACTTACCAGCCATAGGACCTCAGGGGAGTTAACCTTTCTAAGGCTCAGTTTCATTATCTATAAAATGAAGATGATAATAGTATTTGCCTCATGGAGCAATTATATGGATTAAATGAAATAATGCATATAAAGCCCTTAACACAATTCCTGATATAATTAGCATTCAGTAATAGGTTGCAGTAACCACACAGGAACAGGCACTCCCTTTCACATGACTGAATCAAGAAAACTTCGTAATATTCCATAGTGATCTAAAACATAAGACAGCGACTCCTAGGCCCCTAATCTTTAAAAGCACGGAAATAAAAATCTGCTTAATACATAAATGGAAAAAATGGGTCCTGGATTTTCTGAGACACTGCCAAAATATTCTGACCTATTGTCTCCAAACTTACAATTTCGTTCATTAGACCATGTTCTTTCAGTTTTGATGTGAAAAGTATGTATGATCCTCATAAATCCATATGGCGTCTTACAGTGTGGTTATGAATACAAAGTGGTTTTGCTTTATTTCTTTTATATTAACGTCCATTTGTTAGGACGTTACCATATGCCAGGCTCTCTACTAGATACTTTTGCACACACTGAGAGCTTGGCCCACAGCCCCCATATGAGAAAAACACACCCGAGAAGTTTTGTATAAAATCCTAGGACTCCCCTGTAGGTTTCAACTCCAGCAGAGTGACTGTAGATGCTCAAGAAATGATACCCCTTGCAGCTCCACATTCCTTTGCAAAGTAAAGCAAAACAAAAACAACCCCCTCTGTCAAAGGTAATCTTCATGTGTCTTTTTCTTACAACCTTAAGGCAGGGGTCCCCAACCCCTGGGCCATGGAACAGCACCAATCCGTGGCCTGTTAGGAACCAGGCCACACAGCAGGAGGTGAGCGGCGGGCGAGCGATCAAAGCTTCATCTACATTTACAGCCATTCCCCATCACTTGCATTACCGCCTGAGCTCCACCTCCTGTCAGATCAGTAGTGGCATTAGACTCTCATACAAGTGTGAACCCTACTGTGAACAACACATGCAACGGATCTAGGTTGCGTGCTTCTTATGAGAATCCAATGCCTGATGATCTGAGGTGGAGCCGAGGCGGTGATGCTAGTGCTGGGGAGCGGCTGCAAATACAGATTATCATTAGCAGAGAGGTTTGACTGCACAGAGACCATAAAAAATCAATTGCTTGCAGACTCAAATCAAAACCCCATCAGTGAGTGGAAAGTGACAATTAAGCTGCATCTGGTGGCAGGCTTTAAGTCAGAATCCGACAGTTATTTTAGGCCGTGCATGGCCCGCCCGTTATTTTATTTTATTTCTTTTACCCATTATTTTATTCTCCACCTCCATCCGCACCTCTTTCCTGCACTCCACACTTGTCTCAATCACAGTTTTGGTAAGCCCACAAGCTAACCCTAGCCAAAATGAGTAAAAAACAAGCATCACTGGAGGGCTTCTTTGAAAACGGGTAAAGACCTGATGATGATACAGCAGAAGACTCTAAGACTGTCAACAAAAAGAAAGCTGCATTTAAAAGAAAATACTGGGGGTGGGGGTGGGAGTGGGGGGGCAGAGTCAAGATGGCAGCATGGGAGGACACAGAGTTCATGTCGCCCCACAACTAGGATGCCTGCTGGACACTGGTGGGGGAACTCGACGCCCAAGGAGGCGGGAGGAACCCCTGAGTGACTGGATAGGATGTGGGGGTAGTGAGGGGGAAGGAGAAGTGGAGGCCGGACAGGACCAGCACTGCTGAGGGGTGGCTGGGAGAGAGGAAGGGTTCCCATGCCTGCAGGGACCCTCAGGGATGCAGAGGAGAGAGGGAACCACACCTAGTGTTTTCCCTGCCCAATCGGCCCGCAAGAAGCCTGCTGGGCTTCCAGGCTGAGTCCTTCACCCTCTAAGGCCCCCTCTGAAAGACGTTGGTCCTGGGCGGGGCGGTGGCGGGACCAAAAGGAGAAGCGGACAGGGAGGGGCCCTCCGGGATTGGAGGATCAGGGGAAGTACCATGGGCGTTTTCCCCACGCAATCGGGCCCCCGGGAAGCCTGCTCCTGGGCCTGATCCTCCACCTCCAAGGCTCCCTCCAGCTGCGGGGGTCCTAGGGGCATGGGGTGGGGGCCAGAAGAAGAGAGGCCAATGGGAAGGGACCCTCTGGGATCAGAGTTGGGGGGAACATGCCTAGCGTTTCCCCCACCCACTGGTGCCCAGGGAGCCTGCTGTGGTCCTGGACCTGGTCCCCTGCCCACTCCTGGGCCCCTCCTGCCACATTGAGCCTAACCCTCACCTCCCACCCCTCAGGGCCTTTTCAGGCCCTGTGGGACCTAAGCATAGGCCCCGCCAACTGCCTAAACCCTGCTCCTGCCTAAGCCCCACCCCCAACAGCCAAGACCTTGTCCCTTTTTCTCCTCTTTTTCGCTATTGTGATTCTGTTTCACCTTCCAGTTGTATTCAGTATTTTTATTTTTTTATTTAAAAAGATATTTTTATTTTTTTATATTTTTACTTTTTCTAACATATCTGTTAGTTTTCTATATATATTTTTATTTATAAAAATACATGGAGAAATTTATATTTTTTATTTTTATATTTTTATTTTTTCTAACATATATATATTTTTTTCTAACATATCTGTATTTTATCTATATTTCTATTTTTTCTAACATATCAGTTAGTTTTCTAATCTTATTTTCTGTTTTACTCTTTGATATTGTTCTGCTCCTTTTTTTTTTTTTTCTTTTCCTGCTCTGCAAAGCTTGCAGGATCTTGATTCACGAGCCAGGGGTCAGGCCTGAGCTCCTGCAGTGGGAACTCTGAGTCCAAGCAATGGGACTAACACAGAACCTCAGACCCCAGGGAATATTCATCAGAGTGTGGTCTCCTGGAGGTTCTCATCTTGGCAATAAGACCCAGCTCTACCTAACAGCCTACAAACTCCAGTGTTGGAAGCCTCAGGCCAAACAACCAGTAAGACAGGAACAAAATCCCACCCATCAGAAAAAAAACAATGAGATGACAAAAATATATGTCACAGATGAAGGACCAAGGTAAAAACCAACAAGACCAAATAAATGAAGAGGAAATAGGCAATCTACCTGAAAAAGAATTCAGAGTAATGATAGTAAAGATGATCTAAAACCTTGGAAATAGAATGGAGGCACAGATCGAGAAAATAAGAGAACTGTTTAACAAAGATCTAGAAGAACTAAAGAACAAACAGAGATGAACAACATAATAATTGAAATGAAAAATACACTAGAGGGAATCAAGAGCAGAAAAAATGAGGCAGAAGAATGAATAAGTGAGCTGGAAGACAGAATGGTGGAAATAACTGCTGAGGAGCAGAATAAAGAAAAAGTAATGAAAAGAACTGAAGACAATCACAGAGACCTCTGGGACAACACTAAATGCACCAACATTCAAATTATAGGGGTCCCAGAAGAAGAATAGAAAAAGAGAGAGTCTGAGAAAATATTTGAAGAGATTATAGGTGAAAACTTCCCAAACATGGGAAAGGAAATAGTCACCCAAGTCCACGAAGTGCAGAGAGTCCCATACAGGATAAACCCTAAGAAAAACACACCAAGACACATATTAATCAAACTAACAAAAATTAAACTCAAAGAAAAAATATTAAGAGCAGCAAGAGAAAAACCAAAAATAATATACAAAAGAATCCCCATAAGGTTATCAGCTGATTTTTCAGCAGACACTCTGCAGGCCAGAAGGGAGTGGCAGGATATACTAAAAGTGAAGAAAGAGAAAAACCTACAACCAAGATTACTCAACCCAGCAAGGATCTCATTCAGATTCGATGGAGAAATCAAAAGCTTTACAGACAAGCAAAAGCTAAGAGAATTCAGCACCACCAAACCAGCTTTACAACAAATGCTAAAGAAACTTCTCTAGGTGGGAAACACAAGAGAAGAAAATGACCCACAAAAAAAACCCATAACAATTAAGAAAATGGTGATAGGAACATACATATCGATAATAAACTTGAATGTAAATGGATTAAATGCTCCAACCAAAAGACACAGGCTCGCTAAATGGATACAAAAACATGACCCATATATATGTTGACTATAAGAAACCCACTTCAGACCTAGGGACACATACAGACTCAAAGTGAAGGCATGGAAAAAGATATTCCATGCAAATGGAAATCAAAAGAAAGCTGGAGTAGCAATACTCATATCAGATAAAATAGACTTTAAAATAAAGACTGTTACAAGAGATAAGGAAGGACATTACATAATGATCAAGGGATCAATCCAAGACGAAGATATAACAATTATAAATATTTATGCAACCAACACAGGAGCACCTCAATACATAAGGCAAATGCTAACAGCCATAAAAGGGGAAATCGACGGTTAACACAATAATAGTAGGGGACTTTAACACCACACTTACACCAATGGACAGACCATCCAAACAGAAAATAAATAAGGAAACACAAGCTTTAAATGACACAACAGACCAGAAAGATTTAACTGATATTTATATGACATTCCACCTGAAAGTGGCAGAATACACTTTCTTCTCAAGTGCACAAGCACTTGTTTCTTCTAAAGCATTGTTTCTTTCTTTTTTTTAAAATAGATCTTTATTGTAGTATAATTGCTTCACAACACTGTGTTAGTTTCTGTTGTACAACAAAGTGAATCAGCCATATGCATACACATATCCCCATATCCTCTCCCTCTTGAGCCTCCCTCCCACCCTCCCTGCCCTACCTGTCTAGGTCATCGGAAAGCATTGAGCTGATCTCCCTATACTACGCTGCTTCCCACTAGCTAATTATTTTACACTCGGTATTGTATATATGTCAATATGAAGCATCTTTTCTTACCACAGTGCTATGAGATTAGAAATCAATTACAGGAAGAAAAACCTGTAAAAAACACAAATATATGGAGGCTAAACATGCAATACTATGTAACCAAGAGATCACAGAAGAAATTAAAAAATACACAGAAACAAATGACAATGAAAACAGGACCACCCAAAACCTATGGGATGCAGCAAAAGCAGTTCTAAGAGGGAAGTTTATAGCAATTCAATTTCACCTCAAGAAACAAGAAAAATCTCAAATAAAAAATCTAACCTTACACCTAAAGGAACTAGAGAAAGAAGAACAAACAAAACCCAAAGTTAGTAGATGGAAAGAAACCATAAAGATCAGAGCAGAAATAAATGAAATAGAAATGCAGAAAACAATAGCAAAGATCAATAAAACTGAAAGTTGGATCTTTGAGAAGATAAACAAAACTGATAAACCTTTAGCCAGACTCATCAAGAAAAAAAGGGAGTGGATGCAAATCAATAAAATTAGAAATGAAAAAGGAGAAATCACAACTGACACTGCAGAATACAAAGGATTATGAGACTACTACAAACAACTATATACCAATAAAATGGACAACCATGAAGAAATGGAAAAATTCTTGGAAAGGTACAATTTTCCAAGACTGAACCAGGAAGAATTAGAAAATATAAACAGACTTATCACAAGTAAAGAAATTGAAACTGTAATTAAAAACATTCCAACAAACAAAAGTCCAGGACCAGATGGCTTCACAGGCGAATTCTATCGAACATTTAGAGAAGAGCTAACACCTATCCTTCTCAAACTCTTCCAAAAGACTGCAGAGGGAGGAACACTCTCAAATTCGTTCTACAAGGCCACCATCACCCTGATACCAAAACCAAACAAAGATATCACAAAAAAAGAAAATTGGAGACCAATATCACTGATGAACATAGATGCAAAAATCCAGAACAAAATACTAGCAAACAGAATCCAACAACACATTAAAAGGATCATACACCATGATCAAGTGGGATTTATCCCAGAGATACAAGGATTCTTCAATATATGCAAATCAATCAATGCGATACATCATACTAACAAATTAAGGAATAAAAACCATATGATCATCTCAACAGAGGCAGAAAAAGATTTTGCCAAAATTCAACACCAATTTATGATAAAACTCTCTAGAAAATGGGCATAGAGGGAAACTACCTCAACATAATAAAGGCCATATACAACAAACCCAGAGCAAACATTCTCAATGGTGAAAAATTGAAAGCATTTCCTCTAAGATCAGGAAGAAGACAAGGATGTCCACTCTCGCCACTCTTATTCAACATAGTTTTGGAAGTCCTAGCCATGGCAATCAGAGAAGAAAAAGAAATAAAAGGAATACAAATTGGAAAAGAAATAGTAAAACTGTCACTGCTTGCAGATGACAAGATACTACACATAGATAATCCTAAAGATGTCACCAGAAAACTATTAGAACTAATCAGTGAATTTGGTAAGGTTGCAGGATACAAAACTAATGCACAGAAATCTCTGGCATTCCTATACACTAACAACAAAAAATCTGAAAGAGAAATTAAGGAAACACTCCCATTTACTATTGCAACAAAAAGAATAAAATACCTAGGAATAAACCTACCTAAGCAGGCAAAAGACTTGTACTCAGAAAACTACAAAACACTGATGAAGGAAAACAACGACATAAACAGATAGAGAAATACACCATGTTCTCGGATTGGAAAAATCAATATTGTGAAGACGACTATATTACTGAAAGGAATCTACAGATTCAACGCAATCCCTATCAAACTATCAATGGCATTCTTCACAGAATTAGAACAAAAAATTGTACAGTTTATATGGAAACACAAAAGACCCCGAAGAGCCAAAGTAATCTTGAGAAGGAAAAACGCAGCTGGAGGAATCAGGCTCCTCGACTTCAGACTATACTACAAAGCTACAGCAATCAAGACAGTATGGTACTGGCACAAAAACAGAAATATGTATCAGTGGTACAGGACAGAAAGTCCAGAGATAAACCCACACATCTATGGTTGCCTAATTTATGACAAAGGAGGCAAGGACATACAATGGAGAAAACACAGCCTCTTCAATAAGTGATGCTGGGAAAACTGGACAGCTACATGTAAAAGAATGAAATTAGAACACTCCCCACCACCATACCCAAAAATAAACTCAAAATCGATTAAAGACCTAAATGTAAGACTGGACACTATAAAACTCTTAGAGGAAAACATAGGAAAAACATTTTTTGAGATAAACCACAGCAAGATCTTTTTTGATCCACCTCCTAGAGTAGTGAAAATAAAAACCAAAATAAACAAATGGGACCTAATTAAACTTAAAAGCTTTTGCACAGCAAAGGAAGCCATAAACAAGATGAAAAGACAACCCTCAGAATGGGAGAAAATATTTGCAAACGAAGCAACGTAACGTCACAAAGGATTCATCTCCAAAATATACAAAGAGCTCATGGAGCTCAATATCAAAAAAACAAACAATTCAACTAAAAACACGGTGGAAGACCTAAATAGACATTTCGCCAAAGAAGACATACAGATGGCCAAGAGGCACATGAAAAGATCTCAACATCACTAATTATTAGAGAAAGGCAAATTAAAACTACAATGAAGTATCACCTCACACCAGTCAAAATGGCCATCATCAAAAAATCTACACACAATAAATGCTGGAGACGGTGTGGAGAAAAGGGAACTCTTTTGCACTGTTGGTGGGAAAGTAAATTGATACAGCCACTGTGGAGAGCAGTATGCAGGTTCCTTAAAAAACTATATATAGAACTACCATATGACCCAGCAATCCCACTACTGGGCATATACCCTGAGAACACCATAATTCAAAATGACACATGGGGGCTTCCTTGGTGGCACAGTGGTTAAGAATCCACCTGCCAATGCAGGGGACAAGGGTTCAAGTCCTGGTCTGGGAAGATCCGACATGCCGCAGAGCAACTAAGCCTGTACGCCATAACTCCTGAGCCTGTGCTCTGGAGCCCGTGTGCCCCAACTACTGAATCCCATGTGCCACAACTACTGAATCCCGCGTGCCACAACTACTGAAGCCTGCACACCTAGAGCCCATGCTCTGCAACAAGAGAAGCCACCACAATGAGAAACCCACACACCGCAACGAAAAGCCCCCACTCATCGCAACTAGAGAAAAGACTGCATGCAGCAACAAAGACTCAACACAGCCAAAAATAAATAAATTTAAATAAAATTTTTTAAAAAAAGGACACATGTACCCCAATGTTCATTGCAGCACTATTTATAATAGCCAGGACATGGAAACAACCTAAATGTCCAACAACAAATGAATGAATAAAGAAGATGCAGTACATATATACAATGGAATATTACACAGCCATAAAAAGGAACGAAATTGGGTCATCTGTAGAGATGTGGATGGACCTAGAGTCTGTCATACAGAGTGAAGTAAGCCAGAAAGAGAAAAACAAATATTGTATAGTAACGCATATATGTGGATTCTAGAAAAATGGTACAGATGAACCTATTTGCAGCGCAGGAATATAGATGTAGATGTAGAGAACAGACATATGGACACGGGGGTGGGGAAGGGGAGGGTGGGACGAACTGGGAGATTAGGTTTGACATAAACACACTACCATGGGTAAAATAGATTGCTAGTGGGAACCTGCTGTATAGTACAGGGAGCTCAGCTCGGTGCTCTGTGATGACCTAGATGGGTGGAATGGGGGCAGTGGGAGGGGGACCAAGAGGGAGGGGATATAGGTATACATATAGCTGATTCACTTCATTGTTACAGCAGAAACTAACATCACATTGTAAAGCGATTATACTCCAATAAAAATTTAAAAATTAAAAAAAAAGAAAGAAAATACCAAGAGTCTTACTTATAGGTTCATTGCAACAGGTGATTCACATTCTCCAAGCCCACTTTGTATAATATGTGGTGACCTGCTATCCAATGAAACTATGAAACCTTCAAAACTGCTTTGCCACATGGAGACCAAGCATGCTGCATTAAAAGACAAGCCTTTGGAGTTTTCAAAAGAGAAAAGTGTGAACACGAAGAACAGAAGCAATTATTGAAGGCCACCATTTCATCAAATGTGTCTGCACTGAGAGCATCATTCTTAGTGGCTAACTGCATTGCTAAACCTAAGAAGCCCTTTACTATTGGTGAAGAGTTGATCCTGCCTGCTGCTAAGGACATTTGTCATGAACTTTTAGGAGAGGCTGCAGTTCAAAAGGTGACACGTGTTCCTCTTTCGGCTAGCACCATAACTAGATGAATTGGTGAAACAGCAGAGGTTAGTGAGGCACAACTGTTAGAGAGGATTAATGAGTCACCGTGGTACGCAATCCAGGTTGACGAGTCTACTGATGTTGACATCAAGGCAACAATGCTTGTCTTTGTGCGATATATATTTCATGTGCATGAGGATATGTTATGTGTACTTTTGCTGCCAACCAACACCACAGCTGCAGAACTATTCAAGTCTCTGAATGATTACATAACAGGAAAACTGAATTGGTCATTTTGTGTCAGTATATGCACGGATGGAACAGCTGCCATGACTAGACATCTTTCTGGTTTCACTACTCGGGTCAAAGAGGTCGCTTCTGAATGTGAGTCTACGCACTGTGTCATCCACAGAGAAATGCTGGCTAGCCGAAAAATGTCACCTGAACTTAACAACGTTTTGCAGGATATGATTAAAATTATCAACTACATTAAAGTACACGTCCTTAACTCACGTCTGTTCGCGCAGCTCTGTGAGGAGATGGACGCAGAGCACACAAGTCTTCTCTTATACACAGAAGTGAGATGGCTTCTAAAGGAAGATCACTGGCCAGAGTTTCTGAATTAAAAGAGCCGCTCCAGAGATTTCTTTTAGAAAAACAGTCACCACTGGCAGCACATTTCAGTGACACAGAATGGGTCGCAAAACTTGCTTACTTGTGTGACACATTCAACCTGCTCAACGAACTCAATCTGTCACTTCAGGGGAGAACGACAACTGTGTTCAAGTCGGCAGATAAAGTGGTTGCATTCAAAGCCAAACTGGAATTATGGGGGTGATGAGGGAACATTGGGATTTTTGACATGTTTTAAACATTAGCAGAGATTTTGAAAGAGACTGAGCCAGGGCCTTCTTTCTCCCACCTGGTGTATGATCACCTACCTCAGCTTTCAAAAGAGTTTGAGCATTCCTTCCCAACCACAAAAGACCCCCGAACTGGGAAGGAATGGATCTGCGACCCATTTGTGAATAAGCCAGGCGAATCGACTCTGTCCCTGCTAGAAGAGGATCAACTGCTTGAGGTGGCAAATGACAGTGGCCTTAAAAGTACGGTTGAGACAACTTCAAATCTCCATAGGTTCTGGATCAAAGTCAAGGCAGAATACCCTGAGATTGCCACAAAAGCACTGAAAAGCCTGCTTCCATTTCCAACATCCTATCTTTGTGAAGCAGGGTTTTCTGCAGTGACAGCCACCAAAACGAG
Source organism: Stenella coeruleoalba (assembly GCF_951394435.1). Classification (NCBI taxonomy): domain Eukaryota; kingdom Metazoa; phylum Chordata; class Mammalia; order Artiodactyla; family Delphinidae; genus Stenella; species Stenella coeruleoalba. The sequence continues at coordinate 183,133,921 of NC_137169.1, read as the reverse complement.
ATTACAGAGTAGACTGGACATAAGCAACACAACGTAATAATAATAGAAATAAAGTGCACAATAAATGTAATGTGCTTGAATCATCCTGAAACCATCCCCCCCACCCACCGTCTGTGGAAAAATTGTTTTCCAAGAAACTGGTCCCTGGTGCCAAAAAGGTTGGGGACCACTGCCTTAAGGAATCTGATCTTGCCACCTTAATACACTTTCTGCACTCTTCATTTTTTCTTTTATGCTTCCATAGCAAATAATAGAACTCCTCTAACTTTCTGCAATTATCTATTGACATGCTCACACTTCCCACCAGTATCTACACTTTATGTACACCTGGCCCATTAAACGGATTCAAAAAATGCTTATTGAACGAATAAATGAATGAGTGAATGATTGAATGAAAGCATGAACTTGTCTTCCTTTGGTTAAATTATGGGATGATAAGGTGTGATTTCAGGAAATTAGATATTCCAACTACTTACCTAGTTCTTTGACAGCATCTCGTTTGTTGGTTTCCAAAATTTCATATAATTTCTGTGAGAAGTTAAAAAAAACATTAATTTCTAATTACACCAAGTGCATTACTGGCTTTAAAACCTGAGAAAAAGAAGTATGGTAGGGGCTTCCCTGGTGGCGCAGTGGTTAAGAACCCGTCTGCCAATGCAGGGGACACAGGTTCAGGCCCTGGTCCAGGAAGATCCCACATGCCACGGAGCAACTAAGCCCGTGCACTGCAACTACTGAGCCTATGCTATAGAGCCTGCAAGCCACAACTACTGAAGCCCGCGCACCTAGAGCCCGTGCTCCACTACAAGAGAAGCCACCGCAATGAGAAGCCTGTGCACCACAACGAAGAGTAGCCCCCGCTCGCCACAACTAGAGAAAGCCCGCGTGCAGCAATGAAGACCCAACGCAGCCAAAAATAAATTAATTAAATAGACAAAATTTAAAAAAATAAAGAAGTACGGTAGAAGAAATCTCACTTAGATTAGCGTTTGGGGGAGATATTTAGCTCAAATCTTCCCTCTCTGTCAATTCTGCTGCTTTCCCCAGGCTCACACTCATAGTGCAATGGATGCTGTGTAGTAGCTTACATAACTACTGTGCCTAATATTTCTTAGAAAAGACTAGTGTACACTCCACTGTGCATCAAGGAGAATTCTCATAGATAGCGTGCCACGAGAGGGTGGCCAACAGAGAAGCTGTTTGGGAAGCCAGTCTACCGGGAGTGCAAAAACGAGTGGAATAATGAGAAAATATGGTGTCAAGTAGGTCATGTTTCCTACAGATAACTCCTGACATAACTGAAGAAACAGGTCCACTCTGGGCTAACCCATCTCTGTTCATTCACACAATAGGTATTTGTCCAATTCCCACCATGTCCCAGGCATGGCTCTACATGGAGCTTGCCCTCTAGGTTTGAGTCCTTCTGGAGCTTCCGCTTGGCCACATCAACAGCTCTGGGACTAAACAACTGACAGTTCTCTAGGATGGTCAGGTACAGATGGCTGAAATTCTGCACCCAAATCATGCATGGTATCTTCCTATTTACAAGGAACAACTGATTTGTTATCTAAAGTTTAAGCAGTTGAAGTTAAGTGTGTGTTGTTTTGTTTAGAGAAGTCATATTAATCACTCATTTTGGATATAAGAATGAAGTATACAATTTCTTTTTTTTTTTTTTTGGCCACCGCACGTCTTGCAGGATCTTCGTTCCCCGACCAGGGATGGAATCCGTACCCTTGGCAGTGAAAGCACGGAGTCCTAACTACTGGACTGCCAGGGAATTCCCTGAGTATATAATTTTTATTAAATTATTTCTTCTCACTTGATAACACTGAATCAGCAATGTGAAGGTACCAAATTATTAGCCTGCACATGACACCCACATACTGTGCTCCAGCCCTGCTTGCAACAGTTCATAGACAGCAGCTAAGCCCCCTTCATACTACCAGCTCTGTAAAACTGCCACAGAATGACGTTGCATAAGACACCATTAGGAACCGACTCCTGCCCACAAAGAGAAAATAACCATGAAAGCCTAGACATACATGCGACTTCTCTAAAGGTGAGCTGCCACTGGCCAGGTTCTTGAACCGTGTCACTTTCAGAATAAACACCAGTCTGATATCTAAACACATCTCAATAAGACATTTAAATGTTTACTGAAGTCTCCTTTAAAAATGCCAAAGGGGAATTCTTTTCATGTCTTACACTTCCTGGCAAATCTCTGCCCCCAAATCGCTATGCCTTCACCCAAACTCCTCAAAGCACATTCTTAACTTCCCCCACTGGCTCTTGTTTTTCTTCTCTCCTCTTCCTGTTTCTGAAATATTTTCTCCTGTGAATAGCTTTATGTTCTTTCTAATAGAGATCAACCTAAACTTTCAGTAGTTCTTTTAATTTTCTTCTCCAATATTCTAAGTAAATCAACAGGATAGAATTCTGTTGCACATTAATATTTGATCCAATAATCAATACTCCTGTGATAAATCTAGATAATATTTCTCTATCCAGTCTATAAGGATATCATATAAGATGTCAGATGCCTTCCTAAAATTCAGGTATACTCTTCCTATAGTGGTACCTGATTATAAAAAAGAAATCTTAAATGCTAAAGATATTTAACAATATATCTTTTATGTATTTTAGAAATGAAAAATTAAAACATTAAATTAGGTGTCTTCACAGCCTCTCCCTCTCCTGAATTTGATAAAGAAAGAGGCTCTCTTTCTTGGCTGAGAACCTGAGGCAACCAACAGTCATCACAAAAAATAGGCATAACAACCGGAAGACATAACCCCCAGCGCACCCTGATTTTGTTTTTACGCACACAATTATAAGATCTAGGGCTTCAGTAATTAGGATTTAAATTCATTCTTGGATTAAAACTCAGGAGTCTCACTTGGGCTGAGAAAACACCCTTTAGCTATTGCTACTACTCAATTTAGATTTTCATCTACATATAGGAAAATATAACCCCAAATCACCAAACACTGGGTGGAAAAACTGAATGAAAGATAAGAACCAAACACAACAAATAGAAGAATGAACCTCAAAGAAGCAGAATTGATACAGGAAACAGAAATTCTTAAAATAAAGAGGTTCAAGAGAATATCACATTCTTTTAAAAACAAAAAAGAAACAGTTACTATGAAAAAGAAGCAATCAAAGTTCTTGATTGCTTGACAAAAAGTATTTGCCCAAAACAAAGTTAACAGATGGACTGAATAACAGAATAGACACAGCTAAAGACTGACTTAGGAACCTGGAAAATCACACTGGGGGTTCTCAATACAAAGAGGAAAGAGTTGAAAGTTATGAGGAAAGTTGAAAGAGGGACTCAACACAGATATTCAAAACTTTTAAAAGAGTGCCAAAAGGAGAAAATAGAAACCACAGAGGGGAGAAAATAATCAAATAAGTAATGGAAGGAGGATGGTAATCTTCAGATTATAAAGGCTCCACCATGTGCTGAATGGGACAAATTTAAAAAAAAAATCACACGTAGACATATCTTGGTGAAATTTCAGAACTCCAAGGATAAAAAGAAAATCCCAAACACTTTAAAGAATGAGGGAAAAAGTCACCTACAAAAGCAAAAGTAAAATCAGTCTTGTATCAGCAATGCTGAAGACAGAGGGGCAATGACTTCAGGAAAATGGTTTTGGAGAGTCAAACTATTAAAATCAAAATCAAAACAAAAAGAATTTTGGACTTAGGGAAAATTTTTTGTACGTATGGAAAAAATTTCTTATGGACATAATCCAGCATAATAGAAAGGAAAGTAAAAAGGGAGCTCACATGAGACTCCAGAAAGAGTGGCTGAGGAATATAACCTAAAGGAAGAGAAGGAAGGTATTGTTAAAAAAAATTAATTCATTTGCTGTTTCATAGAGAAGGGTCTCCTTCAAGTACAAAAGGTTTAATGACATAGCATCCTATTTCCTTTGTTATGGATTCAATCAAATGATAGGTTCTAGAGTGAATAACATTTATACAATCATAATATTTATATAATCATAAAGTAGAGGTTGTTTTTTGGTTTTCCATGTATAGAGTAATTTACTGAAAAGAATGAAGACAATTATACTTACAGCATAGAAGGTAAATGTTATAAACCGTCTCCCTGTAAAAATAATAGCTCCAAAAATTTAAGAGAGAAAAAGAAAAGGTTAAAGGAGATGAATGTTTAATCTCCTTATATTGCACAGCAAAGAGTAAATAAAGGCTGTTTAGAAATAATAAATCAAGAATTAGATCCAGCAGACGGCAGACAGCAGAAGCAAGAAGAACAACAAACCTGCAGCCTGTGGAACAAAAACCACATTCACAGAAACATAGACAAGATGAAAAGGCAGAGGGCTATGTACCACATGAAAGAACAAGATAAAACCACAGAAAAACAACTAAATGATGTGGAGATAGCCAACCTTCCAAAAAAAGAATTCAGAATAATGATAGTGAAGATGATACCGGACCTCGGAAAAAGAATGGAGGCAAAGATCGAGAAGATGCAAGAAATGTTTAACAAAGAACTAGAAGAATTAAAGAACAAACAAACAGATGAACAATACAATAACTGAAATGAAAACTACACTAGAAGGAATCAATAGCACAATAACTGAGGCAGAAGAACGGATAAATGACCAGGAAGAAGGAACGGTGGAATTCACTGCTGTGGAACAGAATAAAGAAAAAAGAATGAAAAGAAATGAAGACATCCTAAGAGACCTCTGGGACAACATTAAACACAACAACATCCGCATTATAGGGGTCCCAGAAGGATAAGAGAGAGAGAAAGGGCCCGAGAAAATATCTGAAGAGATTATAGTCGAAACTTCCCTAACATGGGAAAGGAAATGGCCACCCAAGTCCAGGAAGCGCAGCAAGTCCCATACAGGATAAACCCAAGGAGAAACACACCGAGACACATAGTAATCAAATTGGCAAAAATTAAAGACAAAGAAAAATTATTGAAAGCAGCAAGGGAAAAATGACAAATAACATACAAGGGAACTCCCATAAGATTAACAGCTGATTTCTCAGCAGAAACTCTACAAGCCAGAAGGGAGTGGCATGATATACTTAAAGTGATGAAAGGGAAGAACCTACAACCAAGATTACTCTACCTGGCAAGGATCTCATTCAGATTCGATGGAGAAATCAAAACCTTTACAGACAAGCAAAAGCTAAGAGAATTCAGCACCACCAAACCAGTTCTACAACAAATGCTAAAGGAACTTCTCTAAGTGGGAAACACAAGAGAAGAAAAGGACCTACAAAAACAAACCCAAAACAATTAAGAAAATGGTCATAGGAACATACATATCGATAATTACCTTAAACATGAATGGATTAAATGCTCCAACCAAAAGACACAGGCTTGCTGAATGGATACAAAAACAAGACCCATATATATGCTGTCTAAAAGAGACCCACTTCAGACCTAAGGACACAAACAGACTGAAAGTGAGGGGATGGAAAAAGATACTCCGTGCAAATGGAAATCGAAAGAAAGCTGGAGTAGCAATACTCGTATCAGACAAAATAGACTTTAAAATAAAGAATGTTACAAGAGACAAGGAAGGGGACTACATAATGATCAGGGGATCAATCCAAGAAGAAGATATAACAATTATAAATATATATGCACCCAACGTAAGAGCACCTCAATACATAAGGCGACTGCTAACAGCTATAAAAGAGAAAATCGACAGTAACACAATAAGATTGGGTACTTTAACACCTCACTTACACCAATGGACAGATCATCCAAAATGAAAATAAATAAGAAACATAAGGTTTAAATGACATGATAGACCAGATAGATTTAATTGATAGTTATAGGACAGTCCATCCAAAAACAGCAGATTACACTTTCTTCTCAAGTGCACATGGAACATTCTCCAGGACAGATCACAACTTGGGTCACAAATCAAGCCTCAATAAATTTAAGAAAACTGAAATCATATCAAGCATCTTTTCTGACCACAACGCTATGAGATTAGAAATGAATTACAGGGAAAAAAACGTAAAAAACACAAACACATGGAGGCTAAACAATACGTTACTAAATAACCAAACGATCACTGAAGAAATCAAAGAGGAAATGAAAAAATACCTACAGACAAATGACAATGAAAACACGATGATCCAAACCCTGCGGGATGCAGCAAAAGCAGTTCTAAGAGGGAAGTTTACAGCTATACAAGCCTACCTCAAGAAACAAGAAAAATCTCAAATAAACAATCTAAACTTACACTTAAAGGAAGTTGAGAAAGAAGAACAAACAAAACCCAAAGTTAGCAGAAGGAAAGAAATCATCAAGATCAGAGCAGAAATAAATGAAATAGAAACAAAGAAAACAACAGCAAAGATGAATAAAACTAAAAACTGGTTCTTTGAGAAGATAAGCAAAATTGATAAATCATTAGCCAGAATCATCAAGAAAAAGAGGGAGAGGACTCAAATCAATAAAATTAGAAATGAAAAAGGAGAAGTTACAACATACACCGCAGAAATACAAAGCATCCTAAGAGACTACTACAAGCAACTCTATGCCTATATAATGGACAACCTGGAAGAAATGGACAAATCCTTAGAAAGGTATAACCTTCCAAGACTGAACCAGGAAGAAATAGAAAATATGAACAGACCAATCACAAATAATGCAATGGAAACTGTGATTAAAAATCTTCCAAAAAATGGAAGTCCAGGACCAGATGGCTTCACAGGTGAATTCTATTGAACATTTAGAGAAGAGCTAACACCCATCCTTCTCAAACTCTTCTAAAAAACTGCAGAATAAGGAACACTCCCAAACTCATTCTATGAGGCCACCATCTCCCTGATACCAAAACCAGACAAAGATACTACAAAAAAAGAAAATTACAGACCAATATCACCGATGAATATAGATGCAAAAAATCTCAACAAAATACTAGCAAACAGAATCCAACAACACATTAAAAGGATCATACACCATGATCAAGTAGGATTTATCCCAGAGATGCAAGGCTTCTTCAATATACGCAAATCAATCAATGTGATACACCATATTAACAAATTGAAGAAGAAAAACCATATGATCTTGATAGATGCAGAAAAAGCTTTTGACAAAACTCAACACCCATTTATGATTAAAAAAACTCTCCAGAAAGTGGGCATAGAGGGAACCTACTTCAACATAATAAAGGCCATATATGACAAACCCACAGCAAACATCATTCTCAATGGTGAAAATCTGAAAGCATTTCCTCTAAGATCAGGAACAAGACAAGGATGTCCTCTCTCATCACTATTATTCAACATAGTTTTGGAAGTCCTAGCCATGGCAATCAGAGAAGAAAAAGAAATAAAAGGAATACAAATTGGAAAAGAAGTAAAACTGTCACTGTTTGCAGGTGGCATGACACTATACATAGAGAATCCTAAAGATGCCACCAGAAAACTACTAGAGCTAATCAATGAATTTGGTAAAGTTGCAGGATACAAAATTAATGCACAGAAATCTGTTGCATTCCTATACACTAATGATGAAAAATCTGAAAGAGAAATTAAGGAAACACTCCCATTTACCAATGCAACTAAAAGAATAAAATACCTAGGAATAAACCTACCTAAGGAGACAAAAGACCTGTATGCAGAAATCTGTAAGACACTGATGAAAGAAATTAAATATGATATCAACAGATGGAGAGATATACCATGTTCTTGGATTAGAAGAATCAATATTTTGAAAATGACTATACTACCCAAAGCAATCTACAGATTCAATGCAATCCCTATCAAATTACCAATGGCATTTTTTACAGAACTAGAACAAAAAATCTTAAAATTTGTATGGAGACACAAAAGACCCCGAATAGCCAAAGCAGTCTTGAGGGAAAAAAACGGAGCTGGAGGAATCAGACACTCTGACTTCAGAGTCTACTACAAAGCTACAGTAATCAAGACAATATGGTACTGGCACAAAAACAGAAATACAAATCAATGGAACAAGATAGAAAGCCTAGAGATAAACTCATGCACATATGGTCAACTAATCTATGACAAAGGAGGCAAGGATATACAACAGAGAAAAGACAGTCTCTTCTATAAGTGGTGCTGGGAAAACTGGACAGCTACATGTAAAAGAATGAAATTAGAACACTCCCTAACACCATACAAAAATAAACTCAAAATGGATTAAAGAACTAAATGTAAGACAGGACACTATAAAACTCTTAGAGGAAACATAGGAAGAATACTCTTTGACATAAATCACAGCAAGATCTTTTTTGATCCACCTCCTAGAATAATGGAAATAAACAAATGGGACCTAATGAAACTTCAAAGCTTTTGCACAGCAAAGGAAACCACAAACAAGACGAAAAACAACCCTCAGAATGGGAGAAAATATTTGCAAATTAATCAACGGACGAAGGATTAATCTCCAAAATATATAAACAGCTCATGCAGCTCAATATTAAAAAAACAAACACCCCAATCCAAAAATGGGCAGAAGACCTAAATAGACATTTCTTCAAAGAAGACATACAGATGGCCAAGAAGCACATGAAAAGCTGCTCAACATCACTAATTATTAGAGAAATGCAAATCAAAACTACAATGAGGTATCACCTCACACCAGTTAGAAGGGGCATCATCAGAAAATCTACAAACAACAAATGCTGGAGAGGGTGTGGGGAAAAGGGCATCCTCTTGCACTGTTGGTGGGAATGTAAATTGATACAACCACTATGGAGAACAGTATGGAGGTTCCTTAAAGAACTAAAACTAGAATTACCATATGATCCAGCAATCCCACTACTGCACATGTACTCAGAGAAAACCATAATTCAAAAAGACACATGCGCCCCAATGTTCATTGCAGCACTATTTACAATAGCCAGGTCATGGAAGCAACCTAAATGCCCATCAACAGATGAATGGATTAAGAATATGTGGTACATATATACAGTGGAATATTACTCAGCCATAAAAAGGAACGAAATTGGGTCATTTGTAGAGACGTGGATGCATCTAGAGACTGTCATACAGAGTGAAGTAAGTCAGAAGGAGAAAACCAAATATCGTGTATTAACGCATATATGTGGAACCTAGAAAAATGGTACAGATGAACCGGTTTGCAGGGCAGAAATTGAGCCACAGATGTAGAGAACAAATGTATGGACGCCAAGGGGGGAAAGCGACGGGGGGTGGGGGTGTGATGAATTGAGCAATTGGGACTGACATGTATACACTGATGTGTATAAAACTGATGACTAATAAGAACCTGCTGTATAAAAAATAAATAAAATAAAATTCCAAAAAAAGAATTAAATACATATGCATATTATTAAAATTATTATTGCCTAATAGTAGAGGAATTTAACCCAGGAGTGGTGGCTTTGGGGCTGTCTCTGGGAGATGGTAGAGTGGAGGGCTGAGAGGGATAATTTTATTTCTTTTATTATATTATTTCCAAGTTGCAAAATTATGCATGAATATTTTTTACCATAAGTGTTCTGTGTGTGTGTCTGTGTGTGTATATTCAAAGATCTTACCTCTTAGGCCATGGAATTGAATACTCTGAAGCAGAAAATCATAAAAGTTAAAGTTAAAATAGCCCTTTTAGGAACGTGACTCTGCTAAATTGCAGAGGGGCCTGAAGTGGACAGACTGGTGTGAGGGAAGCTGGTTAGGAGGTGATTCATTCCACCTATGAGTTCCTAATGTGCTTACGTCCTCATCTCCCATTTGGTACTTAACTCATACTGCCTGGAAATGAGGAGGATCTTGAATGATAAAAAAATAATAATAATAAATACGACCACTCATGCACTCCTCAGTACCAGCATTTGAAGTTTTCACTGTCAAATCTTTGTTCTCTTTCCCTCTCTCTCCCGCCACTTCAGACCTACACTTTCCTTAAAGCCTTATTCACGTCTCATTTCCTATATGAAGCCTATTTCAAGTGTCCTACCCTTCGAGAGTGTTACAAAGACAGAATCTTTACTCTGCACTCAGAAAATAAAAATGAATAGATTTTCTTCTCTGAAGATCATAAATGAGTTTGATAATCATAGCTGAAATTTAAAGAGCAGAGACTGTTCTCTGCAGCACCTCGTATCACATAATCAACAACTGAATCCCTTTCACTTGATATAATTTATCTGTTGGGTCAAATACATGCAGAAATGGTCTTAAAAGAAATCAAGACACCTAAGTGATGTTTTCCCCAAATGACCAGTGCTTGTCTCTCACCTGATTTATGGATTTTCGGCTAGAAATTTGTTTTATTAAAAACTTGGTATCCTCTTGACTTTTGACATAGCCTTTTGTAATACTATACATCAAGCTGAGGCGCTTTTTGATCTGCACATCTACAATATTCATCAGCAGTGGTATTAGTACCTGGAATAACGGAGAGAAAAAAACTGAAAATTTAATGAGGAAAAGCACCCTCTAAGGCAGATGTTCTCAAAGTGTCATTTCTAACAAGCTTGTTAGAAACACAAAGGTGACACCATTGCTGAAACACAAATTCTCAGGCCCCACTCCAGACCTGCTGAATCAGAAACTCTGGGGATGGGCCCCCATATCGGTGCTTTAACAAGTCCTCCAGGTGATTCTATGCACGCTCAAGTTTGAGAGCCACTCTAAAGAAATGAAAGCTCAATGAATAACTGTTCTGTAGCTTTAAGGGGAAATCCCTACCCTGCGCTTTCCCTCATTCTCCATATCACCAGTTTTCAGGGGACAAGAGAGGTCACCCCAATAACTTGGGTGATAGTAACCAACTGAATAAATCTCTCTACACCTCAGTTTCTCCACTTGTAAGATAAGCACCTTAGGGTATCTAAGATCCTCCTTAGCTCTAAATTTCTCAAATCATAAGCTGAGGAAGGAGAGTGCAGTGACTGAGGAGAGTGGGATTTTTAAATATAAACCTCCCTGGGTTCAAATACCAGCTCTGCTACTCACCAGCTCTGTGACCTTGAGCAAGCTACTTAGTGACTCTAAGGACTCAGTGTCCTCATCTGTTCAATGAGGATAATAATACCTAAGTACCAGAATTCCAGTGGAGTGGCCCTCACGAGCAATGCAGTGAATCACAGAGACAGATGCACATCAGAGCACAGGGAGGACGGTGAGGGGCCAGGTAACACAGGAGGAACATGTGACCAGGAAAAGGACATCACAGAGAAGGAGTCACAAGAGCAGAGAAGGGACAGATTTTTTTAAAACTGTTATTCTGGTTGTGAAACTTTGGGCAGAGGGAGAGATATTAAAGAGGTTTTTTATAAAGTTTTATTCCATGATGCACTGGCACCCCCTGGGCCGATCTGAAGTAAAGGTCTCCAATATTCTTCAAAGTTTTCCAATACAGATTTGTTTCTTTTGAAAGCCACACTCTGCTGAGACTGGCTATTAGGACACCTAACTTGATAGAGTGGTGACACCTACTTCACAGGGCTCTTATAACAATTTAACTAGATAATGTAAGTAAAGTGGTCTGCACAGTTCCTTGAACATAGTAACTGTTCAGTAAACAAAAGCTAATCATGACTATATTTACTTAAATACACTCCACTGGGACTTGTCAGAGCATGTTAAACAGAAATAGCAACTAGTTCACACTTTAAATAGGGTTGACTTCCACAATAACACATCTTTAAATCTTTATTTCACTCAGAGAGACTTTTCACAAAGTATTCCTTCTAAAATAATTATTTTACATTCATCTGCATAAGATTCCTGTATAAAAACTGCTTATCTAAGGACACCTCTACCTTCCACATTAAGACTTAGCCTCATTCTACATATCCTCATTTCTAGAGGCGTTTGTATTTTGGTGGGTTATACCTTATGTCGACACTTTGCTCTAAACTCAGCTCATAGGGAAAAAATCATAAATAAATTGTGCATACAACTCTGTAGAGTCATCCTTATGAACACTAAAGTTTGGTAACATTAATAAAGAATCAAGGAAGGAACAAAAAAAGGAAGTCAACAAGCACAAGTCTGGGCATTCAGACGATTTTGCCTTTAAGATCACTATAAAATTGCTTGGAGAACGGGGACTAGATGGAGGATTCTAATGTATGCCTTTTGCCGTCAGGGTTTACAGCAATGTTTTTTCATATTAAGCCTCTATAACTTCAATACATACTAAAAGACTTATTTGATGTAATAAGAATTAAGCAACTCAAAAATATGGAGTGGCAAGTGAAATCATCTAGAGCACCCAAGTTAAAAGCTTATATAGGGCTTCCCTGGTGGCGCAGTGGTTGAGAGTCCGCCTGCCGATGCAGGGGACATGGGTTCGTGCCCCGGTCTGGGAAGCTCCCACATGCCGCGGAGCGGCTGGGCCCGTGAGCCATGGCTGCTGAGCCTGCGCGTCCGGAGCCTGTGCTCCGCAACGGTAGAGGCCACAACAGTGAAAGGCCCGCGTACTGAAAAAAAAAAAAAAAAAAGCTTATATAACGCAACTGCATTGGAAAGAGAAAGGAGGCTTAAGAACGGAGACTGAAAATCTGAAGATCTACCTTCAGAATCAAAACCAGAGCCACGAAAAGAAGAAATGGTCATTGTTAAGGAGATTGAAGGCCACAGTAAAACTGAACTTCATAGGCAGTGGGCTATGTAAGTAGCGTGGGCTCTAGGGTAAATATTTTTATGCTTCTGCACAGTTAGGGCTTTATGAGCAAATTTTACTAAAACTTGGAGAACTTGTTTCTGGGTAATCCTGCTGCAGGGGCACCACTGTTTTCATTTATTCATTCAATACATAACTTATTAAGTACTAACTATATACTAGGTACCATTCTGGAGCCACAGGTTACATCAGTGACCAAAACAAAGATCCCTACCTTGTGGAAAGCACATATAACATACAGTAAAAAAGTGATAAGTGCTACGCAGAAAAATTAAAATTTAAACAAGTGGAGGGGGATCAGAGAGATGGGTGGAACACGCTGGGAGTATGGAGGGCAGGTTGCCATTTTACGTAGCGTAAAAGAAGGTCAGGGAAGACCTTCTCCATGAGAAGGTGAGATTTGAGCAATGACTTGAAGGGACTGAGAGAGTGAACCATGCAGATACCTTTAAAGAGAGGGTTCCAGGAGAAAAGACAGCTCCCTCCCTCATTTCTTTCAAAATAGTGAGGTTTCTTAATTCATTTGACAAATAGTATAGGAAAAAAAAAAGTATTTTAAAATTTGAAGTTTTACCTTGATAAGAGGAATAAATCTAATTATTCTGAAATAACCTATTATTACTGTAAACTGAATAAGAACCAAGTGGTCTGGTCTCAATCTGACAAAGTATATACAAAATATATCAACGATTCCAATAAGCACGATACAAAATTCCAAAGTATTCCAATGTTGATGAAAATATCTGCTTTTCAAAATTGTTATCTGTTTAGAAAACATATAGAATGTACATCATTTCATAGCACTATACAATGATATGGGGAGGGGATTCTTTAAAATTAACAGTTAAATCCTCAACTACAAATGAGTTATATTCCAAAAGTTGGGTTTTAAGTCATTCATTTGAAATTCAAAAAAATCCTACATCAAAAATTATAATTTGATTACAAATATACATAATCTATTATGAAGCTGTAATGCCAAAGAAAAGCAATGAAAAGTACTAAACAGATTCATTGCAATACTATTAATTATAATTAAAGTATGAAAATGTAATGCTGATAAATCATCTTTGAAGCATTTATCCTAAAAAGTAGTTCTCATCTTATGACAAGTAACTAGCAAACCATTTTGGTTTTATTCACTTATTTATTCTTTGAATCATTACAGGGAGTATTTGAGGGAAACAGCAAATGTCTAGATTTTCAATTCTTTTTTGCCTGATCTTTGAGATTCTCTCCACTTTTATACTTCTCTTATCTGATATCCAAGACTAACTGTTTTACTGATTTCATTATTAAACTCAGAAAATTCAAAAAGATTACTAAAATTCCAGGATCCTATCAACTGCTACAGCAAAAGGCTTCTAGTATCAATTATTTCCAAAAAATGACAAAAATAGATTCAAATTATCTAAACTATTCTTTTTATAGGATACATTTCTATTTTAAACAGTACCTTCAATGCTGATTCTAACAGATATAAATATACAAAATAGTAGTTTACTAATATCAGTGCTGACACATTTAATTCTCTTGCCATTGGCCATAGATGCATTATCATAGGATAAATGTACATTATCCGTATAATATGTCCTGCATATTCAAATTCTTCTGAAAATACAATGTGATATATAAAAATCAGAAATTTATTATTCCTGAAAAAAAAGAGATCAAATAAAATGTCAGATCACTTTAAAGGTATAACAATTAAAATCTGAAGTTCATTTGTTTAAATAAATATTAACATTAATTTGAAGAAAGATACAAATAATATGAAACAATAGCTAAGCAAAAATCTAAACCATACTTTCTAGACATAAAAATCATAAGGGAAAAAGATAAAAATATGGCTCTTGGTAATCTAGATCAGGGCTGAGGAGCTTTTTTTTAAAGTTAACGTCTTATGCTTATTATTCACCCAGGTAGAAGAAACATTTTCATTAACCTCTGCCAAAACATTAGGTACTGTAAATACATATTCATTTGGGAGGGTGGCTTTTGGGGGTGTGTGTTTTTCTTCCAGTTTTCTTAAGATATAATTGACATACAGCACTGTATAAATTTTAAGGTATACAACATAGTGGTTTGGCTTACATACATCACAAACTGATCATCACGGTAAGTGTAGTGAACATCCATTATCTCATAGAGATGCAACATTAAACAGAAAATTTCTCCTTGTGATGAGAACCCTTAGGACTTACTCCCTTAACAGCTTTCATATGTAACATGCAGCAGTGTTAACTATATTCATCATGGTGTAATACATTACCTCCCTAGTACTTATTTATCTGACAAATGGAAATTGTACCTGGTGACTGTTTTCATCCACTTCCCCCTCTCCCACCCCCCACCTCTGGTAACCACAAATCTGATCTTTTTTTTCTATGGATTTGTTTGTTGGTTTGTTTTTGAAGTATGATTGACCTAGAACACTATGTTAGGTCCTGTTACACAACACACTGATTCAATATTTCTAGACCTTTTAAAATGATAACCACAGTAAGTCTAGTTATGATATGTCACCATACAAAGATACTACATAGTTACTAACTATATTGCCCACACTGTACATTTCATACTGGTTACTCATTTATTTTGCAACTGGAAGCTTGTACATTTTAATTTCCCTCACTATTTCTTTCCTCCCCCGACCCCTCCCTTCTGGACACTACCTGTTTGTTCTCTGTATCTATGACTCTGTTTCTCTTTTGTTACGTTTATTCATTTGTTTTGTTTTTTTAGAACCCACATATAAGTGAAATCATACAGTAATTGACTTTCTCTGTCTGACTTACTTCATTTAGCATAATACCATCTAAGTCCATCCACATGGCAAATGGCAAGATTTCATTCTTTTCTAGGGCTGAGTAATATTCCATTATATATATGGAATATATACATACATATTGAACCATCCTTGCATCCTTGGGACAAATCCCACTTGATCATGGTGTATGATCCTTTCAATGTATTGCTGAATTTGGTTTGCTAATATTTTGTTGAGGATTTTTGCATCTATTGATATGCTCATCAGTGATATTGGCCTGTAATTTCCTTTTTTTGTGATATCTTTGCCTGGTTTTGGTATCAGGGTAATGCTGGCTTTATAGAATGATTTCAGAAGCGTTCCTTCCTCTGCAATTTTTTGGAATAATTTGATAAGGACATATGTGTTAACTCTTCTCTAAATGTTTGGTAGAATTCATCTGTGAAGCCATCTGGTCCTGGAATTTTGTTTGTTGGGAGTTTTTAAATTACTGATTCAATTTCAGTACTGGTAATTGGTCTGTTCATATTTTCTACTTCTTCCTGCTACAGTCTTGGGAGATTGTACCTTTCTAAGAATTTGTCCATTTCTTCTATCTTATTGGCATATAACTGTAGTACTCTCTTGTGATCCTTTGTATCTCAGTGATTTCAGTTGTAACTTCTTTTTCATCTGATTTTATTGATTTGGGCCCTCTCTTTTGCTTGGTGAGTTGGGCTGAAGGTTTATCAATTCAATCAAAGAACCAGCTCTTAGTTTCATTTATCTATTCTATTGTTTTTTAGTCTCTCTTTCACTTATTTCTGCTCTGATATTTATGATTTCTTCCTTTCTATTAACTAAGGGCTTTGTTTGTTCTTCTTTTTCTAGCTCTTTTAGGTGTAAGGTTGGATTGTCTGTTTGAGATTTGTCTGGAGAGCATTTTCTAAAATCAAGGCTAATCACACATAGGAACAATGCAAAAATTCATACATCAAAAGCAAGAAACAAATTAATTTTGAGAAAAACATCAACACTGCTTAAAATTAGGAACAGAATGAAATATTCTATTCAATATTACTATGACATTTAAAAAATTTTTTTCTATTCATCTAAAGTAGAAGCTGACAAAAAGAGGTTACTTGGATATATGTCAAGATCCTAGGGTTTTAAATTTTTATATTTTTCTGTAAACTTAATCAATGGAAGAAAGTAAAAAATTATCATAATTTGTTACGAAAAGCAGGTTAACACCCACTTAAAATTTATTAGCATTAATGGTCCCAGTATTTTCTCATTTGACATCTTTTTTTTTTTTTGCAGTACGCGGGCCTCTCACTGTTGTGGCCTCTCCCGTTGTGGAGCACAGGCTCCGGATGCGCAGGCTCAGCAGCCATGGCTGATGGGCCCAGCCGCTCCACGGCATGTGGGATCTTCCTGGACCAGGGCACAAACCCATGTCCCCTGCATCGGCAGGCTGACTCTCAACCACTGCACCACTAGGGAAGCCCTGACATCTTTTGTTAGTAGAAAAACCTTGTCTTTCTGCTCTAAAAAGTATATAAGCTCACAACTTACATAACAAAACAAAGAGTCTACACAAGTTAAGAAAAATCTGTATCTTGCGTTATTTTGGACGTTGTTTATAATTATTATTAAGGCCATGCTGTGTTTTTCCTAATTATAGACATCAACAGAACTATCCCATGGCACATGAAATTAAGTTGAGAGCTAGATCTAGTCTTTGAGTTTGCTATTTCTCACCCCTGCTCATCCCAGAAGAATATGAAAGAAGTCCAACATGTAATGTGACCCTAAGACATGGTAATTCAAACTTGAAGAATCCAAATATGACCATCCTTTTCATCTTTTTTCTACCCACTCTCTAATAGAGGTGCCAATGAAATTGGTAAAACAGAATGGAGAAAGAGAAGCAAGAACTTTGTTCCTTCCGCACTCAATCAATAAGACTTGGGTTTTTTTTTTTTTTTTAGGGAAGATCAAAGTAATCTATTCTGACAATGTAGAAAAGGTCATATTTTCAAGTACATTGCTATTACAGGTTCACAGTACTTACCCATATAGAGAAAGAGGTGTCTTATCTTCATGATATTCCAAGAAAGTTAATATGTTTTTAAACTTCATAAGCCAACTTCTAGCTCTTACATAAGTTGAAACATCATAAATACTCATGAATCTAATAGAGAAAAATATACATATGTGTTATAATGAAAAGCAAGTGCTATACCTTTGGGTAATATAAAACAGAAAGTTATACTAAACATAAATGTAATATGGGTTTATTAAATATGCCTCTGTATCCATCCACCTACCCACCCATGGTCATAGAACAGAAACATTTTTAGTGGGAGACTCCTGCTGTCCATGTTCCTGGAACTATCTGTGACCTGAGGTAGAACATAATTAAAACTTCAGAATCCAACTCTTTGGGGTTTAGAATCAAGCTTCCTTTTGTCATGCCTTGACTAGCCCAAGATTCTCCAAGGCCCTGAAGTCTCTGTCCTTCCCAAACTTTATTTAGGAATTGATGCTACATCTCCCAGATATATTACCAGGCTGCTGAAATGTTAACTATCACCCAGACAGAATCTCCTATCACTGTTGCCCCATAGGTTTGTCTTAGACCATCCATTATCTAATGTTTCAGGACTGTAACCAGGTATCAATATATCTCTAAGATACTGAGCTTTCCCATCATATTAATTGCATCTATCAGTTCCATGGGTTGGATCAATTCCTCCAGATCCTATGATCCTATTCCACCCCAGAGAGCAGTTTAATGTCAGGCTCCAGGCCTCCTTACTTCCCCTATGCAGTAATTTAGTAAATATGATATAAAGACGAAATAATTATCACCATAATTAAAACTATATGGGTTCTTTTTCATGGCTCCCCTTGTCTCTCATATAATTGCTCTGTAGTCAAATCTTCCTCCAGAAACTCCCAATGTCATCAAAGTTATGAATTTTCAGGGAGAAAAGTATAAACAAGAAAAATAGGAAGTAAAATAGAAAAGTAAAGTAAAGTAAAATAGGAAGTAGATGGATGGATGGATGGATGGACGGACAGATAGATAAGATAAAAAGATTGATCAATCTGGACACTGAACTCTCAGTTTCTTCATTCTCTATCACATACCCATTCAATTTTGGAAATATCAGTTAAAGAAGTATTACACTTACTTTCCTTGGATGTGGCAATAGCTTTTGGTTGCACCAATTAATGTCCGGGCTGCCTCTACACTGAGGACTCCGTCATTACACTGTTTTTCAAAGCTACTCTAAACATACAATTTTAAATAAAAATTACAAAGGACGAAAACATTAATGTAATGTACTCTGCTTGACCTTTACATACCCCTCACTATTATTATTGAACTCAATATATGAAAATATACTATTCAAAAACTTCTAGAGCAAGAAATAAATTTCATTCAATTTAAATATTTACAGAATATTCCATTTTTGCAAAGTACTCTCTCAGGAAACTCAAAATCTATACAACTCAAAGAGTTTACTTCAGATGTTCAACATCACTAATTATTAGAGAAATGCAAATCTAAACCACAATGAAGTATCCCCTTGTACTGGTCAGAATGGCTATCATCAAAAAGGCTACAAGGGGCTTCCCTGGTGGCGCAGTGGTTGAGAGTCTGCCTGCCGATGCAGGGGACACGGGTTCATGCCCCGGTCCGGGAAGATCCCACATGCCGCGGAGCGGCTGGGCCCGTGAGCCATGGCCGCTGAGCCTGCGTGTCTGAAGCCTGTGCTCCGCAACGGGAGAGGCCACAACAGTGAGAGGCCCGCGTACCGCAAAAAAAAAAAAAAAAAGGCTACAAATAATAAATGCTGGAGAGAGTGTGGAGAAAACAGAATCCTTGTACACTGTTGGTAGGAAATGTAAACTGGTGCATCCACTAGGGAGAACAGTATGAGGTTCCTTAAAAAACTAAAAATAGAGCTACCATATTATCTAACAATTCTACTTCTGGGTATATATCCAAAAAAAAAAAAACCCCAAAACTCTAATTCAAAAAGATACATGCACCTCAACGTTCATAGCAGCACTATTTACAATAGCCAAGACATAGAAACAACCCAAGTGCCCATCAACAGATAACTGGCTTAAGAAGATGTGGCATATATATATATATATATATATATATATATATATATGAATATTACTCAGCCATAAAAAAGAATGAAATATGCCATTTGCAGCAACATGGATGGACCTAGAGATTACCATACTAAGTGAAGTAAGTCAGACAAAGACAAATATTATATCACTTATATATGGAATCTAAAAAATAATACAAATGAGTCTATACACAAAATGGAAACAGACTCACAGACATAGAAAACAAACTTATGGTTACCAAAAAGGAAAGGTGGGGAGGACAAATTAGGGATATGGGATTAACAGATACAAACTACTATACATAAAATATACACAATAAGGATTTACTGTATAGCAAAGGGAATTATAGTTAACATCTTATAATAACCTACAATGGAATATAATCTGAAAAAAACCAAACTGAATCACTATGCTGTATGCCTGAAACTAACACAATATTGTAAATCAAATATATTTCAATTTTTTTAGAAAAGATAACATGGAGTGGGTCGTTACATGGGATTGTTCGTTTAAAAAGTAAATGTGGGGGCTTCCCTGGTGGTGCAGTGGTTGAGAGTCCGCCTGCTGATGCAGGGGACACGGGTTCATGCCCTGGTCCAGGAAGATCCCACATGCCGCGGAGCGGCTGGGCCCGTGAGCCATGGCCGCTGAGCCTGCGCGTCCGGAGCCTGTGCTCCGCAATGGGAGAGGCCACAACAGTGAGAGGCCCATGTACCGCAAAAAAAAAAAAAAAAAAAAGTAAATGTGGTAGGTCATTAGAACAATGGTCCCGATGTAGCATGCCTTTCCCATGCCTCTTTGTAACTAACACTGCTGCTCCTTCCTTCAAAGGTGGGGTCTTCACTCATTGAATCTGGGCTAGCTTTGTGATTTACTTTAATAGAACAGGGGTAAAAGTGATGTTATTCAATTTCCAGAGCCTAGGAGATACAGAGGGCTTGCAGCTTGTCCTCTCACCCTGTTGGAACCCAAAGACCACCATGTAGTAAAGAAGCCCAGTTCACTCTACTGGAAGATAGGAAGTCATGTGGAGGAGAACCAAAGTGCCTTTAGTCTACCCTCTCAAGCAGACTAAAGGCTTTCTCAGACTCATATTGTCTGACATGTGGCCTGTATGAAAAGGAATTGCAGAGTAGAGTGGACTACAATGCGACTCACTGAAAACACATGAGTTTTTAAGGAAACTGTATCAGATTGGACTAAATAAGGCAGTACGAGTTCTAAATAAATAGGAATTTCCATTTCTACTGGCAGAAATCAGTCTGAGAAGGTTACTCAGCCACAAACATGGATTATTTCCTATGAAAATGTAGAGAATGGGGAGAACTGGGACATATGCCCATCTGGATTTCAGAATTGCCAAGGACCAGTGATTAATCAGTGCTTCCTGTTCTTCCCCTTCTTGAACAGAGGTGTCTGTTGATCACCACTGAATGTTGTGGGTGGAGGTGGGGTAGACAGATAACTTCTCTTTTTAGTCCACAGGTCTCTGGATCAAGAGGAATCATACTTAAGGAGATACAACCAAGAAGCCTCAGCAGACCTAGACTAAATGCACATCATGAGATACTGGACTTTGAATCTGATACCATAATAGGATGAAGGCTTGCCAGGGTTCGGGGCGGGCGTGCAGTGTCTTAGAAAAAGATGAGTGTGTTTTGCTTCGTAGGAGGGGTAAAAATATTTGTGGCCAGTGAGTGGAACATTTAAATATGGTCACAAATTCTTTGCATCTCTTACCATCGCGAGGTTGAATCTACTGTCCCAAGCCTCAAATTAAAGTGGCTTCGTTCCCAAGTCTGGTAGTAGGGTACTGACTCTTGGCTGTATGCCTCAGGTTACTTCTATGTGGCCTCTCATTCTTCAGAGGCTAGGCCAGCTTCCTCACATGACAATCTCAGGGTGGTATTCAAAGTGGAAGAAGGGGGAAATTGCAAATCTCCTCAAGGCCTAGGCTCCAATACATGCCCAAAGTCCTTTTGCTACATTGTACTGGTCAAAACAAATCACAAGAATGCCCAAATTTAATGGTGGAGAGGGATATAGACACCACCTCTTAATAGGAGGTCTTACAAGGAATTTGTGACCATACTTTACCTCTCTGGGTAAGAGCCTTTCAAATTCTGAGAACATTTTAAATTAAGTACAGAAATGTTTTTAAAATGAAAATATAGTGTTAATATTTTTGTATTAAGAAGAAATATGTTCTTCAACAGAAAAAATAAAAGGAGGAATTTATAGATTAAAAGAGACAAAGTACATATTCATTCATTGCAATACGTGATTTTACTGAAATGCAATTTAAAAATATAAACTGTGAAAATACACATTGATCACATTTATGAGATAATTGGAAATTTGATCATTGACCCAATATTTGATGTTATTAAGGAATTATTAATTTTTAGGTGCAATATTAGTATTTTACTATGTTTTTAAAAAGACCAAATTTTAAAAAGACTAAATTTTAAAAATTTAGAGATACATACTGAAATATTTGCAGATGAAATGATATAATATCTGGGATTTGTTTCTAAATAATATGGAAGATGGAGGAGTGAATCAGGGTGCAGATGGGGCACAGTTGGTCATGTGTGGATGGTTTTTAAGGCTGAGTGATGGGTACTTGGGAGTTCATTACATTATTTTATCTACCTTTGTATATTTTAGAAATTCTTCATAATAATAAGTTCTAAAATGAAAGTAAAAAAGAAGGACTCTGAGCATAACGAGTATTTTATATACTTGTAAAATTGAATAAAATTTGTACTATTAGAATAAAACCCCAATTTTAAATGTGCAATTTGATAAGTTGATTTAAACTTGATTTTACCTAGTAATCTTCCTACGTTTATAACATTTAAATATTAAATTGTAAATATTTTAAGAGAATTTTGCTTCATTAGATTTATTTTAACTCATTAGATTTACAAGAGTTAAATAAGCACTTGAGAGAATATTGTATAAGAGGAACTCAAATATGTTAAATTTATAAAAGCAGTTTCAAATATTTGAAGAATTTTAATTAAGTACATAAATGGCACCAAACATTATTCAAAGACTCCCCAAAAGTGAACTGATAAAATTAGCTAGACTTAGAAATAGAATAACATTTGTGACTTGAATTTAAATCCTAAGAGATTTCTTTTATTTTTTAACTTTCATAAATCAAACATAAATTTTAACAACCAATCAAAAGATGAAAATATATCTTCTAGTCACCTGAAAACCATACGTAAGAATTAAAAGCATTGCAAGAATAATAAATAAATAAAAAGCAGATTATGTGAAGGGTACCAACCATTTGTATTATAGCTACATGCAATCTGGCCTCTTCTATTAAAACTTCATCTGTTGGGGACTCCTCCTTCACTTTTTTATCACATGAAACATGAGGAAACTGAACAGTATCAGACTAAGTTTAAAAACACACAGAGATAAAGTTACAAATAAGTAAAAATGATTAGGAGCTGTCAAATACTTTGCTCAACCAAGATTCCAATAACTCAAATCAGAATCGCTAAAATGAAGGGGTGTATAAGTGAAAAACGTTCTCCATATTAGAAATGTTGCTTTCAATTGTGGCGAAGTAACTATTCACTTGGGGAGATTTAGAAGCCAAATTCTTCCCCAAGCTAGTTGTATGCTTTACTGCTCTCTGGAGCAGCCTATGTTTTCTGCTTTTGATAGTACTTATACAGGGAGAGATCTCTCACTTCCTCAACCAGTTGGAAACATCACCCTGGCAGAGGCCATTCATAGTTACTCAATCAGCCAGTTTGTAAAAACACCAGTTCTCCTGTATTTGGCAAATAAGGCTAGATCACCAACACCTTCTCTTTAGAGACAGAATTCAAACTATTTTGCCAATATAGCAAAGCTAGTAAATGTATCTCCCTTCAGTATCCTGACATACAACTAGCAGAATCAAGTTTTTTATAATAAACTAAAGAAAGAGGCAGGCCAGAAAGGGAAAGGACTATTTTTTGCCAGGTATCAACTCACAGGAATGATGTATTCAATCTTTGTTTTTTCTTCTACTAAGGTCCAGTTAACATTTGTCAAAATTTTTTCTGTTTTAAATAAAGTTATTCTGTTCTGTATTATCTTCTGGATGTGCTTAATGGCATTTTGCATGGCCATTTGTCTTGGAAGGGAGATGGCACACAAACCTGTGACAAAGAAAAGGAAGGGCCTTAATAAAATACAGTGAAGATTGCACAGGGAAGAGAAATGTTGCATAATGTAGTGAAATCTTGGCATCACTTGCATAGCCAAACCAGAGTACTTAGAGCAAGGACAACTATTTGTCCAAAATTTTCCAGAAAATTACCCAACAATCCATTTCCTTTTGGCTGTACAGCTCAACTTTTTCTGACTCAAGTGCTAAAGAATGTCTTCTTAGTTTCTTTTTGTTCCCTATAGCTAGATACATGACTCACTATTTAAAGGCATCCAATCAGTATTTCTCCAAGTATTGAAAGCTACCTGTGTCTACAGGTAAAGGAGCTGCCTATTAAATTATGCAAATTCCTGAGCTTTACGCCATGTCTGGAGAATCAGAGTGGCCTGGGAATTTGCATTTTAACAACTTCTCCAACTGATTCTTATACATAATAAAATTTAATGGCCACTGCAATAGAGATCCCTCAAATTTAACATCTCTATTTCCTGGCCAGCAAATCTACATGTCCAAAACTTGTAGCAGTTTGTATCATCTTGAAGTATCAATTTGAAGTTTTAGATATGAGGCTTGCTTACCAAAAAGAAGAATTTAATTAGTGAGTGAGCTTAGTCTACTCATTCAGAATTCCATCTCAATAAAACTGTTCTCAGTAAACAACAAGGTTCTATTGTATAGCACAGGGAAATATATTCAATATCCTGTGATAAACCATAATGGAATAGAAGATAAAAAAAGAATGTATACATATGTATAACTGAATCACTGCTGTACAGCAGAAACTAACAAAACATTGTAAATCAACTACACGTCAATTAAATAGATAAATAAATAAATAATAAAACTGTTCTCTCTGCATAATTGCATATGAGATGTCTCATAAAGAGTTTTAAATGTTTCTAAATGTTTCAGTTTAACTTTATTGCATTCTCTACAGGACACTGTGGTGGCTGTATTTCAAATTTTCAGGGATTCAAAAAGGTTTGTAACCATATCCCTCTCAGTTCTCTATGGTCCAGAGCAAAGATGCATCTGACTGCCATGCTAAAGAGTTAGAACGTGTCAGCTTTGGATTTAAAATTTCCATGGCTGAGAGCACACAAGGAGAAAGTTTATTCATTTGCCTAATTACATCCCACCCATTAGGATGGAGCAACGGCCACTTTCCGGTTGCTCTGGGGAAACATGGGTATAAGTGGACCACTCGATGGCACCAGTACATTTGAACAAACTCCTGTGTTTAAGATGATCCTGGAAGAATATGAGGATAGATCTCTCTCTCTCTTTTTTTTTTTAAATATTATTGAAGTAGAGTTCATTTCCAATGTTGTGTTTAATTCCTGCAGTACACCAAAGTGACTCAGTGAGATATATATATATCTATATATAGATATCTATATATAGATATATAGATATGTGTGTGTATATATATATATGTGTGTGTATATATATATATGTGTGTATATATATATATTCTTCATATTCTTTTCCATTATGGTTTATCACAGGATACTGAATATAGTTCCCTGTGTATACAGTAGGACCTTGTTGTTTATCCATCCTATATGTAATGGATTGCATCTGCTAATCCCAAACTCCCAGTCCTCTCCCCTACTCCCTTCCCCCTTGGCAACCACAGGTCTGTTCTCTATATCTGTCAATCTGTTTTTGTTTTGTAGATATGTTCATTTGTGTCATATTTTAGATTCCACATATAAGTGATAGCATATGGAATTTGTCTTTCTCCTTCTGACTTACTTCGCTTAGTATGATAATCTCTAGGTCCAGAGGATGAGTCTCTTAAAAGCATTAGACCAGACGGAAGAAGTTGGTCTGAAACTCTTCCTGATAAAACTCAATTTTGTCAATTACCTGTTAACTTGCGAGTGTTTCTAGAAAGGATGAGCATTGATTCTGAGGATAAAGTACTTGCCATACATGTTTGTTTCACAATGAAAATTCTGAGGTTCAGTTAATACAATAAAAAAAATTGTATGGGAAGAAAAGGAGAAGAAAAAAATATTTCCATGATAGTAAAACCTCTTGCTTTTGTCTTTGTGATTATCAGAGTAAGAGCAATCTCAAGAAAGCAAGCATGGGAGAAAACTAGATGTTATATCATAAGCAAAGAGAGCAGAGTGGGTCTGCCCTGAAAGTCAAAGAAAACTGGTGGGAAGGGAGGTGTGAGCAAACCTTCACGGACCGAGTTAACTTTACTCATGCTCCAGGGTAGGCTTTTGCTGATCCAAGCTCTACTTTCCACTGCAAACAAGAGCAAACACATAACGTGGGGAGAAGGAGAGCTGCCAAAAATCTGCCCCATTTACTAGTCCTATTTGCATATTGGGGCCATGGACTTTGAGGTAAGCTACCACAGGAAGTTCTGCAATAGTGTAGATGGGGCACCGTTTCAGGAGTGGGCAGAACTGTGAAAAGACACAAGCAGAGGGGCTAAATTCACCAGGCTACTTCCCTGTTTATAAGAACTCTCCTTCAACATTACCCTTCCTTGACCTCTCACCAGTTCCACGCTTTCCAAGAAACCTTCTGATTACTAATTTGATTTATCAAGGAGATTGGTATTTAGAGGTGAATACCCTGAATAATGATCACAATTATTTCTGACATAGAAAGAAATCACCCTCATTATAAATTAATAAATTGATTTTCTGCTGCATCTGTATTCTCCCGTGAGTGCGATACATGTAAATTTCCAGCCTTTTGATTAAGTCTAGATACCCTGACAAAATCAGGTCTCTGCACCAGCAAAGCTGAGGACCAGGCCACAGGACACTGGGGGATACTAAGGCCTTACTCTAAAACTTTGTGTAATCCCACCCTGCCCTTTCTCTCCCCCTTGACTCCACTACCACTGATTATCTTACCCTGATTTCTCTACTGATCATCAGTCTATTTGTGATTTTATTATATTTAGTTATTTTATTATCAACAGCTTCAATTTTTTTCTAGAAATAGGCAACTGTGGCAGAGCCTGCTGACTGCTCCCAATATTCATTCTTCCCTTCTTCCTTTAACAATAGAATCTCTGAGTTTTGGCTAAGCACATGGCCAGTCAGTTAAGATAATATTCCCCAGCTTCCTTTGCCCACGTGTGCCCATGTGACTAAGTTCTGGCCAATGGACTGTGAGTGGTAATGATATGTAAACTTCTGGATTGTGCCCTTAAAAGGAAGCTGCTTACCCTCCATTAACACCATCACCACCACCATCACCCCCACCCGATCTTCCCTTTCTAGTTGATTGGATTGACGATACAGTGGCAGTGAGCCAGCATCTACCCTGCAGACAAGAGCAACACCCTGGGAAGCTGAGGATCAACAAAGGAGAAGGATCTGAGTGAGATCTTTGGACAACCTTGTGGAACAGAACCATCCCACTTCTCTGGACTTTCTGGTGGAGGGGAAAAAAACAAACAAACAAAAAAAAACTTTGTCTTGTTTAAGCCACGGTTAATGTGGTTTCTGTTAAACTGGCTGAATCAATATCCCAATTCATACATCATCTATAAATAGGGAGTGAATGAAAATGAGTGATTTCATAATCAATTCCTTGAGCCCCATAAGAAATGTCTCCACCACCCCCCAACAATAATCTCTTTGCATTACTCTCCCCAATTAATTAGACTTTACCTAATGTCCTGGCTGAATAAGTCATCATGTATGAATTTATTCCCATAGTCATTAATGATATTACTTGTATATACAGTATAAACTGAAAAACAAAACACAGAGAGTCAAAACATTAATAAGTTCTCCAAAGGGAATCATTGTTCAATTAACCACCAACAAAATTCTACCTTAATCCACATTTTAAAATCCTGCCTCTGATAAGAAGAGGCAAAAGGGTTATTTTGTGGACACTGCTTGAATATAATCCACTGGGGTAGAAATCAGTTCTCAATCAGAGTAAGAAAAGAAAATAGATTTTGTAGTTTCTGGGAGGGATAAGGACACTGAGAGAGGAGCTCTCCATGGTTGCTGCCATCAACAGTGGCCATGCAAAGCCTGAAAAGCCAGCACGGTGGTTGATTCTCAGACGTTGCTGTGGAACCTGCGAGGCTGGGGAGCAACCCCGGCAATGGCAGGCAGTGGTGATAGGGAAGTGCACCTGCCACAAGCATTTACTACAGCCATACGAGAAGCTCTGAAGAAGCAGACAGGAACTGTGCTGGGGTCAGGAGAGGCACCATGCAGAAGCAGAAGCAGAACCACATTTGTAGGTCTTGGCTCTGCCATTTACTAGCCATGTAATTTGAGGCCAGTTTACCACTCTGAGTCTCAAGGTCCTTTACCGAAAAACGGAGTTAATAGCAGTATGTCTTCAGAGAGTATTTCCCAAATGACTGATCACAATAAGCACCTGAAATGCTTCTTAAAGACACTGACTCCCCGGCTTATTCCCTGCAGATTCTGATTCTGTAGGGCTGGGGTGGCATCAAAGGGATTCTTAACATCAAACAGATTTGGGAAACACTGAAAAATGATACTCAAATGTTAGTTAACATTTCTTTGACTTGGTTTTAGGCCAATTCCTTGCACAAAAGAAAACTGAAGGAGCTCATTATTCTTTTCCTCTGGAACATGGAAGGACCCAAAGTCCCTGCAAAACCACAGGTGTGTTTGAACTCCAAATTAATTCCCGACCATGCCCACAGATATGAAGTGTAAATCCTCAGGAAAGATGGTGAGGACTATGATACTCCATTTCTTAAAAAGCAACATTAAAAATAAACTCTTTCTCTTTGGGGAGTTAGGGTGCCTGAGTTCTTTCACTAACATGCTATTCTCTTTATTTTGGTTCCCCTACATACAAGATAGAGAGGGTGATAGTTGCTCCCCCCAACAAAGATATTTGAAAAATACTGGGCTCTTAGGGTCTTCTAGGACAGGAGTAAAATAGCAAAGAAGAGAAAATTCTGAACTTGAAGTTGGATACTATCAAGAAACTCTGTACATCTACCTCCAGATTAAAGTTCCTTGGGAGGTGGGTAATGTTCTTAATTTACATTATTCAAGTGTTCTCCCTCCCAGGAGCAGGTTTGGGGTTCATCTGACTGGGAAGTGGTGGGGGTGTCCTGGGGATTTCTAGAAACTTCTCACAACTTCTCCAGCTAGCTCACAGAGTACTGTCACGAATGACGAGGTACCCTCACGCTGTCCACAGATGCTCTGGGCTCTCTGGACCTTCCCTGGAGTCTCACCAACGCTGCCACCACCGGACTACCCAGAAATCCACTGGTTGGCCCATGGGGAAAAGGCTTTGAGAGAGAGTAGAAAGGAAACCGAGATTTGTCTTTCACTATGTATAATATAGTCTTCAGCCAAAAATTTTCAAGAAACTAATTTTCTATTTAGCCCTAAAAGACATAAATATGACTAGATCCTGAATTCAAAAATTTACAAAATCTTTCTTTCCTTAGCATATTTAATGAGCATTTCAGTTTTTGCTCTAATAGCTATAGGAATTGGAATGCTCTAGATAAGGAATTATTTTTTTCATACCTTCTGACAGCTCTTGAAAAACAGCATTTATACGTTCAACAACATATGTTGAACATTTACTGAGTGTCAGGTACTTTGCTAAGCATCATTTCGATCCTCCACTGGAAACTGAAGTGCCACAAGTCTGGGGAACTTACCCAAGGCCACTCAGCCTGTCTGGTGCAGCCAGGGTTCGATCCCAAGTGCACCCAACTCCCACATCTGGAACTGTTATTTGATTTTTGGTCCCTTTCACACTGTCAACATAAATGAACTTTCCCCCAAAAGTTCCTTCCTACTTAGAAGATTGCATTCTTCAAGCCTAATTTTTCAAATGGTTAGCTTTATTATTGGGTACTATGCCAAGTGCTACAAAACAAAAATGAGTAAGTATGAATAATCATGGGATATGATTTTTCTTACCAGCTGTGGTGACTCTACTTTTTGTTCAGCCAGATTATGAACATCTGGAGCCAAGAGTAAGCTAAAAACTCCTTTAATTCCAGACCATGCTATAACAATGCCCCATCTCCAGTTATACTCATAATTTGAATGCCTCAGAATAGGGCTCACTAATACAACAGTAAGTAACCTGTGGAGAGAAAAACGTTTATTTTTATATCACATCTTATGTATTAATGTTATTTATGGATGATACTAGCTAGTAAATACTAAATTTCATGTAAAAATTTTTCAGAAAAGAGAAGACGATCCAGTTTATCCATAGGTTGTTCAAACTTTCTGAGACTAACCAAACTTATGATCTAAATTTTGCATATAATACTCAAATCTTGAAAAATAATGCTAGAAATTCTATACAAATATAAGAAATTATCACTAACACTAGGGTGTAGTGTTTAGGATCTTGGTAGTAAATTCCTGCAGGGAAACTTCTTCAAATGACATTAACAAGCTCCCTGGAAGGCCACGACTAGATGCAGAAATTAGACCACAAGGACCTTGTAGATCATGATGAAAAAGTAAAATTATTGTAGACACTTTAATAAATTCAGCTCAACCAAATTTTTCTTGAGCTTCCACAAGAATCATACACTAAACACCATGTAAATAATTTCAGTGTGTGCCTCCTTTCTCTACAGGTCATTTTGTTATAGGATCCTATGCCAAAATCTAGATTCTATCTACAGCGGACTTGCACCAAAAAAATATCAGTACTGTCCTTCAAGTGGAATTTCAGCAGAAATATAATTGACATGTTCTCAGCCTCAAAAAAGATACTGTGTATCAGTCACTTAACCGGGAATTTCGTATGACAATTTAGAGAATTCCTGTCATTGAGAAACAGAAAATCTACAATTTGCCATCTATAATATATATAATTAATTTGGGCAAACTCCTCCACCTTGCATTTAAAGATTTTTGCAAAGTAATTCTTATCAACCTTTTCAGCCTTACTAAATGATCTGTCTCTAAAATACCACTGACTCCAGCCAAAACAGAACAATTTATGTCATTTCCTGATTATCAAAAACAGGGAGGCAGTATAGCAAAGGCTCTGGAGTCAGTCTACCTGGGTTCAAATTTAGATGTCTTTTACTATGTAACCTTAGGCAAGTTATTTAACCTCTCCAAGCCTCAATTTCTTCATCTGCAAAATGGAGAAATAATAGTCATTGAACTTGCCTCAAAGGACTCTTATGAAGATTCAATAAAATGAGGCAACATTCACAGGGCTTAGCATGATGTTTAGAATGTGGTCAGCACTTAACACACGTTAGCAATGATTATGACGTCCAGGCCTTTGTTTGGCTCATCATCTCTGAAACATTTTTCTCAACAAGTCTCTTATGGAAAGTCTACCCATACTTTCAGGGCCTCTTAGGATGACTCCCTCCACTAAAGTCTCTCCTCTAGTGAGGTGGAACCATAAGTTCACAAAAGATCTCTGGCACTCACTAGCCATTTGACATTGGGCAAGGCACCTTGCCTTTTCTGGACAGTTTTTTTTTTTTTTTGGTTGCACAGGCATGTGAACTCAGTTGCAGCATGCATGCGGGATCTAGTTCCCCGACCAGGGATGGAACCCCGGCCTCCTGCATTGGGAGTGCAGAGTCTTACCCACTGGACCACCAGCAAAATCCCTTGGACAGTTTTTTTATCTATAAAATGGAGATAATAATTCTTATCTCCCAGTGTCATTATGCAGACAAAATGAGATAATGGATGTGTGCAAAAAGCCATGTATCTTTCTGCATACACTGAGACCAACCTCACCTTGCACTTGTGCTCCTGTGGTGGAAAGAAACATAAATTGTACACCCACCCTTCTGTGTGACAGTGCCTATCCGAGTTGCCTGCAGTGCCTTCAGAGTCAGCAGAAGCAATGTTTCATGAGAACATCTTATAAAGTAAGCTCACTCAGCCAGGCCTAACCTGAGTGGAAATGACAATACTTTCAGAGACACTGTCACGAATTCTTATGGAAGACACAACTGCCACGTGTGGGCAATGTCACTCAAGAAATAGCATGCTCTTGGGAGTCAAGTTTAAATCCCAACTCTGTCCTCACAATCTGGGTGACTCCAGGCAAGTTTTTCACCTCTCGGGGGCTTCATCTGTGAAATGATGCAGAAACACCTACCACATAGAGTTGCATTAATACTAATGGCATAATGTACATGGTTAATGTTTAACAAATGGCTTTATCATAGTTATGATGATAATAAATGATGATGAAAGTCAACAAAATGTTAGGAGCTATTAATCTGGTCCAGTGGTGCTCAAACTTGTAACAAGCATGTTGAAACAGTTTCCTGGATCTCAACTTCAGAGATTCAATTCAGTAGAATGGGATGGGCCCATGAATTTGCATTTCTGTCAAGCTCATGGGTTATGCTGATGCTGTTGTTCTGCGCCTTCTCATTTTACAATGAAAACTTGAAGAGTAAATAGACTTCCCCTCAGTTGTGCAGCAAGCTATTGTCAGGACCTTGACAACAATACAGGTTTCCTGACTGCATGTCCACAGGTCTTTTTGCTATAACCCACTTCTTCTCAATTCTAATTCTGGGCTTGAGAACCTAAGTCTAGTAAGCAAACTTTAAATTATAATTCTTACCTTACAAAATTCACTGTTGCAAATAAGATGAGCATGAAAACTAAAGTGTGAAACTGTAAATACTTGATTTCTCCACATCCAATGACAATGCCAAAGAAAGTGTATATTAAATGTTGGTATACAGATGAAAACATCATTAGAAACCTAGGATAAATGGAAAGGAAATCACATTTTAAGGGATGTGTTTTTTAAATCTACACGTCTAGCCTCACCCCCAGAGATTCCTACTGCAAGACCAGAGCACAGTGCTTAGGGCATGGAGCTCTTCTGGTTCCATGTGGTAACACACCTGGGTCTGGGCCAGGTCTGACTTCCATGAGCAGATCTCAAGTCCTGCCTCTTCTTGGTCCCCTCTATTCAGACCTTCCCTTTCAGAGGACTGGGTGACTGTGTCTGTCCCACAAACCAGTCTCCCTATGGGTAGGTCTCAAGATCTACACTGGGAAAGAAGCATTAGGAAGCCTCGTTTTAGCTGCAGATATAAACCATGTTCTCTGATACAGCATTACTCCAATCAAGCAGATAGTCCAATTCTCTATCCGATTCCTGTCTCTTGATTCAATTGATTCAGAACTCCTAGAAGAAAAGGGTATGAGCGGGACCTCAAACCCCAAAGCTTAGTTTTATAAAAATTCAGAAATGATGGAATAACTGACTGAGTAGAATACGTTTTAAAATGTCTCCACAGGACCTTAAAAAATGCCTTACATATAGTTAAGATCCCAATAAACATATAATCATTTACACTTATTATTAGTTTCTTACATAAACATGTCCACCACTTAACATGAGTGTCTTCTAGAAGGGACTTATTTTCATAGCCCCAAACCTAGGATACAATGTCCAGGCCACAGGAGATATTAAGAGAGGATTGGTTGAGTAGCTAAATGAATATACAATTGAACGAATAAAATGAGTAATTTATAATGATGCTGACAGACAGCATGACTGAGCTCAGAAAACTGTCCAAATACAGACAAAAAGTACGTGTCCCAAGAACTAGTTATTCCTAAGCTTCTGGCTTTTAAAAACCAGTAAAGTATCATTCATATATACACAAAACTAGAATAAGTTACAGGTGCCATTTTTTTTTTTTTTTTGCCAAGTAGAGTTATAAAAAAAAAAAAGTACCGTCTTCTATGAGTGGAATTTCATGAGAGAAATTACATATTAAACACCAAAAAAGTAGGAAGAACGTAATTTCAGAACAAAGAATAGTCCTTTATATTAAAGCAATGAATCTTCATAGGAAAACTCAGGATAATGCTTATTTTTCTCATTTCAACATTTGCTTTCATCCAATGTGAGAATTTCTACACTAGACTATGATTTGGTGTGAGATAATTCTGAAACAATTCTATAATTTAGCGCAGTCGCTCAGAGAACAGCTAACTCATTTGTCTGAAAAGACAAATGGCTTTCCCTCTGTCCACAGATATGACACCAGATGTAAAGGCTAGATAAGAGTTTGCTGGTGTTGCATCTTTCTGCTACTTTTCTTTTCCAGCTCTTCCCATACTTGGATACTGTCATTCAGGTACGTTATGAAGGAAACAAAGGAATAAAGTATTTTTTAAACTTCCCACAATTCAAAGTAAATTTTTATCAAAGAGTTATGTATAGAAAGTACTATGATCTCTGAGCCACTGATACATTATTCATAATAGGAATACCAATTAATGTCAATAATTGTTGGTAGCTTAAGTTCTTTTCAAATATAACTGGCAGTAAAATTTAAAATTAGAACATAGAAAAAAGTTATAAAAAAACTTTAGTAGTGTTCATTAAGCCAGGACCACTTAAGCACTAAATTTCTATGAGATCTATATCAAGTACACAATAGACTTACTTAGTAATTATTAACTCGATCCTCGGTTTAAAGCTTAAGGAATCTAAATTTAGTCCTACAGAGACTAAAGCAACCATACCTGACATTCCCAAAAATTCCCCTGGGGAGAAAAAAATGAATAAAATTAGTTGCATTCAAATCTGTACACTGAGCTACTTTATCTTGAGTGAAGAATTGTTGGGAAACTTAAAAGGGTAGTAGTATTTCTTGGAAAGTTGCTTAAAGGGACTGGCCTAATCCTTAGGATGAGGAGTTGACAAACTCTTTCTGTTAAGGATCATATGGTAAATATTTAGTCTTTGTGGACCATATGGTCCCAGTCGTAACTACTCAACTCAGCTGTTCTAGTGCATAAGCAGCCGTAGATAATACGTAACTAATGAGTGCCCAATAAATAATAGACACTGAAATTTGAATTGTACATAATTTTTGCATGCTGCAAAATATTCTTCTTTGGGGGTTTTTTGAAACCATTTTAAAATGTAAAAACCATTCTTAGCTCATGGGCTATACAAAAAATAGGCATATTTGGCCCACAGGCTATAGTTTGCCAACCCCTGCCATAGACCATCCTTGAGGATAGAGCTAATGAAAAGTAAGTTTAACAACCTCTGCCCAGCACCTCAAGGACACTGTGCTGCATGTCCTAGGGGTTGTGGTCCAAGCTCAGTGCTTCCTTGGTGACTGCAGGTCCTGAAGCCTATGGTTCTTTTGCATGATACAGGCTCCCCTAAAACTGTAATTCTCTGGGCTCTAAACAAATGTGTAACTGTAGTCTGAGGCAGGTAAACCAACTATGAAGAATGTTTGAACACCATAAATACCAACAGTCCTAGCTGCAGAACCTTCAAATAGCACATTACAAATGTCAGATGGAAGGGAAAGTATGTGCAAGGTAGGAGTGGAAGCCCTTTGGAGCAAGGCAGAGCTAGTTGCCCTGGGAATGTGAGCTCCCCTTTCTCCATTAGTGTCCCTGCATCTGTAAAGTGGGTGTAAAAGAATAATGCCTCACAGAGTTGTTGTGAGGATAAAATTAGATAACATGAAAAGTGCTTGGCACACTTTTAGAGCATTATTATTATGCTATTAATTATTTTTATATGTTCACCTTACTGCTTAGTAAATTTATACTGTTTATTCATTTGAAGAGGATTTTATTATTCTTTTGGTTTGTCTAATCACTTAAATCCACTTTGGATTTCTTTTAACCTACTTATTTAACTGAATTTAATATAAATAACAAATGGCAATAAAACCAGTGGTGCTGGGAACTGTGACAATAGGGAAACTGTTTCTCAAGGTCTTATTTCCAATTCCCTATGACTCGTAGTATGGGATTTTAAAGCTTATAGTCTTTTTTAGTAACAGTCACTACTTAGAGATAACATTTGCTATGAGGAAACCACTAAGTAACTTTATTTTAAAACTGATATTATTTAGTATAATCCCAATGTTACAAGAACATATGGTGTGAATGCATACATTTAATACATGTATGTACATTTATATGTATTTTTTAAAGATTGAGTACATTTAACAAAATGTATCAGTGGTTAAATTTATGACATGGGTTTATAGGTGATTCCTTCTTTGACTTTTCAGAATTTTTCCAAAACTCTACATGAACATGTATTACTTTTATAATTAGAAAAACAAAGTCTTTTAAAAATTACAAACGCTATTATATTAAATGGTGGTTTAAATGTTCAAGAAGGGGGAAAAAGTCATAGAACATGTAATAAAGAAAGTAATTTTCATCAGCATAAACCCAAGTAGTTAAAAATAGAGTTGTAAAAGTTTTCTGATTCAATGGAAAGAAACCACCACAGAAAACTGATGCCACAGGAAAGTGGCTCTCTCCATCAAACTCTGTCTCTCTCTTTCCTTCTGTGCCTGAGAAAAAGTGAAGGTCCTCCTACCAGGAGAATCAAAGGGATTTTGTCTCCAAAAAACAACAGGATTCAGGAATCGACATTTCCTAACTAGAAAATATTAGGGTGATGACTGAAGTCCTTTGACATTTATAGCCTAGACCAATGACATAACAAAAACGAGTGAGAGCAATCAGCCCTGGCATGGGTAAGACAGAAATGCATTGTTTGTAGAGAGTTTTAAAACAATAAAACTGACTAAAAGCTGTCTACTTTTTATTATCTCCATTCACCAGAAATTCTGACCAATGTCACTGGATAAAATATTCCTTTTGCTAGGACAGACCTCTCCCACCACCTCTCTTGCTGTACCTCTGGGCTAGACTTTTATATAACCCACCATCTTTCATGAATTATACACTGCCTTTTATACACTAAATTCACATTTTCTTCCGTGGGCTGATATATTAATATTTCTAGCTGCACTACCTGTCAACCAACAATGCTTCAATATGTCTTTTATCTGTGCGGCAATGTCTGTGCAATATTTTGACTATTTTATTTTATGGAAAAGAATGAATGTGTTGATACAAGTGATTTCTAAAAGCCCAAGTATTGTGAATTTAATACAATAGAGACAAAAATGTGCTCAAAGAGGTGACTCCCTAACCTCAATCAGACACTCCCTGGATTTAAGCCAGTTAACAGTGTGTTCATTAATGAAGGGAAAAAAATAAAATTAGATAACATGACAGAAATGTAACATTTGAGAATGCGTAAATGAAAATTTTACCTATGTTTAGCTTTCTTGGCAATGGAACTTCTCCTTATAACTGTCTATTGCTGACTTTTGTTGTCAGGATCTGATTAAGTATAAGAGGAAAGAACTGCCTGAAATTGTTTTTAATTCCTGAAGCAGAGGAAAGTGTAATGGTTGAGGGAGGGGTATTCATTTCCTGGGGCTGTTGTAACAGAGGGCCACAAACTAAGTGTCATAAACAACAGGAATTTATTGTTTCATAGTCTGGAGGCTAGATTTCCAAGACCAAGGCTTTGCAGCAGTGATTCCTTCTGAGAGCTGCGAGGGAGAATCTATTCCAGACCTCTCAAGCACTGACTGGGAGCACCTCCATGAATTAGGAGGAAAAGGGAAAGGAACCAATATTTATTGGCTGCCCTACCTTGAGCCCAGTGGTATGCTGGTATATGTTTAAAAGTGGCAATCTGGGGGGTAAAAAAAAAAAAAAGCCCCAGTTGGTAGTGTCTGTCAATTTCCATGGTCCCACTATGGGCAATTTCAAGCTACCAACATTATGTCACTTGAATAGAGCGTTGGGAAGAGATGTGGATAATCAGCTCTCATGAGCCAGCAAGAGCTACCTCCAGGACACCAGCATGAGGGAGTCACCCAACACAAATTACCTCACTAATGCCTGTAACGCCCCTCTAAATTAGGTTATATCACTTTTATAGATGAGGAAACTAAAGCTTAGAGAGGTTAATATTCCAAGGTTACCGAGCTAATAAATCATAAAGATTGGATTTCAAGTTAGCTCTGCCTAACTTCAGAGCTCTCTAAAGACTAACAGTTTATTCAACCAGCATGTGTTAAATTACTGTTGGGCATATGGCAAGCATTGGGCTTGGCTGGGGGGAAAAGAGAAAAGAGAATAAATATACAGATGAATAAGAGACAGCCTCCACCTCAAGGAACTTAGGATCTAATGGGAAAAAAGGAAATATTAAATTAATTTTTTTCTTCAGACACTTAAGGCATTCATAATAGGTACATAAGGGAGGGAATAAAATGAAGAAAGTTGAAAGAAATGACTCTTCAGTGAATGTTTTCTGTATTTTACTGATTTGGGGTAGTGAGCAACAATAGGTAGCAATTTATCTTTAGAGGAAGCAGTTCTGTTTGGTCACTGGAGGTGAAAAGAGGAGTAATTAACCTCTTGATACCTGAGGGCTTCCATGGATGGAAGTTGCTCCACTGTGTGAGGTAAGAGCAGAAGCAGAATTTGGCCGTATTTTTACCACGGTTACTATGGCTTTGGGGGACTGGTTACCTCAGTCAGGGGGGTAAAAACTATAGCTCCCAATCTCACTGGACTAAACTAGGAAACGATTGTTAAAGGTCTACCAGTGCTAGGCACTCTGACTCCTGCGATCATTCCACTCCTGCTTCTCTTCCAGATGTAGACATACCTGAATTCTCTGTTTCCTTCCTCCTAGCCTCAGGTAAGGGCCGCCATTTCTACAATCCCCTTAGTTTGGTACCCATTGAATGGGTACTGTTGAGCTGGAAAAAGACCTCAGGAGCATGTCTCCCACCTTTCTCATTTTAGAGATGGGTTGCTAAGGGTCAGAGCAGAAATCAGCTCAGGTCTGATTCCACTTCCAGGGGACTGCCAGTGAATAAATGTAAGATCAAAGGGTGGAGTTAAAAAAGAGTAAGAGAGTTACCACAAGGAGGAGGAATGCAAAGGGAAGGGACACGGAATTGAAATTGAGGGGATGTTAAGAGAGACCAGGAAAGAGCTAGAGGTGGCAGCCAGATAATATGACAAGACGCACAGAGGAGCCACATCAAGGGGAAAGTGGTTGGGAAGAAGCAAATGGATTCAAGAAGAAGGAAAAACTTAAATGCATAAAGTTCACTTTAAGGATGGCATATTTTATATCTGTTTCTGCCTTACCAATGTAGAAAGTCAAGTACACCATTGAGATGCAAAGCACGATATTGGTCAGTGTATTGCTAAACAGGTCAGTCAATATAAACTGAATGATCCTTGCACACCAATATCCACATATTATGCTTCCCAAAATGTCCAAGCTGAGGCCCATGATTATATATAACTCTAGAAAAAGAAAATAAGAAAAGCAAAAGTTGAGCTATAATTTTTTTCTTTCATTAATGGCATTTGGGTCTATGCCCTTTGGTTTGCTCTTGAGATTCTGAGTGGGGACCTTGCTCTTCAGCAGATGGGAGTTTCCTATGAAAGCCTGGCCAAAGAGGCTTTCTTGGGGATATATTTCCCTTACAGTCTGCAGCTTGAGGTTTGCTCCTCTGGGGACAGCAGACTCAAACGCCCTCAGGAGTCAGGCAAGGAGCATAAATGTGAAAAAGCTATGACAAGCTGGACAGTGAATGATCAACCAAAAGACATTCAAATTCAATTTTTTTTTACAAACTGTGGCAGGGTCAGGCACACCATGTCCAGGATCCCCACCAACCTGCAGTCTATTTGTGACTCCTGCCCCCATCCCAGGGGATATTTGGGAAATGGAGAAGGAAATTTTTCCATTGTCACAGTAACTGGGGGCAATAGTGGCAGTTAGCAGATACCAGACAAAGCTGAGGGCAGTCCTAAATAACAAACATTGTTCCACCCCAAAAGCCTTTACTCCCTCACTGAGAAGCACTGCAAACCTCTATTACCAAAATTTCTTTCTCCTTGTAGCACATCTCTCCTCCTACTAGTATTTCATATATGTATCAGGAAGACACATTTTCCCTCTTCATGCTGTGATTTTTCCTCCTTTTTTCTCTCCTTAGTACCACATCTGGAAACCCAGGATATCAACCTATTCCATATCCCAGTGAACTTTAACCACATGAGTCTGACTATTATCACTTCTAGGACCTGACTCTCCAGAATTGTTTAAACCATTCTGCTTTCACCCTCAGACTCAAATCCAGGACCAAGCCAGTTCTTCATTTTTTTTTTGCAGTACGCGGGCCTCTCACTGTTGTGGCCTCTCCCGTTGCAGAGCACAGGCCCCGGACGCGCAGGCTCTGCGGCATGTGGGATCTTCCCGGACCGGGGCACGAACCCGTGTGCCCTGCATCAGCAGGCGGACTCTCAACCACTGCGCCACCAGGGAAGCCCCCAAGCCAGTTCTTAACATGCACTCATTGAGATCCAGATTGGTCTAGGAAAGAAGTAAATCTAAGCTAGATGAACACAATTGTGTGTGTGTGTGTGTGTGTGTGTGTGTGTGCATGCATACTCGGGGAGATGAAATCATTTCTTTAACAATTTTTCCCCCATAATCTCTGAGAAAACACATAGATGGTAATTATTTTCTTGTTACCTGATATACTATTTTAATTGGTCCATGAGTAAAGTATAGGGAAAGCAGTAAAGTTAAGACATCTTGAATATATTTTAATTTCAGTATGAATTGAAATGTACCATATAAGAATGATTTTAGAAAATATACAGAGAAAATAATGCTCTTACCCCTATAATTGGAAATGCTAAGTATGCTGCTCCGAAAAACTCCAAAAACAATGGATGTGAAGCCACAGATAATCATTGATTCTCCTCTAATGATATCAGTATACATTTTAGAAATGCCTGGAAAGGGAAATATAAAATATAATTTAATATAATGCACGAAAATGATGCTCTTCCACAGGAAACACAAAAATAGAAGAGAAGGAATATGGTAGAAAAAAAGGAGATCATAATGGGATGGGTCCATATGACAATCACGATCATTTTTTAATTTTTCCATTATGCTTTCTATATCTCCAGTGGCAAAGGAACATGGCAATAGCACTTCTTGAAGTGTCCATTGCCTCAAAGCATGATAGAGCTTTGCAATGAGACAAAACACTTCTCAGGTCACTACATTTAGCTTGAATAAATATGAATTGTTAGACTCCAAAAGAATCACATTTTAGAAATAAGTACAAAATATGAGACAGTAATTCTACTCCTAGACATATACCCAAGAGAACTGAAAACATATGTCCACACGAAACTCTGTACATGAATGTTCATAGCAGCATTTTCATAATAGTCAAAAAGTGGAAACAACACATAGCCCTTCAGCTGATAAATGGATAAACATATGTAATCTATCCCTACAATGGAATATTACTCAGCCACAAAAAGGAATGAAGTACCGACTGATACCTGTTACAACATGGATGAACCTTGAAAACATTATACAAAGTGAAAGAAGCGAGACACAAAAATCACATATTGTATGGTTTGATTTATATGAAATGTCCAGAACAGGCAAATCCATAGACAGAAAATAGATTACTTGTTGCCAGGAACTTGGGAATGCGGGAATGGGGATGAATGACTGCTAATAGGTATGAGATTTCTTTTGAGGTTGATGAAAATGTTCTAAAATTAGACAGTGATGATGGTTCCGTAACTCTGTAAATATATTAAAGACCACTGAATTGTACAATTTAAAAGGGTGAATTTTATGATATGTGGGTTACATCTCAATTAAGCTGGTATTTAAAAATTAAGCACAAAATCTTATTGGTACTTAACATTCATTAACAGTTTAGTTTAATGGAAAATATAATCAAATTAATTGCCTAGTGTTATACAATTTATAAGTAGGGTGATAGTGATTGGTACCTGCCCATCCAGTATCTATCCTCTGTTCTTGGTAACAAAACTGGTTTTATTCAGGGTGGCAATGTGCTCAGATAAATGACAATTTTTCCCCAACTCCTGGGCTTCTAAGAGTAGCCACTGAGACATAAGTGGAAGTTACTGAGTGGAACTTTTGGGAAATTTCTTGGAGGGAGAGGAGACTTGACTGAAAGGACCATCTTTCTGACCCTTGCTCTTCTTCCTTTTCCTGCCTGAAATATGGGGTGATGGCTAGAACTTTAGTAGCCAACTTGCAATCCTGAGGATGGAAGCCATACACAAAGGGGAGGAGCAGATAAATAAACCCCACAATAGACTGCTGTCATTTTGCTTTAAATATTATCTTTTAAAGAGATTAAAAATAAGAAAAAGTCATATTTTCCCATCTGTTTACAATTATGGTATTTTTCATTCTTTTGCGTAAATGAAAATTTCCATCTGATTCCATTTTGTTTCAGCCTGAAGGACTTCCTTTAACATTTTTTGTAGTGTAGGTCTGTTGGTGATAAATTCTTTCAGCTTTTATACGTTTAAGTCTTTTTTTCTCCTTTACTTTTGAAAGATATTTTCACTGAGAATTCTAAGCTGGCAGTATTTTTCTTTTAGGACTTTAAAAATATTGCCCACCATCTTTTGGCTTGCAATATTTCTGAAGAGAAGTCTGTTATGATTATTATTTTTGTTTCTCTGTAAATAATGTATCTTTTTTCTCTGACTGCCTTTAAAATTTTCTCTTTACCAATGGCTTTTAGGAATTTGATTTTTATGTGCCATGGTGTAGTTTTCTTTGTGTTTCTTTGGCTTGAGGTTTGTTGAGCTTCCTGAATCTGTGGCTTTATAGTTTTCATCAAATTTAGAAATTTTTCACCCATTATTTTCTTCAAATATTTTTTGTTCCTCCCTCTCTCTCTCTCCCCTCTCTTTTACGAACTTGTATATTAAGGCACTGAAGTTGTCCCACAGCTCACTAATGTTCTGTTTATTTATTTAGTTTTTTCTTTTTAGTCTTGTTCTGTCTGTGCTTCATCTCGGATAGTTTCTATTGCTACATCTTCAAGTTCACTAGTCCTTTCTTATGCTGTGTCTCATCTGATGTTAATTCCATCCAGTGTATTTTTCATCTCAGACATTGTGGGTTTCATCTCTAGAAGTCTGATTTAGGTCTCTTTTATATCTACCATGTCCAGTGGTGTGCTGATAAACCAGCTTTCCAAAATTAAAAAAGGCCTGATTTGTAGCATTTGCCAACTTCATGTGCAAACACTCCCACAATAACTAATTCAAAGCTACCAAAGGTTTAACCACTAGCATGCAAAATTCCTAATTATTTAACAACTGGCTCTCATAAGCTGATGGGAGCAATCATACCCCATACTCAATCTTTCTTCTAATTTTTTGAACCAATGGAATATAGTTACAACAACTGTTTGTTTGTTTTTTTGCAGTACGTGGGCCTCTCACTGTTGTGGCCTCTCCTGTTGCGGAGCACAGGCTCTGGATGTGCAGGCTCAGCGGCCACGGCTCACGGGCCCAGCCGCTCCGCGGCATGTGGGATCTTCCCGGACCAGGGCATGAACCCGTGTCCCCTGCATCGGCAGGCGGACTCTCAACCACTGCGCCACCAGGGAAGCCCTTCTGTCTAGTTTTTTAGTTGGTTCAGGCAGAAAGGTAAATCTAGTTCCTGCTACTCCATCTTAACTCCAGGAGTTATATAGAGGGACTCAGTGTTCCTGATGAGTTCATGGAGCTGCGGGCCAGCCCTGGACTTCTTTTACTTAAGAGCATAAACCCAAATTTAAGAACATGTGACACACTAATTTAACCACAAATTGATATAGAAAGAATTATACAACTATATGTTTTTTTAAAGCAGCTGTTTAATATATTCCATTGCATCAAAATCCAAACTGATCACATTAAATGACACTATTTTTTTTAATCCAAGCAGAACTGAATCTGATTAAGATTCTACTTTTTTTCCTTTGGTGTCTTTGAAACACATAACAATTAAAAATGTATAGCTGGGGGTTCTCATTATTACTATTCTTAAGATACTCTACGTAGCTGAAAAGAAAGTAAATCTCTGCTTTCCAGTGTTTGATCTGAGTATATGAAATATCAGAATATTCAGATTCTATTTATCTTTACAAAAACTCTCCTGAATGATAAGATAAATACCAGGATAATATAGAATTTCTGATAACTCAGTGCCTGATTGTGGATCAATATTCAGGCTGTTTATTTCTGTTCTTTGTGCTTCATTATTGTAGCCAATAAAGAAAGCAAAGAAAATAAAAGGCAAGTAAGTTATAATCATCTTATATTACTACTTGTTACTAACTTTGACTATGACAGAAGACACAAAATACTGGTTACACAGGTTTGAAGATTATTATTAGCACATCTGATTTAGCTGGTCAAGAAACACTTTAATTCTTCGCTCAGATTCAGTGTGTCAACCAGGAGCAAG
This sequence comes from Stenella coeruleoalba, assembly GCF_951394435.1. Taxonomy (NCBI): domain Eukaryota; kingdom Metazoa; phylum Chordata; class Mammalia; order Artiodactyla; family Delphinidae; genus Stenella; species Stenella coeruleoalba. The sequence goes on along the minus strand of NC_137169.1, from coordinate 183,090,007 downwards.
TAAAGCATAACGTTTATTGTATGAAGTTTTGAATTTGATGTATAGTTATTTTTAATAGTAAAACACCATAAGAATTACTCCCCACATTTTTTATTGGCTTAATGTGAACTAACTTATATTCACTAATTCACTGTAGAATTTGGAAAAGGAAAGAATGAAACAAAAATCATCTGTAATTCCACGACCCAGATAAAACCATTTGAATGTTGAAGTCTTTTTCAAAGCATATAATTCCTTTTACTTAATTGAGGTCACACTAAAACTTTGTATTTTATTCCTTTACAAGCTCCCATTCCAGATTTGTTTTAAAGTAAAAATTGTTTGAGCCCTGTGCATTCTTTTAAAATAGGTAATGAATAGACAAGTTCCTTTTAACTTACATGTGAACATCCACTACTTTTTTCAGTGGGTCACGCCACCTCAGACTTAACTTGTGCAGGTTTTATAGTGCACAAGGGTGCCACATCAAATGAAACACCAGTCACACTGTAGGAACTGCAGTTTTGTATATTATTATGGTAATTTTAGGCATATGGCAAAACATATTTTTCCTTAAAAAAGTAATGTATTAGGACAATTAGATAGAAAGGATCATTTTTATCTAATTCACACAAAGGTAAAGAGGTCACTAGGTAAGGATGTCACTGAATCCAGAACATGCATCACCTTAGTATTATTGACATAAAGAAAATATCAACTAAATCAAATACCTTTACTAGTTTTCTTTTAAAGAAATAGAAGACTTCTACTCCTTTTCTGAAAAAATTTTTGAATATGGAAACAGCAATAAATAAAGTTTATAGTTTATTAGAGCCTCTTACACTCAAGAGATTGCACACAAGGGAGCAGGAAGATAACGAGGTAAATAAAACAAGTGGCAAATACAAATGGCTAAAAGAGAAAAAGAGACGAAGAAAAGATAGAAAAAACTGTACCTATGGGGAAAAAAAGAGAGAAAGAGGACAGGATCAGACTCTGAGAAATATCTGGCACAATTTAGAATATCACCAGCAAAAGTGTCAATACCTCTTATGTTTTCTCAACTGTAAGTATAAATGGGTGTAAAAATGGGACTATCACCTCTCTGGTGGGTTGTCCCGCCCCAGTTGTAAGGCAACATTTTTCCACTACATATAACTGAAACCTCAAAATTGGTTAAATATTTCTGAGTCAAAAACAGAAATCATAGCATCTAACCATTTTATGTTTTTACTGCTGTGTTAATAAAACAGGATATTTCACAGTGAAATTACTGCTGTGTTAAAAAACAGGATATTTCAGGGCTTCCCTGGTGGCGCAGTGATTGAGAGTCCGCCTGCCGATGCAGGGGACATGGGTTCGTGCCCCGGTCTGGGAGGATCCCACATGCCGTGGAGCGGCTGGGTCTGTGAGCCACGGCCACTGAGCCTGTGCTCCGCAACGGGAGAGGCCACAACAGTGAGAGGTCCGCGTACCGCAAAAAAAAAAAAAAAAAAAAAAAACAGGATATTTCAGAGTGCAATTACCTTTTACCAAATAAGATGGGAAGTAATGAGAACCCCTAATCCTCTTGGAAATAAGCTTTTATTGAATATCATATTTGCCAGACTAATACTTTCACCCCATTTCTTTTAAATAAACTACAACTCCCTCTCCCACATGCCCAAGGTTAGCTGCTCCAAAATAAAGGCAGTTCTAACAAGAGGTACCTAGGCCTTGGAAAAGTGCCATTAGAGGTAGAGACGAATCTCTACCTTGTGGCTTAAAACTCAATGGAATGGAAGAATGCTTACTTTTATCACCTTCTAGAAAGATAACATTTTCTCTTGAAAAAAATTATTTGAGATTATTTATCCCAGATCCCGGGTTGCCTTATCCACTTTGCATACTTCAATCAATGTTCATCTCCAAGGAAAAAAAGCACAAATATCTACTCTGCTGGATACACAATTCGTGCAAGAAAAATATTATCAAAAGGAAATAATTTATCCTCATATCTTCAAAATAAGAGAGAGAAATAAATCTGACATACCAATAGTTTTCAGTGAATTCACAGAGTGAACAGGATCTGTCATGCCAAGGGTCATGCTAAAGAGGAGGCAAGATTGCAAATCCCATGAATCTTTATTGAATTTCAGAACCACATATCCAATTACGATGAATGCCGTAGAGAAGCTAATTAATCCGGTTAACATAACCTGTGAAACGAATTCATAACACAGTATTAGATTTAACACCTAAACATGGTATGACTGCATTTACTCTTGTAAGAATCAGATCTCATTATATATTTTATACAGTTACTCGGGAAGATAAATGTAAAAGGTATTCTAGTTTACCTGCCTCAAAGAAACCATCCCTTCCAAACAAATGAAATTCTACCTATGAAAAGACCAATTCACCCATCTTTCTTGTTACTATTCCAGCTTAACAGTTCTCCACATCAGAATGTTCTAAAATGGAATGCAAATTTTTCTTGCTTCCGTGTAGAATATTTCCTGGTGTTTCTGAAGTGATGATCTGCAGGGCTCCAGGCAGAAAAAAAGGTAAAACAGTGGGCAAAAAGCACATGCCAGCTGATTTGGCTCCCTTATTAAGTGCTTTCTGGAAGAAGCCATGGTCAGCAAACTTTTGTATACATTTCATTGCCCAACGGTTTTCTAACACTACCACACCTGTCAGGGATGCTGGGAAATGTAGCACTATTTTACACTGGGCCCACTACCATTCTATACAAAATACAGTAAGTCACTCTGTTAGTGAGAAAGAAAGGAATAGGCAATCAAAATGCCTGCCTTAAATACAGCAACAGAATGCAAAACTTTTAAACAAGCAGAAGGAACAAAAGGGATAAAGAAAACTGAATCAGTTGATTTTTTAAAATTTATCTTTAATTTACATACAGTAAAATTCACTCTTCTGATGTATAGTTATATGAGTTTTGACAAATGCATACAGTCATGTAAACATGACCAAAATGAAAAAACAAAGCAGATCCATCACCCCAAAAAATTTCTTCATGCTGTCCCTTTGTAGTCAATTTCTTCCCTCATTCCCACTCCCTGGCAACCAATGATCTGTTTTCCAAAGCTATAGTTTTGCCTTTGCTAGAAGGAAGGTCTATGAATGGACGAATGGAATTATACAGTATGTACCCTTTCGAGTCTGGTCGAGTCTTAGCATAATGCATTTGAAAGTCTTCCATATTGTGCCTATCAATAGTATTCCATTGTAAGATGTGCCACAATTTCTTTATTCATCACTGGCTGAGTAACATTTGAGCTGTTTCCAGACTTCTGTGATTTTTTTTCTTTCTTTTTCTTTGTTGGCTGAGCTGCACAGCTTGCAGGATCTTAGTTTCCCGACCAGGGATCAAATCCACGCCCTCTGCAGTGGAAGTGCTGAGCCCTAACCACTGGACTGCCAGGGAATTCCCCAGACTTTTGAGATTATGAATAAAGCTGCCATAAAGATTCACACAGAGGTTTAGTATAAACTAAGTTTTCATTTCTCTTGGATAAATACATAAGAGTGGAATTGCTGGGTCATAAGGCAAGTGTATATTTAACTTTATAAGAAACTCCCAGACTGTTTCTCAAAGTGACTGTACCCTTGTGCAATCTCACCAGCAATGTATGAGAGTTCTAGGTTCTCTGCATTCTTACCACCACTTGGTATTAATCAGGTTTGTTATTGCTGCTGCTGCCATTCTAATAGGAATGTCAGTGGTATCTCAGTATGGTTTTAATTTATATTTCCCTAATAACATTTAAGATGTTGAGCATCCAATAACAAAAAAACAAACAACCCAATCCAAAAATGGGCAGAAGACCTAAATAGACATTTCTCCAAAGAAGATATACAGACTGCCAATAAACACATGAAAGAATGCTCAACATCATTAATCATTAGAGAAATGCAAATCAAAACTACAATGAGATATCAACTCACACCAGTCAGAATGGCCATCATCAAAAAATCTAGAAACAATAAATGCTGGAGAGGGTGTGGAGAAAAGGGAACACTCTTGCACTGCTGGTGGGAATGTGAATTGGTACAGCCACTATGGAGAACAGTATGGAGGTTCCTTAAAAAACTACAAATAGAACTACCATATGACCCAGCAATCCCACTACTGGGCATATACCCTGAGAAAACCATAATTCAAAAAGAGTCATGTACCAAAATGTTCATTGCAGCTCTATTTACAATAGCCAGGAGATGGAAACAACCTAAGTGTCCATCATCAGATGAATGGATAAAGAAGATCTGGCGGGCTTCCCTGGTGGCGCAGTGGTTGATAGTCTACCTGCCGATGCAGGGAACACAGGTTTGTGCCCCGGTCCGGGAAGATTCCACATGCCACAGAGCGGCTGGGCCCGTGAGCCATGGCCGCTAAGCCTGCGCATCCGGAGCCTGTGCTCCGCAACGGGAGAGGCCACAACGGTGAGAGGCCCGCGTACAGCAAAAAAAAAAAAAAGATGTGGCACATATGTACAATGGAATATTACTCAGCCATAAAAAGAAACGAAATTGAGCTATTTGTAATGAGGTGGATGGACCTAGAGTCTGTCATACAGAGTGAAGTAAGTCAGAAAGAGAAAGACAAATACCGTATGCTAACACATATATATGGAATCTAAGAAAAAGAATATCAGAAAGAACTTAGGGGTAAGACAGGAATAAAGACACAGACCTACTAGAGCATGGACTTGAGGATATGGGGAGGGGGAAGGGAAAGCTGTGACGAAGTGAGAAAGTGGCATGTACATACTACCAAACGTAAAATAGATAGCTAGTGGGAAGCAGCCGCATAGCACGGGGAGATCAGCTCGGTGCTTTGTGACCATCTAGAGGGGTGGGATAGGGAGGGTGGGAGGGAGGGAGACGCAAAGGGAAGAGATATGGGAACATATGTATGTGTATAACTGATTCACTTTGTTATAAAGCAGAAACTAACACACCATTGTAAAGCAATTATACTCCAATAAAGATGTAAAAAAAAAAAAAAGATGTTGAGCATCTTTCCAAGACATTTACATATCTTCCTTGGTGTTTCAAATCTGCTAAAATCTTTTTCCCTTCTAAATCTATTTTTAATCACAACAAATATTACCCCCAAAATCCAAAAAAAGCCCAGCAGAGATTCTCAACCTGGATAAAATAACAAAATCCAACTGTATATTATCAAAAAGACATCTAAGCATAAGGACATCAAAATCTTGAAAGTAAAAGAATGGAAAATTTTTAGCAGGTAAATACTAACCAAAAGAAAGCTTGTATAACTATAATAATACCAGATGAAATTGACTTAAGGCAAAGGCATTATTTGGGACAAAAGGGTAACTAAATAATGAGGAAAAAATTAGGAAAATAACAATACTTCAACAAAAATCAAAGAGTTGATATACAAAACACATTCTCTGATCACAATGTGACAAGAGAAATGATAATTTAGAAGCCATATTTGGACATTTAAAAATGACTTTTAAATAATTAACAGGTCAAAGAAAATAGTATAATAAAATTTAGGTAGGAGGGATAAAAATGAAAACACTAAAATCTAAACATTTGAGGTGAATATAAAAGAGTTGTTACAGGAAAACTTAAAACTTTAAATGTACAAAATGCAAAAATAAAAAAGCTAAAAGTCAATCAACTAATACCTAGCTCAAGATGTTAGAAAAGTACAGAATAAAATCAAAGAAAATAAAACATTTTGAAAAGAAAAATAAAATAATCTGGCAAGCATGATTAAGAAAAGAAAGAGAGAGAGAATGCATAAATAAAACAACCAGAGCAGTGAAAATGTACAAATCTACAGATAGACAGCTGAGAGGAAGTCAGAGGTGGGATTAGGATCCAGGTTCTGCCGTTTATCAGCCTTGTGACCTCTGAACTACACTCTGCTTATATGTGAAATGGAGATAATAACTCAGTGCCTAGTCACAGTGGTCACTCAGCAAATATTCATTCCTTCTCCCTCCCCTCAACTCTCTTTAATTAGTGGTTTTGCAGAATGAAGGGGATAAAACAACTAAAAATGTGAGATTTATGAATTATTAATCTTCTTTGTAGAGAGTCAGATTCTCTGTCAACATGAATAAGCAAGAATGGACCATAATTTGTCTTAAAATGTGTTCTTACCTGCCAAAACACATTCTTGAGTATATAGAAGTCCACATTCAAAGCAGCCATAAATATAATTAAAGGTGAAAAATAACAATAAATTGAAAAACTTGGTGTTCTTAGAAGAGGGTAGACGACTTGATGCATCTAAAGTAACAAAGGCAAACAAGAAATTAGTTTGCTACCATTCTGAAGTATTAGAAATTAAGTTGATGCTCTGTCAGTCAATATAAATTTTATAATATTCCAATTTGCAACTAATGAGAGATTATCTACAAGGCCAGTCCTGGGGGTCTTGTGGTAGATTTCTTGATCTAACTAACCATCCACATGAGTTCAATGCATAGTCCTCTACTCACCAGAAATGTGTGTGAGTTTAGGCTACACAAACATTGCTTGTGGTAAGTAATCAGTATTTTCAAAAGTCGTACTTCACCATCGGTGATCCCCGAGGTGATTTTAGGTGGTTCACAGATAGGTACTTCTTATTTGACTGTTAGATAATTATCTTAATTTGCATAAGAGGAAAAAAAGAACTGTGCATGGATACTTGTGATTTCACAGGTATTTGCTTAGGATTTTAAAATCTTTCAGTGAGTCAAGGAGAGAAAAATAATACCTAGATAATAGTACAGATCGTGTATATAGGACATAAATCATGAAGGTTATACACAGATGAATGGAAAACACTAACAACAACAATGACTGAAGTGCTATAAATATTCCCTCCTAAAAAGTCTTTGGCCCAATTAACAGTTTAATCTTCATTGCTTAACATCTCTGTGCCTCAGTTTTCTCATCAGTAAAATGGGAACAGAGTACCTACTTCCATTGGGTTGCTGTGAGGATGAATGAATTAACTCAAGAGTTAATAATAAGTTAATAAATTTACTAAAAAGAAAACAAAGAACTTAAAAGGGAGCCTGGCATATAGTTAACACTAAAAAGATGTTAGTTGTGTGGTGTTTCAGAAGAATAACAAGAGGCTTTTACAATCCTAAATAGGTACAAGCATTGTCTCCACTTCTTTTTAAATAAAAGAATGAGTGGAGACAAATTGTTGTTGATCACACAGCTATACATTTGAAATCATGTCAATAAATTAAATTAATGAAGTTTTTCTTGGATCTATATTATGTTTCCTATGATGCACGCTTTGCATTTAATCTGGCAGTTAGAAAATAGTAACCTTGCTTCCTCATGACAGTAACTGTTGCCTTTTGTAACTACACTCTCCGAGGGTGCTGAAGACAATAGCAGGAGAGAGTCCAGCGTATGTACAGGGGAAGGAAACAAGAGTAAGGACCAAAGGCAGGTGACGAAGAACCCAAGAATGCAATCACATTTTACTCACTTCCAAATTACTGCTTTAAGTCTCTCTAATTTGTTTCCTTTCTTGGATGGTTTTTCATTTTCAAAAATTTAACACCAGATAAATTTTTCTCAGTAGCTTGTCACATAAAAGAAATAATAATTCCACTCATTCAGGGATGGGGATGGGAGTTGACCTTGTTTTTGGTCTTTGTTCTTTATGCTATTCTCTAAGTTTTCGTATGTACGTCACCTCAACAAAATTGTAGGCCAGCTGTCCTATCAAAAATCCAACAAGAGAAAGAATCACCAAGACAATGACTTCAGAATTCTTTAAAAATGCCCTCAGAAGTCCTAAAAAAAAAAAATACATGTATGTGTTATTTGGACATAAGGTATGGTTTAAAAACAATTTAATATTACCTCTCTCTAGGTATTTGACTTTAAACTTCCTCTGAATGTCATATCATCATGAATAAACAACTGACAGCTGTCTCTTAGTATAAGACACACATAATGAAGTTCCAACAACCTCCCATTTGCCCACCCAGTGGCACGTTAGGATCACTGTATGGGTATCTTGCCTATGGATCTGATGATGAGAAATTATGAAAAACCAAATTTCATACCTATAAAGTATGCCTTATATTAATCATTACTCCTCCTAAGCTACAGTAACATATATTCTATAGTTTTCTTAAAAACCAGAAATACTTTTAACTGAGATCTAACCATAGGGAAAACTGCCTTCACCAGCAAGTGTGAAAAGACACTAGCTATCCTATTTATATGCATTTTCTTGCCTTAAAACTCCCTACTCTAAGATTATTTAGCTCATCACCTCCTGAGGCAATATATCGACTATAATCCAATTAATTTATGCCTAAAGGCAAGACTCATTGGCATCTCAGAGTCTGCATTTCCTTCCTTCCAGCCAGAGGTCACGACAAATCAGTAAATATTTTTTGAACACTTCTTATGCATAAGGCTAGCCAAAGAAATGTTTCTCAAACTATTTCTGCAATACCCTTTACTGCTGGAGCACTTGTCTCTATGTAATCATAAAGGATCCAAAGCTAGCGAAATACATGGTCAACAGCACCTTCTAGTACCAAAAGGGACCAAGGTCACTAATGAGTTTTAAAGACCCCAGAGAAAGCAATTTCGTTCCCTGAAATGAGTAAAATTGAAGTTCTTCATGTGTATTTGCTTCGTTGTTTGTTTCTTTATAGTCTTCCTAGTTCCAGAAAGGATTTTAAAGCAGCTGACATTTTTCCCAAATAAAAAAATTTTTCAGGGGACTAGAAAATTTTCTCTAATCGCTAGCATTGAATTATGGAATAACGCATCTGTGTTTTTTAATACGTTATTTTATCTGCATGAGTATCATTCACCATACCTATTGAATTCTTAACCATTGTTTAAGAGTCCTTACAGGTGAAGCTTTTCCTATTCCCCACTACGGGGTGGGTGGGTGGTGCATCTTCCCTAAAGAAAAATCACATAAAAGCTATACTAGAATGGACAAAATTGATGATGTTAACTAAGCAAGTTGTAATCCATATATCTGAGTTCTATTTGCCCCATTTGCCCTCCCCTCATCCCAGATATTTTGGGCACGTTAGGCCTGGCAGGCCATCAGGCAGCCAAGCATGTGAGGCTCTCCCTCTCCCTTGTTACCAGAGATTCTGGACCATACCTTTATAGTTATACTAATGACGATGCATTGTAATTATCTGTCTGCCTGTCTCCCCCACGAGAGGGCTCCTTGAGCTTAAGGACTATCTTATTCTCCACACTGCTGTGCTCAGCAAATGTCACTGAATGAAGGAGCACAGTATAGGTGATACTTACAAATAAATGAAACAAGACTAATAGCATTCAGTAACATCTTATAATTTCACTGGCCCCCTTCTTTTGTTATTGTTGTGATTACATTCTGCACTAGGAAAGGTTCAGAGGGCAGAGGAGAGATGAGGTATAAAAACAACCACCTTGGGGTGGCGCAGTGGTTGAGAGTCCTGGTGGCGCAGTGGTGGCGCAGTGGTTGAGAGTCCGCCTGCCGATGCAGGGGACACGGGTTCGTGCCCTGGTCTGGGAGGATCCCACATGCCGCGGAGCGGCTGGGCCCGTGAGCCATGGCCGCTGAGCCTGCGCGTCTGGAGCCTGTGCTCCGCAACGGGAGAGGCCACAACAGTGAGAGGCCTGCATACCCAAAAAAAAACAAAAAGAAACCAACCACCTACCTCCCAAAACAACAGTGGAACATACAAGAATTGGGAAATGCTCCTTTGTTGGCATGTAGTCAGCTGACCGTCCACAGAGTAAATCAGTCTGGTTACCTTCTTTTTGCACCCAGAAGGACACGTTTGCTTTTGCCATTGCTTTTTCAGTCCCAGTTGATGAACCTGGATGAGAGTTACTGTTGACATTTTCACTAGTACAGACTAATCCGTTATGATACACAAAAAAGAAGAAAATGAGACTTGCCAGGACCCAATCCATCCACATTCTTTCTACCTAAGATTATACCATAGTCAGATATAAGCACATTTCTTCTTGCCACAAGGTACATGTTAATACTGCCTGTTCCACCTTTGCTCTAAGAACATTAACAGCAGTGTTAGTGTTTCTTCCTCATACTGCTCCGTGTGTACGGGGGAGGGATTGTATTGATTTTTGCACATACCATGTATTGTACGATTTTGCCTTCCCCACTGGACAGTGAGTTTCTTGAGGGTCAGGGCTGACTACTGATTTTCCTTAAGGCTGTGCACACAGTATGCGGCACACAACAGGCTCTCCATAAATATGTGATGAACTGAACTCTTTGAGGGGGAACTCTTTCTCCACGGGTACAAATCATTCTAGAATTTTCTTTTACTACTGCCATCCCTTGTCCCTTTTTTCTTCTCTCAGGCCCCTCCAAATCCAAAATGGCAAATGAGAAACAAGGTCAAAGCTGAGTCACGTCGGTTAAGGTCGGGGATGGGGAAGGATGTGAACTAACCTCAAAACAAAGGAAGAGACAAAAGTTGAGGTTTGCTCATATGGTAGCTTTGAGTGAATTAGGAAAAGTCTCCCTTGCTAACAACAGGGCACATGGCTTGGCACATGAATAACAGGCTGGACTTCAGCCCCAATACCCACCCCCATCACAGCTGCCCCTTTGTGGAGGACATAGCTTGCACAAATCTATGTGGGGTCCTGAGAAGAGCTCATTCCCTTTTTCTTTTCCTTGCAGCTAGAGTTAACCTAAAATTCCTGGAGGCTCCTGAAGTATCCCCATTATTTGTGGAGCTCATCTTTGGATATTTATTTTGCATTTGTTTGGTCTGCAAGCCACGATGATTTTGGTGTGAAGCAGAGGGTGGGCCAGAGATGGGATTCAAAACGTTGTATCTTCAAACCTGTCCCTCAAGTAGCACTTCACATCCTTGCCACCTTCACAGCCCACTCATCATTACAGCATCACTCTCAAATCAAGTTCTCTAAACTGTTAAGACCAGCAATACCTTCTGCCAAAGCTAAGCAGGTTCAGAGTTGAAATCAAGATGAAGGCACTCGAAAATCATAAAAAATGCTCAGCTCTGTGTCTGTTTGCCACAGACAGTACTGCCAACTGATTTCACATGAAAGCCATTTTCATGCCTAATTCCTATTGGTTTCTTGCCAACTTACTTTCATTCTGATTGGTTACACACATTATCCCCACCCCCAATCCAGAAGAGGCTAAGTGATCCCAGTTCCAGGGAAATTTGCATTTCTTAATATTCAAGCTGTGTCTATATATACAACTGTTTTAACTGATTTTCTCTGCCTGATGTAATGGCTGAAATGGTCATGGACCATGCAGACGGAACCTCCTCCTATACGGTTTCTTAATATATACTGTTTTTCTTTCTTCAACCCTAACCCTTTTCAACACTGCTTTGTCTCCCCTCTGACTTTTTCATTCATCATTTTCTGTTTTCTCTTTTTCCATCTCTCTTTTCTTCTCAGTGGAGTTTCGCCTTTTCCTCCTTAACTCCTATTTGTCATTGGGTTTTGGTCCTTGAAGAAACAATATCACCCATTCTTCACAGGACAAATGCATCCCAAATTCTGTGATGCCTAACATGATATCTTTACCTCAAATCTAATCATTAAAAACAAATACAGCATAAATTTAAACAAATGAACAAGCTATTAATTTGTAGTTTACTTTCAAGGAAGTTATTTTGTGACAATGAAATTCTATCCTCTCATCCCTGTGCCACACTAATCAAATCCTCTTCCCCTGGGCACCAAGGATAATACCACAGCAGTGAGATTACTAACTCTGTCGTCGATCTTCTCCATCACTATATCAAGGAAACGTGAACAAACGAAAGTCCCAATTCCTACTTGAGACTAAGTAGTATCAGCCAACAGCTCTATGTCTCCCTCTGACTGCAGCAACCACCACTGGCACTCACATGCCATTCCCCTAAAATAGATGCTTGACAGCGTTTTGTTGCTGTCATCTGGTATGGTTCCTTTAAGCCCCTGGGTCCACCCCTACCATAAATCCCAAGGACCACGTTGAAAAAAAAATGTCTTATTCTCAGGCTGTCTCCTGAGAGACCCATTCTTTACTCATTCCCATCCTGCCCTTACTGAACTCTTCTGGTTACCAAGTTCACTAACTTTTCTCCCATTTTCATCTTAACCTTATCTACATTGTTTGTCACCTTGATTTCTCTCCTCCTCAGGTCACTTTGAGTCATGTCCTTCCAGTTCTATCTAGTTCCTATCCCACTGCTGTCCTCTCAGGCTCACCTGGGTCACCTAGACCCTCCAGGTAAGACTCATACAGTTTCACATTTCCAAAGTCAGATTCTCCATGGCTTTTGGAAAAATACTCATACCTCAAGAAAACTTGAACAAAATTCATAGAGTCGGCTCTAGATTACATATAGTTCTGAGAGCTACAGATAGCACATAACTAAAATACACAGAGATGACCACATTTCTCTACATAACAGTATTTCCCATAGAGCAAAAAAGAAAGCAATAATAAATGTATATTTCACCATTTTTGGTAGAGCCAGTTGAACAGACGTTGGTGGCTTTGAATGTTGAGAGGTGAGAGGCTTTCCAGTGTGTTTCCCCCAAACTCCATCTTTTGACGATAGACTATACTGTCTCACTAAGACAGGCACATGACAGGTTGATTAGTCATAGTTCCCCAACCCCCTAACATTGTGATTGGTTCAGAGCATGGGACTCAGACAAGACCAATCAGATGATGCCTTGATATATATACCATTATTGGGAGAGAGCTGCTCTCTTTCCATTTGAGTTTAGTTGTGGTGATGACTGCCTAGAACAGCTAGAGGCCACCTTCCCAGCTGCACTGAGAAAGCACACCTCAAGTCTGAGACTGAGAAAAGCTTTTCTGAGTCTGAAAGTTTCCATGACACACCACCTGGATATCTCTGAGGTCTTAAAAAATGACCTCACAATCCTGCCTGAGATTTTACCTTTTCTCAGAAGCCGTTTCTTAGTTTGAGAATTTTCTGCCATCTAGAAAGGCTAGAAATGAGAACTAATTTTATTTTCAAACCTAGCAAGTACTGAATCCTTTATATTTCTTTTAAATGTTATTTGAAAACTGAACTGTTCCTTTTCAGCTCACCTCTCTCCTATTTTAGTAGGAGAATCCAGGTGGCAGTTGAACACTGGAAAAGTCCTTAGCAGGATCACTGAGCGCATTACTTAGACAAAAGTGTGGCCAAACTTACCACCATCACATAACAAGGGCCCCTTTTCTCCAGCTTCTAATGATATTTTCCTCTCTTTCCTGTAAATTCCCACTAATAGCCTCCTAGACAGCCTTAAAGATCCTGCTAATAATCTAAGGCTCTGCAGGCTTTCACTAACACTCCCCTCTGGCCCCTTCCAGCATCTGCCTACTACCCAGTCCCAAAATGGCAACGCCACATTTTAGGGTTTGTTATGTCAATTTCTCACTTCCTGGTTCCAAAATTTTTATGCTATACATTGCTGCATAACAAACAGACACAAACCTTAGTAGTTTAGAACAACAATCATTTATTTGGCTGAGATCAACAATTTTGGCAGGGCTCAACAGAGGCTTGTCTCTGCTCCATACAGCATTGGCTGTGGTGGCTCCACTGGAGGATCCACTTCCAAGATGACTCACCTGTATCACTGATGACTGCTGGCTGGAGCTCAGCCAGGGCCTCAGTGCCTGTCCATATGGGTCTCTCCAAGCCAGCATCTCAAGAGAACTAGGTAGAAACTGTATCACCTTTTGTCTTTTATGATCTATGGAAATCACATAGTATTACTTCTACTGTAATCACAGGCCTGCCCAGGTTCATGATGAGAGAACAGAGACCCACCTCCCTATGTCAGGAATGTCATGACCGTGGGATGGGAGATGCGACCATCTTGGAAAATACAATCTATCACAAATTAGATGCAACATTGGGATGGATTATCAGCCCTTTATAATTTGGGGCATCATGGTAGCCTAAGTAGCAGTCTGACTGCTTTAGCTCAGTCTAGAGCAGTTCTCAAAGGGTAGACCATATGCCAGTTGTGATTCATAACAAAATTCCATCACATATAGCGAAATGAAAACATAAAAGTCTATAATAAAACTTAATTTATTCAACTTAAAGAGCAGAGCCTTACACTGAAATCATATCTTCCCCTTTTTTGGTGTTAATATGTCTTTTCTTCTCTTAAATGATAGCAATAACAGATAATAGCTGTTTTCTTAATGATGTCATACCAATCTCCTCCCTTTTTTATTTTTTTACAGTTTTCTAATCAATGAAAAAAAATACAAAAGCCTAAGGAACCACTATCTAGAAGTTATCAGAACACTTAATGTAGCCTTTGCTTTACTACCTCTCAAATAATGTGATTTTTAATTTACTAGTATGCACCTTGAAATAGTAATTAATTATTCTGTGGGTGTGTGGAAAAAGTCATGCAGCTACTCGAGTAATAGCTAAAACTCAAAGTATAAGGACCTTTCACACTCCTGTGAATATACTTATAATTCAATGCAACAATAGGTCACAAGACATATCGTATCTCTCAAAACATACTAAAGTAACAGATCTACAGATATAAATGTATATTCAGACTGTCACAACAATGAAATCTTTGAAATGAGATCCAGGAATTCCTTGGTAATCACCAGGTTCATATGCCTAAAAAGTAATGTGGCATTCAAGAAGAAAGTTTAAAAATAGACAATTAGAGAAGAAACTAGATATACAGTCATAATGCTCGACGTGTGTGTGGCTTGTCTTCTGGAGGAGCAGGAGTGGAAATAGGGCACTGACACTAGCAAAATATGGAGAAAAGGATTCAGGATTCATTTCCATTAAGGCGAACAAGCTTTATAGATGAATGAAGACTACTGAGTTCTATGAAAAACGTGGCACCGAAAGAGAATTCATTCAACTATTATTTACTAACTTACTATGTTACAGGTTCTTTAGGAATGAAGAAAAACAAGACAAGGCCCCTATCCTCAAAAAGCTCAATAGTTCACATGTGAACAATTAAATAGAATACAGTATGAAGCTATTAATGCTATGGGTGCCCCAAAGAAGGAGGGATTAATTCTTCCTAACACTGGGGATAGAGGTCATGGAATGGAGAATTACAGATTGCCTCGCCAAGGGTCAGGATTGACTTTTTTTCAGCTTTATTGAGGTATAATTGACAATATAATTGAATATTGTCATATTCAAGATCAAGGCTCAGAAAATGTAGAATTAGAGTAGAAATAACAAAAACGGCACCTGGCCTTTTCCCAAATTATTGCGGTGCTTAAAGATAATAGACTTCTCACAATCTACAATATTAAGAGAACGGAGCAAACAAAGGTCTTCTTTGCACTACTCCATAAACACCCACTGGATCTACCAGAGAGGGGAGTGAGAGTCATTGCCCTTTTCTTCTGCTTAAGGCAACTGAAACTGAATTGCTCATACATAAAAAAAAAATCTCAAAACTTTTAAATTTGTGAGACAGTGTTACCTCAAAATCATGGTTGAGAAAATGCCAACTGACAAGGAATTACTGAATTGCTCATTTCTTTTCCTTCCCCTCAACAACGAAAAACTAGCTTTCAGGATGGGACAAAGAAGGAAGAGAATAATTTTCTTTCTATACAACTTTTCCGGAAAGTCACAGAGTAGTAGAAGGTTCAGGGACTCTTAGACAAAGTAGATAAAAGGACATTCCAAATCACTAATATGAAACCAACGATATCTAAAATGTAGGTAATATAAAACAAAAGGAAAATGGCAGGTAGTACAGATATAATAACTATATTGCTAAACCTACTGAGTAGGGGAAATCTAAATATAAAACTAAACAGATTTGTATTTATTAATTTAAAGACAAGGGTGTTAAAGATAAACAGGAAGATTTACTAAGAGACTATATCCCACCTTAAAGGTGAATTTTAATTTGGACATAAAAAAGTAATAGCTGTATAAGCAGAGGACCCTGATCCAAACCATCCTTAATATTTCCTTGCTCCAGAATGTCATCCCATAGCTTCCCTTTTGAGAGAGGGAGAACAAATTTTTCTTCTGGAAATGGCCAACATGTCTTTTTTTTTTTTTTAATAGAATTCCTCCAGAAATTTCCTGCCTCAGTTACACAGAAAACTGTTAGATTCTCTAAGTAGCTTTTAAAGCTTCCATATGGTCTTTGTGAGTGACTCACAGCCAAGTGCTTTCTGGAAGGAGTACGTGGAACTCACATGAAACTGACTTGCAGAGGCAGAGGCAAGGCCAGAGAGTCTGGACATAAGCATGCTGAATGGGGTAAAACGAAACAAGGGAGATTTAATTTCATACTTAAACATTTTTATAAAACCCCACATCTATTTAACTTCAGTCGGCATGAATAGGTTTGTCTTTATAGATATAGAAGAAGATGCGGCCTTTTATAAGACTTCTTTTCTGACCATGGCTTAGAATACAGATTTGGCACTTTTCACTTGACCTGAAAGGAAGCAGATTTTTAAATTACATTTAATTAGCTTGCTATAGCAAACAAAAATGAAGCCAGTTTTTAAAAACAATGGGCATGAAATCATAATGTCCAAGCCTGAACCAGTCATTAATGAAACCTTGATGTTTGTATGTCAATTCAAGTATTCCCACCTTTTTTTTTAATATTTAAAGCTGTGAGATCACACTTATATAATCAGTATTACTGTTCCTAATTCAGCCATGTGAATAAACTGCTTAACCTCATGTGTTTGCACTTTCTTCATTGTAAAACAAGGGGGTCATTTCAGAGGTTCCATCAAGATCTAACATTTCTATAATATGAACATGCAAGATACTGGGGTGCTTGGAGGGGACAGAGAGGACTTGGGTAAAGAGGCAATTTTTTTAAATTGAAGTATATTATATTTACAATGTTGTGTTAATTTCTGCTATACAGAAAGTGATTCAGTTATACATATATATATATATATATTCTTTTTCATATTCTTTTCCATTATGGTTTATTACAGAATATTGACTATAGTTCCCTCTGCTATACAGTAGAACCTTGTTGTTTATCCATTCTATATATAATAGTTTGCATCTGCTAATTACAAACTCCCAACCCATCCCTCCCCTACCCCCCCTTGGCAAACACAAGCCTGTTCTCTATGTCTGTGAGTCTGTTTCTGTTTCGTAGATAAGTTCATTTGTGTCATATTTTAGATTCCACATATACGTGATATCATCATATTTGCCTTTCTCTTTCTCTAGGTCCATCCATACTGCTGCAAATGGCATTATTTCATTCTTTTTTATGGCTGAGTAGCATTCTGTTGCATATATATACCACACCTTTATCCATTCATCTGTTGAGGGACATCTAGGTTGTCTCCATGTCTTGGCTATTGTTAATAGTGCTGCTATGAATATAAGGGTGCATGTATCTTTTTGAATTACAATTGTTTCTGGATATATGCCCAGAAGTGGGATTGCTGGATCACATGGCAACTCTATTTTTAGTTTTTTGAGGAACTTACATACTGTTTTCCACAGTGGCTGCAGCAATTTACATTCCTACCAACAGCACAGGAGGGTTCGCTTTTCTCCACACCCTCTCCAGCATTTGTTTCTTATAGACTTTTTAATGATGGCCATTCTGACTGATGTGAGGTTGCACCTCACTGTAGTTTTGATTTGCATTTCTCTAATAATTAATGATGATAAACATCTTTTCATGTGTTTATTGGCCATCTGTATGTCTTCTTTGGAGAAATGTCTATTTAGGTCTTCTGCCCATATTTTGATTGGGTTGTTTTTTTGTTATTGAGTTGTATGAGCCATTTGTATATTTTGGAAATTAAGCCCTTGTCGGTGGCATCATTTGCAAATATTTTCTCAAAGCTTTTAAGTTTGATTAGGTCCCATTGGTTTATTTTTGCTTTTATTTCTACTGCCTTGGGAGACTGACCTAAGAAAACATTGCTACGATTTATGTCTGAGAATGTTATTCCTATGTTCTCTTCTAAGAGTTTTATGGTGTCATGTCTTATATTTAAGTCTTTAAGCCATTTTGAATTTATTTTTGTGTATGGTGTGAGAGTGTGTTCTAACTTCATGGATCTACATGTGGCTGTCCAACTGCCAGCACCACTTGCTGAAGAGACTGTCTTTTTCCCATTGTGTATTCTTGCCTCCTATGTCAAAGATTAATCAACCACAGGTGTGTGGGTTTTTTTTAGGGCCTTCTATTCTGTTCCACTGATCCATATGTCTGTTTTTGTGCCAATACCACGCTGTTTTGATTACTGTAGTTTTGCAGTATTGTCTGAAGTCTGGGAGGGTTATGTCTCCTGCTTTGTTCTTTTTCCTCAGGATTGCTTTGGCAATTCTGGGTCTTTTATGGTTCCATATAAACTTTAGGCTTATTTGTTCTAGTTCTGTGAAAAATATCATGGGCAATTTGATAGGGATCGCATTAAATCTGTAGATTGCTTTGAGCAGTATGGCCATCTTAACAATATTAATTCTTCCAATCCAAGAGCATGGGATATCTTTCCATTTCTTTGAATCATCTTCAATTTCCTTTATTCATGTTTTATAGTTCTCAGCATATAAGTCTTTCATCTCCTTGGTCAGGTTTATTCTTAAGTATTTTTTTGATGCAATTTTAAAAGGGATTTTCTTTTTACATTCCCTTTCTGACATTTCTGTGTTTGTGTAAAGAAATGCAACCAATTTCTGTATGTTAATCTTATATCCTGTTACCTTCCTGAATGCAATTATCAGTTCTGATAGTTTTTGTGTGGAGTCTTTATGGTTTTCAATATATAGTATCATGTCATCTGCATATAATGACAATTTTATCTCTTCCCTACCAATATGGATATCTTTTATTTCTTTTTCTTGTCTGATTGCTGTGGCTAGTACTTCCAAAACTATGTTGAATAGAGGTGGTGAGAGTGGGCATCCTGTCTTGTTCCAGATTTTAGCGGGAAGGCTTTCAGCTTTTCACTGTTGAGTACTGTATTGGCTGTGGGTTTGTCATAAATAGCTTTTATTATGTTGAGATAATATTCCCTCTATAACCACTTTCAAAAGAGTTTTTATCATGAATGGATGTTGAATTTTATCAAACGCTTTTTCTGCATCTAATGAGAGGAACATGTGGTTTTTGTCTGTTATTGATGTGGTGTATCACACTGATTGACTTGCATATGTTGAACCAACCTTGTGACACTGGGATAAATCCAACTTGGTCATGGTGTATGATCTTTTTTATATGTTGTTGGATTCATTTTGCTAGTATTTTGTTGAGAATTTTTGCATCTATATTCATCAGAGACATTGGCCTGTAATTTTCTTTTTTGGTTGTGTCTTTGTCTGGTTTTGGTATCAGGGTGATAGTGGGAGTGTTCCCTCCTCTTCAGTCTTTTGGAAGAGTTTGAGAAGGATCGGCATAAGTTCTTCTTTGTATGTTTGGTAGAATTCTCCTGTGAAGCCATCTGGTCCTGGACTTTTGTTTGTAGGGAATTTTTTTTATAACAGATTCTATTTCACTTCTAGAGATCAGTCTATTCCAATTACCTATATATTTTTGATTCAGTTTTGGTAGGCTGTGTGTTTCTAGAAATGTGTCCATTTGTTCTAAGTTGTCCAATTTTTTGGACAGACTCCTCGTAAAGCCCAAGGTTGTCAAAAAGAGGACCAAGAAGGTCATCAAGCACCAGTCAGATCAATATGTCAAAATTAAGCAGAACTGACAGAAATCCAGAAGCATTGACAACAGGATGCACAGGAGATTCAAGGGCCAGATCTTGATGCCCAACATTGGTTATGGGAGCAACAAGAAAACAAAGCAGATGCTGCCCAGCAGCATCTGGAAGTTCCTGGTCCACAATGTCAAGGAGCTTGAAGCGCCACTGTTGTGCAACAAATCTTACTGTGCTGAGATTGCTCACATCTCCTCCAAGAACCACAAAACCACTGTGGAAAGAGCAGCCCAGCTAGCTATCACAGTCACCAATCCCAGCACCAGGCTATGCAGCAAAGAAAATGAATAGAGGGCTTCCCAGGTGGCGCAGTGGTTGAGAGTCTGCCTGCCGATGCAGGGGACACCGGTTCGTGCCCCGGTCCAGGAAGATCCCACATGCTGCCGAGCGGCTGGGCCCGTGAGCTATGGCCGCTGAGCCTGCGCATCTGGAGCCTGTGCTCCGCAGCGGGAGAGGCCACAACAGTGAGAGGCCTGCATACCGCAAAAAAAAAAAAGAAAGAGAAAATGAATAGATTGCTCATGGGCACATTGTATTTGTGTTAATAAAACCATGAAACTTGACCAAAAAAAAAAAAAATCTGTGTACTGATTTATTTAAGTAATTTACTTTCCAATTGTGATTTTCTCTTTCCTATAGATTCTTGCTTCTTTTCTATTTAGAGAAGACCTTTCAATATTTCCTTTAGAACAGGTTTAATATTGCTGTATTCTTTTAGCTTTTGCTTGTCTGAGAAATTCTTTATCTCTCCTATTTTAAATGATAATCTTGCCAGGTAGAGTATCCTATATTGCAGATTTTTCCCTTCAGGACTTTGAATATATCTTGCCACTCCCTTCTGGCTTGCAACATTTCTGTAGAGAAATCAGCTGATAGCCTTATGGGGGTTTCCTTGTAATTAACTCCTTGTTTTCCTCTTGCTGCCTTTAGAATCCTCCCTTTATCTTTCACTTTTGCCACTTTAATTATAGTATATCTTGGTGTAGGTCTGTTTGGGTTCATCATGTTTGGGACCCTTCATGCTTCCTGTACCTGGATACGTTTCCTTCTTTAGGTTTGGGGTGTTTTCAGCCATAATTTCTTCAAATACATTTTTGATTCCCTTTTCTCTTTCTTCTCCTTCTGGGATCCTTATTATGTGTAGACTGGCGTGCTTTATATTATCCCATAGGTCTCTTATATTGCTTTCAATTTTTTTTCATTTGGCTTTCTGTCTGCTGTTCTGATTGGGTGATTTCCATTATTCTAACTTGCAGATCACTTATTCGCTCTTCTACATTATTCAATCTGCTACTTATTGCCTTAAACTCAGCTTTCATCTCAGCAAATAAGTCTTTTAATTTGTCTTGGTTCCTCTTTATAGTTCCTGGTCCTTTTTACAGTAATCTGCATTTCTATCAATAGCCCTTCTTAATTCCTTAAGTATTTTCAGTATCTCCTTTTTAAACTCGGTGTCTATTAGACTGAAGAGGTCTGTTTCATTATTTGTTCTTTCAGGGGAATTCTCTTGATCTTTTAATTGGGAGTGGTCCCTCTCATTCTTCATTTTACTTATATTTCTCTTACTCTATGAGTTTAGTAGAAACAATTATCTACTGTGGTCTTGGAGGGCTATTTTTATGTAGAAGTGTCCCTGTGTAGCTTGTGTGGGTTTAATATTTTTGGTGCAAGGGCTGTTTTTTAGCATGGATGGCTGCCACATCTTTCCTCAGTGTCTGCTGGCTGTTATCCCACTGACGGGGATATGACTGATGTTGTGGAGAACAGAGTAGGTGTTGGATGTTGAACGGGGCCTCCTCTTTGCTCTGTGGTTGTTACAGCCCTGCTGGGGGCAGGGTCTGCTCCCTAGTTGTTGGCATAGAAGCCCCCAGATCCATTTCTAAGCTGCAGTGTGACATAGGCAGGATTGGAGCGCTCCCACTGGAAGAGAAGCCACTGAGTATTCCTCCATCGGAGCTGTCCATCGGGGAGTTCACTCTGTGATGTCACCTGTCACCCACTGCATGAGCTCACAAAGTACACTGTTGTGCACACTACCCTCGGCCCTGCCTCCACTGTGGGAATGCAGGCTATCAGCCCTGGTGCCCCTCAGGCGCTGTGATCACAAAGCCACCAGCACAGATCCATAGGCGTCAATCCACTGAAGTCAGGTACCAGGACCACAGCAGTTGCGCACCTGGACCTGCCATGGGAGCTAGGGAAATAGCCCAGACTCTGGCCCCACCTCCACGTGCATGCAGCCACAAAGCCCACAGCTGCTAAGGCCAGACCCGTCCCAGCCATAGGAGCACCCGTTGTCCACTCAGATGTCCCACAGGCACTGAGTTTACAAAGCAAGCGGCGGTGCTGTGGATCACATGCCATGGGGGGAAGGCTCTGCTTTCTGCCCCACCTCCACGTGTGGGCAACCTGCTGGTGCTTGCATGCTCCCAGAGCTCATAGAGGTGGCAATGAGAAAGAGGCTGCTATGGCAAGCCCCACCCCCCCACTTCACTTATGCATTAACAATGGGGTTTCAATGGCGGCACACACTGGCCGTAAGCATGCCAAAAGTGAGGTTGCAATGGCGGGTCCTGTCCTTCTCTTCGAGTGCCTCTTAACAATGGCACTTCACTTCTACGGTGGGCCAGGCTTCTTCCACATACATCCTGCAACACACATCCTGCAACATCCTGGTTGCAGCCCTTACCACACTCCAGGCCCTTCAGGCTGCCTCCGCAGGGTTAACCCCAGTACTCTCCCCAGGTCTGTCCTCTGAAGCCCGAGTTTTTGCAAACAGCCCTCACATGTAGGTCCACATCTCGGACTGGGGACTTCAGCAAGGCAGCACAGATCCTCTGTGCCGGTCTCTCTCTGTTCTTCCTGCTGCAAACCAGCTTCTACACTCTCCTCCAAGCCTCTGAAGCTCCCTTTCTGTCCCAGGTGATCTCTCCACCAGTGCGGGGGCTTCCCAGGGTACGAGAACCTTTCCACTTTCATAGCTCTCTCCCAGGGGCACAGGTCCTATCCTGCTTGCTTCCTTTTTTTTTTTTTCTTTCATCCTACCTAGTTACATGGAGATCTTCCTCGCACTTCTGCGTGTCTGAGACTTTCTGCCAGAATTCAATAGGTATTCTGTGATAACTGTTCCACATGTAGATGTATTCATTATGTATTTGTGGGAAAAGGTGAGCTCCACATCGTTCTATTCCACCATCTTGATTGGAGCCTCTGCAATTCTTCCTCAGAGATGAGAAGGGAAGGAGGGAGGGTTGTTGGGCCAGACTAATAATAGTGGTAGCTTGGGGGGGGAAGGTGGGAAGTGAACTGTATAACCAACAACTCGTCTTAACCATCTCATTCCTGGACTATACTGGTCTCACTCTCTCTGCTCTCTTCTCCCACCAATCCATTTTGCAAGGACAGCCAGATTATTCTCCACTACTTAATCCCTCGTCTCTCCTACCCCAAACAAAGCCTTTAATGGCAACCCACTGCATTGAAAGTAAAGTCCAAACTTTGAAGCTTATAATTCAGTACTTTTTAAAAATTTATTTATTTTATTTTTGGCTGTGTTAGGTCTTCATTGCTATGCACAGGCTTTCTCTAGTTGCAACGAGCGGGGGCTACTCTTCATTGCAGTGCGTGGGCTTCTCATTGCGGAGGCATCTCTTGTTGCAGAGCACAGGCTCTAGGCACACGGGCTTCAGTAGTTGCATCACGTGGGCTCAGTAGCTGTGGCTTGTGGGCCCTAGAGTGCAGGCTCAGTAGTTGTGGCACACGGGCTTAGCTGCTCCATGGCATGTGGGATCCTCCCGGTGCAGGGATCGAACCTGTGTCCCCTGCATTGGCAGATGGATTCTTAACCACTGCACCACCAGGGAAGTCCCTAATTCAGTACTATTAATGAAATGATCACAAGCTAACTTTCCAACCTTATTTTCTACTCTTCCTTAATGTGTACTCAACTACAATCAGCCAGATGGATACTGACCACTTCCTTAGTCCCATATTTCAACTTTTCATCATTATGTTGTGTTTCATTCCAGAATTCCCCACATATTCCACCTTGGTTACCTATCCTTTCAGGTAATTCCTCTTTCTTCATGATGCCTTCCCTTTATGCTTAGGCTTCCCTGAACATACACAGCTCTTAGTTTATCTTTTCAAGTAGGCATGTTTACTCACAAAGTGGTTGGTGGACTCCTTAAAGACAAGGATGGTGCAAAGGCATCTATTTCCCTTCAGGGGACCTAGGAGAGTGCTATGTGTATGCTCATTCGACATTAGGTACAGTTGGCAAGGGACAGTTTGTCATACTACCTAGAACAGATTCAGTGCCTTAACCTTTAAAAAACCATGGCTCCTTTCGATAAACATAAAAATTTTAAGTACTGGGTATCCACGTACAAAAGAATGAAGCTGGACCCCCTAGCTCACACCATATACAAAAATTAACTTAAAATGGATCACAGACATGTTTAGACATAAGGGCTAAAAAAACTACAAAACTCTTACAAAAAAACATAAAAGTAAATATTGGTGACCGTAGATAAGGCAATGTTTCTTAGATATGACACAAAGCACAATCAGCAAAAGAAAAAATAGATAAATTCGACTTCATCAAACTTAAAGCCTTTTGTGCTTCAAAGAACACAATTAAGAAAATGAAAAGATAATCCACATAATGGGAGAAAATATTTTCAAGTCATATATCTGATAAGAGACTTGTGCCCAAGATACATAAAAACCTTTACAATTCAACAGTAAGAAGAAAAATACATACATGTGGAGACTAAACAACATGCTACTAAAAAACCAATGAGTCAATAAATAAATCAAAGAGAAAAACAGAAAATACCTCAAGACAAACAAAAATGGAAACACAACTTTCCAAAATCTATAGAGGATGTAGGAAAGGCAGTTCTAAGAGGAAAGTTTTTAGCAATATAGGTATACCTCAAGAAACAAAAATATCTCAAATAAACAACCTAACCTTCCATGTAAAGGAATTAGAGGAACTTCCCTCGTGGTCCACTGGGTAAGAATCCATGCTCCCAATGCAGGGGGCAGGGGTTTGGTCCCTGTCGGGGAACTAGATCCCACATGTATGCCACAACTAAGAGTTCACATGCTGCAACTAAGAAGCCCGTGTGCCGCAACTAAGAAGCCCACATGCTGCTACTAAGAAGCCTGCATGCCACAACTAAGAAGTCCGCATGCTGCAAATAAGATGTCCACATGTCAGAATTAAAGATCCCACATACCACAATGAAGATCCCGCATGCCGCAACTAAGACCCAGCACAGCCAAAATAAATAAATACAATAAATAATAAATTTAAAGTACTGTCATTTTAAAAAAAGGAATTAGAAAAAGAAACAAAGCCCAAAGTTAGCAGACGGAAAGAAGAAAATAAATATCAGAGCGAAAACAAACAGAGATCAAAAAACAACAGAAAAGATCAATGAATCCAAGAACTGGTTTTTTGAAAAGGTAAATAAAATTGATAAACCTTTAGCCAGGCTCATCAAGAAAAAAAAGAGAGAAGACCCAAATAAACAAGAAATGAAAGAGGAGAAATAACAACTGCTATCACAGAGATACAAAAAAAATCATAAGAGAATATTATGAACAGTTACATGCCAACAAATTGAACAACCTAGAAGAAATGGTCAAATTTCCAGAAAAACACAACTTTCAAAGACTAAATCAAGAAGAAATAGACAATCTGAACAGACCAGTCATTACCTGTGAAATTGAAACTGTAATTTTAAAAACTTCCAGAAAGCAAAAGACATGACTAAACGGCTTCACAGAAGAATTGTACCAAACATACAAAGAAGAGTTAATACCTAACCTTCTCAAACTATTCCAAAAAATTTTTAAGATGGGAGAACACTCCCAAATGCATTCTATGATGCCACCATTACCCTAATACCAAAATGAGTCAGGATGGCGGTGTGGGAAGACTCCAAGTTAGCATCTCCCCACAACTAGGGCACCTGCCAGCCGCTGGTGGGAAACCCTGATGCCCAAGGAGATGGGAGGAACCCCCAAGTGAAACGGTGGGACTGAGAGGGGAGGAGAAGTGGAAGCCAGACAGAATCAGCACCGCTGAGGCCGGGAGATCAGGACAGGCAGGCGGGAAGAGCCTTCCAGGAGGAGTGGGAAAGCAGCAGAGGGCAACTGCCCCACCCATTCGAGCCCAGGAAGCCTCCTGGGCTCCCAGGTGAGGTCCCCCACTCTCTGAGACCAGGGGTGGTAGGCAAGCCTGAGCACCTTCTTTTGTGTTGAGGCTAAACCCCGCCTCCCACAGCCCCCAGGGCCTTTTCCAGCCCTGTGGGTCCTGAGCATAGGCCACGCCTACCACCCAAACCTTGCCCTTGCTTAGGCCCTGCCCTCCATAGCTAAGGCCTCCCCGCCTTTTTCCTTTTTTCTTTTTTTTTCTTTTCCCTCCTCTTTTTCACTATTGTGGTACAGTTGTAAATTCTGGTTGTTTAGTTATCTACATTTTTATTTTTGTATTCTTTCTCACATATCTGTTAGTTTACTAGTTTAATTCTATTTTTTACTTTGTTATGATTCTCTCTTTTTTTTTTGCCACCCCACGCGGCTTGCAGTATCCTGGTTCATGAGCCAGGGGTCAGGCCGAAGCTCCTGCACTGGGAACTCCGAGTCCGAACCACTGGACTAACAGAGAACCTCAGTCCCCAGGGAATATTCATCGGAGTGAGGTCTCATGGAGGTCCTCAACTCAGCACCAAGACCCACCTCTACACAACAGCCTACAAATTCCAGTGCTGAAAGCCTCAGGCCAACCAATCACCGAGACGGGAACACAATCCCACTCATTAAAAAAAAGAAAAAAATGAGACAGCAAAAAAATATGTCACAGATGAATGAACAAGGTAAAACCGTACAAAACCAAACAAATGAAGAGGAAACAGGCAATCTACCTGAAAGAGAATTCATTGTAATGATGGTAAAAATGATCCAGAATCTCAGAAATAGAATGGAGGCATGGAATGAGAAAATAAAAAAATATTTAACCAAGATCTAGAAGAACTAAAGAACAAACAAATAACTGAAATGAAAAATACACTAGACAGAATCAATAACAGAATAACTGAGGCAGAAGAACAAATAAGTGAGCTGGTAAACAAAATGGTGCAAATAACTGCCAAGGAGCAGAATAAAGAAAAAACAATGAAAAGAATTGAAGACAATCTCAGAGATCTCTGGGACAACACTAAATGCACCAACATTTGAATTATAGGGGTCCCAGAAGAAGAAGAGAAAAAGAAAGGGTATGAGAAAATATCTGAAGAGACTATAGGTGAAAACTTCCCTAACATAGGAAAGGAAATAGTCACCCAAGTCCAGGAAGTGCAGAGAGTCCCATACAGGATAAACCCTAAGAAAAACACACCAAGACATATTAATCAAACTAACAAAAATTAAATTCGAAGAAAAAATATTAAAAGCAGCAAGAGAAAAACAAAAAATAACATACAAAGTAATCCCCATATGGTTATCAGCTGATTTTTCAGCAGAAACTCTGCAGGCCAGAAGGGAGTGGTAGGATATACTTAAAGTGATGAAACAGAAAAACCTACAACCAACATTACTCTACCCAGCAAGGATCTAACTGAGATTCAACAGAGAAATCAAAAGCTTTTCAGACAAGCAAAAGCTGAGAGAATTCAGCACCACTAAACCAGCTTTACAACAAATGCTAAAGAAACTTCTCTAGGTGGGAAACACAGAGAAGAAAATGACCTACAAAAACAAACCCAGAACAATTAAGAAAATGCTAATCAGAACATACATATCGATAATTACCTTAAACATGAATGGATTAAATGCTCCAACCAAAAGACACAGGCTTGCTGAATGGATACAAAAACAAGACCCATATATATGCTGTCTACAAGAGACACACTTCAGACCTAGGGACACAAACAGACTGAAAGTGAAGGGATGGAAAAAGATATTCCATGCAAATGGAAATCAAAAGAAAGCTGGAGTAGCAATACTCGTATCAGACAAAATAGACTTTAAAATAAAGACTGTTACAAGAGATAAGGAGGGACACCACATACTGATCAAAGGATCAATCTAAGAAGAAGAGTTAACAATTATAAATATTTATGCACCCAACACACAAGCACTTCAATACATAAGGCAACTGCTAACAGCTATAAAAGAGGAAATCAACAGTAACACAATAATAGTGGGGGACTTTAACACCTCACTTACACCAATGGACAGATCATCCAGACAGAAAATTAATAAGGAAACACAAGCTTTAAATGACACAACAGACCAAATAGATTTAGTTGATATTTACAGGACATTCCATCCCAAAACAGCAGATTACATACACTTTCTTCTCAAGTGCACATTGAACATTCTACAGGACAGATCACATCTTGGGTCACAAATCAAGCCTCAGTAAATTTAAGAACATTGAAATCATATGAAGCATCTTTTCTGACCACAACGCTATGAAATTAGAAATCAATCACAGGGGAAAAAACATAAAAAACACAAACACATGGAGGCTAAACAATACAATACTAAATAACCAAGAGATCACTGAAGAAATCAAAGAGGAAATCAAAAAATACCTACAGACAAATTACAATGACAATACGACAATCCAAAACCTATGGGATGCAGCAAAACCAGTTCTAAGAATGAAGTTTATAGCAATATAAGCCTACCTCGAGAAACAAGAAACATCTCAAATAAACAATCTAACCCTACACTTAAAACAAGTAGAGAAAGAAGAACAAAGAAAACCCAAAGTCAATAGAAGGAAAGAAATCATAAAGATCAGAGCAGAAATAAATGAAATAGATACAAAGAAAACAATAGCAAAGATCAATAAAACTAAAAGCTGGTTCTTTGAGAAGATAAACAATATTGATAAACCATTAGCCAGACTCCTCAAGAAAAAGATGGAGAGGACTCAAATCAATAAAATTAGAAATGAGAAAGGAGAAATCACAAATGACACCGCAGAAATACAAAGGATTATAGGAGACCACTACAAACAACTATATGCCAATCAAATGGAAAACCACAAAGAAATGGACAAATTCTTGGAAAGGTACAATTTTCCAAGACTGAACTAGGAAGAATTAGAAAATATAAACAGACATATCACAAGTAATGAAATTCAAACTATAATTAAAAATCTTCCAACCAACAAAACTCCAGGACCAGGTGGCTTCACAGGTGAATTCTAACAAACATTTAGAGAAGCACTAACACCCATCCTTCTCAAACTCTTCCAAAAAATTGCAGAGGGAGAAACACTCCCAAATTCATTCTACAAAGCCACCATCACCCTGATACCAAAACCAGAAAATATATCACAAAAAAAGAAAATTATAGACCAATATCACTGATGAACATAGATGCAAAAATCCAGAACAAAATACTAGCAAACAGAATCCAACAACACATTAAAAGGATCATACACCATGATCAAGTGAGATTTATCCTAGGGATGCAAGGATTCTTACATATACACAAATCAATCAATGAGATACACCATATTAACAAATTAAGGAATAAAAACCATATAATCACTTCAATAGATGCAGAAAAAGCTTTTGACAAAATTCAACACCGATTTATGATAAAAACTCTCCAGAAAATGAGCATAGAGGGAAACTACCTCAACATAATAAAGGGCCATATATGACAAACCCACAGCAAGCATCATTTTCAATGGTGAAATACTGAAAGCATTTCCACTAAGATCAGGAACAAGACAAGGATGTCCACTCTTGCCACTATTATTCAACATAGTTTTGGAAGTCCTAAAAGAAATAAGAGTAATCCAAATTGGAAAAGAAGGAGTAAAACTGTCACTGTCTGCAGATGACATGATACTATACATAGAAAATCCTAAAGATGCCACCAGAAAACTACTAGAACTAATAAATGAATTTGGTAAGGTTGCAGGATACAAAATTAATGCACAGAAATCTCTGGCATTCTTATACACCAACAATATAAAATCAGAAAGAGAAATTAAGGAAACAATCCCACTTACCATCGCAACAAAAAGAATAAAATACCTAGGAATAAACCTGCCCTAGGAGGCAAAAGACCTGTACTCAGAAAACTATAAAACACTGATGAAAGAAATCAAAGATGACATAAACAGATGGAAAAATATACCATGTTCTGGGATTGGAAGAATCAATATTGTGAAAATGACTGTACTACCCAAAGCAATCTGCAGTATCAATGCAATCCCTATCAAACTACCAATGGCATTCTTCACAGAATTAGAACAAAAAATTTTACAATTCATATGGAAACACAAAAGACCCCAAATAGCCAAAGCAATCTTGAGAAAGAAAAATGCAGTTGGAGGAATCAGGCTCACCCACTTCAAACTATACCATAAAGCTACAGTAATCAAGACAGTATGGTACTGGCACAAAACCAGTATAGATCAATGGTACAGGATAGAATGCCCAGAGATAAACCCACGCACATATGGGCACCTAATTTACGACAAAGGAGGAAAGAACATACAGTGGAGAAAAGACAGCCTCTTCAATAAGTGGTGCTGGGAAAACTGGACAGCTACATGTAAAAGAATGAAATTAGAACACTCTCTAACACCATACACAAAAATAAACTTCAAGTGGATTAAAGACCTGAATGTAAGACCAGACACTATAAAACTCTTAGAGGAAAACATAAGAAAAACACTCTTTGACATGAAGACACTATTTGCATATGACAAGATACTCTATATAGAAAACCCTAAATTCTCCACCAAAAAACTATTAGAACTAATAAATGAATTCAGTAAAGTTGCAGGATACAAGATTAATGTACAAAAATCTGTTGCTTTTCCATATGTTAATAATGAACTATCAGAAAGAGAAAGCAAGAAAACAAGCCTGTTTAAAATCCTATTCAAAATCGCATTAAGAAAACCTAGGAATAACTGTAACCTCAGAGGTGAAAAACCTATACTCTGAAAATATAAAACATGAATGAAAGAATTTGAAGATGATAAATGGAAATGGAAAGACATCCCATGTTCCTGAATTAGAAGAATTAATATTGTTAAAATGTCCACACTACACAAAGCAATCTACAGATTTAATGCAATCTCTCTCAAAATACCAATGGCACTTTCCACAGAACTGGAACAAATCATACTAAAATTTATATGTAACCATAAAATACCCCAATTTTCCAATGCAATCTTGAGAAAAAAGAACAAAGCTGGAGGTATCACATGCCCTGACTTCAGAGTATACTACAAAACTACAGTAATCAAAACAGCATGGTGCTGGCACAAAACAGAAAATTAGATCAAGGAACAGAAAAAAGAGCCCAGAGATAAACCCATGCACATATGGTCACCTAATTTATGACAAAGGAAGCAAGAACGTACAATGGAGAAAAAACAGCCTCTTTAATAAGTGGTGCTGGGAAAACTGGACAGCTACATATAAAAGAATGAAATTAGAACATTTTCTCACACCATATATAAAAATAAACTCAAAATGGATTAAAGATCTAAATGTAAGATCTGAAATGATAAAACTCCTAGAACACAGCATAGGCAGAACACTGGCACAAATCACAGCAATAATTTTTTGGATCTGTCTCCAAAGGCAAAAGAAACAAAAGCAAAGATAAACAAAGGGGACCTAATTAAACTTAAAAGCTTTTGCACAGCAAAGGGAACCATGGTCAAAAAGGAAAGACAACCTACAGAATATTTGCAAATGATGCAACCAACAAGGGGTTTTTATGCAAAATATACAAACAGCTCAGACAACTCAACATCAAAAAACCAAAAAGTCCGATTAAAAAATGGGCAGACCTGAATTTTTCAAAATTCAGACATTTTTCCAAAGAAGACATACAGATGGCCAACAGGCATACAAATAGACACTCAACATCACTAATCATCAGAGAAACACAAATCAAAACCACAATGAGTTATCCCCCCACACCTGTCAAAATGGCCATCTTCAAAAAGTCCATAAATAACAAATGTTGGCAAGGATATAGAGAAAAGGGAACCCTCTTGCACTGTTGGTGGGAATGTAAATTGGTGCAGCCACTGTGGAAACAGTATGGAGATTCCTCAAAAAACTAAAAATAGAACTACCATATGATCCAACAATTCCACTCCTGAGTGTATATCTGAAGAAAATGAAAACACTAATTCAAAAAGAAACATGCATCCCAATTTTCATAGCAGCATCAATTTACAACAGCCAAGATATAAAAGCAACCTAAGTGTCCCTCAAGAGATAAATGGATATGGAACTCCCTGGTGGCCCAGTGGTTAGGACTTGGTGCTTTCACTGCCAGGGCCCAGGTTCAATCCCTGATTGGAGAACTAAGATCCCACAAGCTGACTGGCATGGCCAAAAATAAAACCAAAAAAACAAAGCAAAACAAAGAGATGAATGGATAAAGAAGATGTGTCGGGGGCATGTGTGTGTGTGTGTGTGTGTGTGTGTGTGTGTGTGTGTGTGTTTATATATGTATGTTTACTCAGCCATAAAAAAGAATGAAATTCTGCCATTTGCAACAACATGGATGGACCTAGAGGGTATTATGCTTAGTGAAATATGTCAGAGAAAGTCATATGCTCTATGTTATCACTTACATGTGGAGTCTAAAAAATTTTTATAAAACAAATGAATATAACAAAACAAACAGACTCACAGATATAGAGAACAAACTAGTGGTCACCAGTGGGAGAGAGAAGATGGGAGGGGCAAGATAGGGGTAGGGGATTAAGAGATATAAACCACTACACATAAAATAAATAAGCAACAAGGATATATTGAACAGCACAGGGAAGTGTAGCCATTATTTTGTAGTAACTTTAAATTCTATTAAAATATTGAATTACTATGCTGTACACCTGAAACTAATATATTATTATAAATCACCTATACTTCAATTAAAAACATAAGAAGACAACTCAACTTAAAAATGGGCAAAAGATTCAGAGACATTTCTCCAAAGAAAATATACAAATGGCCAGTAAGCACTTGAAAAAATGTTTAACGTCACCAGTAATTAAGGAAATGCAAATCAGAACTACATTGTTACTTCATACCCACTAGAACAGCTAAAAAAAATTTTTTTAAGATAATAACAAATGTTGATAACAATGTGGAGAAATTGGAATCCTCATATATATTGCTTATGGGAATGGAAGTTTGGAAAAAGTTTGGCAATTCCTCAAAAGGTCAGAAATAGAGGTACTATATGACCCCAGCAATTCTACTCCTAAATATATACCCAAGAGAAATGAAAGCATGAGGCCACACAAAAATTTGTACACAAAAATTCATGGCAGCATTATTTATAATAGTCAAATAGTAGAAACTCAAGTGTCCATCAATTAATGAATGGATAAAGTTGAATCCATACAATGGACTATTGTTCAGCGATAAAAAGGAATACTGACACATATTACAACATGGATAAACCTTAAAAACATTATGCAAAGCGAAAGAAGCCAGATACAAAAGGCAACAGACTATATGATCTATCTCTGAAATGTTCAGAACAGGCAATCCATAGAGATAAAAAGTAGATTAGTAGTTGCCAGGGACTTGTGGAAGGGAGGAATGGGCAGTGACTACTAACAGATACGGTGTGTCTCTTCGGGCTGGTAAAATGTTCTAAAATTAGACAGTGGTGATGATTATATAAATCTGAAAACCGCTGAATTTTTCATTTTTTAAATGGTGCATTTTATGGTATGAGAATTCTATCTCAATAAAGCTGATATTTTTAAAATCTTAGGTACACCTGCCACCAAGATTCTGACAGTGCACCTTCTCCACTGACAGGACAGTATTCCCACAATAGGTTTTTCAAACTATAGAGTTACATTACTGAAAATGTTTTTTTCAAATTCTGCCGCTCTATCTCCTTGAAGGACATGTCTTCCTGGTTGAAAATCACTGGTCAAAACTATAGTAAATTACATAAAATTAAATGATTAATGATGGTAATAAGATTAGTACTAGACATTCTCTGTAGAAATAACTCTGTCATTATTTTTATTATTAATATTGTAACTCAATGAAACTGAGTTATAGATTAGTGCCTGTAACAAGGTTAATGGCTACTTAATGAAGATTGTTGAAATCAGATTATCTCAGAAATAACAACATTGAACCTAATTTTCATCTTTTCTGACACTCAAACCATTTTTATCCAAAACTTACGTGGTGTAGCCATTTTTGTGAAGATAGGAGTCACAATATCTTCCAATTGCTGTTTCTGCTCAAAAAGCTCATTAATGGAAGCTTCTAAATGGGTTTCCAGCCATTCATTTTTTATACGGCATGCATTGAGGATGGTATTCTAGAGACAGTAACAAAGAATTTACCTTCCACTTGTTTATTTAAAAATAAAACTCTATATAGTAACTCTAAACCAGCACTGTGCAACAGAACTTTTTGTGATGATGGAAATGTTCTGTATCTGCATTGTCCAATACAGTCACCATTAGACATACATAGCCAGTGAGCACTAGAAAAGTGGCTGAGGAACTGAATTTTTAATTTTATTTAATTTTAATTAATTCTAATTTAAATAATCTCATATGGCTAGGGGCTACTATATCTGACAGTGCAGCTCTAACATTAGTGGAATGTGCGTATAAAGAAACTCATAATCTAGAGTCATGAAGCCTTGGGCCAGTCTACACCTTCTCCCTAATTCTTTATTTTCAATGAGCCTGTGATAAAGAAAAGTGTTTGCAAAGGTTGGAAAAAAACGGGTGGATGGTATGAGCTGCATGCAACTCCACGGGCAATGCCGAGGATATTTTATTCTTTCTCAGGTGGTTCACAGAAGAAAGTGCAAGAAATGCAAAAAGAGCTTCACCTCACTGAAAACCTCTCAATTTGCATTGCAGAACCATCTCTTTGCACATGAGCAGCAAACTGCTGATATCTGATTTAAGATGTTCATTACTCTATAGTTTGTAATAATATAGAGACACGAATAAATGTATATGCAAAAAAATAAAAAATAAAATAAAGGGCTTCCCTGGTGGCACAGTGGTTGAGAGACCGCCTGCCGATGCAGGGGACACGGGTTCGTGCCCCAATCCGGGTAGATCCCACATGCCACGAAGCGGCTAGTCCCGTGAGCCACGGCCGCTGAGCCTGCGCGTCCGAGCCTGTGCTCCGCAACGGGAGAGGCCACAACAGTGAGAGGCCCGAGTACCGCAAAAAAAAAAAAAAAAGGAATAAATGAAGGAAGGGAGGGAGAAGAGAGCAGTGAGGACCGCTACCTACCTCTAGTGCATTAGTGTAGAAATTAAAGATACAAGGCAAAAATCTCGGAAGACTTCAGAGCAAACTATAATCACAATGCAGTACCTTGTCTTCCTTAAAAAGCTTCCCTGGTCCCTTTGCTGTATCTGTAACAATTGCAGAGACATTTGCGATATATTTTTTTAGCGCCAGCCTTGCATCTGAAAGAATAGAACAGTAAAATGCATATTAATAAGACAAAGACCAAAAAATATGCATGACAAACATTACATGCTTGTAATGTACATTTATATCTCCAGAGTTTTATAAAGACTGTATAGGAGATTTGTTGCAGTTGTTTTCCTTGGGGAACTTCAAAAGGATAACATTCAACTAGCATAGCACTTTGGGGCACTCACTGTATTCCTAGAATTGCGCTAAAATTTTTTTTTTTTTTTAATTTATTTACTTATTTAGTTTTGGCCGCGTTGGGTCTTCGTTGCTGCGCGCGGGCTTTCTCTAGTTGCATTGAGTGGGGGCTGCTCTTTGTTGCGGAGCACGAGCTCTAGGCGCGCGGGCTTCAGTAGTTGTGGCTCGCGGGCTCCAGTAGTTGTGGCTCGCGGGCTCTAGAGCTCAGGCTCAGTAGTTGTGGCGCACGGGCTTAGTTGCTCCGCGGCATGTGGGATCTTCCCGGACCAAGGCTCGAACCCATGTCCTCCACATTGGCAGGCGGATTCTTAACCACTGCGCCACCGGGGAAGCCCTGCGCTAAAATTTTTAAAGAGCAAATAAACATAAAATGTGATACCCGATACCAAAGAGACTATAGTCTATCAAAATACCTACTCTGGGGAAAGTAACAAAAAACATTTCCAAGAGAAAAACTGTCACTTGCTTTACCCTTCTTTATCCTTCAAAATAAATTCAAATAGCTTCCCTCTTTAAAAAAAAAAAAAGTGTTTAAAATAATTCCATTCTCTATAGCACACGTTGCAAAATTTGCAAGACCTGTTTAAACAAAATTACAACACTTTGAGAGAAATAAAAGACTCAAGTAAATGGAAAGCTTTACCATATTCTTAGACAGAACAACTGACTATAGTAAATGGTAGATGAGCCTCAAATTAATTTAACAATTGATGTATTCGTTTCCTGTGGCTGCTATAACAAATTGCCATAAATTTGGTGGCTTAAAGCAACACAAGTTTATAGTTTATCCCCTTACAATTCTAGAGGCGAAAAGCCTGAAATCAGTTTAGCTGATTGTGTTGGCAGGGGAGATTCTTTCTGGGGGCTCTGAAGGGAGAATCTATTTTCTTGCTGTTTTCAACTTCTAGTGGCAGCTTGTACCCCTTGGCTGTGCCTCCTTCCTCCATCTTCAATCAAACTACACCACTCCAATGTCTAGCTCCATCATCAAATCACCTTCTCCTGGGCTTCCCTGGTGGTGCAGTGGTTGAGAGTCCGCCTGCCGATGCAGGGGACGCGGGTTCGTGCCCCGGTCTGGGAAGATCCCCCATGCCGCGGAGCGGCTGGGCCCGTGAGCCATGGCCGCTGAGCCTGCGCGTCCGGAGCCTGTGCTCCGCAATGGGAGAGGCCACAGCAGTGAAAGGCCCGCGTACAGAGGGAAAAAAAAAAAAAAAATCACCTTCTCCTCTTCTGTGTCAAATCTCCTGCCTCTCACTTATAATAAAGACAGTTGTAATTACATTTAGGTCCCACCGGGATAATCCAGGATAATCTCCCCATCTGAAGATCCTTAATTTAAGGATCTGCAAAATCCCATATGAGGTGACATTCACAGGTTCCAGGGATTAGAACCTAGATATCTTTGGCAGACTTTTTTCAGCCTACCACAGTCGGCCCTCTGACCTCCCAAAACTCCTACATATCCCCCATGCAAAATACATTTACCCCATGCCAACATCCAAAAGTTTCAACCCATTACAACATCAACTCATGTCCAAATGCTCATCTAAAATATCATCAGCTCAAAAGTCTCATCTCATCATCTAAACAAGGTATGCATGAGACATTAGTATGATCCATCTATCTTGGGGTAAAATTCCTCTCCATCTGTAGACCTGTGAAACTAGAAAACAAAGTTCTCTGCTCCCAAAATACAATGGTGGGACAGGCACAGAGCAACAGTTATAGATAATGCCATTCCAAAAGTGAGAAATTAGAGGAAAAAAGGAGTCACCACACTCCCAAGTAATTTTGAAATCCCACAGGGCAAATTCTATTAGGTATCAAAGCCTGGGGATAATCATCTGTGGTGTAAGGCTCCATCCTCTTGGCCTGCAGCTCCAGCCTGAGTCATCCTTCCTTTTTCATGAAAGACAGCACGTTTTTGCAGCTGAATAGTTTTGTCAGTCACAGCTTCAAACCCACCATTCATGTTGCAAACAGAATTAATTCCCTAAACTGGAATCCAAGGTTTAGGTTTTGGCTCCCCTAGCTGGGTGACCTGGAGTCAGTAGTGGCCCCAGAATTTCAATACAGGATGAAGTTTAGCAGAGGAATTAGCTGGAAGAGGGGACTAAGGGACTTGTCATAGAACTGCATTTATATAATAAGCACACCGATTTTACTAACAGCATATATTTATTTGGGGTAGCGTGGTAGAGAAAGGAGCTTACTGCAAGCATCCTCTTAATGCCACCATAGCTGTCTTACTGCATTCAGGCTGCAAAATACCACAGACTATGTAGTTTATAAACAACAGAAACTTATTTTTCACAGTTCTGGAGGCTGGGAAGTCCAAGATCAAGCTGTCAACATGGTTGCAGTCTAATGAAAACCCTCTTCCTTTATTGCCAGCACCTTTTCACTGTGCCCTCACATAGTGGATGGGGCTAGGGAACTCTGTGGGGACTCTCTTATAAGAACACTAATCCCATTCATGAGGGCTCCACCTTCATGTCCTAAGCATCTCCCAAAGGCCCCACTTCCTAATACCATCACATTGGGCATTAGGATTTCAACATATGAATTTGGGGGGAACACAAACTTTCAGACCATAGCAATATCTTTACCCCACTAACCTCAGTTTCTCCATCTAGAAAATGGAAGTATTATAGCACCATCCTCATAGGGTTGTTGTAAGAATTAAACACAATGTATTATAGTATAATGCATGCAGACGTCTTGACACAGTGCCTGTCACACAGTAAAGCACTCAGTAAGTTTATTATTATGTCACTCCTCTCCTCAAAACTCTGTAAATGACTCCCTATTGACTACTGAATAAAATGTGGGGCCTTCCAAGATCTATCTAGCCACAAACTAACTTTCCAGCTTCATCCCTTGCAACATTCATCCAGAGACCCTGTCCATTATTTACCCCCTGTTCCCTCTGCTCCCAGGCTCACTCCTTCAGTTCCTCAGGTCTCTGCTCGAGCATCACCTTAACAGAGAAGCCTCTCCTGATTGCCCTCTATAAAATAACACACTCTCACTTACTGGCAACTTCATAACCCCATTACCACTCTATTTTTCTCCGTAACACTGCATAGATACATAGATTTAGATAATTTTATTTTCTGTGTCTCCCTACCACAAAGTAAACTCCATAAACATAAAGACTGTTTTATGCCTAGTTGTGTATGTATTCTCAGCTCCTAGAACGGTATTTAGCACATAGGAGGTGCTCAATAAATATTTATAAATGGTTGTCTAAAGGTTTACACAGAATTTCTTTGCTTATTATGTTTCCTCAACCTAAAATGCCCTCTCTGCATTGCCACCCACCAAAATTCTACTCATTCTTCAAAGCTTACTTTAAAATGCACTTCTGTGAAACTCCTAATTCCCCCAGGTAGATCTCATTGTTCTATCAATTGTGACATGATTATAATCTGATTTAGCTCTGAGTTTAATCTGTCTTGTAGTTTTTTGCTTCTACGTCTAGACTGTAGGTTCCTTAAAGGCAGAGTCTGTGTCACCTTCTTATCATATACCATGCAGCCTCACCATCTCTTTTTCACTTACCACGCCAAATTCCCCACCCCTCACCCACTACCTGATAGTACCACATTGCCACCAAAAAGATATAGGTCAAAAGGGGGAGGGACTCAGCATTTGCTTGACTATTTGAAGGGAAGGACATTCCAGAATGAAAAAAACAGAAGCAGATGCTAGGTTGTATGAAATGATAACAGCTATAGCTACTTTGTAAGTAGATGTGAAAGTACCATACTTCAAAAGGGTTGGGGAGGATCTTCAAGATGGCAGAGGAGTAAGACGTGGAGATCACCTTCCTCCCCACAAATACATCAAAAATACATCTAGAAGTGGAACAGCTCCTACAAAACACCTCCTGAATGCTGGCAGAAGACCTCAGACTTCCCAAAAGGCAAGAAACTCCCCACGTACCTGGGTAGGGCAAAAGAAAAAAGAAAAAACAGAGACAAAAGAATAGGGATGGGACCTGCACCTCTGGGAAGGAGCTGTGAAGAAGGAAAAGTTTCCACACACTAGGAAGCCCCTTCACAGGTGGAGATGGCGGGGGGGATGTGTGGTAAGGTTCGGAGCCACAGAGGAGAGAACAGCAACAGGGGTGCAGAGGGCAAAGCGGAGAGATTCCTGCACAAAGGACCGCTGCCAACTAGCAATCACCAGCCTGAGAGGCTTGTCTGCTCACTTGTCGGCCAGGACTGGTGGGTGCTGGGAGCTGAGGCTCGGGCTTCGGAGGTTGGATCCCAGGGAGAGGACTGGGGTTGGCTGCTTGAACACAGCCTGAAGGAGGCTAGTGCACCACAGCTAGCCGGGAGGGAGTCCGGGAAAAAGTCTGGACCTGCCTAAGAGTCAAGAAACTTTTTCTTCCCTCTTTGTTTCCTGGTGCGTGAGGAGAGGGGATTAAGAGCGCTGCTTAAAGGAGCTCCAGAGACAGGCGCAAGCCGCGGCTATCAGCGCAGACACCTGAGACGTGCATGAAATGCTAAAGATGCTACTGCAGCCACCAAGAATCCCACGTGCAAGCACAGGTCACTATCCCCCACCTGCCCTCCCGGGAGCCTTGCAGCCCACCACTGCCAGGGTCCTGGGATCAGGGACAACTTCCCCGGGAGAACACACGGGGCACCTCAGGCTATTGCAACGTCACGCCAGCCTCTGCCACAGGCTCACCCCGCATTCGAATTATAACTACTGTACCCCTCCCTCCCCCCAGCCTGAGTGAGCCAGAGCCCCCTAATCAGCTGCTCCTTTAACCCCCTCCTGTCTGGGCGAAGAATAGACGCCCTCAGGCGACCTACATGCAGAGGCGGGTCCAAATCCAAAGGTGAACTCCAGGAGCTGTGTGAACAGAGAAAGGGAAATCTCTCCCAGCAGCCTGAGGAGCAGTGCATTAAATCTCCACAATCAACTCGATATACTCTGCAACTGTGGAGTACCTGAATAGACAACAAATCGTCCCAAAATTGAGGCCGTGAACTTTGGGAGCAACTGTAGACTTGGGGTTTGCTGTATGCAACAGACTAGTTTCCGATTTTTATGTTTATCTTAGTATAGTTTTCAGCACTTGTTATCATTGGTGGATTTGTTTACTGGTGTGGTTGCTCTCTTTTTTTTTATTAGTTTTTTAATTTTTTAATTTTAATAACTT
The DNA here is from genome assembly GCF_951394435.1 of Stenella coeruleoalba. Classification (NCBI taxonomy): domain Eukaryota; kingdom Metazoa; phylum Chordata; class Mammalia; order Artiodactyla; family Delphinidae; genus Stenella; species Stenella coeruleoalba. Next base: position 183,049,419 of record NC_137169.1, on the reverse strand, counting down.
ATTTTATTTTATTTTTCTTTCTTTTTTTCCTCCCTTTTCTTCTGAGCGTGTGGCTAACAGGGTCTTGGTGCTCTGGCCGGGTGTCAGGCCTGAACCTCTGAGGTGGGAGAGCCGAGTTCAGGACACTGGGCCACCACAGACCTCCCAGCCTCACGTAATATCAATCAGCGAGAGCTCTCCCAGAGATCTCCGTCTCAAGGCTAAGACCCAGATCCGCTCAGCGACCAGCAAGCTCCAGTGCTGGACACCCCATGCCAAACAACTAGCAAAACAGGAACACAACCCCACTCATTAGCAGAGAGGCTGCCTAAAAGCATAGTAAGTTCACAGACACCCCAATACACACTACTAAATAACCAAGAGATCACTGAAGAAATCAAAGAGGAAATCAAAAAATACCTAGAAACAAATGACAATGAAAACATGACCACCCAAAACCTATGGGATATAGCAAAAGCAGTTCTAAGAGGGGAGTTTATAGCAATACAATCCTATCTCAAGAAACAAGAAAAATCTCAAATAAACAACCTAACCTTACACCTAAAGCAATTAGAGAAAGAAGAACAAAAAAACCCCAAAGTCAGCAGAAGGAAAATAATGATAAAAATCAGATCAGAAATAAATAAAAAAATAAATGAAGGACACAATAGCAAAGATCAATAAAACTAAAAGCTGGTTCTTTGAGAAGATAAACAAAATTGATAAACTGGTAGCCAGACTCATCAAGAAAAGAAGGGAAAAGACTCAAATCAATAGAATTAGAAATGAAAAAGAAGTAACAGGGGCTTCCCTGGTGGCACAGTGGTTAAGAATCCCCCTGCCAAAGCAGGACACATGGGTTCGAGCCCTAATCCGAGAAGATCCCACATGCTGCAGAGCAACTACAGAGCCTGTGCTCTAGAGCCCGTGAGCCACAACTACTGAGCCCGCACACCTAGAGCCCGTGCTCCCAACAAGAGAAGCCACCACAATGAGAAGCCTGTGCACCACAACGAAGAGTAGCCCCCGCTCACCGCAACCAGAGAAAACCCGTGTGCAGCAACAAAGACCCAATGCAGCCAAAAATAAAATAAATAAAATAAAATAAATTTTAAAAAAAGAAGTAACAACTGACACTGCAGAAATACAAAGGATCATGAGAGAATACTACAAGCAGCTATATGCCAATAAAATTGACACCTGGAAGAAATGGACAAATTCTTAGAAAAGCATAACCTTCCAAAACTTAACCAGGAAGAAATAGAAAATAAAAGCAGACTGGTCACAAGTAATGAAATTGAAACTGTGATTAAATATCTTCCAACAAACAAAAGCCCAGGACCAGATGGCTTCACAGGCGAATTCTATCAAACATTTAGAGAAGAGCTAACACCCATCCTTCTCAAACTCTTCCAAAATATAGCAGAGGGAGGAACACTCCCAAATTCATTCTATGAGGCCACCATCACCCTGATACCAAAACCAGACAAAGATATTACAAAGAAAGAAAAATACAGGCCAATATCACTGATGAACATAGATGCAAAAATCTTCAACAAAATACTAGCAAACAGAGTCCAACAGAACATTAAAAAGATCATACATCATGATCAAGTGGGGTTTATCCCAGGAATGGAAGGATTCTTTAACATACGCAAATCAATCAATGTGATACACCATATTAACAAACGGAAGGAGAAAAACCGTATGATAATCTCAACAGATGCAGAAGAAGCTTCTGACAAAATTCAACACCCATTTATGATAAAAAACCCTCCAGTAGGCATAGAGGCAACTTACCTAAACATAATAAAGGCCATATATGACAAACCCACAGCCAACATTGTTCTCAATGGTGAAAAATTGAAACCATTTCCACTAAGACCAACAAGAAGACAAGGTTGCCCACTCTCACCTCTCTTATTCAACATAGTTTTGGAAGTTTTAGCCACAGCAATCAGAGAAGAAAAAGAAATAAAAGGAATCCAAATCAGAAAAGAAGAAATAAAACTGTCACTGTTTTCAGATAACATGATACTATACATAGAGAATCCTAAAGATGCTACCAGAAAACTACTAGAGCTAATCAATGAATTTGGCAAAGTAGCAGGATACAAAATTAATGCACAGAAATCTCTTGCATTCCTATACACTAATGATGAAAAATCTGAAAGAGAAATTAAGGTAACACTCCCATTTACCACTGCAACAAAAAGAATAAAACACCTAGGAATAAACCTACCCAAGGAGACAAAACACCTGTATGCAGAAAACTATAAGACACTGATGAAAGAAATTAAAGATGATACAAACAGATGGAGACATATACCATGTTCTTGGATTGGAAGAATCAACATTGTAAAAACAACTATACTACCCAAAGCAATCTACAGATTCAATGCAATCCCTATCAAACTACCAATGGCAGTTTTCACAGAACTAGAACAAAAAATTTCACAATTTGTAAGGAAACACAAAAGATCCTGAATAGCCCAAGCAATCTTGATAAAGAAAAACGGAGCTGGAGGAATCAGCCTCCTTGACTTCAGACTATACTACAAAGCTACAGTAATCAAGACAGTATAGTACTGGCACAAAAACAGAAATATAGATTAATAGAACAGGATAGAAAGCCCAGAGATAAACCTACACACATATGTCAACTTATCTTGATAGAGGAGGCAAGAATACACAATGGAGAAAAGACAGCCTCTTCAATAAGTGGTACTGGGAAAACTGGACAGCTACATGTAAAGGATTGAAATTAGAACACTCCCTAACACCATACACAAAAATAAACTCAAAATGGATTAAAGACCTAAATGCAAGGCCAGAGTCTATAAAACTCTTAGAGGAAAACATAGGCAGAACACTCTATGACAAAAATCACAGATCTTTTTTGACCCACCTCCTAGAGATATTGAAATAAAAATAAACAAATGGACCTAATGAAACTTAAAAGCTTTTGCACAGCAAAGGAAACTGTAAACATGATGAAAAGACAACCCTCAGAATGGGAGAAAATATTTGCAAACGAAGCAACTGACAAAGGATTAGTTTCCAAAATATACAAGCAGCTCATGCAGCTCAATATCAAAAAAAACGAACAATCCAATCCAAAAATGGGCAGAAGACCTAAATAGACATTTCTCCAAAGAAGATATACAGATTGCTAACAAACACATGAAAAGATGCTCAACATCAGTAATCATTAGAGAAATGCAAATCAAAACTACAATGAGGTATCACCTCATACCAGTCAGAATGGCCATCTTCAAAAAATCTACAAACAATTGGGCTTCCCTGGTGGCGCAGTGGTTGAGAGTCCGCCTGCCGATGCAGGGGACATGGGTTCGTGCCCCGGTCCGGGAAGATCCCACATGCCGCGGAGCGGCTAGGCCCATAAGCCATGGTCGCTGAGCCTGCGCGTCCGGAGCCTGTGCTCCGCAACAGGAGAGGCCACAACAGTGAGAGGCCCACGTACCACAAAAAAAAAAAAAAAAAATCTACAAACAATAAATGCTGGAGGGGGTGTGGAGAAAAGGGAACCCTCTTGCACTGTTGGCGGGAATGTAAATTGATACAGCCACTATGGAGAACAGTACGGAAGTTCCTTAAAAAACTAAAAATAGAACTACCATATGACCCAGCAATCCCACTACTGGGCATATAACCTGAGAAAATCACAATTCAAAAAGAGTCATGCACCACAATGTTCATTACAACGCTATTTACAATAGCCAGGACATGGAAGCGACCTAACTGTCCATCAACATGGATGGACAAAGATCCGATGAATGGATAAAGAAGATGTGGCACATATACACAATGGAATTTTGCTCAGCCATAAAAAGAAACGAAATTCAGTTATTTGTAGTGAGGTGGACCTAGAGTCTATCATACAGAGTGAAATAAGTCAGAAAGAGAAAAACAAATACTGTACGCTAACACATATATATGGAATCTTAAAAAAAAAAATGGTGCTGAAGAACCTAGGGGCAGGACAGGAATAAAGACATAGAGAATGAACTTGAGTACACTGGGAGGGGAAAGGTAAGCTGGGACGAAGTGAGAGAGTGGCATGGACATATATACACTACCAAATGTAAAATAGATAGCTAGTGGGAAGCAGCCGCATAGCACAGGGAGATCAGCTCCATGCTTTGTGACCACCTAGAGGGATGGGTGGGAGGGAGATGCAGAGGGAGGGGATTTGGGAGGATATATGTATACATATAGCTGATTCACTTTGTTATACAGCAGAAACTAACACACCATTGTAAAGCAATTATAGTCCAATAAAGATGTAAAAAAAAAAAAAAGGGTTGGAAAGGATATAGGTAAGTTGTTTCCATGAAATTCTATTAAGATAATTACAATTTAAATTTATTAGCTAGCAAAATATTAGTAAAGTATTTGTTTTTCAGAAAACTGAAGAGGCTCAAACTATTCTGGAAAAAAACAAGAAAAAGTGTTCCTAAGAAATCCAAGGTGATTGGCTAGGCAACACCTTTTCAGTCCAGTGTGGTTCTCTATGACATCACTGAATTTATCCCTGAATCACTATGACTGATGATGTTACAGTGATCATCAGTGTATATTTTGCTGACCAGTAAAAGTATCTTCAGTGCTTTGACTGGAACACCATGTTAACTAATACTCAGGGCATTTCTGCTCTGTCTGTAACCAATTTTTGACTATAAATGCTTTTTCCATTTGAGAAAGAAAGATGCCTTCTCAAGGACTATCGCTGATTTTTCCTCTGTTGTTTCTCTGCTTCTTCAGGGAGAGTTTCTGCATTTGTGATGGTACTACCTGGACAAAGGTTGGATGGGAGATTTTTCCAGAAGAAACACATCATTTGAAAGTTAAGCCTTCTCCATCTCACCGTCTACCTTACCCTCTGAACAAACTATGCTGCAATTTTGCTAGTACGGATATATTTCAGTGTCTTTTACATCTTATTTATATTTTAGTACAAGTTCTCTTTTCAATCCTGTCTGTTTTATCTGCTCATTACCTGTGGCTGAAATGGAAGAAACACAAAAAAAAGGTGAATTAGTGATGCAAATAATAATAGTTATAGAATATCAAAGAGTTTAAAAGATAAGATTATCATCTTCTTTGAGAGAAAGAACCATGTCTTATTCTTCTTCATAACCTCCCCAATTTCCACCATTCATCCCCAGCATGTAGCAGTTTCTTGCATATGTCAGGTGTTCAGCAAAGGTGTACTCAATTAGAAGGTCCTTAAAATAACCTGTTAATTTTAGATCGATTATTTTAAGTTACGAAACACACCAAGAAAGTAGTGAGCTACAGTGAATAGAATGCATAGGAAGTGAAGGTATCTGTCTGGGCCCTTAGGTAAGTCACTGTATCTTTCTCAGCTGCCTGATCCATAAAATTAAGGATATGGAACGACATTTTGTTAGATCCCTTCCCGATCTGTCTAAGAAAGCTAAGTATACAAAAGTCGGCATGTATTTTTTTAATGGACTGCAAACTAATTTCTAATTTTAGTATAACTTTCTGGAAAATAGCACTCTTAAACTAATTCCCCACTTTGCCAGTGACACCATATTTTGAGGCAATCTTAAAAGCTCATTGACCTTCACAACAATTAGATATTTATAAAATTACTATGACTTTATCACATTATACCTTAAGGTTGTTTAGTAAAGGAAAATATTTTACTAATATTCAAATAATTCCTCCCAGCAGAATGCTCTAATCACAGAAAGTACTTATTAAATGTTTGCCGATGGTGATAATGATCGCTATAACCTTATACAAGGGCATATAAAAAAGAGCATTTCTTCTGCATTTATACCTTTCATCTACAGTAACTTTTTCTTTGCATAAATAACTAACATGTGGTATTTGGAGTTTAAGTGTATATATCCAGAAAACAAATTTAATTTGAACTACAGTAATAAAAAAATCTCTAATATGTTTTTTTCTCCTTTTAACTGAAGAAACAAGCCCCCTTAGATACAGCTGGTAATGATCTAGAAAGCCAGCCCATCTATGACATTGACCAAATACTCTGCAGACCGGTGGCCACAACATCAATGATCCCCAAGTACCTGAATCAGGTGTCCCATCATCCTCCAGCTAAGAAAGTCAAGCACCAAAAACTAAAGGGGAAGAAGAGTGAAGGAGAAGGAGCCAGAGGATACTAGACATATCCATATGCAAATATAGCTCAGTCCATTATGAAGACTACACAAGAAATCTATTGCGAGAACTCATGTAAGGACAAAAATCGTTCTTTGGCATCCTTTGTAAATTTTTTGCCAGGTTCTTTAAGGAAACCTTCCAACAAAGTCTGGATTGAACAGTTATTTCTATTCAGCTAAAACGGCTCCATACTCACTAAAAGTAATGGGGAAAGACTGTATACGATCACTGCTTCATGTTTAAGTGCTTTGTCCTTTTCAATGCGTTCGATTACTAATCATTAAGCAATGTGTAGAACAGAATCTTCATTTAGTGTTTCAGTAAATCTCTGATTTAAATAATATTTGTGATTTTTCTTAGTTTCCTGAGCAAATTTTATGGCCACACTGAGACGTTTAATTTCCCATCTCATATTGTTAAAATGGTATGGAAATACTAAGGAACAGATTAATTTTTTTAAGTATAAATGTTTCCATTTTCAGTAAAATAAATGAGGAATTAAGTATCAACACTTTTTTAATTTCAAGCTTTTGTTGATAAGATGCCTCAGTTTTTTTAAATATTCCACACTTTTGTTGATCAGTCACCTCAATTTTTTTTTAAATATGGTTTCCATATTTTCCAAACAAAAGCTGAGAGACTGGTCTGAGACTAGGACAGATTTTCTTAACAACATGTTGAAGAATCCCAGAAAAATATACCAGATCTATAATATACCTCCCATCAATATAAGGGGAAAAAAACTTTTTAAAAAACAATCCTTTGTACAGTAATAGATAATGCTACAGTCTTTATAAATAACAGAAGAGAACAGTGCCTGCCTTGGGTTATTGTGGATTATTAAAAGTTTGTTTATGGTTCCACTTTCCACTCCCCTACTTACTTCCACTCTTGCCTAACCACAACCCTACTCCCACATGTCCATGAATGTCTGCTCCGTACCTTCAGAGCTCTGAACTGTCAACTAATTCCCTCTAAGAGAACACTTATATGTATCTCTATTAATGGAGGACCCTTGAACACTTCAAGTCTACGAACCTCGAAGACCCAATGAAATTTATCTCTAATAGTCAAATTTTCAGTAGTATAGAGGAGTCTCTTGGGTAGGGAGTCCTCAGCCCCGTAAACCTCTCATCATTAGAGCAAGAAATGGAAGTGGTTTATACTCTTGTTCAGTCTGAATTAAACAAATGTTACATTTTATGTTGCGTAGTTTGTGTTTTGACATTTCACAGCTACATTACCATGAAGCGCCAATCCTTGCAATCCCATCATTGATCTGGAAACAGAAGACTAGTTTATAGTATTATAGTCTTCTTATCTTCATCACTAGGAAATGGTAGGTCTAATTCCCCTAAGACTGTAAGGACCCAAACTAAACAGATGGACATGAGGGAGATGGAAAGTGGGGCAGGCACACGGCCTTTAGCATGACCGTTGGCTTGGCGGTTAGAGGTCCCGCTCTGCCAACAGTCAGCCTCACAGTGGTCCTCATGGCAGAGAGTGCAGTGAGAGGTGGATCGCGTCCTTCTCCCTCGGGCCCTCCAGGCCCTCTGGCTTCGGGCCTGGCAGGTGAGCTGGGAGGCCCAGGGACAGGCTGAGGGCTATGTCCCGCAGAGCTCCAGAGCACTCGCCAAAGCCGCCCACTGGCCAGGTCCAGGCCTGGAAGCAGCAACGAATCTCTCCCCCATCCCCACCTCCTCGACCAAAGGGCAGTGACATCTCCATGGGTCCCGGCCACTGTTTGGGTGCCCTGAGGAGTCAGAGGGCCAGTTGGGTCCTGGGCACCTGGCTTCCTCAGTGATGACGGCTGGGCAGGGTCTGGGAACCTGGCCCTAAGCGTTCCGCCAGCTGAGATCTGCCTCCTCAGCCGGGGCTGGGCACTGGCGGGAGGACTCAGACTGGGTGCTGGACAAACGCTCCCCGGCAGGGTAACCGGCTCATGCAGGGACCCCTCCTCTTGGCCAGGCCTGGACCTCAGAGGATGAAAGTACAGCCTTGGGATCTTGCCCTTGTCAGAACACAGAATAATGTTTATTTTGGTGGAGGTTTACAGGAACATCATGACCTGACCATGACCTGACCTCAAGAACAAAGAATCTGACACCAAGACGTTTGCAACAACTAACCATGACCCTCCCTCACCTTTCCTATAAAAGGGCTTTGCTGAAAGCTTTCAGGGAGTTCGGGGTTTTTAAGGTATAAGCCACCCACCTCCTTGCATGGCCCTGCAATAAACCTTTCTGTGCTCCAAACTCCAACGTTTTGGTATTGTTTGGCCTCACTGCATGTCAGACACAGGGACTTGCATTTGATAACAAAACCAATGAAACTTAACACCATAAGCCCCAAACTTTCAGAAAAGTTACAGCAAAATTTTTTCCTGGATTGTGTTTTCTAAATGCCATGGGTCATTCTTCAAAAATGGATTTTACACAGAACTAGAACAAAAAATTTCACAATTTGTATGGAAACACAAAAGACCCTGAATAGCCAAAGCAACCTTGAGAACAAAAAATGGAGCTGGAGGAATCAGGCTCCCTGACTTCAGACTATACTACAGAGCTACAGTAATCAAGACAGCATGGTACTGGCACAGAAACAGAAATATAGATCAATGGAACAGGATAGAAAGCCCAGAGATAAACCCATGCATATATGGTCACCTTATCTTTGATAAAGGAGGCAAGAACATACAGTGGAGAAAAGACAGCCTCTTCAATAAGTGGTGCTGGGAAAACTGGACAGCTACATGTAAAAGTATGAGATTAGAACACTCCCTAACACCATACACAAAAATAAGCTCAAAATGGATTAAAGACCTAAATGTAAGGCCAGACACTATCAAACTCTTAGAGGAAAACATAGGCAGAACACTCTAGGACATAAATCACAGCAAGATCCTTTTTGACCCACCTCCTAGAGAAATGGAAATAAAAACAAAAGTAAACAAATGGAACCTAATGAAACTTAAAAGCTTTTGCACAGCAAAGGAAACTATAAACATGACGAAAAGACAACCTTCAGAATGGGAGAAAATATTTGCAAATGAAGCAACTGACAAAGGATTAATCTCCAAAATTTACAAGCAGCTCATGCAGCTCAATAACAAAACAACAAACAACCCAATCCAAAAATGGGCAGAAGACCTAAATAGACATTTCTCCAAAGAAGATATACAGATTGGCAACAAACACATGAAAGAATGATCAACATCATTAATCATTAGAGAAATGCAAATCAAAATTACAACAAGATATCATCTCACACCAGTCAGAATGGCCATCATCAAAAAATCTACAAACAATTGGGCTTCCCTGGTGGCGCAGTGGTTGAGAGTCCGCCTGCCAATGCAGGGGACGCGGGTTCGTGCCCCTGTCCAGGAGGGTCCCACATGCTGCGGAGCAGCTGGGCCCGTAAGCCATGGCCGCTGAGCCTGCGCGTCCGGAGCCTGTGCTCCACAACGGGAGAGGCCACAACAGTGAGAGGCCCGTGTACCACAAAAAAAAAAAAAAAATCTACAAACAATAAATGCTGGAGAGGGTGTGGAGAAAAGGGAACACTCTTGCACTGCCGGTGGGAATGTAAATTGATACAGCCACTATGGAGAACAGTATGGAGGTTCCTTAAAAAACTACAAATAGAACTACCATATGACCCAGCAATCCCACTACTGGGCATATACCCTAAGAAAACCATAATTCAAAAACAGTCATGTACCAAAATGTTCATTGCAGCTCTATTTACAATAGCCAGGACATGGAAGTAACCTAAGTGTCCATCATCAGATGAATGGATAAAGAAGATGTGGCACATATATACAATGGAATATTACTCAGCCATAAAAAGAAATGAAATTGAGTTATTTGTAGTGAGGTGGATGGACCTAGAGTCTGTCATACAGAGTGAAGTAAGTCAGAAAGAGAAAAATAAATACCGTATGCTAACACATATATATGGAATCTAAGAACAAAAAAAGTCATGAAGAACCTAGGGGTAAGACAGGAATAAAGATACAGACCTACTAGAGAATGGACTTGAGGATATGGGGAGGGGGAAGGGTAAACTGTGACAAAGTGAGAGAGTGGCATGGACATATATACACTACCAAACGTAAAATAGATACCTAGTGGGAAGCAGCCGCACAGCACAGGGAGATCAGCTCAGTGCTTTGTGACCACCTAGAGGGGTGGGATAGGGAGGGTGGGAGGGAGGGAGACGCAAGAAGGAAGAGATATGGGAACATATGTATATGTATGACTGATTCACTTTGTTATAAAGCAGAAACTAACACACCATTGTAAAGCAATTATACTCCAATAAAGATGTTTAAAAAAAAAAGGATTTTAAATTATATAATGTGAATTTCACCTACAATAACTATTCATGAAGGGATCAATTAAATTCTTTGCTATTTTCTTTTTGCATATATATATATATACATATATATATATATAAAATCACAAAATCGAAGGTATTGACAGAAATAATGCCCCTAGAAAATATTCAATACAAGTGGACAATTACGTATAAAATAATCTACAAAGTATAACTCATCTTTCTCTTCCCAAATATGCTACCTTCCCTCAATTTCCTTACTTCTATTAATTCTCCCAGTACCCTTCTCATTTTACTAATAAGCAAGCTCCTTATGGCTGCCATATGAATCTTCCTAAATATCACTCTAAACCTCTTCCTCGTCTACGTAAAATCTTTCAGTGGCTTCCAACAGCTACAGAAATGAAATCACCTTAGCCTGACATTTGGGAGTATAATCTGACTGTAATAATAGTAGCATCATTCTTCGAGTGTGATCACACACCAGGCGTTGTGCTAAGTGCTTAATATCATCTCATCTCATTCTCACAACGATGCCCGCAAGAGGTAAGAACTATTATTGGCTCCCTTTTCTGGAAATTAAGACTGAAGTATAAAGAATTTAAGTATTTTGTCCAAGGTCACATAGGTTTCAAGTAGAGACACCAGTATTTAAACTCAAGCAATCTGATTCAAAAGCCCATGTACTTCTGCCTGTGTCGTAGCCTAGCTGTGTCAATTATGACTTGCTATTCTAGTAAGGCAATCTCATCACTTCTTCCCCAACATGTCACTTTCATTCATAAGATTTTGCTCACACCCTTTCCCCTTACACTGTGTATGCAAATCCCACCCTTTCTTCAAGGCCCACCTCAACTCCACCATGCTCTGACTTCATGTTCTCTGACCACCCCACAGCATGTACCACTTGCTCTGCCCCTTTTAACCCTTAATTATAGTCTTTCTGATATTGTTATTTAACTCTAGAGTGTGTCTACAGGTTATCATCCCTCGCCTAACAAATGTCCAGAGGGCAGGAACAATTAATTGTACCACAACGGTGCTATGCTCATAGTGGGCATTTAATAAATGCTTGCTAAAAAAACACAAATGCAGATAACTATGTAAAATGAATGCCATGAACTTCCTTAGTACTAGTTTTTTAACCAATGTTTGTATGCCTACATAATTACACAGGTATATCTTCGTGAAATCTCTAAGCTCTATTCTACAGGATTACGGAAATGATGTAAGAAAAATATTAGTGAAACTCAAAACAGTACATAGTTTTTTGACCTTTGATTAAAGCATAACATACATATAGAAAAGTGCAAAATTTATAAGTGTACAGCTCAATGAATTTTCACAAATGAGCACACCTTGTAAACAGCAACCGAATTAAGAAAAAAATATTATGCCCCAGAAGTCCCCCTCATGCCACAATGATACCTGCTATTCTGACTTCTACCACCATAGATTAATTTTGCCTAGCAAACCATTTTAAATTATTACAATTGTTTCTACCTGGGGAATCAACTATATTCCTCAAGTATGCCATTTTTTTTAAACATTTAAGAAATGGTCCACTCTGCCTAGGTCTCTCAGAAAATGGCCTTGAACATATTTTATACACATATTCTTATAGAAAATTATTGGTGAAATTGTTAGAAGGTGATAAATCAACCAGCTTCCAACCAATATAGTTTCTATTAAGTACAATGTTTTAGGCCAATAGCAAAATAGCAACAACAACAACAAAAAAGGCAGATTTCACATATTATCACCACCAGTGACTATGGTTAGGCCTACAAATAAAACATCTTGATAGAAGGTGAAAATGTTTATCACCTCTTTGCTTTGTTAAATACATAGCCTATAACCCTGTAACTTGAGTCAGTTTTCTACTTTCTACTTTCCCTACCTTGTGAGCTCCTTACCTGCCCGGTCCAGGAACTCAACACACTCAGTCTGGGAATACCGAGCAGCAACATCTCGAGCTCGCTCTTCCTGGAAGTTCAGAGATTCTATATCAACATCCAATTCCACCAGTGCTTTCAAAGTTTCCAAACGACCCCAGGCTGCAGCACAGTGTAGGAGTGTGTAACCTAACAAATAGAATGAGGATGGTCAGGTCAAGAAGACTGTGCTGTTTTAGGCTATTTTATGGACTAGAAGATCACAATGGCAATCAGGTACTGAACAATTACTACAGGCTAGGCACTATTCTAAGTGCTTTACATACAGTAAATTCATTTAGTTCATAAAAACCCCATGAGGTCAGAACTATTATAATCCCTATTTTACAGATAAGGAAACAGAGGTCCAGAGAAGCTAAACTTGCCCAAGGAACACAGCCAGTAAATGATGAACACAAGGCACCAACACAGGCAATCTGAACTCTGAGCTCTTCAACATCTTCTTAAGGAAGATGGCAATCTCCCTAACAGTCATCTACTGGAACACAATTAGACCTATGACTTTAGCCTAAGGAATCTGCATCAACTCTAATTACTCTATTATCGCTAACACAATCATACAAATTACTACAACTGGTATGCCTTTGGTTTGGAAATTAATCATTTGAATTAAAATGGAAATGATGACCTATCCAATTAGAAAGTTATTTCTAAGATTTACTGAGGCAACTACCATGAGATATAATTGTAAAGGTGAAAAACATGGGCGGCATCTTTAAAATTTTCAGACTGGTTTAAAAAAATAAGTCAAAACTGATTGTTTTAACTTACCCATGAGGATACATTTGTGATTCACTTAACTTGGCCAAAGAGGCATGTAGTACTACAAGAAGAGTTGAGCAGAAGAATGAACTAGCATGTATTAAATGTATTAAGTACTAGGTACTTTATGGGCTACTACTTCATTCAATCCTTCCACTAACACTATGAGGTAGGTTATTATCAGCCCCATTAAAGGATACAGAGGAAAGTGCAGATCAGAAACACTATACCTTGCCTAAGGCCACACTGGTAGTAAGCAGCCAAAGCAAAATCAAACCCAGATCTGTTGCCAAATAAAAGGTTTATAAGGAAAAGGAAATAGCACTCAAATGTGTGCCACTGGTTAGAGCAGGGAAAGAGAGAACAAGGACTCCTCCACTTCCTTCCAGAAACCTCCCCCTTGGCTTCCTATTTTACCACATTCCCACAGTCCTGGGTCTCAGACCAAGTTGTAAACTATCTTTGTCTTGAGGCTATCATAACCAGAAGGGATAATAAAGAATTAATAAGGAATCAAAAGGAGCATGAAGTAAGCTACTCCAGGGTCAGCCAAAAGTGGAATTACCTCCCCTCTTTGGCCCAATTCTTTTTTTTAATGTTACAACAGTGAGACATATCAGAACACCAAGAGATAAAGACTGGCCCAAGAATGTGATCACGGCTTTAGCCCCTACAAAATGGAGGGCCAAGAAATACCCAGATACCAACCCTCATTGTTCCTGCCTTCCGAAGATGCATTTCTTCAGCCAAATGGCCCAGGGCCCCTGGTTTGCTGGGAGAGGGGGACACTATCTACGGAAAGGACACTGCAATAGCAGGAGCAGGAGGCCATTCCAAATGAGATATTCTGGGTCCTGATATTGCTTTTCTCAAGGCTGAAGTTACAGGCCAGGCCAGCAATAACATCTAAATTCTTTTTCCTATTTTTAATATACATAGTTTAAAAACAAGAAAACATGATTTCTAAACAGACACAGGCTTTGACCAAGGAATTTAAAACCTATGGGTTTAAACCATGGGTTTAAAAAAACCATTGTATGTTTTCTTTTTTCCCCTTGTGGGAGATGGTGTGTTTTCTAGAAGAAAACACACAGATCTTTGTACTATATGAACCCCACAGCCTTCCCAGGAAAAGAAGAACATTTAAATAAGATGATTTCAAAAGCATCCAGACAAGAAGGGGATTTTCCTAAAGTTCTCCCATAATATTGGCAATGAGTATTTGATCCCAGAAGGGAGATACAGAAGGCTACATTTAGAAATCCCAGCAGGAAGAAAGGGACCATAAATGGAATTCTGAAAAATTGGGATTGGTTCTAAGAGAAAAATAATTTCTTTGTGGAAGACTACTGGTTACTAAATAGAGAGAGTCAACTGAGTAGATAGTTCACAGTAAGGCAAAAGATCAGACAAGAAGAAAAGTAATCTTTTTCCTCTGTGCAGGCACTGTTCTGTGTGCTTCACAAGTATCAACTCATTTAATCCTCACTACAATCCTATGACGTAGGCACGAGTATTTTTCTCATTTACAGATGAGGAAACAAAAGCATGGAGAGGATAAGTACTTTTCTCAAGGTTGCTATAAATTGATGAAGGTCATTAATAAGGTCAAAATCCAAAAACTCCGATGATGATAGTCACAAACAAGTAATAGGCCATGGAACAAAATACTCACCTACCTAGAATATTTTTCACAATCTGCATACCACCAGCAGTACCAGACTCTTTGAATTCCCCAAATTCTGTTGTTTCATGTCTCTATAACTTTGCATATGCTGCTTTTTTCTGACTGATACAGTAATTACAGTAGAAAAATAAAAAATAGAAGTATAAATTTTATATTTACTTAGCATTAATACTGGTATTTTGTAAAACTGAGTTCAGAATTCTTTTTTTAATTAGTGTAACTAATACACTTTATTTTTTATTTATTTATTTACTTTTTATTTATTTTTTGGCTGCGTTGGGTCTTCATTGTTGCATGCAGGCTTCCTCTAGTTGTGGCAAGCGGGGGCTACTCTTTGTTGCAGTGCATGGGCTTCTCATTGCAGTGGCTTCTCTTGTTGTGGAGCACAGGCTCTAGGCACGCGGGCTTCAGTAGTTGTGGCACACGGGCTTCGTTGCTCCATGGCATGTGGGATCTTCCCAGACCAGGGCTCAAACCCGTGCTCCCTGCATTGGCAGGTGGATTCTTAACCGTGGTGCCACCAGGGAAGCCCACTAATACACTTTAAATACAAAAATCTATAAGCATAAGATATCAGATAAAAGCATAACTATCAAATAGGAATATTAAGTATATATTGTCATTCTATTAGCAATATAAATTGTCAGATAAATCAAAATTAAAGATTAAAAAACAAATACTAGGGACTTCCCTGGTGGTACCGTGGTTAAGAATCCGCCTGCCAATGCAGGGGACACGGGTTCGAGCCCTGGTCCGGGAAGATCCCACATGCTGCAAAGCAACTAAGTCCTTGCGCCACAGCTACTGAGCCCGCGTGCCACAACTACTGAAGCCCGCGTGCCTAGAACCTGTGCTCTGCAACAAGAGAAGCCACCACAATGTGAAGCCCACACACCACAACAAAGAGTAGCCCCCACTCACCACAACTAGAGAAAGCCCACGCAGCAACGAAGACCCAATGCAGCCAAAAATTAATTAATTAATTAATTAATTTTAAAAAACACAAATACTACAAAAATGAAGAAACTATAATCATGAAAATTGCAAATAAAACATTATTTGATTTTTTAAGTGTGTCAATGGTATCAACAGGATATTTCTGTACAAATTTTTTCAGCTACTGAAGTTTTTCTCACTCAACATTAGTTGGAAGTAGTTATAAACCAATACCAAATATTTTCCTTCGAATTACCTCAACTCTAATTTTAAAAGAGAGAGATATCTCCGAACAGCTTTTTGCTTTTTTGATAGAACTGCAATCTTTTTATTGAGAGTAAGTTGTAATCTTTATCGCCAAAGAAAACATTGCTGGTTCATATTTGTCTTTTTTAGTTTCCACATATACAGAGAGAGATTCCATTTCAGTTTCCTGATCAATTTCAAAACTATGAGATTCACATTCTACTTGTTTGGGAAGTTTGTGAACTTAAGAATTATTCTTACAATAGAAATTTTGTAATACCACAATATGGACCGTTTAAGTTTGTAATCTTCAGTTTGTCTTTTTATATACACTGAGCAATTAAATCATTGAAATTGTTCTCAACCCATAAATGACTCTGATTTCATATTTTTAAATACCAAATAAAACTATTATACCTATAAAAAGGCCAGTATTTCATTACCTAAAATAGTGGGTAAGTATACCAGAATAACAACAATATTGTAACACTAAGATCTGATACTACAGTTACTATACTGCCTGCCATGACCAATCCTTCAACCTCCTTTGTCTGGTAAACTCTTGGTCATTCTTCAAGATTCAATATATTGGACTTCCGTGGCAGTCCAGTGGTTAAGATTCCGCGCTTCCACTGCAGGGGGCGCGGGTTCGATCCCTGATCAGGCAACTAAGATCCCGCATGCTGCGCGGTGCAGCCAAAAAAAAAAAAAAAAAAAAATTCAATATAGTGCCTCCTCTGTGAAGCCTTCCTTGACCATGTCCAACACTTCCACGTAAAGTTGACTAATCTCGCCTCTGAGCTATCACTGTACCCTGTCCCACTGCATGTTAATTATCTATTTACACATCTGTTTTCTGCTAAACTGTGAACTTGGCCAAGTTTGTTGAATTCACTCATCTTTCCCAAGTTCCCAGCACAAGACCTGGCTAGTCCTCCATCCTTAACAAATGTTTGCTGATTGTATGGAAAGACAGAGTTTAAAACAGTAATTAGTTCTGATCATGCCTGTTTGAGTATGGCCAGGTTTAGAGACCAAAGCCTTGCCAGAACCAGAGGAGGTTCCACCATCAATAAACTGCAAACTGCACACACCTGTCCTTGGCTCAAACAGAAAAAAAGGCACTTCCCAATACACCAGAAGTCAGCAGTACAGAGAGCTGAGACTGTAAGAACTGTTTCATTCTCCTCCCTTTGGATCAAAAGTGTCCAATTCTTCAGTATTTAAAAGGAAAGGAAATCCTGAAAGCAAATGTGATCCATCAATCACCTGGAAAATCATTTTCCTTCCTATCCATCTGAGTATCATCCACAAATAAATGGCATACATCTTCTTACTTTAGAGATATCTACCTGCAGTTCTTCAACCAGAAGTCCCTTAATTTTAGGCCAATGGCTTCTTATGTTCCAAAAATTAATAGTGTTCACATATACGCACACAATTATCATCCTTTAAAAAAAAAAAAGAAAATTCTGTCATTTGTGACAACGTGGATGAACCTCAAGGGCATTATACTAAGTGAAATAAGCCAGACAGAAAAAGCCAAATACTACATGGTATCACTTATATGTGGAATCTAAAATAAAAATTATAAGTTAAACCCATGGAAACAGAGCAGAAAAGTGGTTACCAGGGGCTTGAGGGGTGGGGTAAACAGGGAGGGGTTGGTAAAAAAGTACAAACTTTCAGTTACAAGATGAAAAAGGTCTGAGGACCTAATGTATAACATGATGACTACAGTTAATAACTATATTGTATAACTGAAATTTGCTGACAGTAGAACGTAAATGTTCTCCCCCCAAAAAAATGCAAAAAACCCTGAATTGATCTGTTCTCCCACATCAACAAGCTCATGGGAACTGAGTCAATACCAACCAAACAAGAAATTTACTGGTAAACTGTAATGTAATTCATTATTTTATAATGATTAAAATAATAATTGCCAAATTGGTACAATTAGGTTTGCCAGTTCATGCATACTTTCCATTATAAAATCATCTTCATGGAATGCCAACTAAGCTTAGAATTTCCCAAATCATCAAGTCCTGGCTCCTTTTAATTTACCAGTTCTCTCAATTTCTCTCCTCTCCATTTTACTATAAGCAGCAAGAAGCAAGCAGAATGCACCTTCAACCTCTGCTAAACAAGATTTCATGGCAAGCATGATATCAGAATGAAGAAATGGATTATCTTAGAGCACATCATCAAACTTGAAAGACTGTACACCTATATCCACACACTGGAAAACACCTAACAAGAGGATGGCAATACTCATATCAATTAGTCAGAACACCACCTTCCTCGAATAGTACTAGAGGCACACTGTCAGATATTGATTTGGGGCTCTCATTTTCTTTTATGTAGTATGATTTTAGATATTACTATCAGTCCCACTTTTTGGGTGAAGAAACTGTAGCATGGAAAGGTTATATAATTTGCCCAAGTCATAGGTAAGATTCAATACTAGGTAAGTTTGCTTCAGGTTTTCAATAGCCTTAAGGAAGGCTTCTTCTGTTCCTATTTCCCTAAAAGCTTTCATCATGAACGAGTGCTGCATTTTCTTTCAAAAGACTTTTCTACATCTATTGATATGATCATGTGGTTTTGTTTATTTAATCTTTTAATGTAGTGAATTACACTAACATTTTTTTCTAATGTTAAAACCATCCTGCATTAATGGGATAAACCCAACCTAGTCCAATAAATGTTTTAACACACAATCTTAGATTCAATTTGTTAATATTTTATTTAAGATGTTTGCATCTGTGTTATTAAATGACTGGCCTATAATTTTCCTTTCTAGTGCTGTCCTTAACTAGTTTTGCTATAAAAGTTATCTCTTATAAAATAAGTTAAGTAGTTTTCCAACTCTCTTTACATTCTCTGGAACCTTTGTATCAGCTAGAGATTACTTTTTCCCTACAAGTGTAGTAAACCTTACCTTTTAAAACATTTGAGTTTGAAATTAGGTGGGGGTGGGACGAGGCAGATTTTGATTACTTATTCAATTTTTTTAAATAACTATTGTTCTAGTCAAGTTCCTAGTTTTTCCTTGAATCAATTTTGGTAATTTATATTTTATTGGAAAATTGTCCATTTCATCCAAGTTTTCAAATGTACTGTCATGAAGTTGTTTATGATACTTTCTAGGAATTTTTTAAATCTTAGTTTTTCCTGTGTGAATGCTTCATTTTTAAAATTCCAAATGTTGTTTATGCTCTCTCTTTCTTATAACACATATCAAAAACTATCATTATCATCAAAGGTTTTTCAACTCTTTTTCACTAAACCAGATTTTGGTTTTGTTGATTCTATTGTGGTTTTTTGTTTGTTTGTTTTTTGGTGGGTTTTTTTGGCTGCACTGTACAGCTTGCAGGATCAGGGATCTTAGTCAACAAGGGATCGGACTGAACCTGGGACACCTGCAGTGGAAGAGTGGAGTACTAACCACTGGACCACCAGGGAATTCCCTCTCTATTGTTTCTTTATTTTCAATGTCATTATTTTACTCTATTAGTTTCTCTTCTTCTTTCGTTGGATTTTCAGTTGTTCTTTTTCTAACTCCTTGAGTTAAATACACTGCTTTCTAATTTTCAATATTTCTTATATTCTAATATATGCATTAAATTAGAATTTTAGTTTTATTCCACAGGTTCTGACATAACTAGATCCTGTTGCCACTTAAATATTTCATAATTTCTATTATATCTTTTGTCACCAACAGATAATTTAAAGTGTGTTTTTGTTTCCAAAATTATAGGGATTTTCAGTTATCTTTTTGTTACTATTTTCTAATTTTATTTTATTGTTGTCAGAGACCACAGACTGCATGCTACGGATTCTTTGGTATTTGTAGACACCTCCTTTGTGGCCTAACATATCAATTTTTTAAATTGTTCCATGTGAGCGTGAAGAAAATGTATAGTCCCTATTTGCTAAAGATCATTGTTTTATTTTCTACAATGACCATGTTTTATATTTGCAATCTGAAAAAACAAGTGACTGAATTTAAAGAGTTAACTGGATAATGACTACAAAAAATAAATCTTCAAAGGAAAGAGATAATAATATTATTGAGTATTTACTGTATACCAACTTTATATTTATCATATTTAATCCTCATAACCTATAAGGAAAACCCTATAAAGAAAATACAATCATCCCCATTTTGTAGATGAAACAGAGACACAAAAAGATTAAGTAACTTGCCCTAGTCACACAGCTAATAAATAGTGAATTCTGTGTTCTTAACTACTATGCTATACTAAATACATCAACATGCATATACACACATTCATATGTGTGTATATACACACACACACACATAACACATGCAAAATATAAAGCAGGCACATCAAATTTATCCAAATTTAAAGATAATACATAGCATCTTTAGGCAGTCATAAGTAATACTGATAAGAGAAAAAAGACGAAATACCTCTGGTGGTTTTTTCATTCAGATTCACACCATATTTGGCTAAAGCTCTAATCACATCACTTTGCCCAGCCATGCAAGCTGCATACAACAAATTTCTCCCAACAATGTCTTCTTCCAAGAGTAACTGCATGGCCTGTTCATGGTGAGGGTTCTCAGGATCCTCAAAAATCTTCTGCAAACCTTCTACATCCCCTGTGAGAGCAGGGGGTAAGAGGGGATTAATGGTGGCAGTTTCCTCTGCTTCTTTGGATTCTTCTTCTTCTTCATTATCGTCTTCTTCCTCTTCTTCTTGCTGTGAGAAAAATATTGATTTTTCTGAACTCTCTGACTCTGGGGGTCCTTCTGACTCCATTAACTCCAAAAATACCTGAGACCAAAAAAAGTAATAGAAATCTACTCAAACAAATCATTATTTGTTTATTTATTTGTTTGATCACTCAACTGACATTCAGTCAACTGAATGAAATGAAAGTACTTAACTGGTTCAAAATAAACCAGTTATAAAATAAGATACTGCATCCATTCAATCAATAAAGTTTATTGTGCACCAACACACTGCCTGAATATATACTAAAATGCTGAATGTGTGATGTAAACAGTAAATTCAGTAGGAACAGGAGAAGAAATATCAACCTGGGTGAGATTCATTAGGAAAAGATTGAAAGAGAATGTTAAAGAGGCTCACCTGCCTAAACAAGGGTCCGTGGTGGGGAGAAGTGAGAAATACAGCTGGATCACTGAAGCCAGATTATTAAGAACTTAAAAATCAGGCACTGACATTTAGACAGAATTCATTCACTCAGTAATACTTACTGAAAGCCTACTAATATACTAAGTGCTGTATAGGCACTATGTAAATTACCAAGAAAAATCAAATTTATTTCCTGCCCTTAACAACTTACTATTACAAAGGAGAAAATATGACATGTACAAAATAAGTGTAATAAATGGTGACAAGTGCTAAGAATCATAAAATATGAAGTGGTATGGGAGTTTAGAAGGGACCAGATTAAGTCTTGGTAAAGTTAATCAAGTAAGTCTTAATAGTACTCACTCTGTCATATTAATATGATTTAATTAATATTAAATCATATTTAATGATTTTAATATTTATGATTTAATTAATATTAAATTGGGGATGATTCAGAGAAGAGTAGCATGGTTCCCTCATGTGTACAAAAATGTTTGTAGCTGTTCATAAAAGCAAAAATCCTGGGCAGGAAAAAAAATCCAATGCCTATGAACAGGAGCATAAACTGTGGCATATTCACACAAAATTGTATATGGTAGTTAAAATGAAGAAATTACAGTAATATACTATGTGGAAGGCAGCTTCTGATATGGCTCCCATGACCCTACCCCACCTCCTGGTAACCTCCGGCCAACAGCCAGAGGGAACCGAGGCCCTCGGTACACTAGTCAGTGAGGAATTTAATTCTGCCACCAACCACTGAATGAGTTTGGAAGTGGATCTGCTCCAGTTGAACTTTGAGATGACTGTGGTCCCAGGCAACGCCTTGACTGCAGCCTCGTGAGAGACCCTGAAGTAAAAGATCCAGCTAAGCTGTGCCCTGATTCTTAACCCAGAGAAACTGTAAGATACTGAATGTGCTATTTTAAGCTACCAACTTTGAGGATAGTTTGTTATACAGCTATAAATAACTAAGGCACACAACGATATAAATGAATATTAGCAATACAGTATTAGCTGAAAAAAGTAAATCCAAAAGATTAAATATACCAAGATATATTTTTGTAAAGTTCAAAGCAATTAAAATTATGGTTACCAAGGGGGAGGGATAGGGGGAGGGACAGTTAGGGAGTTTGGGATTGACATGTACACACTGCTATATTTAAAATAACCAACAAGGAAAAAAATTAAAATAATAAAAATTAAGTTAAAATAGACTTTTTAGGAATATAAGTAGGTACAATAACACTATTTTAAAAAGAAGAAGAAAAGCAAGATTGAACACAAGATTCAGGATAGTGTTGAGGGGGTGGGTAAAGATGCAGGGAATGGGATAAAGGGAATCACATTTCTAGTAAAGAATATGGCATTTAAGCTGTGCCATAAAG
Source organism: Stenella coeruleoalba (assembly GCF_951394435.1). Taxonomy (NCBI): domain Eukaryota; kingdom Metazoa; phylum Chordata; class Mammalia; order Artiodactyla; family Delphinidae; genus Stenella; species Stenella coeruleoalba. The sequence continues at coordinate 183,026,816 of NC_137169.1, read as the reverse complement.
AATTGGCAAGATTTGGTCATTCACAATTCAGAAGGAATGGAAATCTAGTTAGACAGAATAATATCTCTTTATACCATAGCCCCATATTAATCTCTACCGTCACTAAATGTGTATAATACTTATAATCTGTTGAAGTTAGGAATTCTCTGATTGCAAATAATAGAAAAATAATAGGATTGACTTTTAAAAGTAGGAGATGATTTTCTCACATAGCAGGAAGTTTAAAGGTGGAGATGGTTCAGCAGCTCAAAAATATAGATCTAAGCTCTATTTTTCTATTCTATCACAGTTCATAAGACTTCCATCATCATGGCTGTTGCCTAATGGTGACAAGATGGCTGTCATAATTCCTGGCATCACGTCTGCATTTATAGCAGTAAAAAGGGGGAATCCCCCTGAGGACACTAGTGGCATTCATCCCTTTTGAGAGGAAAGTGAAAAAAAAAATCTTTCCTAACAAGACCCAACAAACTTCCAGTTATATCTCAAAGGCCAGATTGTTTCCTTATATTTAAGAGAAGGAAAAAAAAAGTTTCTTGATTTTCCTGCCTCAGTAACAGAAGCAAGCAAGGTAGATGGGGTTGGGGATGGGAGTTGAGTTAGCCAATCAATCATGACTCCACCATAAAATCTGGTCCAAATCTTATCTTTGAGACTGTCTTAGTCAATCCCTTCATTTTACAGAATGAATATAGAGGAAACTTATAATCCTCTGAGTGCCTGACATCCACAATCCACCCTCCCAACACACATCCCTGTACGCATAAACACACACACACTCACTTCCTTAAAGAATCCCAATCTCCATTTAAAAAAATTCTCCTAATGGAAGATAAAGCTAACTCCCCACTACAGAAGCCAGAGAGGCACGATCCTACTTCTCTCCATCTCAGCACAAGCTTGGGAGCAGGCACATAAGCTAGGTTCAGCTAATCAGCTACTAAGTCCCAGGATCTTGACTTTTTGTTGTTGTTAATCATTGTATTATTTTTGTTGTTGTTGACATATAACACTGTATTAGTTTAAGGTGTACAACATAATGATTTGATATATGTATATATTGCAAAATGATTACCACAATACGTTAATATCCATCACCTTGCATAGTTACAAAAAAGTTTTTTCCTGTGATGAAAACATTTAAGATCTAATCTCTTAGCAACTTTCAAATACAATATTGTATTCAATGCAATACAATATTGTTAACTATAGTCACTATGCTGTACAGTACTTCCCCAGAAGGTATTTATCTTGCAACTGGAAGTCCTTTTGACCACCTTCATTTATTTCACCCACCCCCTACACCTGCCTCTGGCAACTACCAATCTGTTCTCTGCATCTATGAGTTTGGGTTTTTTTAGCTTCTACATATTAAAAAAAACAGGATCTTGACTCTTGAACATGGGCCACAAGGACATGAGGCTATTTGAAGGTCATTCAACACAAGTGACAGCAACAGTGTACTGATCGAACTTCCTGCTATGAGAACATGCTGTGGTTCTTGTGGTGTGAGCCCCCCAGAGCTCCCCTGGTTCCTGCTCATCCAGCCTCCCTAATCATGTGGGCCCCTGGTAAGTAGAGCACTCAGATAATTAGTTCTTTCTCAAAATCTAATCTCCCTCCCTCTTTTCTTTTAACCATACTTTTTTTTAACGAATATTTATATTGGAATAAAACTATTTCCCAGGCACTCTTGTAATATGGTGTGGCCACATGTCCAAGTAGTAAACAATAAGATGTAAGTAGATATGTATTGATAGTATGTAACTTCTAGAAAAGTGTAATTCCTTCTCACTGGATTGCAAGCCTGATACCTAGAGCTTGCACAGCTCATTTAGACCATGAGGTAGATGTCCTGTCCAAATACATATATATTACTTCAATTATAATACATAGCATATAGTAGTTTGTCATATCTTGTTTTAATTATACATGTAAACATATATAACATCTATTAATAGGGTAACCAAAGAATTAATTTTTCAGTAGTAGTGGACATTTTTATCTTGGGCACATTGCATTTATGGGTATATTTGCATACATATAATTAAACAAAATATCATTTATCCTTACTACATGTAACATACTGATGTTTTTAATCCCATCTATTTTTTAAGGCTGGGTGCCACCCACTAAATTGATTTCATGACCCACTAATGGGTTGCAACCCACAGTGTGAAAAAATATTAGTCTTGAATAACCGCTAAGGAAACTCTACCACGAAATCAACAAGAGAGGGTCTAACAGAAGTTAGACAGCATGTGCTTGTGGTTTATAGCTTAGGTGACATATGTCCTCATGCACCCAGGACAGTTCCAGTGACATCTCTTCCCCTGGTGTGATTTTTTTTTTTTAATTTATTTTTGGCTGCATTGGGTCTTCGTTGCTGTGCACAGGCTTTCTCTAGTTGCTGTGAGTGGGGGCTACTCTTCGTTGCAGTGGGTGGGCTTCTCGTTGCAGTGGCTTCTCTTGTTGCGGAGCATGGGCTCTAGAGCGCAGGCTCAGCAGTTGTGGCGCACAGGCTTAGTTGCTCTGCGGTATGTGGGATCTTCCCACACCACTGCTCCAACCTGTGTCCCCTGCATCGGCAGGCGGATTCTTAACCACTGCGCCACCAGGGAAACCCCAGCCCTGATGTGATTTTTAATAGCATCCTCTTTCACTCTCAAAGCGTCCATTACTACTACACAATAAATTATTTTGTCACCTTACTAATAATGTGATATTCTGCAACATTCTACTAAAGATATCTATATTCAAACCTTAGAGAATAGAGGCAGGATGTGTTTGAAATGCCTTTCCTCACTGGTCCATCAGAGGCCCAGACATGAGACCTTGAAGATACTGAGAAAATTCTATTTGTATTTCAGATGTATTCCTGCTAGGCCTAGAATTGCTTTCTTTTTCTCCTCCACTCCTACTAGCCAAATCCTACGTAGGCCAAGCTATAAACCTACCTTCTTCCTAAAACGTTTCTTCACTACTCTCTAGAATGTACCCAGGCCTTTCCCTCCTCTGAACTTCAAAGGTCATTACATATATTCTATACCATACAATCTACCAAATATGGTATTGTATTATTTTCTATTTGTTTCAAGTACTTAAAACACCAACTCAATTTGACTGTAAACTGGATAGGAGCAAGTATCAAGCTTTTGTTTCTCTTGTGTCACTTTCAGACTTACCACAATTCCTGGCTTGTCGTATGGATTCAATAACTCTTAACATCAGGCTTGCAATTCCCCCTGCTTTTCTTCACATCCAAGAGCAATGGATTTTGGAGTTAGAAAGACTTGAGTACACAATGCAACCCTGCAACTTATTAGCTACATAATACTGGGAAATTTACCTAATCTCTGCTAGGAATAACACTAGAACCTAGTTTATATGATTATCCTGAGACTTAAATCAGACGATGCGTGTGCTAAGCACATGGTGAGCACTTGGTATGCAGACCCTATCATCACCATTGTACCATCATTCCTAGAGCAAAAGCATCCATGAAGCAAAAGACAAGATGGTAATTCTATTAGTTCTTTTCTTTTTTTAATACACAGTTTTCCTACATAGGGTTTGAGTAAATGACTTTCTACTCTACGACCACCGAACACTTGATTACAGACAGATTATTCTGCATCTAGAGATCAATCTAATCACAGGTTAATTCAGAGATGTGGAGATAAATTAGATCAAATCTAGGAATATGATTCAGGCCAGAATACTAAAAGCTACCCTTGGTACACCCTTGAATAGAGTTTAATTTCCATATCAATCCAGAAGTAATATGATTAGGGCAGCAGTTCTCAAATTCTATGATCTCAGGGCTCTTCACGCTCTTAGAAATTGAGAACACCAAAAGTTTTTGTTTATGAGGGTTATATCTATCTGTATTTACCATATTAGAAATTAAAACTGAGAAATCTTTAAAATATTTATTAATTCATCTTAAAACAATTACATGTTAACACAAAAGTACAGCTTATAAAAAATAACTATATAAAGACAAAAAAATGATGAGTGGCATTATTTTACATTTTTGCACATCTCTTTAATGTCTGGCTTAATAGAAGACAGATGGATTCTCATATCTGTTTCTGCATTGTCTGCAATGATGTGTGATATTGTGATACCACATGTCATGAGGCCTCTAGCAAACCACTGTGACATGTGAGAGAATGAGAGTGCAATGGCAAAAAACATCGAAGAATTAATATGAAGATAGTTTGACTGGCAGACTCCCTGAAAATGTCTTAGTGATCCCCAGGGATTCTCAGACCATACTCTGAGAACCACTGCACTAAGACTAACCCTCAAGCCACTCCACTCTATAGTCAAGCTCCCAAGACTGTTCTAATCCAAATCTAGACTGAACTAGGATCAGCCTTTCTGTAATAAAAGGACAAAGTGAAGTCTTGTAGGCCATTTATCCTTAGGCCTAACTTTTGAAAGACAATATCTAATTAGGAGAATAAAAGTAAACTCTCATGTGTTTGGTGGTCTATTGCTGACTATGCCTTTCATCATATTGTCCTTTGAAGACAGAGCAAAGAATTCTATTTTCTATGGGTTTTTTCTTCTTATAACATAGAAGATTTAGAATATTTTAAAGTATTTTTACTGTGAATATAAGTTGTAACAGGGTGATCATACTAACATAGCTTTTCCTTTCTTCCTTTTATCAACATTCTAGATATTGAAAAAACTTAACTCACTAACATTTTTGTTTTAGAAAACAGTTTTTCCCATGAGAAATATGTAACTTATGTTTAATATATAGTGGGTTTATTTGTGTTATTGTTGAAACAATAAACTTTTTTAAATTCTCAGTTTTAAGTTCTAATTCTTACTATACCTATAATATTTACTGTATGGACAGATACTTTCTTTGCCCAGAATGGTTATAACATGAATCAAAATTGCAACCCCACTACATATAACCAACAGTTCACATAGAAAATGAGCGTGGAGAGGGGAGAGGGAGGGCTGGAACTCTGAAGGCAGAATGACTGTGAGTCAGAAGACCCATGCTTTAGTGCTGATTCTTGTATTTATTTTATTAAATATGCGACTTTTCTGAACTTACTCTCCTCAATTGTGAATTGAGAATAGTTCTGCCTTACTGAATTAGTGTGAATTTTAACTACTAAGTGTGAATTCTTTTGAGGCTGCTAAGGCACTAATAATAGAAAATCACATAGGTCCCTACTCCACAGGCATCCCAGTCTGGTTGGAAAGACACAAGTAAATCAGCAATGACAGAGTGAGATACGGGGCATAATGGACATAAGCAAAGGGTGCTGGGAGAGTAAAGAGGCTGGACCTCTAAATTAGACTCCCGAGTGGGGAGGTCCCGGAAAGGCTTCGCAGAAGAGGTGACACTTCAGTATCGAAGAGCAGGAGTCTTAAAAGGAGAAAAGGACAATCCAAGTAATGGGATTAGCATAAACAAAAGGCAAGGAAGGCAGACAAGACACTATGAAGTTGTGGTAGAGGAATAGCTCTTAAGGGCCTTTTAAGCCAATTGAATTTTTTCTTCAAAAAATGTAGTCCCTTAAGGATTTTAAGTCCCAGCTCAAGGGAAAGGCCTCAAAGGGCAGCCCTGGGCTCCCAGGATTAAACAAAGGGAAGACCCGAGGATACAGACAGTGGCAGCCCCAGTGCGAGAACACGGAGGTGGGGCGGAGGGGGTACCGGTCATGTCTGGGCACCATAGTTCGCCTTTCCGCCTGAAGCCCGAGGGCCCGCCCGCGGAGCGTGACCGGCTACGCAAAGCTCGGGGCAAAGGCAAAAACTGAGGACGCCGCGGTTGAAGCCCACTCCCCTCCAGCCCCTGCCGAGCAGCGTGGAGGGGAGATGCCCATTCTCTTCCACGCCCATGCGGAGCGCCCACCCCAGGCCCCTCGGACCCCGGACCCGCGACCCTCCGACCCGCACTCACCGCTCCCTAGGCCCGGGCTTCTGCGGTTACCATGGCGACGGCGCACCGGCGCTCGGCAGCCCCACCCCCCCTGAGCGCGGCGGCTCCGGCTGCGCGCAAGCGTCAAGGGTACAAGGTGCCGGAAGCGAGAGGCCAAAGGCGGGGAGGAGTTCGTCAAAATGATTTAGATTGCTGTGTTTGGACGGTGGCGTGCTGGTTTTTTCTTTGTTTTGTAAGTTTTGAGTAATATGGTCCATATTTATTTTACAAATTTAAAAGATAAAATCTAAAAATAAGGTGTGTATATTGGTTGCCGGCCAGTCTTAGACGTTTGGCCTTTAAACGAAAGAATTTTCAGGAAATATGAGGATGCATTCTAAAACAACGGAAGATTGTAAATATAAAACGGACAACTTGCTTAATTTTCTAGTCTACTGAGGATCTTTCTCCTATGGTTCACAGTTAACTGTCGCCAACAAAAGGCGTTTCTTGAGACCTCACAAGCGCCCACTATGGCAGGAGCAGAAGCAGTTTGGAAACTGTGTCTCTTTTGATTCAGGAATTTAACATCCAAAACAGTCTTTTAAAAAGGGGGAAAGGAATGTAGGTGGGATAGGAGCATCGAAAGAAACCAGTAGAGAAGAGGTAAGCGTACCCAGAAATTATGTAAATATTCATATCGATCACGGAGGGAAGACCGGGAAGTTTTTGTACTGAAAAGGAAAAAAACCTTCATTTCTTTCATCATCTATTTCTACAAAGAAATCATTAAGGAAGAGGTACCATTTTAGAGAAACTACAAACATTTTAGCTGAAGGCTGAATAGCCTAGTTTTAAAGTGAATATTTGGCCAAAGGCCCAAGCAAAATATCACTATCATAGATCTGAACTTCTGAAATACAAGAGAAATTTTGAAAAAATTTTAAACTGTAGTATTAAAATTTCTTATTCAGATAAGTTGTGGTAATCAGAATTGTAGAGATGACTTTGTAGACAGAGACAGTAGTCTAGAAGCTTTGTCAGCTGCTAACTTGCTCCGGCAATCACCAATACTGCGTATTTGCTCTACTAAACACTCATTTCCTACTGAAGTTGGTGGAGGAGCAAGACATTTTAGGCATTTCACTTTTAAGATGTTCTTTTTCATAGTCTTTGGTTTGGGGAGAGTCTTTTAATGTCTGAATGCAAGATGACTTATGATGCATGACTGTGCATGATTATGTTTTTAATTAATCTTCATTGGTTGTGAAGGAGTCCCAAATACAATTGTTTCTTGAAAGTCTTAAATTGAATTAAATAACTAAAAATTAAATAGAGTTCTTAAAGATTACTTTTAGTACTCTGAATGCTAGAAAGTATGGGAATACACTAAATAGGTCTGAGAAACCTAAAAGCAAAGGGGCCTTGTTCTCTTCTTAACTCCATGTCAGAAACAGCTGCATGATTCATTGGGGCAGACTAGGTTAGAAACAGCCTTACAAAGGAGATTCCCGCCTCCAGTGTGGCCCAGATGCAGCAGATAGACTCCTACAATCACCTCTAACTCCCATGCCCGCCACCCAAAGCTTGGGATAAAGAGCCATTGGATCTGAAGGGGGCAAATGGATGTACGAGAGACATGTCGACAACAACCTGTAGGTACTAACAATGGGGGTCCAGATAAGACAGTGAAGCCCTGATGTACAAATTACTTAAGGAGCAGATGAGATAAGCACTCTTCCAGCTCCCCTAAAATCAGGTCAGCTCCAAAAAATTATGGTAGAGAGGTTTCCAAATTGATTGAAATTCATTTTTTCCACTCTAGGAGAATGGGTCCTCTGATTAGAATTTAAATTATTGGTCTTCCCTGGTGGTGCAGTGGTTAAGAACCCACCTGCCAATGCAGGGGACACAGGTTCGAGCTCTGGTCCAGGAAGGTCCCACATGCCATAGAGCAGCTAAGCCCATGCACCACAACTACTAAGCCTGCACTCTAGAGCCCGCGAGCCACAACTGCTGAAGCCCACGCACCTAGAGCCCGTGCTCTGCAACAAGAGAAGCCACCGCAATGAGAAGCTGGCGCACCACAGTGAAGAGTAGCCCCTGCTTACAACTAGAGAAAGCCTGCAGGCAGCAATGAAGACCCAACACAGCCAAAAATAAATCTATTTTTAAAAAAGAATTTAAATTATTTTAATTATTATATTTCTTAAATTCCATAGTTCATAGACTGAGAATCATGTTCTTTATAGAAGTTAATTTCTGGTGAAATAACAGGATAAATTAGTTGAGAAAGTTAAAGTTACTCCAAGGTAACTTAATGTACTATATTAATATTTATATTTCATTAACTAAAGGCCTATCATATGCTGAGTACTATGTAAGTGATTCTTATGAATAATCCCTAATCCTCAGAGCAACTCTGTGAAGGTAGTATTATTATTCTTCAAACTGACACTCAGCAAAGTTGGGTCACCTACCTAAGACCACACAGCTAGAAAAGAGCTGAACCAGGGTTTGAACCTAGGTCAGTGTGGTTTAAATTACCACAGGTTTGCCACTGGTTAGCTATAAACTAATTATGTATTAGAGGATGCCTGTCCAAACTGATAATTTAATTTTAAAATAATCTATCTTGAGCCATTGTTTTGGCAGTAATTAGAAAATATCAATGCCACTCCTGCTGTATGACTAAAGGACTGTTTCTGCATATAGCTAATCTTCACAGCTGAAACCTGAAGGAGAACGTACTGAACATCCATTGTTTCTGCCTGCCCATCCTTCCTCTTCTGGTTACAGCACACAGTTTTCTAGTAGGCAATCCCTTTCACACACTCTCAGCCCAGGTCGTTTGGGTGGGGCCAGTCCCGCTCCAGATCAAGTCCCAGCCAAGCAGTGTTTTCTACACCCCTGGGCACAGTGATTAGGTCAGGAAAAAGCATGGGACACAGATCAGTGTAATCAAAGCTAATCCTGAATTTTTGCCAGAGCAGTAGGTAAATAGGCATTCTTTTTTCAGCAGGGGTTGATGAGAGACAGTCAGCCTGAGTTGCCAGTAACCATCTTGCCACTATGTGGAGAGAGCTTGACAGAGCAACGAAAGAGCCAAGAAATGAATCCTGAGGCCATTCCTTGAGCCCTGGAGCTAGAAATACCCAAAGCCATTTTTTATCCCCCTTTTTCAATTGTGTAAGTCAATAAATTACTTTTTTCTAATTCAAAAAAAGATTGGATTTTTGTTACTTGTAACATCAATGTCCCATAATATGGAGGGGGGTATATATAGGATGGCTTTATTTTAGAAACATGCTATCCCTAAGGGTAAATACCTGAAATTTGGAATGGATATTATTGCAGTTACGAGTTTCACTTATGGATGGACCACCGTGCTTGAATATTATTGGTTAGTTGATCAATGTTAACCTGGAGGCAGGTTTCTAGTAAAATGCCCTAATGTTCTGTCACCCTCTCCATTTCACCATCTCTGAGTTAGTGACTTAAATATAACTATATAAGGCATACTTATCAGATGACCCAAGCCTTGGAATAATAAATAATATGAGAGAAGATGGCAGAGTGAAAATCCAAACTCAAAAGATAACTAGAAATTCAACAGGCAAAGGAGTAGAAAAAGGCAACCCAAAAGAAATGTAAAAATGCACGAGGCACAAAATAAACAGCAAAGTGCATTAGTGAATACCTAAGTAGGTTAAAATAGCAGGAGAATATGTGGTTGGGAGAGAGGCAAGAGATGTAGTTAGGGGGATTAGACGAGATCAGACAGCAATGGGGAGAATGATTTGGAGAGGATAAGACTGCAGGCACAAAGAGGAGTCAAGGCTGACTCCCAGGTTTCTATCTTGTGTGACCAGGTGGTTTGTGGCTTGTGGTTTCCTAAATAAGAGAGATTTTGAGGAAGGGCTGGGTCAGAATCAGGATAATGAGTTCAGTCTTAGAAAAGGTAGAAATATCAGTGTGCCTGATATCAGTTACTGTATATTTGAATCCAAAGCTTAGTAGACGAGACCAGGATATAAATATAGATTTGGGAGTCATTGGAGTATAAATGTTATCAAAAACCTAAAAAGAAGATGAAGTCATCCAAGATGAGTGAATAAAAGAACAGAGGGCTGAGGACAGAGCCCTGGGGAGCAATTACATAAGAAGTAAGCAGAGGAAGATAGGGAAAGAATGATCTGAGAATGAACAGACCCAGATGAGTGTGGCAACATAGAAACCAAGGAAATAGTTTCAAAAAAGACTGAAAAAATGACAATGGAATTTGGCACTTAGGAGTAACCTTTGTGGGATCAGTTTTAGTGAAGGGTGGTAGGCAAAATCTAGATTTCAGTGGACTGAGGAATGAATGAGAGAGGTCAGGAAGTAGAACCACTAAGTTTTTTTCTTTTTTTAAAGGCTTTTTTGTTTTTGACTCTCTAAATGCAAGAAATATCTTTATTTTTAATGTACGATAATTTTGGCCTTTGTCAGATGTAACATCAGGGTCATCAATTTAACAACTATAATTGGAAATGAGGAAGTGCTGGCTGTAAATATACACTACTCTTTTGAGAAGTTTGACTAAGATGTGGAGGGAGGAGATTGCCCAGAAGTTAAAGGAAAACAAGGTATTAAGGGAGATGTCTTGGCAGGGGGAGGATCACAGAAGCCTGAGTGTATCTATAGGATGATATCAAGGAACTAGTAGAAAGAGAAGATTAAGAAAGGAGATGACAGGTGAAGTAAGATCCTAAAGGAAATTAGAGGGAAAAGGGTTAAGGTATAGATGGGAGGGTTGGCCTCAGAGAGGAGGAACGTGGCTTGGTCCTCTAATTCTGAAATGAAAAAGGTAGCAGTGGTGTGGATACAGATAATTATTCTGGACTATGGTATTGGAAGTTAAAGAAACCAAGCCTGATGGCCTTGAACAAAGTATGCTTAAACTGAGGGAGGAAGAGATGAGTGAGGGGCTTGAAGATTTGGCAAAATAATGTTTAAAAATATTGATGGCAGGGCGCAGTGGTTGAGCGTCCGTCTGCCTATGCAGGGGACACGGGTTCAAGCCCCGGTCTGGAAAGATCCCACATGCCGCGGAGCAGCTAGGCCCATGAGCCATGGCTGCTGAGCCTGTGCGTCTGGAGCCTGTGCTCTGCAACGGGAGAGGCCACAACAGTGAGAGGCCTGCATACTGCAAAAAAAAAAATGTTGATGGCATTGAAGAGGTGAATGAGGATGAAGACCATGAATTTAAGTGACCCCCAACCTGCAGAGTCAAGTGCTTTTCTCCAGCAATGCTCAGACATCCAGCTTGATCTGAAGTGGGTGTGATGGAAGGATAAAGGTACATGAGGATAAAAAGTTCTGGTGAGAAAATGAACAGTAAAAGGATTAACCTTGTCCAAAGAAAAGTTGGCCCTTTCCCCCCAGCTTCTTGGAGGTAACCTCTAAACCCTTGGTATGTCCTGCCTGTCTTTGTTTACCTGGAGGCCTTGGACCATGCTGCATAGTCTGTGCTAATAATGTGCTTTATGGTGGGGCCGTGGGTCATACAGCATCAGCTCAGCCTCTCGAGCCATCTCTAACATCCCCAATGCAATCAGTGAGCCCAGTTTTGTATTGGCATCTCCTACCATCAGTCTGGTCTACAGAGGAGAGCCACTGCTGAACTTATTAGTGATTCTGGGTTCCCTTCTGTCTAGCACCTTCCTTATTACTTTGGTAAATGGTGTATCCTCTGGTCTGTCCCATGGAACATTATTGCCTGGTGAGTTTTCCAGGCTTATATATTTAGTACGTATATCCATTTTAGCATGCTCACTTCTTTGAACTTTTTAATCCCTTGTTCTACTGCCTTCCATGGCAATTCAGGCATCTTTACCTCATTTAGTATGGGCCATCACTATCCATATGTATGAAACCATTCTGACAGCATGTTTACACCATCTCCTGAGATCCTTGCCAGGTTGTTAAATCCTGTATCCCAGGAGAGTGCTTCCAAATTAATTAAACTCCCTTACTCAACTCTGTATTCTATCCCTCTTGATCCAGCACTCTCAGAATTCAGTCCCATGTGTATTCACCCACATCCTGAACTCCTAGGATATAGTCCCTTTTACTCCATCATCATGTGTACCCTCCTGGATCTTGAGCACCTTAACGTATAGTCCCTTTCCTTCATCATCAGGTCCATCACATCCCCAGTGACTTAACTCTAGTTACTGTATTGGCCTGGAAGGTAGAGCTGACCCCGAAAGGGCTCGAGTTGTCCTGCAGAAAGGAGGATCACTAGCCCTAGGGAGGTGGGAGTCATTTCCTTGGCTCAAAGTGTTCATGGACCTTTGGGAATTAAATATGTTAGGTGCATGAACCCAGATATCCCCATTCCATATGTCAAGGTCCCACTTTTTCCTAATTAGCACCACGTCCTTGGCATACCAGACTTGCCAATATTGAGAGTTTAAGCTCCTTTGAGGCTCTGCTACACTTATGATTAAGCCCTGGACCTGGTCCTCAGCTATTCCTGCTCTCCAGTTGCAGAAGATGAGAGCTTCTATATTTGTTACCAGGGAAATCCTTTAGCTTTCATGTTTAGTTTTTAATAACCAATTAATCACTCTCAGTATTTCATTAAATAGCATCAAATAAGCTTAGCAATATCCACCCATATTTCTTCTATATATCTCTAACACCTGATACACTGTACCCATTAGAATATTTCCTCCCCACCAGTTTGCTAATGGTGAAAGTTTTTAACGTATGCACTGCAATTGCGTCAGGGACTATTTATACACTTTCTACTAGAAGTGATGATATCTTCTGCCAGCCTGGCAGCAGGTGATCCAACACCACCATCTTAGTGACTGCTTCTTGACCCACTCCTGGCATTCCTGGCACCAACTGTCATAGTTGGGTGACCCAGGAAGCATATGCTGAGATGGAGTTTGCATGCAGGAAATTTATTAGGGAGTGCTCTCGAGAGCAACACCTGGAAAGAAAGGTAAAGAAACAGGGCACAAGTAGAATCTGGACTGCGATATAGTCTCAACAAAGGACGATGCAGACCATCTGGGGAGCTCTGAAGTTGGGTGGCCCTTCAGAGCTGTCCCAAGATGGGGCAAAGGAGCTGTACCTTGTACCCCTGCGTCAACCAGTTACTGGCTGCAGGCTGCCCCAGGAAGGGAGTGAGACCTTGGGCAGGAAGCCCCTCTCTTCCACCAAGGTGCTTCCCAGAAAGGGCTGCCAGCTGAGATCTCTCTGCCACTAGCACTTCTACTGGCTGGTGGATCATGTCCCTCATTCCCCGAAAGATGTCTGACTGGTGCATTACAGGATTCACTATATGCCACCAATTTGTCATACAGTTTGGCCCATTTGTTTTTCAATATTCAGGTATTGCTTTTTTCTCTTCTGATTAAATTTTGTTTTAAAATTGTTAAAGACATTTAAATAAAATGCCTTTAATTTTATTGAAATAAAAAATAAATGTTATTTAATAATATATAATAATAAATAATAAAATAAATTTTTATTTAAATAAAAATGTAACTTGCTTAAATGAATTTTTAGTTATTAAGAACATTTAATAAATAAAAATATAGAATTGAATACTTTCAGAGGAATCTGGCTTCCATCTCTAATTCATCTACCCTGTTCCCTCCTTTCCCCTCTAGCTAACCATTTTTATTCTCAGTTTATCTTTCCATTTTTTTTAAAAAATAAGTAAATACACATATATACACTTGCACATACTTCTACCCCTTTTTAAATCAAACTTAGCATATTGTAAACACTGTTCACTTAGGTTTTGTTACTTAACAATATACCCTGAAGATCATGCTGCGTAAGTATACAGAGATTGTCCTCACTTCTTTTTTTTAGCAGCATAATCCTCATTATGTGGATATCCCATTGCTTATTCAATCAGTCCCCTATTGAGAAGCCTTGGAGTTGTTTCAATTCTTTTGCTCCCACAAAGAATCCTGCAGTTAATAGCCTGGTGCATAATTTTTTTAATTTTTGCAAGTGTTTCTTTAGTGAGTTTGCTGGGATAGTGAGTTTGCTGGGTCAGAGGTAAATGCAAATATAATTTTGCTAAATCTTGCCAAATGCCTCTCCATAGAAGTTCAATCATTTTACACACACACTAGCCATGAATGAGAATGCCTTTTTCCCCACAGTCATGCCAACAAACATGTTGTCCAATTCTGGATTTTTGCCTACCTGATGTCTTAGTACAGCTATAATTTGCATTTATCTTATTATGAATAAGACTGAATATAATTTCAAGTGTTTAAGGGCCATTTCTATTTCTGTGAACTGCCTGTCCATATATTGCCCAAGTATCTATATTATTTGTTGTTTTTCTCCATTTTTTAGAGCCAGGGATGTAATACATTATGAATCCTATATTGCAAATATGTTTTTCCTAATTGTCATTTTCTTACTTCATTTGTAATATTTTTTCCATGGAAATTTTTATGCAGTCAAATTTATCTTTTTGCCTCTAGATTTTGAATCACAGGGAAGTTTTCCTCCACACTTAATAAAAAAATTCATCTGCATTTTCCTGTACTATTTTTATACTTTCATTATTTGCATTTAAACTTCTGATACATTTGGTTGTTGTGGGATAGAAAGACCCAGCTCCTTTATTCCAACTTGTGAAAACTCTGAGGGGCCATCCCTGCTTCTGAGCTTCCCATAGTGTCTTCAGAGGCCTTTGTTGAGACTGCACTGGGGTTCAACTCCTTATATGGAATGCATTCAATTTTATCTTTTTCCATAGTATAGTATAATTTATGCAACAGTCCATATATTCCCCACTGATTTGAGATATCACCTTTATCACATGCTAAATGTCCATGTGTTCCGAGGTCTATTTCTGGATTTTCTACCTTGCTTTATTCATCTGTCTGTTCATACACCAAAATCACAGTTTTAATTATAGAGGTTCAGAACATGTTGTAATAATATGTTAGGGTTAGCCCTCCCCTTTGCTCTTTCTACTTTTAGGCTATTTCTGGGTATTCTCATTTGTCTATTCTTTCATATGAACTTTATAATCAACTTATCTAGCTCTGTCAAAACTCTGATATTGATTTACTTGGATTGCATTAAATTTATAAATTAATCTATGGAGCACTGTCATCTCTATGAAACTGAGTCTTCTTCTCCAGTAACATAGGATGTCTTTCTCTTTGCTCAAGCCTACTTTTGTTTCTTTCAGGAGTGTCTTATGGCTCTCCTCATATAGTTTCATATAACTATAATGATTCTTGAATGAGAGTTGTAAAGAATTCAGATTCCATTTTACACATGAGAAAACTGAGGACCAGAATGACCAAGTGATTGATTGAGGTCACAGAGTTAGCACTAGGACTCAGGTCTCCTGGCTCTCATCATGGTGCTCTCCACCCTATAATTCTATGGATGCATCTAGGCAACTAGGAAATGTTCTTTCATTGTCTGATTTGTGCTCATTCCTCCTGTTATGTTCCTGAACTTTCCAAAGCACTTTCCCATTTCACCAGCTTTGTCTCACCCTGCTCTCTCCAGTGAACTCTTGCCAAGATGTCCTTGCCTCTCTGGCTTTTGTGTCTTTGTCTAGAACACTCCTCCGTTCCTTCAAACTCTGTCACCTAGTAACTCCCATCATCCTTCATATTCCTACGTAAGAGTCACTCCCTCAAGGAAATCTTTTGTGCTACTTACCTATTGCTGCATAACAAGTTATCCAAAATTTAGTAACTAAAAACACAAACATTTATTATCTCACAATTTTTGTGTATCAGGAATCCAGGCATGGTTTAGCTGGATGCTTCTGCCTCAAGGTGTCTCATGAAGTTGCAGTCAGGCTATCGACAAAGTCTGAAATCTCATCTGAAATCTCAACTGGGAAAAGATTTGCTTCCAACCTCACTCACGTTGCTGATGGCAGGATTCAGTTCCTCGTGGGCTATTGGATTGAGGGCTTCAGTTCCTCACTGAATGTTGGCCAGAGGTCTCTCTCTCTTCATTACCATGAGGATCTCTCCATAGGGCATCTCACAATATGGCAGTTGACTTCCGTCAGAACAAGCAAGTGAGAGAAGACATCCACAACAGAAGCCACAGTCCTTTTGTAAACTAATCCTGGAAGTAACATTCCATCACTTTTAGTATATTCTATTTGTAAGTTACTAGATACAGCTCACAGTCAAAGAAGGAAATTGCACGGGGGCATGAATACCATGAGGCAGAGAACACTGGGGGCTATTATGGACTAATTTGTGCCCCACGACCTCCCAATTCACATGTTGAAGCTCTAAGTCTCAATGTGACTGCATTTGAAGATAAGGCCTATAAGGATGTGGGACCCAGAAACCAAATCAGCTGGCACCTTGATCTTGGACTTCCCAGCTTCCAGAACTGTTGTTTAAGCCACCCAGTCTGTGGTATTTTGTCATGGCAGCCTGAACCAAGACAGGAGCCATCTTAGAGACTGTCCATCTCACTGCCCCTGATCCTCCAGACCAGATCTGGGCTCCCTACTATATATCTTCTTTAGCATGCTAGAGGTCTCTTTCAGACAATTATCCCAATAGTGATTAAACAATTAGTTGTGTAATTCATGGTTTCATTTTAACCCCTGTCTCCTCAAGAATGAAATTCCATAAAACAAGGAACCTTGGGAGTCTTATTTACTGCTAAACCTTGAGTCCAAGCATAATATTTTATACACAGCAAAAAAGATATAATTTCTTTTTTTCTATTTATTGACTTTTTTGTGGTAAAATATACATAGAATTTACCATCTTAACCATTTTTAAGTGTACAATTCAGTGGCATTAAGTAAGTTACAGTGTTGTACAACCATCACCACTGTTCACCTCCAGAACTTATCATCCCAAATAGAAACTCTACACCTATTAAACAATAACTTCCCAGCACCCTCCTTCCAGCACCTGATAACCTCTATTCTAAAAAACAAAGGTGTAATTTCTAATTGAAAGATTATAAGGTAACCTCAGCAGCCCCTGATAACTTGTTTGACTGTTATTACTGCCTCACACCCAATCCAGGTAAAATCTATTTCAGGGATATTTTCAACTAGAAATGCAGGTTTCCCAAGGGCGTAGTCTTACTAGGGGTGACAAAAATCCTTTGGTTGTTGCAAATGTCAGGTTTACTGTATTCATATTTCTAAATGGATGTTTTTAGACTTTGACATAAATAGAAAGGGTTGGTTTACATTTAATGCTCCACTTTAAAAAGAAAAAGTTAGTAGAAGCACAAATCAGATTGCAGTGGGGTGGAGAATGAATCATAGCTTTATAAAAATAGGAGAGACTACTCTTATCCTGGCCAAGTATTTAAAAACTCAGTCATTGTTTAGCAGCAGTCCTTAACATTTTTATACCCTCCTCATTATAATTTCCTCACGCTGTAGAAGAAGCTAAGGGTCACTTTGAAGACATTTTTCACAACAGACAATTTATAGAAGAGAAATCTGAATATGGGCTACACATGAAAAGACGCCTTGACTGCACTAAGTAATCAGAGAAATGTACATCTAAACTATAGTGAATTACCATTTTATACATATCATATTGGCAAAACAAATTTAAAGTTGGGAAACACCAAGCCTGATGATAATATAGACCAACAAGAACCCTCAGACACTGCTAGTGGGAGAGGCAGCATAGCACTATGGCTGAAAGCATAGACTCTAGAGCCATTTTGCATGGTTTCAAGTCCTGGCTCTGCCTCTTTGGCTTAACTTGACTTTGGGCAAGTTAGTTAATGTCTTGGTGCCACCTGTATGATTGAAATGACAGTAATAATAGTCTCTACCTCAAGAGGACTAGTGTGAGTATTGATGAGTTAATCTAAGAAAAACAGTTAGAAAAATGTCTGGCATGCAGTGTATGCTATGTAAGTATTTGCCAGGAACAGCAGCAGCAGTAGTAGCAGTGGTAGTAGTACTTGCTGTTGTCATATAACCACGTTGCAGAGCAATTTGGCTAGTGTATAGTTGAAGAAATGCATTGCATACAACCTAACAGTTTTATTCCTACTTCCTATCCCAAAGAAACTCTTACAGGTGTACACAAGAGACATATACAAGAATTTACACTGTAGAGTTATAATAGGGAAAACTGGAAACAGCCAAAATATCCATCTGTAGGATAATAGTTTTTTTTTAAATCTGTGATATATTCACACAATAGAATACTATACAGCAGTGAAAATAAATAAATTAGAGTAGTGGTTCTCAAACTTTAACATACATTGTAATCACCTGGAGGTCTTATTAAAACACAGATTACCAGCCCTCACCTCCAGAGTTTCTGATTCAGGAGGTCAGTGGTGGGGCTTAAGAATTTCCACTGCTGAGTGATGCTGATGCTGTTGGTCCAGCATCACATTTATAAACTGCTACAATGGAACCTTCATTGATCAATAGGGATAAATCTTAACATATAATGTTGAGGGATAAAAGCAAGTTGCAGGAGAATACATACACTTTGGTATCATTTATATAAATCTTAAAAACATGCACACACATACACACTACATATAAATATGTAGTAAAAATAAATACAAAGAAAATGCATAGTAATGTTAAAGCAATAACTTTAACTTTGGAATGATGTTTACCTTGTGATGAAAGGAGGATAAAGAATCAAGAAGCTTATATAAGGGGCTTCAGTTATATTTGTGACATTTTATTTCTTAAACTAAGCAGTGGATATAACATGTTTATTATAATGTGCTTTATACATTTTAATTTAAAGTGAATTTCTTACAGACAATATATAGTTGTCTTGCTTTTTCTTATCCAATCTGATCATCTCTACCTTTTAATTGGAGTGTTTAGTCAATTTATATTTACTGTGAAATTACTGATATGGTAGGCTTTTAAGTTCACCATCTTGCTATTTGTTTTGTAATTGTGCCATTCACTCTTCATTCCCTTTTTCCTTTTTTTAACCTTCTTTTAGATAAATTTGATATATTTTATTATTCCATTTTGTCTCCTTTGTGGGCTTATTAGCTGTAGCTCTTTGTTTTGTTGGAGTATTTTGTGGATGCTTTAGGGTTTATAGTATACATCTTTAACTACTAAAGTCTACTGTGAAATAAATTATAAGGCTTTCATGTATGTAAATATATAAGAGCCTTACAACGATATACTTCCATTTCCCCCCTCCTCGCCTTTATGTTATGGTTGTCATTCATTTCACTTCTACATATATCATAAACCAAACTATACATTATTATTATTTTTGCTATAAACAGTCATTAATCTTTTAAAGAGATTAAATATAAGAAAATATTCTTTCACATTTACCCACATATTTACCATTTCTGGTAGTTTTTGTTCCTTTATGTAGGTCCAGATTTCTACTGCATATCATTTTCCTTCTGCATGAAAGATTTCCTTTAACATTTCTTGTACTGCAAATCTGCTAGTGATGAGTTCTTTCAGCTTTTTTATGTGTCAAAAAAAATCTTGATTTTGCCTTTGTTTCTTGAAAGACATTTTTGCTGGGTACAGAATTCTAAGTTGACAGGTTTTTTCTTTCAATGCTTTAAAAATACTGCACCAGTCTTCTGATTTGCACTGTTTTCTATTAAAATGTCTATTGTCATTCTTTTTTGTTCCTTTGCATATAATGTGTCTTTTTTCTACTTTTAAGATTTCCTCTTTATTGCTGGTTTTAATTGATTTGATTAAGGTATTCATTGATGTAGTTTGCTTCACATGTCTTGTGCTTCCTGCATCTGTGGAATTATAGTTTTCATGAAATTTTGAAACTTCTCAACCAATATCTCTTAAAATATTTTTTATGCTATCCCACCCCTGTCTCTTCTTCAGGAACTCCAATTACACATATATTAGGCCACTTGAAGTTGTTCCCCAGCTCAATGATGCTTTGTTCATTTTGTTCAGTCTCTTTCTCTGTTACATTTTTGATAGTTTCTATTGCTATGTCTTCAAGTTTACTAATCTTTGCTCCTGCATTGTCTAATTTGTTTTTAATCTGATCCAGTGAATCTTTCATCTCACACATTTTTGCTTCCATATCTGGAAGCTGGAGTCTTTCTCTAATATCTTCTGTGTATCTTCTTAATATGTTCAATCTTTCCTCTACCTCCTTGAAAGTATGGAATATAGTTTTAATAACTCTTTTATTATCTTTGTCTACTAATTTTATCACTTGTGCCATTTCTGTGTCTGTTTCCACTGACTAACTTTTCTCTTCATTATGAGTCATATTTTCCTGCTTCTTTGAATGCCTTGTAATTTTTTATTTGATACCAAATATTGTGACTTTTACTTTGTTCAGTGTTGCTTATTTTGGTATTTTTATAAATATTCCTAAACTCTGTTCTGGAATGCAGTTAAACTATTTGAAAACAATTTGTTCTCTCAAGACTTATGCTCAAGTTTTGTTACAAAATATCAGAGCAATCTTTAATCTAGGGATAATTTTGTCCCACTACTGAGGCTACACTCTTCTAAGAATTTTACCCTATGTCCTGTGAATTATGGAATTTTTCACTCTGACTGGTGAGAATAATCCCACCCCTATGTACATTCCACAGATTGTTCCTTCTAATCCTAGTGTTTTCCCAGGCCTCAGGTAGTGTCTTCACTTGTACATATTGATTGGTACTCAGATCAAGATTCAAGAGGGGGAACATCCCTGGCAGCCCAGTGGTTAAGACTGCACCTTCCAATGCAGGGGGTGTGGGTTCAATCCCTGGTCAGGAGCTAAGATCCCACATGCCTCGTGGCTAAAAAAATCAAAACATAAAACAGAAGCAATATTGTAACAAATTCAATAAAGACTTTAAAATGGTCCACATCAAAAAAATCTTAAAAAAAAAAAGATTCAAGGGGGTCCCACCTTAAAACTTACATAATGTTATATGTCAATTACATCTCAATAAAGTTGGGAAAACAAAGATTCAAGATAAATACTCTGAAGCTGTCTGGAACTCTCCATGTAGCTCTTTCCTCTTTGGTACTCTGCCCTGAAAGGTTGGGTTGCCTTAGTCTGCCCAGACTCCTTAATTTGTCTCATCAATTGAAGGAGATTGTCAGGCTCTGCCTGGATTCTCCTTTCCTGATCTGTGGCCAAATCTCCAAGAAGGAATCTGGGACAATCATAAGCTTCACTTTGCTTGTGTCCACTCTCAGTGTTCATATTCTGTGCTGCCTGAAACTATTATTTCATATATTTTCTCCAGTTTTTAGTTGTTCTTGGTGGGAGGGGAAATTCAGTCCCTGTTACTCCATCTTTCTTTTTTTTAAGAAACATTTTTATATCTTAATTATTTCATAGTCATTTCATCCTCTTCTGTGAGTCACTGAGCTTTCCCTTAAATTTTTCATTTAAAAATCTAGGTAATTGGGGCTTCCCTGGTGGCGCAGTGGTTGAGAGTCCACCTGCCGATTCAGGGGACACGGGTTCGTGCCCCGGTTCGGGAAGATCCCACATGCCCCAGAGCGGCTGGGCCCGTGAGCCATGGCCGCTGAGCCTGCGCGTCCGGAGCCTGTGCTCCGCAATGGGAGAGGCCACAACAGTGAGAGGCCCGCGTATTGCAAAAAAAAAAAAAAAGAAAAAAATCTAGGTAATTGCATTTGTTGAACATCTATGATGTTCCAGGTACTTCCTAAGTACTTCACATGTATCATGACATTTATTCTTCATAAGTCGAGACAGCACATCATCATTAACTTTCTTCTTGGACCAGGATAAGACATGACCTTGACTAGGTATTATTTGGGGCATGTATATTCTGGTGTTTAAAATATATATTTTTTGATAGCATTGAAAGGGTTCCACCTGGCAGAAGTTTGAGCACACTCTAAACACTTATTAGGTGTATTTCCTACGTAGATTCTTCAGTGATTATTGTGATTTTTTTCTTTATTGATGAAGTTTTTTCATAGTTTTTACAATGGTATGGTTTATTTTTCATGTATATATATGTGTGTGTCTGTATATACACACACACACACATATTTAAATACATATAAATATGTACAGATTCTCATGTGAACTCTCTATTCAACATGGAGATCTGAATTGTGCATGAGGCCTTTGCCTTAGGATTTGCATTTAAATGGGCTCCGTCAAACTGCAATGTATAGGAGAAAATTTCTCACACATCCTATGTTGGTAGGGTTATGATTCCATACCTGCTTTACTCTGACTAACAGGATGGCCCACAGTGCATTATGAAAAACAAACAAACAAACAGAATTAGCCCAGTTCTTTTAGGAATTCTCCTTCACTTTTATGTATAGAAAAGTCTGCATGGGTGGCTCCTCCTTGAGCCTTGAGGGAATCTGACATATCCAAGTAAGTAAATTCTCTAAATTTAATGTCTCAGATTACGATCAGCTACTCAGGATTATACAAATCCCTGGGGCTCTAACCCAGGGCTATAATCAGATGTATCATGATGTCATGAAAAACTCAGATTTGTAGCTGTCCTTGGCAAAGAATTTCTCACCCTTACTCCTTATCTGCAGTCTTGAGAAACTGGTATCTGACTAAAACTCATCTAAGGGGATTTACTATGTTTTTCCTCAGAAATATGCTCACAGCATGCTTAGAGTTCTACTTTTTTTAAATCTTCTATTTCTTCACATCTGGGAATAGCTCTAAAGTCTGCCTCCATTTTTATGGACCTTAGTTTCTGGTTACCTTATAAGCCATTAAAATTAGTTTAAATGGTACCTATTTGTAAGTGGTTAGTGTTGCTTAAATGTTAGATTGCTCCTCTACCACAAAATAAACCCATTTTGTGAAATAACTTTGTTTTTCCTTAGCTAATGACTTATTCATCATATGACTGGAGGGTTAGTAGGAGGCAGGGAACAGATTTGAAATTCTAAACTAAGTTGGTCACTTTCTCCTTAATGAAAGCAATGGGACTCTGGAGGCAATCACATCACGTGCCTTCACTCTACTCAGTTCTCTCTGGTGACCTAAATGGGAAGGAAATCCAAAAAAGAGGGGATATATGTATACGTATAGCTGATTCATTTTGCTGTACAGTAGAAACTAACACAACATTGTAAAGAACTATACTCCATTAAAAATTTTTAAAAAAGAAAAAAAATAAATGCAGAGGGTTCACAGTATACTGAAGGCATACACAGCACTCAGATTTAGAACCTCTGAATTAGGTGCTGACTAGTCTTATAGATTTTGATAGGCTTTAATTTAATCATGAGTCTAAATTTTATCCTGTGGATAACTGAGAGTCTATATTATATTTTAAGCAAGGATGGAATATGATTATAGTTTTCAAAGAGCATGATTAAAGCAAGTCATTTAAAGGAGGTTCAAACATTAACATATTTGCCATTTAAACAGTAACAATCTGCCTACAATTCATATATATATATTATATATATTTTAAAGACATTTAAAGTTTTCTCTCCTTAATTTCTAAAAGTTATTTTTGTGGGGTTTTTTAAATTGAGGTATAATTGACATATAACATTATATTCATTTCAGGTCTACAGAATAACTATTTGATATTTGTATTTATTACAAAATGATCGCCATAGTAAGTCTAATTAATATTTATCACTATACATAGTTACAAAATATTTTTTCTTGAGATGTGAACTTTTAAGATCTACTCTCTTAGCAACTTTCAAATATGCAATACAGCATTATAAACTACAGTCACCATGTTGTACATTACATCCCCATGACATACTTATTTTATAATGGAAGCTTGTACCTTTTGACCTACTTCACCCATTTCACACACCTCCTGCCTTCGCAACCATCAGTCTGTTCTCTGTATCTATGAGCTTGTTTTTTGTTTGCTTGTATAAATGAAATCATATGGTATTTTTCTCTGTCTGACTTATTTCACTTAGCATAATACCCTCAAGGTCCATCCATGTTGTCACAAATGGATAAAATGTCATTATTTTTTATGGCTGAATAATATTCCATTATATATATAACATTTTCTTTATCCATTCATCCACTGATGGACACTTAGGTTGTTTCCATATTTTGGCTATTGTAAATAATGGTCCAATTAACTTGGGGGTATATATATCTTTTTGAGTTAGTGTTTTCATTTTCTTCAGATAAATACTCAGAAGTAGAATTTCTGTATCATATGGTAGTTCTATTTTTAATTTTTTTAGGAATCTCCATACTGTTTTCCATAGTGGTTGCACTAGTTTACATTCCCCCCAACAGTACACAAAATTCCCTTTTCTCCACATCTTCACCAACACTTATTTCTTGTCTTTTTGAGAATAGCCATTCTAAAAGATGTGAGATGATATCTCATTATGGTCTTGATTTGCATTTCCCTGATGATTAGTGATGCTGAGCAACTTTTCATGTGCCCATTGGCCATCTGTATGTCTTCTTTGGAAAAATGTGTATCCAGGTCATCTGCCCATTTTTAAATTAGATTGATTTTTGTTTGTTTGTTTTTTGCCAGTAAGTTGTATGAGTTCTTTATATATTTTGGATATTAACCCCTTATCAGATATATGTGTTGCAAATATTTTCTCCCATTTAGTAGGTTGCCTTTTCATTTTGTGCAGAAGAGTTTCCTACAATTCATATGACAAATTTTTAAATTATAAGATGAGGGGGAGTGACATTAGATTGATTTTATTTAACTCTATACTTTATCACTTACTAGTTTAATGCTAACTAGCTGCAGAATCTTAAGTCAGTCACTTAACACATATGTACCTCAACGTCCTCATCTATAGAGTGGGGATAATCTCTCTCTCCTAGTGTTTTGTTTTTAAGGCTATTTTTTGTAGAATTTGTGGTGATTATTATCTAATAGTTCCTATAGTACTATGAATATTGTAAAATTATTTTCCATTTTACAGAGGAGTTTATATAAGCACAAGTTGGGTTGCTTACACAAGATATCCAAGTTCATGGATTTTAAATCATAGATTTAAATTAAATCTACATAAAACCAACCACATACCCCTCCTGATATCCTAAAACTCCCTAAGATTTCCTATCCCCAACTCAAAACTCACTGCTTTCTGGCTTAGTCTTATTATTTTGCACCTTAAAGTCAACCTTAAATTCCCAAATGAGAAAGTAAAGACTGAGAGCCATCTTAGTGCCTACATTTGGTTCCTTTATAAGTCATTAACACACTCTGGGGCTAATGATTAGCTATGGATGGCAGTTATTTTAGATTATAGCCATTAATTAATTGTATGATTGAATTCTACCAAGGAAAAATTTCTTTTTTAAAGTCCCCAATTTAATCAAATAAAATCTGCCTTTATTTTCCATCAGCCATAGCAAGAACAGTTCTGGAAATATTGATCTGTATTCTTTCTCACATGTGACTGTCCCTATAGTTAATATGGAACTTCCACATTTTCCTCCTCTAATTTTCAAGGTTTTGAATTTAGGATCAACTGTTAAACCTAAACTGAGCTGAAATATCTCCAAATACCTTCCATAGAATTTAAAATAAAATCTGAACTTCTTACAATGTCCTACAAGACAATATATGATCTTGTTCTCGCCTATCTTTCTTACCTCATATCTAATATTATTTCTAGTCACAGTGGCTTTTTTTAAGTTCCTTGAACAGGATGAGCTTATTTATGTCTCAGGTCATTTCCTTTTGCTATTCACTCTGCTTGAAACACTCTTCTCCCAGCTTTCCACCTGGATTGCTTCTCCCTCACCTTTCAGATCTCAACCCACCTTTTCAGAGAGCACTTACCTGATCATGCTAGTTAAAGCAGCCTCTCCTTTCCCTAAATAGTCACTCTCCATAACATCACCTGTTTAGCTCCTTCCTAGATAGCATTTGCCACTGACTGAAATTATTTTACTTATTTGTTTACTTGTTTATTTTGTCTATATCCTTTTACACAAACTAGTATGCTTTTGGCTGCAATTAATAGAAACCCCCAACTCGCTTATTGGAAATTTATTATCTCACATAACTACAAGTCCAGCAATAGGGAAGTGTCCGGGCAAGGGAGAATGAGTAGTTTAAAAACTACATTCAAGAACCCCAATTCTTTCAGTCTCTCTTTTCTACCATCCTTATTGTCTAGCTTCATTCTCCTCTGCCTTCCCTCATAGTTGCAAAACAGTTGTGGTCTTCCAGGTGTCTCATCCGGGCACAACAATGGCCAAAGGGAAAAGATGCTATTTCTTCCTGCGTCTCTTCTAAAAATGCTAGGAAATCCTACCCCACAGTCCCCATTAGATTTCCTCTGATTTCTCATTAGTCGGTATTGGTTATTTGCATGGAGATGGTTTAGACCAATTACTCATAATGAAAAAGTTGTTCGAAAGTCAACCATCATAACCACATAAATGATCATTAGAGCTTCAGGATGGTGTCTATCTTGTTCACGACTGTATTTCCAAAGCCTAGCATGGTACTTGGCATGCAATAAGTGCTCAGTTGAGTCCATTTAAAGAAAGAGGAGAGAAAACTGACATTTGTTGAGTGCCTACTAAGTGCCAGACACACATGATCTTCATTATAATTGACTTCTCTCAACAATTGTATAAAAAGAGTATTATTTCCCTTTTATACAAAAGAAACTAATGCCTAAGAGATTAAGAAATTTGACCAAGGTCACAAATCTGGTGAATCACAGGACTAGGATTTGAAACTATCGGTGTCTGGATCTAAAGACCATGCATTTCCTACTACAAGCGAATTAACAAAATGCATTCTTTCCCTTTCAGACACAACTGCAAAAATCTGTGTAGATTCCATGTGAAGAACAGCTAAAGAAAATCTGGTTACGTTCATGCTCAGCCTATAATAGTTATCAGGAAACCAGCAACAGTCTTTCACTGATATTACTGAAATTGTATCCCCCACCCTATCATTTGTTTGTTTTCTAAACATATAGTGAAAATTAGGTGGCTGTGTGCTTGGGAAAATCAGGCAAAGGACAGACTGACAAAGATTTTTTTTTTTCTCAGTAATACTAAAGTGAGTTCAGAGAAGTGTTTGGTGAAGTGTCTCTTGTAGAATACTAAGTAAAAGGGAAGCTGACATAGCCTTAAAATCCTGAGTAAAACCCTGGTGTCTTGAAAGCTAAACTGGGAAATCTGGAGCCTAATAGATATATGGGGCCTAATAGATATATATCGACTGCATGTACGCATGTGTCAATCATTCAATCCACAATAAGGAAAAAGATTGCGCCAACAGGAAACGCACCAGCTACAAATAAATCAAAATTCCTGGCTTTCCGTGACTCCTCCCATCTTTCTATTGGCTTCTGATGGGGAGAAGAAAGAAGCCTTCAGTATTTAAATATTGCCAGTTCAGCGGTGAACTAGCACAGTGGTCACGGTGGGGATACAAGGAATTGGTAACGAGGACTGGCAGTCTTTGAAGGGACCTAAGCCCCCAACAAAGGGCGCATCTACTTCCTTATCTGCGCCGGAACCTCTTGGCAGAGTACGTGGGTTCCAGAGGGAACGATTTAGAAACAGGACTACTTCCTGCTGCTGAAGTGGGGCGGGGGGTGTGGGGGAAATAAGCTCGAGGAGCGGCATCCTCCTTGCGCTACCCGAGGCAGAGAAGAGGCCAGAGAGGAGGCGGCGGGCGGAGGAGGCAGAGGAGCCTACTGCAGAGAAGAAAGTGTCGGAGCCGGTAGGTTAGCAGCCTTAGAGCAGGGGACAGTGGACAGCACCCAGGACTCGCTTTGCAAATCTGTGGTCCCAAGTTGCCGAGCTGCCCATTGGGTAGGGGCCGTGCGTCTCCCGCCGCCTGTCAGTCGGCACCAGGAAGGGACTGTTGGGGGACTGGGGCTGGGCCTTGCGGGGCACCAGACTGCGCTCGAGCTGGCTGACAGCCCTACCCCGGAGCCAGGGGAGCCGCTGGGCCGTTCTGCCTGAGGGCGTGGGGTTCCGCACCCTGGACAACTTCCCTAGACAGGGGTTGGAATTTGTGGGGAAGGAAGTGGATATCGTGAGTCCCACTTAACCCTCGGGACCTAGCGAAATCTTGCCAAGTGGGTGGTGGACATTGTTTCGGGAATTGAGGGAAGGGCTTGTAAAGAGGATGTTAGTTTGGAGCCATAGTTTCTCTACCCTGTTCTATCTGCCCGGGCTATCGAAAGTGGAGTTGTTTGTACTTAAAGGCAAGTGACTACTCCTACTCCTGTCCCTTCGGGACAACTCAACAGCTTTCAGATCCGTTGTTAAACCAGCGTGTTCCCTATCCGATCTATCATGTTAGTACTGCTATGGGTATCTGGTGAATACTCTGTAGATATACTTGATAGGTCAAAGTTAAATGTCTCCAAAGCACTTTTTGAAGAGAGACAAGACTAACCTAGCAGTCGGGACTATTTAGCGCACTTACCCTCACATTCACATAGAATCTTTTTAGCATTCAGAGTAAAGATGGTCATCTTAAAGGTACTAGGTAAGGGTTATGATTGTGCATCTGCAAAAGGCCTGTCGTATAATAGGATATAAAGTTCTTTATCACTGAACGAAATTATTGTATAGAGATTGTTATCGGAAAGATCAGAAATAGTTTTTAAGTACTGCTTTTCTATTGTCTTAGGTTCGGCTTTAGAGTGTGGTGAAGGGTACTTTTCATGTTGCATGGAAGGAAAGCCAATGCGCAGGTAGGCATTTAGGAAGAAAACCTTCGGTTTCACTAAATGCAATTCACATAATAATCCAGGGCTTCATTTAAAAAAATTTTTTAAACGTTTTCAAATCTTACCAAATTCTGCTTGTAACTAATGGTTCTTGTTCTAAAATAAATCAAAAGTAGTATCAGGAATTAATAGCTTTTTAAATAGAGTAAGATATAAAACTTAAATTGCTAAAGAGTGCTGTGAGTTTTATGTAGTTAACACTTCAGTTTTCCTTTTTGCATGGTAATTTTTTGTGGTAATCACTAAGTGTACTGTGATACTGTATGGGTTTATTATAGTCCTCAACCATAGAATGTAGAGGGTTCTGTTGCCACATAAGACTAATGATTGCTTATAATACGCTGTACTGAATGTCTAATTATGGTTTTGGTTATTTCATTGATGTTCATTAATACATTTGTTCTATTAATTAAAATAGCTGCATTGCAGGGAAGTTTGGTCGAGGACTAAAAAAGATATTGGACATAACTTAGTCCATAGAAAAATAGAACAGTGTGTGGGAAAACATAGACAATTCTCCTAACCCTAGAATTTAGAAATTTGGTAATGCTTTTTCTCTATCTGTTCCAACAAATAGGACTCAAATCCTTATTGAAAATCAGCCCACTTCTGTTTCTTCATTTGTAAAACTCATTTTACATTTATTGAACTGTATTTAATCATTTTTGTTTAACATCAAAGATAAATAGCTCTGGTAGACCCTTTTAAGAGAAGAAGCATTTTGTGATGGGGGTATGACTTAGAACCAGGAGGAAGAACCAGAATATAAATGTTTTTTCCAAATCAGTTATTGATTTTTTTGATTGCCCTTGACCTGTTCACCTTCTTTGTGCCCCAGTTTACTTCTGTAATGTATCTGACCAGGATATTGGGAATTAATGAATGCTTGCAAGTGCTTTGAGATTGCCAGATGAAAAGATGTTATGGATATAACAAATACCATTATCTTATTTGTGTCTGACTCTAAAGTAGGAATAATATTTGACTGAAAGTACATGAAGAAATTAACAACACATATATTAAATGCTTCATCACTTCAACTTCTAACATGATTGCCAGAACCACTGATTGCTTCTCATCCTCAGCTGCCATAAATGTCATATCTTATGTAATTGTTTAATATGAGCTTATTATTTTTCAAAAAGAGAAGGCACAGCATGAGAATGTTTTTGGTTTATCAGTAATTTCTGTATAAAATATTTGCTTAATCACTCATACCTACCCTTTTTTTTTCTTGCTTTTTTTATATAATATTGCCAGTTGTTTAAACATATTGGAGAATTCTAATGCCATTAATTGTTAAGTTACAGTTCTTTTTTCATCACCATCACTTGGCCAGAGCCTGGCCTACCACTGCTCTCTGGTTTTACTTTTACCTGCTACCTATATTAAGTCTTGGTCACACCCTTTCCTTATTGGGCTGTCATTCTTGCTGCTGCAACCCAGAAAGCAGTCTCTGGAAAGTAATGTTGGGTTTATACCTACCAGCTATTGGAGAAGCTTTGAATGAGAAATAACTGTTTATATTGAGATTATTTGAATACATGTTTGTTCTCACTACTAGAGTGTGAGCTCTTTGAGTGTCATATGTCTTCTGTATCTTTGTATCCCTAGCACCTAATGATCACTGAATAATCGTTTGAATGACTGAACAGCTGAACCGTATCTACAGACTTTTCCCATGAGGGGGGAAAAACTATGAACAAGAAAAGATTGAAAATTGCTGTTAGGGTATTCCAGTGCTTAATCATAAAGCTTTATGAAACTGATTGGCATTTTATTAGTAAAGCTTCATTGCATTCATTTATTTAACTACCTATTATGGGTAAATGCTACAAAATTTAAAAGCTAAGATATTCAATGAAAAGTAAGTCTCCCAATGCTGACCCTAGCTCCCAATTTTCCTCTCCAGAGGAACCACCTGAAAGCAGTTTCTTATGCATTTTTCAGTATTGTAATGCATATACAAGCATATATAGAATATCTCCCCTTTTTAAAAAACACTAATGTTTACACATCATGCGCAGTCTTCTGTATCTTTCTTTTTTCACTTCACACATTATCTTGTAGATATGACAAATACATAGACCCACCTTATTCTTTTTAATAGTTACATAGTATTTTATTATCTGTAAGTACCATAGTTAACCAGTCCCTTTGAGAGACGTTTATTTCAAACGGTTTGCTGTTACAACCAATTCTGCAGTGAATATCCTTGTATGTGGCTTTTGCCCAGTTGTGTAAGTATAGGATAAATTCTTAGATGTAAAATTGCCCAAAGAGTATGTGCATTTCAAGATTTTGGTTAATATTAACATATTCCTCTCCTTAGAGATTATACCAGTCTGAAGTCTCACCAACAGTGTGCCCGTCTCCCAAGATACTATTTTTTAATCATTGATTTAATTTAGAGATACTAAAACATTTTGCAATGTAATTCTTCCATCTTTTCTTAAATATACAAATAGGAAACTGAGCCTGATTTTATTAGGAATTGGTTTATTCACTCACCAAACATTTATATAGTACTTGTTCTATGCCTGTATACTGTACGTATACAGATGAAGTGATGGAAAGACATGTAAACAGGTACCATAATACGACATGAACAGGACTTTATTTTTTTTGGCTGCGTTGGGTCTTTGTTGCTGCACATGGGCTTTCTCTAGTTGCGGCAAGCGGGGGCTACTCTTCATTGTGGTGCGCGGGCTTCTCATTGCGGTGGCTTCTCTTGTTGCGGAGCACAGGGTGTAGGCGAGTGGGCTTCAGTAGTTGTGGTGCACGGGCTCAGTAGTTGTGGCTTGCGGGCTGTAGAGCACAGGCTCACTAGTGTGGCACACGGGCTTAGTTGCTCCGCAGCATGTGGGATCTTCCCAGACCAGGAGATTGAAACCGTGTCCTCTGCATTGGCAGGCGGGTTCTTAACCACTGCGCCACCAGGGAAGTCCCATGAACAGCATTTTAGTAGAGATGTAAGCCTGTGCTCTGTGGAGATGAGGAAAGCTCACCTTCACAGAGGTGGTGATATTTGAGCTGCATCTTTTAGAAAGAATAAGAATTTGCTTTAAAGAATGTGCTTTAAAGGATAAGAATTAAAGAAGGGAGATAATAAAGACACCATAAACAGTAGGAACAGCTGTGCCAAAAACAAAAACGAAAACACAAAAAGACACCAAGACCTGGAAGTGTATAACATGTATGGAATGGTAAGTATATCTGGAGTGTAGAGTATATGAGGGAGGAAGAAGGGGAAACAAGGGGGGAAAATCATGGAAAATGAGGCTATAACCATGGGAAAGAGTTCAACTTTACCCTTTAGGTATTTAAGAGCCAATGGATGTTGTTATACAAATCAGATTTGGTTTTGGGGCTGATATTTAAGAAGATAGGATGTAGACCAGAAAGAGGGAAAAAATAATGGCAAAAAATACTAATTTAAAGGAGTTGTAGTAGTTTAGATGAAAGCTGATGAGGCCCTGAAGTAGATCAATGGCAGTGGGGATTGAGAGAAGAGGATGGAATTAAGAGTTTAATAGTAAAATCAAAAGGATTTGGTGAATATAGAGTGAGGAAAAGGTAACGATATAAATGACTCCAAAGATCTTAGCTTGGGAAACTAGGTGCTGCCATAATGAGATCAAAAATACAGGAAGAGGGGCTTCCCTGGTGGCGCAGTGGTTGAGAGTCCGCCTGCCGGTGCAGGGGACGCGGGTTCATGCCCCAGTCATGGAGGATCCCACATGCTGCGGAGCGGCTGGGCCCGTAGGCCATGGCCGCTGGGCCTGCGCGTCTGGAGCCTGTGCTCCACAACGGGAGAGGCCACAACAGTGAGAGGCCCACGTACCGCAAAAAAAAAACAAAAAAAAACAGGAAGAGGAACAGGTTTTACTAAGCCAAGAATAGATTCTCTTTTGTATTCTTTAAGATTATTATGTCTAGGAAACAGCCAGGTAGAGATAGCCATCATGTAATTGGACTATGGATCTGGGGCAGAAGAATGGTTTGGGCTGGAGAGAAAAAAAAATTGTGAGTCATCAGTATGCAGAAGATTCTTGAAGTTGTAGGTGTGAATGAGGGTAGAACAGAAAAGGAAGATGCCAAAAGCAAAATCCTAGGGAGTATCAGGGGTGTTTAAGGTGGGGCCTAAGATGAAAACCCACTGAAGATTCATAAATGGGTAAGAAGCTTTAGGTTCTTTGGGTTTTGTTTTATTTAATTGTATCTAGAGATTTTATTGATAACATTCACTCATGGTGAAGATCACAGATGAGCTCCTTGAGTTCAACGTCAAAAGACAAATCCCATTCAGATCTCGTCTTTAGAATTTCCAGTTTATTTTACTTAGTCTAAAATGTATGCTTTAAAATAGTAGTATAAGGAGACTTCCCTAGTGGCGCAGTGGTTAAGAATCCACGTGCCAATGCAGGGGACACGGGTTCGATTCCTGGTCTGGGAAGATCTCACATGCCGCGGAGCAGCTAAGCCTGTGTGCCACAACTACTGAGCCCACATGCTGCAACTACTGAAGCCCGTGTGCCTAGAGCCCATGCTCTGCAACAAGAGAAGCCACTGCAATGGGAAGCCCACACACCTCAACTAGAGAAAGCCCATGCACAGCAATGAAGACCCAACTCAGCCAAAATATAAATTAATTAATTTAAAAAAATAATAATATAAGATATACCTGCTTGATTTGGCTCTTTCTTGGTGTGCCATGCCAAGTTGGCTTACTCAACACCTCTCCTTTCTTTCCTCCTTCTACTACATAGACACAAGAAAAAAATATTATACTTGATATGTTTAATATTCTTTGCATTTGGGGTTGGCTGTGTAACACAGTGCTGCCAATGAAATGTCAGTGGAAGTTGCTGAGAGGTATCCTAGGAAGACTTGCTTTCCTGACATAAAGGGAGACCAGCTTGTTTGCATGGCCAATTGCCCTTTCTCTATCTTACCTTAATTGCTGGGCCAAGGCACCCAATGCTGACCCTCATTTCGTCCAATAAACAGTGATGCCTTAAGGCTGAAGAATTCATGACCTACTTTCAGATTAAGGAATTAACTGCCTGGCTTTCTGGTGTGGTAGGGAATGTACTGCCTAGTGGATGCTCTTCTAATAAGCCTCACTGGCACTTTGAGATGTTATTTCTGTTTTAAGGATTTGTATGCTCAAATCTCTAGCTCTCCCTATTCGTGTGTGCTTAGGACTTTAAATGAGGGTCAACTCAGCTGAATCTTTTAAGAGCAGGCTGTTAATTTCCAAATTAAAACAAATGTTTGAAGTATAAAGGGAGAGATGCTCATTTGGTAGATAAGGAGCACAATTCCAAGCTAAGGAAAGATTCTGCAGGTCTTTGGACTAAGAGATAAAACTTGATTATAAATGCTTTAGAAGGCTATGTTTTTCTAAACTTTTTATTGTGTTTGATTTCAAATTATCATAGCCACTTATAGAACATGACTCTTTCCTCAATTAAGACTGTTACTTTTGAAGTAGATCTGAGGAACGAGTGCCATGATAGCTGTGAAATTTAAGTTGACTCAAATATTTGGGGTATGTGGAAATGCTGTTATTAAATGTACTTAGGGAGGTACTAAAGTTGTAGCATTCCTTTAGCAAACATGAATATTTAAGATATTTTATTTGTTCTTTGGTTTATGTTTCCTACATGCACATGACTTGATTCTTCTATCATTCGAGATATCAGTATTCATGGGAATGACCCATGCATTTATCTAGCCTGCATTTCCTTGACCTCCTAAATTCTTGGAACTTTTACCTTCACTCACTTCAAAAATTCATTCCTACTATGACTCAGAAAATCTCTCTCTGAAATCGTTTTAAGTCCTGATAACTTGTTTTCTGACCATAACCTCTTGAATGCCCATTCCAGCTGTTCTTTGACCTAATCATAATCAACACACTTTTGTCTCTTGTGTTTTTACAGTTTACTCCTGCAACCACTTTAACCATTTTCTAGCCACCACTCACTGAACTCCCGAGTTTGTCCGTGGCATTTACCCATTCTAGATTAAGGCAGGCATTTATATTCTGTAATTTGGGCTGTTGATAAAACCAGCCACAGGGAATTCATGCTGTATCATTTGGGCCAACAGTGTCATCCAACAGTATTTCTATGAGTCCCTAATCAATGCTTACTCATTCCCCACAGTAGCTATTTCACATCCTTACCCATTCTTCTCATAATCCTCTTAACACTCCTTTCAGTGGCAGCAAGTGACCTGCTCCCCCAAATCCCAGCTTCACAGAAAAAAGAGGCCATCAGGTATGAACTTCCTCAAGCTCCTGACACCTCCTTACCCAAAAATAAATGTGTCTGTTTCCACACTATGTTTCCTCCCACGCCCTTACTCTGATCTCTTATGGTGAGGCCCTCTCCCTTTTGTCTAAGATCCATTCTTCTGTATTTTGTTTCTAAATACCCCCACTTTTCAAGAATTTTGCTCCATCATTTATTCTCTCCCTCTTTACATATATTTTAAAACTTCTCCCTCCTTCTGGTTCTTTGCATCAATATATAATCATTTTCCAGTTATTACTCTCTTTAAACAGACATAGTAGTTTATGTCTCTTTTCACAGCCAAGCTTCTTTCTAGAAATACTGCATACTCTCTCTCTCTTCACCTTCATTGACCACTGCCATTGAATACCTCAGGATTTTACTGAAAGTTTAGGGATAATGAAGGACACCGTAAAGGTTTGGCCATTCATTATTTTCTCACTGGCTGTTTTTCTCCTTAAATCACAACCTGCCACCAGTTTTAATCAGTCTCTGTTTCTTTTCCTTTCTAATTCTCTTTCTCGCCCTAAAACTTTCTCCCTTTGAAATTACTGTTACTTTATTATACTGAGTAGTTTAGTTCTCTTTGTTACAATCTTGCTGCCTCTAGAACAGAGGTTAAAAAACAAAATCCTCGTATATCTTATAGGTGGTTCATATAAGTGCCTGGCATAGTTTCACATAAGAGAGAGTGGTGGGGTCTGTGGTGAACTAAGATTCCAAGCCCTCCTAATGATATTCAAATTCAATTTAAATTTCAAAACAAACCAAAAAATACTGCAGACGAAGTACATCTAATGGTCTTTATCATCCCAAGGGGCCCTCACCTTGCGTTTTATAATTAAAAGGCCCAAATAGATGTTTTCTTAAAAGCACCATCTGTCTCTGAAATAAACATTGCCCTTTTCCACAGAATGTGAAAGAATAATTGAAGAAATTTTAATAGCAGCTTTTTCCTTCCAATTATATGTAC
The DNA here is from genome assembly GCF_951394435.1 of Stenella coeruleoalba. Lineage (NCBI taxonomy): Eukaryota > Metazoa > Chordata > Mammalia > Artiodactyla > Delphinidae > Stenella > Stenella coeruleoalba. The sequence goes on along the minus strand of NC_137169.1, from coordinate 182,990,961 downwards.
AAATTCAAATGTAGTAATTAGTTTTTTGTTTTTTGGTTTTTTTTTGGCTATGTTGGGTCTTCGTTGTGGCACGCCGGCTTCTCTCTAGTTGTGGCATGCAGGTTTTCTCTCTACTTGTGGTGTGCGTGCTCCAGGGCATGTGGGCTCTGTAGGTTGCAGCCCCCAGCCTCTCTTGTTGAGGCGTGAGAGCTCAGTAGTTGTGGCGCGCAGGCTTAGTTGCGCTGCGGCATGTGGAATCTTTTTCCCCGACCAGGGATCGAACCTGGGTCCCCTGCATTGGAAGGCAGATTCTTTACCACTGGACCAACTGTAGGGAAGTCCCTACAGTTTCTTAAAATGATTTCATACATAATGTCTGATTTTTTTAGATTTATTGACATTTTGGTAAATGTGAATCCTTCTTGTTTTATTTCATTTTGTATGTTTGACAAGACTTCGCTCTTACTTTTTTCTTTCCTTTATAGCTACATTTTGAATCATTACTTTCTCCATGTTGTTATTTCCTTTCAACTTAGGTCAACATAGTCTCTTTGTAAAAACCAACAGTTTCCGCTAATAAAGAAATTTTATTTATTAGTCAAATTTATTAGCCAGTTTTTAGTCAAACTTTAATTTGTGTTAAAATAACCTGCTTGCTAAATGCAGACTCTGTAACTACACCCCCAGAGATATTGATTCTCTAGCCTCCCTTAAGAATCTGCGCTTTAACCAAGCACCCCCGCATAGCTGGTGTTAGAGAAACAGTATTTTAAAACTTAATGTAACAGCCTAACAGGAATTGGGCTATAAGCCATGAAGAAAGAGTATCTAGTCTTCTAACAACATTTTTACTTCATTTGAAAGAAAAGGCACAAATTCAAACCATAATTCTAAATCTATCAGTACCTATTTAGAAAATCTGATAATAATGGAGCAAGAACCTCTATATACAGGAATAATTGGCCAGTCAAAGCAAGGGCAATTTTTTCTGTATTAATGTTGTTTAGTAAATTTAGAACATGTGGCTAATTTTACTGTTTCACATTTCTTTGTGTGTGTGTGGTACGCGGGCCTCTCACTGTTGTGGCCTCCCCCGTTGCGGAGCACAGGCTCCGGACACGCAGGCTCAGCAGCCATGGCTCACGGGCCTAGCCGCTCCGCGGCATGTGGGATCTTCCCGGACCGGGGCACGAACCCGCATCTCCTGCATCGGCAGGCAGACTCTCAACCACTGCGCCACCAGGGAAGCCCTGTTTCACATTTTAACTACTGTGTTTTTGGTATCAGAAAGTTTGGGGCTGAAAGTAACAAAGTTTCTTGACTCAAACTGGCTTAATCGATATGGACATCTTTTATTTACATAACGAGAAGGCCATAGGTAGTATGAGCTCCAGGGCTGGTCGATGCACAGCCTGATAGTACCTCCTTCGACCCAAGTTCTCTCTGCGTCTCCAGTGTAGCCTCTTCACTATCAGCTTCATCCTGACCTAAAATTGCAAGAGAATTTGGGATTCATCCTTAAAGCTGGGGACATGGTCAGCTTCCCCTGAAGTACATGGCTGGTAGAACGAAATAAGATTTTGTTAAGGTTTGAGAGAGTTGATGGTAAAATATGCCATTAATAGACTTTATCTTGAAGTTATGTTTTTCATAAGCACTTAATGAATACAAAATCTGCTAAACTGATTGGCAGATTTTATACCCTTTTGGTTTTAGAAAGACTGATTCTTTCCTAGAATTGGCAGTCCTTCCCCCCCCCTTTTTTTTAACATCTTTATTGGAGTATAATTGCTTTACAATGGTGTGTTAGTTTCTGCTTTATAACAAAGTGAATCAGCTATACATATACATATATCCCCATATCTCCTCCCTCTTGGTGCTGGGAAAACTGGACAGCTACATGTAAAAGAATGAAATTAGAACACTCCCTAACACCATATACAAAAATAAACTCCAAATGGATTAAAGACCTAAATGTAAGGCCAGACACTATAAAACTCTTAGAGGAAAACATAGGCAGAACACTCTATGACATATATCACGGCAAGTTTCTTTTTGACCCACCTCCTAGAGAAATGGAAATAAAAACAAAAATAAACAAATGGGACCTAATGAAACTTAAAAGCTTTTGCATAGCAAAGGAAAACATAAACAAGATGAAAAGACAACCCTCAGAATGGGAGAAAATATTTGCAAATGAAGCAATTGGCAGTCCTTTTGTGGGAGAAGGCAAAAGCTCTATTTGGTCTCCTTAGTTTGTTAACTGTGGATAGAGTCCAGAATAATCCTTCCACTTAGCTCCTTCAGCCTTAAAACATATGTAAATTAGTCTTGAAAATTAAGTTAATAAAAATGTTATTTGAGTTCAATTTCTTTATGTATGTATTATATATATATATATATATTTTTTTTTTTTTGTAATGTCATTAGTTCACTATTGGGATAGAAAAGCAAATAATTTGAGACGCTCTGGTTTCTCCAGATGAATTTTCACTTGGACAATCAGGCTTGCTCCCCCAAGCCTTTAATTAAAAGCTTTCCTAATCAAAAAAAACAAAAACAAGAAAGCAAATGAACTTATTTACAAAATAGAAATTGACTCACAAACATAGAAAACAAACTTACAGTTACCAAAGCAGATAGTGGGGGGGGCGGTATAAATTAGGAGTTTAAGATTAACATATACACAGTATAAAATAGATGAACAATAAGGACATACTGTATAGCACAGGGACATATAGTCAATATCTTATAATAACCTATAATGGGAAATAATCTGAAAAAGAACATATATATATATATATGTATACATATATGTATGTATAACTGAATCACTTTGCTCTGCACCTGAAACTAACAACATTGTAAATTAACCATACTTCAATTTTTAAAAAGTGGTTAAAAAAAATAGCTTTCCTAGGGCTCTTTCCTCTTGCTGGGGAGCAGTTCACACTTTAGTTTACCACCCCACCCCTCAAATCATTAGAGTACTTAATCCATCAGACTCCAAACAAAGAATTTGTGAATATAGATGTGATAAGGTATGAACACAACCTATTTCTGGGACACTTATTATAACTTCCCCTCAAAGATGCCCAGAAAAATATATGGGGATGTACGGGGCGGGGTGGGGGGGGGAGGTAGAAAAAACGAACCATTTCTGCCAAGTAGAACCCTTTGGATGTGATGAGACTGTTGGAGGATGTGGGCTTAGATTTTTTGAAAGTAAACATTTACAAAAACAAATAGCAGAACCACAGAAGAAATAACTTAATGTATAGAATTAAATATAACATCTAGAATTAAATTGCTAGAAATAAATACAACTTCTCAGAGGATTTAAAATGAGGCACCCCTTATCGTCTCAGTGATCCTTGTTCTTGCTCCTTCTCATTCTCCTAAAAGAGCAGCATAGTCCAGCCATGTGGCAGCATGCTTGCCTTTTCTCCCTTCTAAGAACAACAACCACGTAAACCAGATTGCCAGGATCATTTCCGCCTCAAATGCTCCATCTAGTTGACCAAAACAGTTCAGGATAAAGCACTGACTTTGGAGTCAGAGGACCTACATTCAGACAAATCCCAACACTGTCATTTTCCTTGTGAGGTAAGTGTAATTATCCCCACAATTACAAATGATGAACTTGAGGATCAGAGACGTTAAGTAATTTGCCCAAGATTATACCTAATAAATGATGCAGCTAAGGTTTGAATCTATGTTTGCCTGGCTACAAACTGGGCATTCTTTCAAGAGAACCAGACAAGAAAGTTTGGAGGGTATAGTTTATTTTGGCAGGAAGAAAAGCTGAATTTATTTGACAGCTATTTAATGAGCACTGGATCCACATGTTGAAGGATAGCATTGAGTAAAAGAGAACAGAGGCCTTGTTTTTATGGAGCTTATGTTCTGGTTGGGAGAGAAAGCCAATACATTATATCAGGAGGTAATTATTCAAGAAGAAAAATTAAGCACAGTAAAGGGTATAGGGTAGTAGAAGAAAGAGATGCTGTTTCGTATAAGGTGGTCTGATAAGTTGACATTTGAACAGAGATCTGAAAGAAATAAGGGAATGAGCTCTGCAGATATTTGGGGAAGAACCTTTCAGGAAGGAGGATTAAGGCTGTGAAGCAAGAGAGGCCTTGGCGTGTCCCAGAAATAGCAAGGAAGTCTGTGTGACTAGAGAACCATGAGTGAGGGGAAAGTGGGAGACGAATTCAGAGAGTTAGCCAGGGGAGGAGTCATATAGAAGTTCGTAAACTCTATAGGCTTTGTTTTTTGCTACTGATATGAGTGTTTAAAGGATTTTGAGCAGAGGAAAGGTATAGTCTGACTTTTCTAAAGGATCAGTTTGGTTGTTTAGAGAAGAGAATATAAATCAGCAAAGGTGGAAGCAAGCAGACCACTTATGAGGCTATTATCATATAAAGAAGTGTGAGGATAGCCTGAATTAGGGTGGGACTAGTCGAAAGGTAGAGAAATGGTTGGATTCTAGGTATTATTTGGAGGTAGAATGACAGAATTTGCTGATGGATTGTGTTTGAGGGTATGTGGAAGGGAAGGGGCTCCAAGATTTTTGGCCTGGGACGTCCCTAGTGGCACAGTGGTTAAGAATCTGCTTGTCAATGCAGGGCACACAGGTTCAAGCCCTGGTCCAGGAAGATCCCACATGCTGCGGAGCAACTAAGCCTGCAAACCACAACTACTGAGACCGCGTGCCACAACTACTGAAGCCCGCGTGCCTAGAGCCTGTGCTCCACAACAAAGAGTAGCCCCCGCTCGACACAACTAGTGAAAGCCTATGTGCTTTAGCCATTCACATATGGGTGATGGGAACCATGAGATTAAATGCACTTCCCCAAGAATGTGTATAGAGAGCAGAGAAAACAGAACTTTTGAGAATGACCACATTTATGAGAATTCCTTCCAAGTTTGCAAACCAGACAGTTGATAAGAATAGAGAAATTATCAATTATTGAAAGTCAGAATCTATACAATCTAATACAATCATAAGTGTTTTTATTTGCATACTGTTTTTTTAAAAAAGATATGTAGAAATTAGCTTTCATATTGTACTTAGGTGAAATAAAAAATTGTTTATGTCTGAGTTCAACAGTACCATCTTTGTGTACATAATTAAGGTCACAACAAAAACTCTTTAATTTCAACATACAATGTCAGTATTGTAATGGAAAATTTTTAAATGGTCTTGTCTTTAATGGTGTACCACTGTTAACCACGTGATGTATTATTTCAGCATCTACTACAAACAAGAGACCATTAAGTACTGTGGCTGAAAGCTTTTTTGCTTGTTTACATGGGTGGTAACAATTATCCTTTAACTCAGTTTTGCTCAGTTTTATGTTTCAGTTTTAAATTGTCAAGCGTAAACAGTGCTGTTTCTACCAGATGTCAGGAATTATGAACAGTTTGTACTATAGAATACAGTTACCTGTAGGCTGAGGCCAAGCGTAGAAATATTGAATGTATAAGTACTTGGGAAAAACAGGTTGCTGCTAAAGAAAGGAAGAGCTAAGTGTAGTTTCTTCTTCCTAAAATGTCCTTTTATATTCTCCTCTCCTTCCCAGGGGATTCTGTCAACACTCTAGTGTTTTATTATACTGTAGGTCTTGTCAGTGCTACAGCTTTAGGGGTAGTAAACTGATACTGTCTCTTGCAGGCCAGTATTAGACTATCTCAGTACAGTCATAGATGATTAGTTTCTGAGACTCACATGAGTCAGAAGACTGCTTAGTAAGTAGAGAATCAGAAACAGAAGTATAACGATCTGAACCATGTGTGTAGGATACTTCACCTAAGCTCTGGAAAAATGCAATGTAATATTCCTACTTCACACACAAAAAAATACATACCCTTGTAATAACCTGATAGCTTATGCCAGGTCTATGTTCCAGTATAAACAAATAACTATAGATTTTGCCTTTCTGAACCACATTTTTTATCCTGGTTGCCCCCTTTCTGGCTATTCATGTGTCTCTCTCTCCTTCTAGATAATTAGGTTCCCTGATTACCTCTTTATATTTCTTTGAATTTTCCTCAGTCCATAGCAAAATGCTCTGTAAAATATAAGAACTAGTAAATATTTGTTAAAAGCATAGTTATCATCTTAACTGAGGGGCATAGATTCTCTTTTTTCTCCATGTTGATAGATACAGTGTGATGATTATGAAAATCCAAATATCTTAGTTCTAATTATTTGTCAATAATTTAAGTTTGTGGCATTTACCTAGTAAGTTAGCACCTGAATTTCTACATACAATATACATGTGAAATGCAGGAATTAGCTTCTAAAAATATTGCCATCTTCTCTTCTCTCTCCCACCCCCATCTCTGTAGGTGTACCAACATTCGACCAGGAGAGACTGGAATGGATGTAACAAGCCGCTGCACCCTTGGAGACCCCAACAAACTGCCAGAAGGGGTTCCCCAACCTGCCCGCATGCCCTATATCTCAGACAAGCACCCTCGACAAACCTTGGAGGTGATTAACCTTCTGAGAAAGCACCGGGAGCTGTGTGATGTGGTGCTAGTTGTGGGCGCTAAGAAGATATATGCCCATCGAGTCATTTTGTCAGCCTGTAGTCCCTACTTCCGAGCTATGTTTACAGGAGAATTGGCAGAGAGCCGTCAGACGGAAGTTGTGATCCGAGACATAGATGAGAGGGCTATGGAACTACTGATAGACTTTGCGTATACCTCCCAGATAACTGTGGAAGAGGGCAATGTTCAGACCCTTCTGCCAGCTGCTTGCCTCCTTCAGCTGGCAGAAATACAGGAAGCCTGTTGTGAATTCTTAAAGAGACAATTAGATCCTTCTAACTGCCTGGGCATTCGGGCTTTTGCTGACACACATTCATGTCGTGAGTTGCTAAGGATAGCAGACAAGTTCACGCAACATAACTTTCAAGAGGTGAGTTGTACTTGGTGATTTGATGCATTCACAATGTATTTGTCAGGAGAACAATATGGGTTCACCATTCTGCTAACACATACCTGTTTAGGTATTTACTGCTAATTCTAACTCATAATATCAAAGAAATGTTATAAATTCTAAGCCTGGTTTTTATTTTATAGGACAATTTTGTGTTCTTTTAGCAAAAACTAAAGTTTTCAGGGATTGATTTCCCTAGACATATTCATAAAAGGCTAATTTATAAGCCAGAATACAGTTTATTACTGATAGGATAGTTGGTATTGGTCGTTTTTATAAAGCACTTCCTTCCTGATTATATGATTGTTCAGCAGAATAAACTGTAGATCAGAGATTGTTTGAACTAATAATCAGAAAAATGAAATTGGATGTTATTAGAAGTATTTTTTAATTAAACCTGTTATTTTTCATTTATTCATTCATTTAATAAGTATTTGTAAAGCTACTATACTTCAGCCACTGTGCTTGGGAACAGAGGCTACAGTAATGAACAAGATGCCTAGAGTGTCTGTTCTAGTGGAAATTATAATCTAGCAGGGAAGATAGACATTGAATTCATAATTACATAAATAAATAATTACAGTTAATGGGTGCTACAGAGAAGAAGCCCTGGATGATTTAACAGTGTATTACAGAGAGATTTAACTTTGGTTCTGGAACACTTCATACAAAATTCTGAAACATGAAGAAGCATAACAAGTTCAAGGAACTGAAAGAAACCCAGTGAGATCCAGAGGGCAAAAGGGAGGATGTAACATAATGATTTTATAGAAAGAATAGAGCCAGATCACAATGGAGCTAATAGACCATGTTAAGAATTTGAAATTTAATCTTAAGACCAATAGAAAACCATTAAAAGGGCTTCCCTGGTGGTGCAGTGGTTAAGAATCCACCTGCCAATGCAGGAGACATAGGTTCGAGCCCTGGTCTGGGAAGATCCCACATGCTGTGGAGCAACTAAGCCTGTGTGCTACAACTACTGAGCCTGTGCTCTAGAGCCCTGAGCCACAACTGCTGAAGCCTGCACGCCTAGAGCCCACTCTCTGCAACAAGAGAAGCCACAGCAGTGAGAAACCTGAACACCACATGAAGAGTAACCCCTGCTCGCCACAACTAGAGAAAGCCCACGCACAGCAATGAAGACCCAACATAGCCAAAAATAAATAAATAAATAAATTTATTTTAAAAAAGAAAAGAAAACGATTAAAGGGTTTTAAGCAAAGGAAAGACATGGTTCATTTTATTCTTTAATACCACTCTTCTGTCCAACAGGATAACTTCCAATGGATCAAAGATTTAAAAAATACAAAGTGAAACCATGAAAATAGTAGCAGATGACATGAAGCAATTCCTTTATAATCTTGAAATGAAGAAGGCCTTTCTAATTGACTAACCCAGAAAGCATAGAAGAAAATATTGATAGATTTGACTATATAAAAATTAAAAATTTCTGCATGGTAAAACAAAACAATATCAAGACAAAAATCAAAGACAAACTGGGGGAAAATATTTTCAATTCATATTACAGATGATATATCCTTAATACATCAAGAGCTCCTATTGGTCAATAACCTAGACCAGTGACCTAACAGAAAAATGGGCAGTAAACAAGAAGTTCAGATTGCCCTTAAACGTGAAAATCTGCTCAAGTTTGTTCTTAATAACTTAAAAACGAATTAAAACTATACCAAAGTACTATTTTTTATGTATCAGATTACAAATTTGTAATCTATCAGATTGCAAGTATCCAGAAGTTTGATTACACACCCTGTTGACAAGACCATGGAGAAATAGCTACACTGCTAGTGTAAGTATAAATTGATATAACCCCTCTGGAAGGAAACTGGGCAGTATATCAAAATTACACACTTTTTGTTCACACTCTTTGACTCGGCAATCTCATTTCTGGGAATCTGTACTAGAAATGAAATGGACAGGGGAACAGTTTGAGGAGGTAAAATCATGGGTTCCATTTTAGATATATTCAGTTTGAGATGCCTGTGAGATAGCTAAATAGAGATACTGAGCAGCTCACTGTTTATATGCATCTGTATCTTAGAAAAGGAGTTAGGCTGAGATTAAAATTTAGGAGTCATCAACATAGTAATGAAGTCATAATAATTAAACTATGGCTTAACCCTTTTTAGGCAGGATATAACCCTGAAGCCATAAAAGAAAATTGATATATTTGTATATAAATTTTAAACTTTTTAATATTTTATATAAATATAAAACTTTTTTACAAAAAGCACCATAAACAAGGTTAAAAAAATCAATGCCAATGAGATCACATAGTAGGAAGAGAGAAGAGAAAAGCCCTAAAATTTTTCCAAATATTGAAGGATGATTAGCAAAAAAGCAACTGACAAAGGAAGCTGGGAATAACTAGCGTAGAGAAAGGAGGAAAACCAGCAACCTGGGGGTCATGAAATGCAAAGGAAGGGATTGGTTAAGGAGGATACACACACACACACACAAACATATAGTTGGCCTTCCATATTTGCTGGTTCTGCATTCACAGATTCAACCAACTGTGGATCAAAAATATGAAAAATTCCATAAAATTCCCAAAGATAATGTTTGAATTTGTCAGGTGCTGGCAACTATTTACATAACATTTATATTGTATTAGGTATTATAAGTTAATCTAGAGATGATTTAAAGTATATGGGAAGATTGTGTAGATTATGCAAATACTGTGCCATTTTATATGAGTCTTGAGCATCCATGAATTTTGGTATCCTGGGGGCACAGGGGAGTGGGGTAGAGGGCAATCCTGGAACCAATCCTCCTCAGATACCAACGGATAACTATTTATGCTGGAACAGCCAGGTAGTTTCCAAAATTTAATATTAGAATCATTGGCTTTAAGAAATATTACAACAATACAGTTTGGAACTAAAGAAGGAACAGATCAGTGGCACTGAGAAGGGTCCAGAAGTAGATGTTTCAAGTCAGTGGAGGAAAGTAAAATTGTTTAATATGTGTCTTTAGTAAAACTGGTGATTTGGGGAAAAAATAAACTCTTTAAACAGATGGAATTCCCAACTGATAAATAAATTAAACCTAAAAAATTAAATTCTAAAAGTACTAGAAGAAAGCATTAGTAGGCTGGGGGTAAAAAATGGCCGTTCTAAGCAGGATATAACCCAGAAGCCATATAGAAAGATTGATAAATTTGATTGCATAAAAATTAAATATTGTTCAACCAAAAAAGTACCATAAACTAAATTAAGTAATGCCAAACTCAGAAAACCTATTTTGCGCATATGTGTCAGAAAAAACACTAATTCCCATAAGACTCATACAAATTCAATGAGAAAAACCATAAAAAATACATTAGAAAAATAGGCAAAGGATATGAATAAGCGATGTGTAAAAAAGATATTCAGGTATAAAATAAACATATGAAAGGATACTCACCATTATACATAACTAAAGAAACATACATCAAAACATTTCTTAACCTATCAGATTGGAAAGATAATTTTTAAACTTTATTTGAAAAAAATTCAAATGTATAAAAAATTGTAGGAAAAAGAAAACTTTCATGTTCCCTTTACCAAGATTCACCAGTTGTTAACATTTTGCCACATTTTCTTTATCATTTTGTCCTTATTATATAAATATTTTTCTTTCAGCAATTTGAGAGTATACTGCATACATCATATTCTTTTACTCCTGAATGCTTCAATGTGTATAATCCCTTATTGGTCGTATCATTTGCAAATATTTTCTCCCATTCAGTATGTTGTCTTTTTGTTTTGTCAATGGTTTCCTTTGCCATGCGAAGGCTTTTAAGTGTAATTAGGTCCCATGTGTTTATTTTTGCTTTTATTTCCTTTACTTTAGGAGACGCATGCAAAACAATATTGCTGCGATTGTGTCAAAGAGTGTTCTGCCTGTGTTTTCCTCTAGGAGTTTCATAGTATCTGGTCTTACATTTAGGTCTTTAATCATTTTGAGGGGCTTTTTAAAATTTTTTTTCAAAAGCAGGCAGTTTAATTCATAGTAGTATTCATAGAACTTTTGTGGGGGGCGTTGTTTATTTTTTAAATTTTTATTGAAATATAGTTGACTTACAATGTTGTGTTTCAGATGTACAGTAAAATGATTCAGTTATTCTTTTTTACATTCTCTTCCATTGTAAGTTATTACAAGATATTGAGTATAGTTTCCTGTGCTAGACAGTAGGTCTTTGTTGGTTATCTATTTTATATATAGTAGTATGTATATTTGAATCCCAAACTCCTAATTCTTTTGAGTTTGTTTTTCTATATGGTGTTAGAGAATGTTCTAATTCTCTTTTATGTAGCTGTCCAGTCTTCCCAGCACCACTTATTGAAGAGACTGTCTTTTCTCCATTGTATACTCTTGCCTCCTTTGTTGTAGATTAATTGACTATAAGGGCGTGGGTTTATATCTGGCCTTTCTGTCCTGTCCCATTGATATATGTGTCTGTTTTTGTGCAAGTATCATACTGTTTTGATTACTGTAGCTCTGTAGGATAATCTGAAGTTAGCATGATTCCTCCAGCTCTGTTCTTTTTTCTCCAGATTATTTTGGCTATTCGGGGTCTTTTGTGTTCCCATACAAATTTTTTAATTATTTCTAGTTCTGTGAAAAATGCCATTGGTCATTTGATAGGGGTCGCATTGACTCTGTAGATTACCTTGGGTAGTGCAGTAATTTTAACAATATTGATTCTTCCAATCCAAGAACACAGTATATCTTTCCATCTGTTCCTGTGGTGTTCAGTTTCTTTCATCAGCGTCTTACAGTTTTCAGAGTACAGGTCTTTTGCCTTCTCAGGTAGGTTTATTACTAGGTATTTTATTCTTTTCAATGTGATGATAAATGGGATTGTTTCCTTAATTCCTCCTTCTGATACTTCATATTAGTGGACAGAAATGCAACAGATTTTTGTGTATTAATTTTGTACCTGCAACTTTACCAAATTCTTTGATGAGTTCTAGTAGTTTTCTGGAGGCATCTTTAGGATTTTCTATGTATAGTATCATGTCATCTGCAAACAATGACAGTTTTACTTCTTCTTTTCCAATTTGGGTTCCATTTATTTCTTTTTCTTCTCCGATTGCTGTGGCAAGGACTTCCAAAACTATGTTGAATAAAAGTGGTGAGAGACTTGGTGGCACAGTGGTTAAGAATCTGCCTGCCACTGCAGGGGACATGGTTTGATCCCTGGTCCAGGAAGATCCCACATGCCACAGAGCAACTAAGCCCACTACTAAGCAACTAAGTTGCACCACAACTACTGAGCCTGCGCTCTAGAGCCCACGTGCCACAACTACTGAAGCCCACGTGCCTACAGCCCATGCTCTGCAACAAGAGAAGGCACTGCAATGAGAAGCCTGTGCACCGCAATGAAGAGTAGCTGCTGCTCGCCACAACTAGAGAAAAGCCCATGCAGCAATGAAGACCCAACGCAGCCAGAAAAATAAAAATAAAAAAAAAAGTGGTGAGAGGGCATCCTTGTCTTGTTCCTGATTTTAGAGGAAACACTTTCAGCTTTTCACCATTGAGGGTGTTGTTAGCTGTGGGTTTCTCATATATGTAGTCTTTATTATACTGACGTATGTTCCCTCTATGCCCACTTTCTGGAGAGTTTTTATTTTATCATAAATCGATGTTGAATTTTATCAAAAGCTTTTTCTGCATCTTTTGAGATGATCGTATGGCTTTTATTCTTCAGTTTGTTAACATGGTGTATCACATTAATTTGCACATATTTAAAAATCCTTGCATCCCTAGGATAAATCTCACTTGATCATGGTGTATGATCGTTTTAATGTACTGTTGGATTCAGTTCGCTAGTATTATTTTGTTGAGGATTTTTGCATCTGTGTTCATCAGTGATATTGGCCTGTAATTTTCTTTTTGTGTGTGATATCTTTGTCTGGTTTTGGTGTCAGGCATCAGCCATCAGGTATGATGGCTTCATAGAAGAGTTTAGAAGTGTTCTTTCCTCTGCAATTTTTTGGAATAGGATAGATGTTAAGTCATCTCTAAATGTTTGGTAGAATTCACCTGTGAAGCTCTTTGGTCCTGGACATTTGTTTGTTGGGAGTTTTAAAATTACTGATTCAATTTCAGTACTGTTTCAATTTCTGTTTCTTCCTGGTTCAGTCTTGGGAGATTGTACCTTACTAAGAATTTGTCCATTTCTTCTAGGTTGTGCATTTTATTGGCATAGAGTCGTTCATAGTGGTCTTCATGATCCTTTGTATTTCTGTGGTGTCAGCTGTAACTTCTCCTTTTTCATTTCTGATTTTATTGACTTGGGCCCTCTCCCTTTTTTTCTTATTCTCTCTCTCTCTCTTTTTTAATTGAAGTGTAGTTGATTAACAATGTTGTATTAGTTTCTGGTGTACAGCAAAGTGATTCAGTCTATGTATATATCAATTTTATATATCTGTATATTCAGTTCTTTATGAGATTCTCTTTCATTTTGGTTATTACAAGATACTGAATATAGTTCCCTGTGCTCTACCGTAGCACCTTGTTGTTTATCTAGTTTATATATAGTAGGGTATATCTGTTAATCCCAAACTCCTAATTTATCCCTTCCCCATCCTTTCCACTTTGGTAACCATAAATTTGTTTCCTATGTCTGTGAGTCTTTCTGTTTTGTAAATAAGTTCATTTGTATCATTTTTTTAGATTCCACATATAAGTGATATCATATAATATTTGTCTTTGTCTGGCTTACTTCACTTAGTATGATAATCTCTAGATGCACCCATGTTACTACAAAAGGCATTATTTCGTTCGTTTTTATGGCTGAGTAATATTCCATTATATATAATGGAATATATATAATATAGGGTATACATACATATTATATATATACACCACATCTCCTTTATCCATTCATCTGTTGATGGACACTTAGGTTGCTTCCATGTCTTGGCTATTGTAAATAGTGCAGCTCTGAACATAGGGGTGCATGTGTCTTTTTGAATTAGAGTTTCTGTCTTTTCTGGATATATGCCCAGGAGTAGGATTGCTGGATCGTATGGTAACTCTATTTTTAGTTTATTAAGGAACCTCCATACTCTCCATAGTGGCTGCATCAGTTTACATTCCCACCAACAATGTAGGAGAGTTCCCTTTTCTCCACATCCTCTCCAGCATTTATTATTTGTAGACCTTTTAATGATGGCCATTCTGACCATTGTTATGATACCTCATTGTAGTTTTGGTTTGCATTTCTCATTAGCAGTGTGGATATCTTTTCATGTGCCTGTTGGCCATCTGTATGTCTTTGTTGGAGAAATATTTATTTAGGTCTTCTGCCTACTTTTTTTTTTTTTTTTCTTTTTGCGGTACACGAGCCTCTCACTGCTGTGGCCTCTCCCGTTGCGAAGCACAGGCTCCGGATGCGCAGGCTCAGCGGCCATGACTCAGGGCCCAGCCGCCCCGCGGCATGTGGGATCTTCCTGGACCGGGGCACGAACCCATGTCCCCTGCATGAGCAGGCGGACTCTCAACCACTGTGCCACCAGGGAAGCCCTGCCTACTTTTTGATCGGGTTGTTTTTTTTGATATTGACCTGTATGAGCCGTTTGTATATTTTGGAAATTAAGCCCTTGCCAGTTGCATCATTTGCAAATACTTTCTCCCATTCTGTAGGTTGTCTTTCTGTTTTGTTTATGGTCTCCTTTGCTGTGCAAAAGCTTGGAAGTTTGATTAGGTCAAATTTGTTTATTTTTGTTTTTATTTCTATTGCCTTGGGAGACTGACCTAAAAAAATATTTGTACGATTTATATCAGAGAGTGTTTTGCCTATAATCTCTTCTAGGAGTTTTATGGTGTCATGTCTTATGTTTAAGTCTTTAAGCCATTTTGAATTTATTTTTGTGTATGGTGTGAGGGTGTGTTCTAACTTCACTGATTTACTTGTGGGTGTCCAACTTTTCCAACACCACTTGCTGAAGAGACTCTCTTTTTCCCATTGTATATTTTTGCCTCCTTTGTCGAAGATTAACTGACCATAGCTGTGCGGGTTTATTTCTAGACCCTCTGTTCTGTTCCATTCTGTTCCATATGTCTGTTTTTGTGCCAATACCAATATAGTTTTGGTATATTGTTATATATATTGGTATATATAGTTTTGGTATATTGGTATATATACCAATGTAGTTTTTCTGAAGTCTGGGAGGGTTATGCCTCCAACTTTGCTCTTTTCCTCAGGATTGCTTTGGCAGTTCTAGATCCTCTGTAGTTCCTTATATTTATATATTTTATGATTATTTTTTCTAGTTTTGTGGAAAATGCCATTGGTATTTTGATAGGGATCACATTAAAGCTGTAGCTTCCATTGAGTAGTATGGCCATTTTAACAATATTAATTCTTCCAAGAGCATGGGATATCTTTCCATTTCTTTGAACCGTCTTCAGTTTCCTTTATTAATGTTTTATACTTCTCAGCATGTAAGTCTTTCACCTCGTTGGTCAGGTTTATTTCTAAATATTTTATTAGTTTTTTGATGTTATTTTCAAAGGGATTTTTTTTTACTTTTTTTTCTGATATTTCATTGTTAGTATAAAGAAATGCAAGATTTCTGTATGTTAATTCTATATCCTGCTATCTTGCTGAATTCGTTTATCAGTTCTAGTAGTTTTTGTGTGGAGTCTTTAGGTTTTTGTATATATAGTATCATGTCATCTGCATATAATGACAATTTTACCTCTTCCCTTCTGATTTGGATACCTTTTATTTCTTTTTCTTGTCTGGTTGCTGTGGCTAGGACTTCCAATACTATGTTGAATAAAAGTGGCAAGAGTAGGCATCCTTATCTTGTTCCAGATTTTAGCAGGAAGGCTTTCAGCTTTTCAGTGTTGAGAATTATGTTGGCTGTGAGTTTTTCATAAATAGCTTTTATTATGCTGAGATATGTTCCCTCTGCACTCATTTTGATGAGAGTTTTTATCATGAATGGGCGTTGAATTTTGTCAAATAGTTTTTCTGCATCTACTGAGATGATCATGTGGTTTTCGTCTTTTGTTGATCTGGTGTATCACATTGATTGATTTGCTGAACCACTCTTATGACCCTGGGATGAATCTAACTTCATCATGATGTATGACCCTTTTAATGTGTTGTTGGATTTGGTTTGCTAATGTTTTGTTGAAGATTTTGGCATCTATATTCGTCAAAGATACTGGCCTGTAATTTTCTTTTTTGGTAGTGTCTTTGTCTAGTTTTGGTATAAAGGTGATGACAGCTTCATAGAATGACTTTGGGAATGTTCTGTCCCCCTTAATCTTCTGGAAGAGTTTAAGAAGGATTGTTATAAGTTCTTTTTATGTTTGGTAGAATTCCCCAGAGAAGCCATCCAGTCCTGGACTTTTGTCTGCAGGGAATTTTTGGTTTGGGGCTTTTTTCCCTTTTGTTTTGTTTTTAAATTACAGCTTCTATTTAAATTCCAGTGATTGGTCTGTTCAAATCATCTATTTCTTCTTTTTTTTTAATTAATTTCTTTTTGGCTGCATTGGGTCTTTGTTGCTGCACACGGGCTTCTCATTGCAGTGGCTTCTCTTGTTGCAGAGCACGAGCTCTAGGCACACGGGCTTCAGTAGTTGTGGCACATGGGCTCAGTAGTTGTGGCTCGTGGGCTCTAGAGCGCAGGCTCAGTAGTTGTGGTGCACAGGCTTAGTTGCTCTGCAGCATGTGGGATCTTTCCGGACCAGGGCTCGAACCCGTGTACCCTGCATTAGCAGGCTGATTCTTAACCACTGCACTACCAGGGAGGCCACATCTATTTCTTTTTGATTCAGTTTTGGTGGGCTGTACGTTTCTAGAAACTTGTCCATTTCCTCTAGGTTGTCCAATTTGTTGGCATATAATTGTTCATATTTTTTCTTATGATTTTTTGTATTTCTGCAATGTCAGTTGTTATTTTTCCCTTTCATTTCTCATTTTGTTCATTTAGGACCTCTCTCTTTTCTTCTTGGTGAGCCTGGCCAGAGGTTTATTGATTTTGTTTATCCTTTCAAAAAACCAGCTCTTAGTTGTATTCGTTTTTTCTGTTTTTTTGTTAATCTCTCTTTTATTTATTTCCTCTCTGATCTTTGTTTCCTTCCTTCAGCTGACTTTAGGTTTTGCTTGTTCTTCTTTTCTAATTCTTTTAGGTGGTAGGTTAGGTTTTTTATTTGAGATTTTTCTTATTTTTGAGGAAGGCCTGTATTGCTATGAACTTCCCTCTTAGGACTGCTTTTGCTGCCTCCATAGATTTTGTATGGTTGTGTTTTCATTGTCATTTGTGTCGAGATATTTTTTAATTTCTTTTTTTATTTCATTGTTGACTCATTGGTTTTTTAGTAGCATGTTTTTTTGTCTCCATATAATCTTTTTTTTTTTTTTCATTTCTCATTCTGTGGTTGATTTCTAGCTTCATACTGTGTGGTCAGAAAAGAGCCTTGAAATAATTTCTATACTCTTAAATTTGTTAAGAGTTGTTTTGGGGCTTCCCTGGTGGTGCAGTGGTTGAGAGTCCGCCTGCCAATGCAGGGGACACGGGTTCGTGCCCCGGTCTGGGAAGATCCCACATGCCGTGGAGCGCCTGGGCCCGTGAGCCATGGCCGCTGAGCCTGTGCGTCTGGAGCCTGTGCTCCACAACGGGTGAGGCCACAACAGTGAGAGGCCCCCGTATCAAAAAAAAAAAAAAAAAGAGTTGTTTTGTTTCCTAGTATGTGGTCTTTCCTAGAGAATGTCCCATGTGTGCTTGAAAACAATGTGTATTCTGGGTTTTTTTGGATGTAATGTCTTGAAGATATTAATTAAATCTAACTGTTCTATTGTGTGATGTAGGGTCTCCACTGCTTTATTGATTTTCTGTCTGGAAGATCTGTCCATTGATGTCAGTGAGATGTTAAAGTCTCCTACTTTTGTATTCCCATCATTTTCTTCCTTTATGTCTGTTAGTATTTGTTTTATGTATTTAGGTGCTCATATATTGGGGACATATATATTAACGAGTATAACATCCTCTTCTTGTATTGATCCTTTTATCATTATATGATGTTCTTCTTTATCTTTCTTTATGGCCTTTGTTTTAAAGTCTATTTTGTCTGATATGAGTATTGCTACCCCTGCTTTCTTGTCATTTCCATTTGCCTGAAGTATCTTTTTCCATGTGTGTGTCCTTCACCCTAAAGTGAGTCTCTTATAGGCAGCATATTGTAGGCTCTCATGTTATTATCCAATCTGCCACTCCTTGTCTTTTGATTGGAGCATTTAGTCCATGACATTTGGGGTAATTACTGATATATATGTATTTATTGCCCTTTTAAAGCTTATTTTCCAGTTGATTTTGTATTTCTTCTCTATTCCTTTCTTTTTCTTTTTCTTTTCCTTTCATGTGTGATGGTTTTCTTTTCTATTATGCTTGAGTTCTCTTCTTTTTCCTTTTTCGGAATCTATTGTATGTTTTTGATTTGTGGTTACCCTGGTTTTCAAGTATGCTAACCCATTACTAGATCTACTTGCTTTAGACTGGTAATCACATAATCTCAAACACAGTCTAAAAAAAAAAATCTACATTTTCTTACTTCCCTCCCCTACATTTTATCATTTTGATGTCCTATTTTACATCTTCATGTTTATCCTTTTGCTGTTTATTGTAATTGTAATTGCTTTCACAAAATATTTTGATTTTTTTAAAATAACCTCTGTACTGGTAAGTGATCTACAATCTTTTTATATATTTGCTTTTCCTGTTGTGATTTTTTCTTTCCTATAGATTCTTATTTCTTTTCTATTTGGAGAAGACCTTTCAATATGTCTTTTAGGAAAGGTTTAGTATTGCTGTATCCTTTTAGTTTTTGCTTGTCTGAGAAATTCTTTATCTCTCCTTCTATTCTAAATGATAATCTTTCTGGGTAGATTTTCCTAGGTTGAAGGTTTTTCCCTTTCATGACTGAGAATATATCTTGCCGCTCCCTTCCACCATGCAGCATTTCTGTAGAGAATTCAGCTGATAGCCTTATGGGGATTCCCTTGTAACTGACTTTTTGTTTTTCTATATCTGTAACTTTTGCCTAATTTAGTTATAATATGTCTTGGTGTAGGTCTGTTTGGGTTCCTCTTGTTTGGGACCCTCTGTGCTTCCTGTACCTGGATATCTATTTCTTTCTTTAGGTTTGGGAAGCTTTCAGCCATAATTTCTCCAGAGAGATTTTTTTATCCCCTTTTCTCTTTCTTCTCCTTCTGGGATCCCTGTTATGCCTAGTTGGCATACTTTATATTATCCCATAGGTCTCGTATGTTGTTTTCATTTTTTTTTCATTTGTCTTTCTGTCTGCTATTCTTATTCAGTGATTTCCATTATTCTGTCTTCCAGATCATTCATTCTTTCTTCTGTATTATTTAGTTTGCTATTTCTTATTGCTTTTAGCTCAATTTTCATCTCAGCATTTAAGTTGTCTAATTTTGATTGGTTCCTCTTCAAAGTTTCTTGTTACAGTGATCTTCATTTCTATCAATAGCCTTTTTTAATTCCTTCTGCATTTTTATTACCTCCTTTTTGAACTCAGAATCTAGTAGACTGGAGAGATCTGTTTCATTGTTCTTTCGGGCATTTTCTCTTGTTCTTTTAATTGGGAGTAGTTCCTACCTCTTCATTTTACTTATATTTCTCTGACTATGAATTTAGGAGAAACAGTTATCTACTGTGGTCTTGAAAAGCTGTTTTTGTACACTGGGAACATCCCTGTGTAGCCTGCATGAATCTAATATTTTTGATGTGAGAGCTGTTTTTGATATGGATGCCTACCATGTCTTTCCTCAGGGAGTGCTCGTTGTTATGCCCTTGATTGGGGGTGTGACTGGTGTTGTGGTGACCAGAGCCTGCGCTGGATGTCACATCCCTGTTGGTGGCAGGGTCGGCTCCCCAATTGTTGGAGTAGAAGCCCCTAGAATCGGTTCTAAGCTGTGGTGTGAGATAAGCTGGACTGGAGCACTGTCACTGGGAAAGGAGCTACTGAGTATTCCTCTGCAGGAGCTGTTCACCAAGACATTTACTCTTTGACATTGCCTGTCACCCCTTGTGCACATTCACAAAGTACAGTGTTGTTGGCACTGCCCTCAGCCCCACCTTAGCTGTGGGAACATGGGCAATCAAGTCCCTCAGGCGCTGTGTTCACAAAGCTGCCAGTGCAAATCCGCTGAAATTGCAACACCCAGACCTGCTGTAGTTGCACACCTTGACCCATCTGGAAGTGCTGGGAATCAGCCCGTATCCCAGCCCTGCCTTCACATGTGCACGCCCACAAAGTCCACTGCTTCTAATGCCTGACCTGCCCCAGACAAGGGAGCAACAGTAATCCACTTGCATGTCCCACAGGCACTTCGCTCACAAAACTGCCAGCTGCATAAATTCACCAGAGTCACGCCCCTGCCGGCAATTGGATCAGATTTGAGCCCCACCTGTATGTGGGCAACCCACCAATGCTTGCTGATAGCAGCAGAGTTGTGTCTGTCATGAGCACGCTGAGAATGAGGATGCTATGATGAGGCCATGCCCCTCCCTTTGTGTGCAAGTTGATAATGGAGCTCCTGTGACAGACCCGGGCTCTGTCCTGCCCACACCCCAAGCTGTGGCCCACACCACACTACATGACCTTCAGGCTGTCTCCACACAGCCAAACCAAGTCCTTTTCTCAGATCTTTCTGGTGAAGCCCAAGTTGCAGCACCCAGCCACTGTACACACCAGCAGGAGTGTGTCTTGGGCTGAGAAGTACACCAGGGTGTCCAGGACTCTCTGTGCTGGTCTTTCTCTAGCCTACCTGCCACAAGCCAGCCGCTGCACTCTCCTCTGAGCCTCTGAAGCTTCCTTTCTGTCCCAGCTGATCTCCCAGTAGGTAAAGGAGGTTCCAGGGTGAGCGAACCTTTCCCCTTTCACAGCTCCCTCCCAGGGGCACAGGTCCCATCTCAATTCCTTTTATTTATTTTCCTTTCCTCCTACCTGGTTACATGTTGATCTTTTCTTGCAGCTTTGGTTGTATGAGATCTTCTGCTAGTGTTCAGTAGGTATTCTGTAATAACTGTTCCACATGTAATGTATTTTGATTAATTTGTGGGAAGAGATGAGCTGCATGTCCTTCTATTCCACCATCTTGATCTCCCCTCCCTTTTTTTGTTGATGAGTCTGGCTAAAGGTTTATCAGTTTTGTTTATCTTTTCAAAGAACCAGATTTTAGTTTCATTGTTCTTTTCTATTTTTTTTTACTCTCTAATTCATTTATTTGTGCTCTGATTTATGATTTCTTTCCTTCTACTAACTTTGAGTTTTGTTTGTTCTTCTTTCTCTATTTCCTTTAGGTGTGAGGTTAGGTTGTTTATTTGAGATTTTTCTTGTTTCCTGAGGTAAGCTTGTATTGCTGTAAATTTCTCTCTTAGAACTGTTTATGCTGTGTCCCATAGGTTTTGGATCTTTCTGTTTTCATTTCTCTCTAGATATATTTTAATTTCCTCTATGATTTATTTCTTCAGTGATCCATTGGTTGTTTAGTAGCATATTGTTTAGCCTCCATGTGTTTGTGTTTTTTGCAGTTTTTTTTCTTGTAATTGATTTCTAGTCTCATAGTGTTGTGGTCACAAAAGATGCATGACATGATTTCACTTTTCTTAAATTTACTGAAGCTTGTTTTGTGGCCTAGCATGTGATCTACCCTGGAAAATGTTCCATGTGCACTTGAAAAGAATGTGTTTTTTGCTACTTTCAGATAGAATGCTCTTTATATATCAGTGAAATACATTTGGTCTAATGTGTTATTTAAGGCCTATGTTTCTTTGTTGATTTTCTATCTGGATCATCTGCCCATTGTTTTAAGTGGGGTGTTAAAGTCCCCTACTATTATTGGGTTACTGTCGATTTCTCCTTTTATGTCTGTTAATATTCAACGTATATATTGGGGTGTATATATATTTACAATTGTTATGTCTTCTTGGATTGATCCTTTGATCATTATATAGTGTCTGTCTTTGTCTCTTGTAACAGTCTTTATTTTAAAGTCTGTTTTGTCTGATATAAGTATTGCTACTCCATCTTTCTTTTATTTCCATTTGCATGGAATATTTTTTTCCATCCCCTCACTTTGATTCTATATGTGTCTCTTGATCTGAAGTGAGTCTCTTGTAGGCAGCACATACACAGGTCTTGTTTTTGTATCCATTCAGCCAGTCTATGTCTTTTGGTTGAGCCTTTAGCCCATTTACACTTAAGATTATTATCAGTGTATATGTTGCAATTGCCATTTTGTTGTTTTGGATTTGTTTTTGTAGGTCTTTTTATCCCCTTTCTTATTCTTTTGTTCTCTTCTATTGTGGATTCCTTTTTCTTTTTGTGTGTATATCTATTACAGAATTTTGGTTTGCAGTTACCATGAGGTTTTTGTATAGCAGTCTATATATAAACACGGTTGTTTTAACTTGCTGATCTCTTAATTTCATATGTATTCTAAATACCCTGAATTTGTACTATCCTCCCCTCACAGTTACTATTTTTGATGTCATATTTTACATCTAATTGTTTTGTGTATCCCTTAACTGCTTATTGTGGATACAGATGATTTTACTGCTTTGGTCTTTTTTTTTAAATAAATTTATTTATTTATTTTTGGCTGCATTGGGTCTTTGTTGCTGTGTGCAGGCTTTCTCTAGTTGCAGCCAGCAGGGACTACTCTTTGTTGAGGTGTGCAGGCTTCTCATTGTGGTGGCTTCTCTTGTTGGAGTGCACGGGCTCTAGGGTGCGTGGGCTTCAATAGTTGTGGCACATCGGTTCATGGGCTCTAGAGTGCAGGCTCAGTAGTTGTGGTACACAGGCTTAGTTGATCCATGGCACGTGGGATCTTCCCAGAGCAGGGGTTGAACCTGTGTCCGCTGCGTTGGCAGGTGGATTCTTAACCATTGAGCCATCAGGGAAGTCCCTGCTTTTGTCTTTTAACCTCCCTACTTGCTTTGTGTGTGTTGCTTTGTGTGTGTTTCCTACCTTTACTGTATGTTTGCCTTTACCAGTGAGCTTTTTCATTTCATAATTTTCTTGTTTCTATTTGTGGCCTTTTCTTTTTCACCTAATGAAGTTCCTTTAACAACTTATTGACTGGAGACCTATTAATGCATCTTTTATTACCTGAACGTTATTGACCAGAGGCGTATCAATATGTTTTTAGAGAGTGATATAATTAACATCACTATGCGAAGTTGTTAGAGCTTAAAATTGATCAAGCGTTCATTTTACAACTTATGATTGTTTTTATTCACATTTTGCTTTGTTAGGTTTTTGTTCCAACCTTGTGTATGTTATAAACGCAAGTTCATTACCATAAAAAATTTTTAAATGACTCATCACAAAATTTGAATGAAGAAGAATTTTTCAGTGAATTTTATGCAGATACTTTCTCCGACTGTCCAAATGACATATATGCTAGTGTGTTAGAAGATGATAGTTCCTCAGAATATAGTTCTGATTCAGACGATGTGAATATTAGACCAACAAAAAGACAAAAAAAACCTTAGTGATTGATTCTGATACAGAAAGTGAAAATGAAACTCATGGTTCTGGAAAATGCTCCTTTGCTTCTACAGAAGAGTGTATTGAAGACAACATTTCATGAAAATTAGAAGACTTTACAGGTGTGTCAGGTGTAACTGTTGAATGTAATATCCCGCAAAGTGTTAGTGAAATAACAGAACTAATTTTTGGTAACGACTTTTTCGAGTTGGTCACTTCTCAAACTTGTATCACCAACAGAATGAAAAATCATATAAAAAGTACGAGAAGGCTTTAAAATGGACTGATGTAATCAATAGTGACATGAAGAAGATTCCTGGATTAATAATTTTGATGGGACAAATAAGAAAGTCACACTGGAAAGAATATTGATCAACTGATCCCTTACGTGAAGTACATATCTTTCCAAAGATTATCATGAGAAGAAGGTTCGAACAAATGATGACATTTCTTCACTTTAATGATAAATCAGAAACTCCACTTCCTGCAGACAGAATTTCAAAAGTTAAACCTCTCTTGGATTATTTTCTACCAAAATTTCAGTCGATCTTTATACCCAAACAAGAGCTGTCACTTGATGAGGCAATGATAAAGTGGAGAGGACGACTCTGATTCAAAACGTATAATTCCAGAAAACTTACAAAATAAGGAGTTTTGCTCAGGATGGTTAGCTAAAGTGAAACTGGGTATACATGCAAACTTGAAATTTAAACAGGTGAAGGAAAGAAACTGCAAGAAACAAAATTATCAGTCATACAACTTTATCTTGGTTCATGGCACCATATTTACCAAGACAATTATTACAACAGTGTGTCCACATCTGAAATATTGTTGAAAAATAAAAACAGAGTTTGTGGGACTATAAGAGAGAATCATGGTCTACCAAACCAATTAAAGGAGAAATTTTAAAAAGTCTACAGAGGGGAGAAATGACATTCTTATGGAAGGGAGAAGTGATTCTTCTTACATGCAAAGACAAGAGGCTAGTCCACATGGTGACAGCTATTCATGAAGACTCCACAGCATCTACAGGAAAGGAAGACAGGAGGACTGGCCATCAGATAACTAAGCCCACTTGTATACTAGAGTATAATAAATATATGAAAGGAGTTGATTGAACTGATCTATATCTGGCAAACTTCAGTATCCTCTGGAAAACTCGAAAACGGTATAAGAAAGTGGGTTTCTATTTGAGTAATTACAGTTTATTCAATGCATTTAAAGTTTATTGTAGCCTTAATGCACAGAATAAAATGACTTACAAGCAATTTTTGTCAACAGTAGCTAGAGAATGGATAACTGAGCATTCTGATGAATGTAGTGGTAGTCCCACACCTGGTCCTTCTTGTGGCATTTCTAAAAGAGCCGCCTGCAAAGATCCACCTTGTCGACTATCAGGTAAAATAAAAGAACATATTCTAGAGATAATAATACCAACAGGACTAAAAAATAAATAAAAATGCCACCAGAAAGTGTAAGTCTGCTCTTCCAGGGGAAAGCACAGTGAAACACAGTATATTTGTAATAGATGTTCTTTTCCCCTGCACAGAGGTTCCTGCTATATTGCCCATCACACTCTAATGAAATATTAGAATGCTTTAGTAAGATATGTACAAAGTTTCAAATAAATACATTAAGTGCAAAAAAAGTTGATATTTACTCAAATGCAGGTGTTTCAATATTCACTTATATAGCAAATCACTGGCCACAGGTGTTAGTTTCTGCAAAAATCCCCCGGTCAATAATGTGTCAACATTTGTTACAAAGCTAATTTGGTGGTGCTGAACTCTTAGATTTTGCTTGTCTTTAAAGCTTTTGATTTCTCCATCAAATCTGAATGAAAGCCTTGCTGGTGGAGTATTCTTGGTTGTAGGTTTTTCCTTTTCATCACTTTAAATATATTGTGCCACTCCCTTCTGGCCAGCAGAGTTTCTGCCGAAAAATCAGCTGATAGCCTTATGGGAGTTCCCTTGTATGTTATTTGTTGCTTTTCCCTTGTTGCTTTTAATATTCTCTCTTTATCTTTAATTTTCGTCACTTTGATTACAGTCTATCTTGGTGTGTTCCTCTTTGGGTTTATCCTGTGTGGGACTCTCTGAGCTTACTGAATTTGGGTGATGGTTTCCTTTCCCAGGTTAGGGAAGTTTTCAGCTAGCATGTCTTCAAATATATTCTCAGGCCCTTTCTTTCTCTCTCCTTCTTCAGGGACCTCTATAATGCAAATATTATTGCACTTGATGTTGTTCCAGAGATCTCTTAAATTGTCCTCATTTCTTTTCATTCTTTGTTCTTTTTTCTGTTCAACAGCAGTGATTTCCACTACTCTATCTTCCAGCTCACTGATCCACTCCTTTGTATCATTTAGTCTGCTACTGATTCCTTCTAGAGTGTTTTTCATTTCATTTATTGTATTCTTCATCTCTGTTTTGTTCTTCTTTATATTTTTCTTTGTATTTTCAGTCTTAACCACTGGAGCACCAGGGAAGTCTCATAAGTAAAGTTGTCTTTTGTTTTTTTTAAAAAAAAACTTCTGACTTCTCATTCTGTGCATCCATTCTTCTCCTGCATTCTTTGATCTTTATGATCATTACTCTGAACTCTTTCTCAGGTAGATTGCTTTTCCCCACTTCACTTAGTTCTTCTGGGGTTTTATCTTGTTCTTCCATCTGCAATATATTCTTCGGCCACCTCATTTTGTCTAAGTTGGTATTTTATTTTTATGTATGTGGTGTGTTAGTTACATTTCTCAACCTTGAAGAAGTGCCCTACTCTAGGAGACGTCCTTTGCATCCCAGCAGTACACTCCCCTCTTGTCACCCAAGCTGTATGCTCTAGGGGTTCCCTGTAAGAGGGCTGTGTGGGTCCTTCTGTTGTGGAGGGCTGACTATGTGTGTGGACTGTTAGGCTTGGTTGGCCCCTAGTCCAGTTGGTTGCCAAGCTCTGCCTTGTGTTGCTGCTGGCTGCTGTTTAGTAGGGCATGGTCACAAGGCAGATGATTGCAGAACCTAGGGGGCCCCAGGGTTATGGTTCACTGGTGGGTGGAGTCAGGGTCCCAAAGACCCTGGGGCCATTGCCCACCCAGTGGTGAGTAAAGCCAGATTCTGGGGCTAGTGCCAGACTACCAGAAGACAGAGCTGGCTCCTGGAGTCTGCTGCAGGGCCCAGGGATCCCCGAGCTCATTTCAGATTATTGCAGAATATGGGGGCATTTCCTGACACAGTTGGGTATGGGGTCCACAGTGTCCCAAACCTTGCATTGGCCTGCTAGTGGGCAGGGCCAGGTCCCAGCTGATTCCAGGGTATGGTCTGGCCTGCTGTTGGTGTATTTGATCTACAGGCTACAGGATCATAGTTTTCTTGCTTCTGGTGTCTGCCTCCTGATGGGTGAGGCTGGTCTAGAGGCTAGTGCAGTCTTGTTGGTGGGAAGGGCTGGTGCCTGCCCAGTGGTGGGTGGAGCTGGGCCTTGGCCCTCTGGTGGGCAGAGCTGTGTCTAGGGGCATGTTTAGAGAGAGTCATGGGCTCAGGAAGTCTTTAGGCAGCTGATGGATAGGGCTGTGGCCTTGCCCACTTAGTTGTTTGGCCCAAGGCATCCCAGCACTGGCACCTACAGGCTATTGGGTGGGGCCAGGTCTTGTTGCTAATGAGCCAAGATAGCAACTGCCAGTAGCATTGTTCACACATTTGAATGTTCCCCAGTAGGTCTGCCACCAGTGTCTATGTCCCCAGGGTGAGCCACTGTCACCCCCCCCCCCACACCTCTCTAGGAGGCTCTCCAAGACCAGCGGGTAGGTCTGGCAGAGGCTCCTATCAAATTACTGCTTTTTCCCTGGGTCCCAGTGCATGTGAGATTTTTGTGTGCACGCTTTAAGAGTGAAGTCTCTATTTCTCCCAGTCCTGTGGGGCTCCTGCAATTAAGCCCCGCTGGCCTTCAAAACCAAATGCTCTGGGGGTTCTTCTTCCCAGTGCCTTACTCCTGGCCTAGGGAGTCTGACATGGAGCTCAGAACTCTCACTCCTTTGGGAGAACCTGGGCAATATGATTATTCTCCAGTTTGTTGGTTGCCCTCTTAGAGCTATGGGATTTTTTTTTCTTTTTTTTTTCTGCACTGCACGCCTTGTGGGATCTTAGTTCCCCAATGAGGGATTGGACCCGGGCCCTCGGCAGTGAAAGTGCAGAGTCCTAACCACTGGACCACCAGGGAATTCCCTGGGCTATGGGATTTGATTATATCACGAGTCTGCCCCTCCTGTCAGTCTTGTTGTGGTTCCTTCTTTATACCTTTAGTTGTAGAAGATCTTTTCTAGTAGGTTCCAGTCTTTTTCATCAATGGTTCTTCTGCAGATAGTTGTGATTTTGGTGTGCTCATGAGAGGAGGTGAGCTCGGGGTCTTTCTGCTTTGCCATCTTGGCTACTCTCCCCTCTTAGCTCTTTTATATTCTTATTTTTTGTCCACATATGTTAGTCTCTTATTATTAATGTGTTGCTATCTATTACCCCTTGCATTATCTGTAGTTATATTTGTTGTTACTATGTTGCTTGATGAATATATAATCCTTTTGTATCTTACTTATAAATTGTAACTTTTAGCTTTGTAAAGTGTCCTCCTTTGTCAGATTCAATTATTTTGTTCTCTGAATTCTATTTTGTCTGATATCTGGCTTTCTGTTCCTGTTTTCTTATTGTTTTCAGTTGCTTGATGTATCTTTGCCCATCCCTTTACTTTTAGTCTTTTTGCATCATGATGTTTTAGGTATTTTTCTTGAATTGGGTTTTGCTTTATGAGCCAGTTTGAAAATCTTTTTCTTTAAATAGGCAGTTAAAACCTACTTGTATCTATTGCTATGACTGATATGTTTGTTCTCAACTCTGTTATATTTTTGTAAATAGTATCTGATTTAGTTGTTTTTACTCTATTTCTCTGTATAGTGTCTTCTTTGCTTTTCATTTTAATATCTTTTAGTATATAGGAAGGTTTGTATTTTTGTTCCAGTGGTTACTTTTGTAAACTAGAAAAAAAGAAGAGCAAATTAAACCCAAAGTAGAAGGAACAAAGTATAAAGGATGAAGCAAAAATCAATGGTACTTTGAAAAAAATTGATGAACCTCTAGCTGTACTGATAAAGAAAAAACGGAGAGAAGATACAAATTACCAGTATCAGAAATAAAAGAGAAGACATCACTTCAAATCCCTCAGGCATTAAAAAGGACAATAAGGGAATATCATGAGCAATGCTTTGCCAATAAATTCAACAACATGAAATTGACAAATTGTTTGAAAAACACAAATTACAAAAACTTAAGAAACAGAAAACCAGAATAACCCTATATCTGTGAAAGAAATTTTAAACCAATGATTTAAAAACCTTCCCACAAAAAAAGACACCAGTCCCAGAAGGTGAATTCTATCGAACATTTAAGAAAGAAATAATACTAATCCTATACCAAATCTTTCAGAAAAAAGTGGTGGAGGTTGCCAAACAAGGTCAAAATCACCCTGATGTCAGAAACACAGACACTAAAATAAAACTACAGATCAATATCTCTCATGAATTTAGATGAGAAAGTCCTTAATACAATATTATTAAATTTATTCCAACAAAATATAAAAGAGGAATACACCATAACTAAATGGAGTTTATACTTCATTAAAATTAATTGAGTCAGTATTTTATAGTCACACTTAATTTCTCATTCAGAGTAACTCCTTCACACAACTTCTTTAACAGATTTGACTCTTAACTTCATTCCACTATTTTTAAATATCAAATCCATTCTCCAAAAAATAAAGATTTGCCATCATTTAGGATTTCCAAAATAATTTGCCAAAGTCATTGGACCCCAGATTAAGAAATCCCTGCAGTTCTAACCCTGCCTCCAAAGTCAACTGATATATTGAAATCCCAGTGAGGAAACCTTACCCTTGATCATGGACTAGAATGGTTCTGTGTAGATGCAAAGAAAGTTACCATTTGGGGCTGAAAACTTGTGATTCATTTAAGTTATTTTCGAACTTAAATCTACATTTAATTTCCTTCTATTTTACTAGGCATAACTTAATTCATACAGTGTTACACTTGCTCATAAACATAAATTTAAATTTTTTCTTTCAACTCAACATCACTGAATTCACCATTCATTTCTGTTACAACTCTAGAATACTTTCCTTATTCATTCTTATTGTTTTCAGCTTTATTCATTCTTCAGATTGTATCTACATTTATCTGAAGAAACTAAAAGTAAGCGCATTACCATAATAGTGTGGGACTTAAAAAAATTAGATCTCCTGCAAACTCTTATTTTAAAAGCGGGTATTTTAAAGCATTATTTTCTTAACCTGGTTGTTTGGTTCAAGGATAGACTTCAGTGCTAGATTTGCCCTAATGGTAGATCATTAACATCTTTTTCTTGTTGATGGAAAAAAGAGAAGTGACGTTTTAATCAGACTTTGTTCATCAAAAATATTATTTTTACTCTTTGCTCTTAGTGCCAAAAAATATTTTCTCACACAGATGTTTGTGTCTTCTTGCCATCTTGGTGTTCCTTGATATTTATATATTTGTTTTATAATCACTAAATTGGGGAAAAAATTTATACTCTGACAAGATCCTAAAAGAATGTTAACGTACTTCACAAAGATATACAATACCACTTGTCTTAAGTAAAGAAATCAGAGTAAAAAGAAAATAAGAGGAAAGAAAGATACAACTATGGCTAAAATTTTGTATTCCGTGAAGGCCAGCATACTTCATTTGGAGCTAGGCCCCAAATCTGGCTCTTGACTTTATAGCCCCCAACATAAGGCTGTCACATAAAATACAGGATGGCCAGCTGAATTTGTTTCAGATGAACAACAAATAGTTTTTAGTATAAATATGCCCTGTACTCTTATTTGCTAAATCCAACAACCCTGCCACAGAGAGTACAATGCAGGCATTCTAACTAAGTGACCTGGCTAAGCAACCTCACCTAAAATTCAAAGGTTTCCTATTTCATTCCTGAACCCCAGAAAGTCTCTCACTCAGATGATATGAAGACTTGTGCCATAAAACTCAAAGTACTCATTAGTGTTTTCTACTGTAAGTACAGATGACTTTATAGCCCTTAACTTTTATTTTGAGATTTGCATTTTTTCTAATGTACTTGGGGGAAAATTCTTAATCACATATTCAAATTGTTATGGCTTATCTTGTTTCCTGCTAAATATTCTGACTTTTTGATGAGCATGAAAATAACCCTGTCCCGAGAGAATACATCATCTGCATCAGAGGTTGCATGGTGGGAATTTGAGCTCTTAAATCATATCCTTCCTACACTAACAGACATCACATGTAGCATACTCTTCTGAAGGGGAGAACAAACCACATGGAGTATAGCAGTGACCATTTCCCTTCTCTGCATTGCACCTTGTCCCTTTTACTCTACATACCGATGACAAGCTTTACAAGATTTTGGGATTTGTGGCTGGACTGCACAGCAATGTTGCCATTTCATCTGCATTCTGACAATGCCCTAAAGCCTTGGGTACAGATAAATAATTGGTGTGTTTGTAGTTTCATATATATATATAAGAATATGAACATATCAGAGTGGTTTGGTCCTCAGAGGGGTTTTCCTGGGTCTAATGCTCTCATCGTTATGTTCATTCTTGCTTGTAGAAATGCTGACATGCTCATTCTTTTTTCAAACTGGCCCCTTGGGTGTTTCTGCCCCAGACATTGCCCTTTCAGCAACTAACCTTCCTCTGAAAGCTTTTCCTGATTTTTTTTTATATGCCTCTTATATTTCTGGGTGTTCTAATTTGGTATAGTTAGTTTAGTTTATTTTGAATATAAATTTTTATCTTCATACTTCATTTTGGAAAAAAAAGTATCATTTTTCTTAAATTGCTTAAATCACAAATTATTATTTTTCCTAAGTTTTAATTGTGCCCTCTGTATTCTATGTTCCCTTTTTAAAAATCAATAAACTTTATGTTTTTAGAGCAGTTTTAGGTTCCCAGCAAAATTGAGCAGAAAGTACAGTTCCCATGTACCCTGTCTCCACACACACATAACCTCTCCCAATATCAACATCTTGCACCAGAGAAGTACATTTGTTACAACTAATGAACCTACCTTGACATATTATTATCACCCAAAGTCCATAATTTACATTAGGGTTCACTCTTGGTATACATCCTATGAGTTTTGACGCATGTATAATGATATGTATCCACCATTGTAGTATCATACAGGATAGTTTCATTGTCCTAAAAATCCTCTGTGCTCCACCTATCTCTGTTTTCTTTTTAAACTTTTCTTGTTCTCTGGTACTATTTTGAACTTCAGCTCCATTGTGGAATAGAGTTTTGCCCTACAACCCTGAAGAAAAATATTAAAACAATCAAATCTGATCACAGAGTTTTTTTTTTTTCTTACTGAACTTCAAACAGGTGATGGAAAGTGAAGAGTTCATGTTGCTTCCAGCCAATCAACTCATTGATATAATATCTAGTGATGAACTAAATGTTCGGAGTGAAGAACAGGTGTTCAATGCAGTGATGGCCTGGGTTAAATACAGTATTCAAGAAAGACGTCCTCAGTTACCCCAGGTATGATGGAAATGCTTCTTTAAGTAACTGTTTTGTACTGGATGAAATAATATGTATTTGACTTGCAGAAAAGAAACAATCTTCACTAGCCTTCATATTAGACTGTAAAAAAGACCATCTCTTTCCAAATAATCAAGGAGATAAGTGTTAAGAAGCATTTTAAGCGTTTATCATTATGAACTTTTTGCTCCTTCTTCTGTTTTGCATCAACTCTAGGTTTGGGCCATAGCACAAATCAGAACTTAAATGATACAAAATGAACAAAAGAGAGCAAGGATAGCAATTATCATGCTTCCCTTCTCTATGGCTTGGAAATCCCACCACAGTTTGAAGAGTATAGAATTAAATGGGTCATAAGTGGTCACTAAATGAAATATTTAATGTTCTTGTTATTATGATGATAGTCCTTAGCAATTTAATGGGATATTCTTCTAGATTGTTAATTACAGCCATGTGAGCTAATTATAGAAGAGCTTATAACAACATACTTCTGAAAGCATAAAGTAGCATTCTAAAGTGATATTAGTGTGCTTTCAATTTTCTGATTATTTTAATTACTGAATTGGTTGTTAGAATAAATTTAGTATTTACGCCTTCCCTCCATCTTCATTGTTTATTAGTTAGATCAATTAATTAATCCAATTAGATCTCAAAATAGTTGGAAACACAGTAGGGAGCACGGGTTATGTATTCTCTTAAATATCTTGCAGATGGGAGTTTGTGCCTTTAATAGTGTTTATTATCTCATAGGTGCTGCAGCATGTTCGTTTGCCTTTGCTTAGTCCCAAGTTTCTGGTGGGTACTGTAGGCTCTGATCCCCTCATCAAAAGTGATGAAGAATGCAGGTATGAATGACCCTGGATGGGAGAAATCAACAACGAAACATTCCTGTCCTCTCCTAATTTCCTTATTTATATTGCTTCCTAAATATTGTGTTTTTTAGTGCTGAAATCAAGGCAGTAGTTAAGTGGTTTTTCTTCTGGGCTAGGGTCAAAAGGAGATGGAAAAAGAGATGACTGAACTTACAGTATTCCATTCCATTAGTTTTTTTAAGTGTGGTATTTATTGGTGTAGAAGTGACAATAAAGAGGTAGATTTCTAAGATTTAATGCAAGCTTGAGTTTGAAGAGGCAGTTCTCTGCTAATACATCTTTTCTTGATATAAATAATGCTCTTGACTCCATCAAAAAAGTGTATGAGGAGCACTTTTTCATTCCATCACATATGCCTAGTTAGGGAATAGGATCAGCCTTGCTTTCTGAGATCGTGGACAGAGTTAAAGGTCTACTACACCCCTAAAGTAGCTATGGAAAGATTTCCACTAGAGCTTGATGAAGCAGTTTCATAATGTTATTTTGACTGAAAGAAACTCTAAATGCTTTTACATGACAAACAAACAGAACACCTACTTTATTGGGCTATCTCTGTACTATATACAAAATTTAATAAACTACTTTTCCACTTGACAGATTTTAAGGTTCAGTTTCAAATCTTAAACCATATGGTGTTTTTAACTGTTGTTTCCCAGCATGTTCCATATATAAAAATGAAAGAATGAGTCAGAACTCTCTTTAAACTATACCAACCTTTGGATCTTCCTTTGTGACTAAAGAAACTTGTTCTAGAATCAGGAATCTCTAGAACAAAGATAGGACATATAGATTCATTTGCATTTCTTCTATAATCTGAAGTGTGTTCCTTTAACAGGAGATGTTAGAGGGAGTTTTAGGTGTTTACCTTTTAAATTTAAAGACAAGAGGCAATTAATTCCCCCCAAATATTTATGACAGCAGAAGGAAAACCACATGAACTATGGCTGCTGAAATCTGAAGAAACAATACAAAGGTGCCCCTCTCCCATAAAATAGAAATTGGATTGTACTGATTCCAATGCAGAAATTAAAGATACTTCTAAAGTCACTTTTAAAAGAAGCCTGTTCCTGATATCCTGACCTTATTATTTACTAGCTGTGTGACCTTATTCAAGTTACTTAAACCTCTTTCTGGTACAGTTCCTTTATCTATAAAATAGGGATAATAACAGTACCTATTCCACAGGGCTGTGGTGGAGATTAAATGAGTTAATATGTATTAAGCCCTTATTATTGTTACTATTAATTTTGTGTTGGCCACTAAGTATTAGCTCTATAGTACTCTTTCTAGGAACCCTTGAACAACTTAATTAAAAACCAGTAATTAGGAGATCACAGTCTTTGTTTTTAGCTGAGGAAGCTAGAAAAAGTTCTTGGCCATCAGCTTGGGATTTTGGGGGAGTTTTGTTTGTTTTTGTTTTTAGCATAAATAAACTCAGATGAGGCCTTAGCAAAGCCATATACTGGAAGTACATTACTGGGTCATGCCTGGGACTGGTCCAGCAGGAATAAATTACTCGATGTAATATAAAGTAAATAAAGAAATGAAAATATAGTGTAATTTAGGAAACACTTTCAGAGTTGAGAAAGAACAGTGACAGATTGAATTTGCACTAGTCACACATTGAATCACTCAAAGGACTCAAGTGAAATAAGTACATAAATAGTTTGAGTTAGGATATTATATTTAACAAGTGTAATTACTAGGTTCTTATAAAGTACCTCAATAGAAAAAAAAAAACTGTGTTCATCCTCAGTAGACTTGTTGAGAATAAACTATTCATACAGTACCAGATAGAAAATTAATATTAAATGACAATAGTGTTTCTTTTTAGCAATCCAATTTTTGACCTAGTTTTGTTACTTTAATCTAGCAAATATCTAGTGTCATGGCTGATGTGCTACTTTGCCAGTATCCTGCAAAATCTAGTAAAATTCATTAGAAAGCAGTAACTATGCAGGCTGATAATTAACTTGTAATTTTTAGTTTCCCATAAGTTACTGTTAGCATCAAGCATGTTGAGTTTTAGGCTAAATTTGCGGTAAGATATGAAGTCATGATGGAAATACCAATCAATTCACAGCTCACAGTGTGACTGGCATCATTGCTCTCATGTTTGTTACCTTTTTAATGTTGGCTGGCATTCATGATTTGGTTTGATTTATGCTTGCTCCCCTTTGCCATCTTACATATTCCTTAACCATATTGGGATTTGACTAACAATATTATTTAGACATTTGGAATAACGGCAGAATTTTTCCACAGAGACTTGGTAGATGAGGCTAAAAACTATCTTCTATTGCCTCAAGAACGACCACTAATGCAAGGACCAAGGACAAGACCACGGAAACCTATTCGATGTGGAGAAGTACTCTTTGCAGGTTTGGGTCTTAATACACTGTGACTAAACCGAATATTTTCCCACTTGAGAGACTGTCATTTGAGTATCCTTTGGTCGGTTGTGATATCTGTAAGAAATGCATAATAATTTATGATGTGGACTTCCCTGGTGGTCCAGTGGTCAAGACTCTGTGCTTCCACTGCCTGGGGCACAGGTTCAGTCCCTCGTTGGGGAATTAAGAACCAGCATGCTGTGCAGCACATAGCCAAAAAAATAAAATATATTTTTTTAATTGTAAAAAAAAAATGTTCACACCTTTTAAAAACAAACAAAAAATAACTTATGATGTATCTTGACTCTTAACTCATGATCCAACACTGGTGCTCTCCAAAAGAGTGCTGCATTTTTATATAAATCTAAAAATGTCATGCAGTGGATGTTTTGTTATAATAAATCATATGCATGAATTTTATATTCCAGTGTGCCAGTCACCTCATAATTACATGGAACTGTCAAGAAACATTACCTTACTTTAAACAGTTACACTGTTTCCTAGCTCTCCTGAGCTAGACTGAGCCCAAGACATCCTGCTGTATCATTCTGCTCCCACTGTCTGCCCCTAAATATCTGAGAACTTTCAATCTTAGATATTTCACTTCTGTGCACATAAATTCAGCTCTCTTAGTCACTTGAATAACAACTTTCTCACTGTTTGGTAAAACTTTTCACTAGTTCTGTCTTAGTCCGTTCAGACTGCTATAACAGAAAACCATATACTGGGTGGCTTATTAACAACAGAAATTTATTTCTTATAGTTCTGGAGGCTGGCGAGTACAAGATCAAGGTGCCGGCAGATTTTGGTGTCTGGTGATGGCCCACTTTGTCCTTCTTCATAGACTCCGTCTTTTCATCTTTTGCTATGTCCTCATGTGGAGGAAGGGGCATGGGATCTCTCTGAAGTCTCTTTTGTAAGAGTACTAATTCCATTCATGAGGGCAGAGCACCTCCATAAGGCCTCACCTCCTGATACCATTACATTGAGGAATAGATTTCAATATATGAATTTCAGAGGGACACATTCAGTCTATAGCAAGTTCTTTCTCTTCAAAATTTTTTTCAAATCCTGATTCATGGAACTAGCTGGAACCTATTGTATTCTTCGTATTTATGCTCCCACATTTCAGTAATTCCACGACTATTAAGTGTAGGCTTCCTCGGATTCTGTTTGATATGTTAAGTGTTCTATTCCTTTTCATCAGGGAATTCTATGTAATCACTGGGGCATAGTATCCTTTCCCTTCAGCCTAACCACTTGCCTATCTTTTTCCCTTCAATTTTATTTTCTCTTGGCATGTGGGAATGTATTTTCCCTTACATTTTTAGAAGAAAAATTTGATAATTTATGTTTGAGATCTCCTTTTTAAATTTTTTCATCTAAATTTCTTCACATAGAGGACTGTAGCATTTCTTCAAGAAGAAAATTGATGCCACATTTTCTTTTTCTGTCTAATCCTCATCGGGCTTTTTCCTTCTCTTTTGAAAGATTCCTTCATTCCTGTTTTAGATTTCAAACTTGATTATTAATTCATCATGTACTGAATTCTCCCATACTCTCAGTATCCTATGTCTCTTGTTTATTGTTATTAATAGATTTATTTCTATTATCATTCTTATTTATTCCTATGACTTTCATTCCTATATATGCATGCACAGGTACATATTCACATACTCATGTGAGTTTACTTGCTTGCATGCTCACACTTATGTACATCTGCCTCCTCACTCCCACATACCATCTATAGTTGCCATAAATCGGTGAATAAATTCATTGCCAGATCTGGTTAAGTTCCCAGGGAGGTCTTTATAACATTTGTTTAGCTTTGTTGGTTAAACTAGATAAATTATATTATTAAGTGTCTTTTATTTATAAAAGTAGTTTATGTGCCAGCTCCCTATACATACAAGAATGCTATAAATTACATCAGAGTTTCTGTTTCCCCAATTATGAAAGTCAGTTATCTTTTTTTTTTAATTAGAAGGATGCAAGATCTAATTATTTGGTACCTAAGGTTTATTTTCATGATGCCATGTTGGTTTCAGGAATTCTAGTACTAGTAGGGCCATCTTTGTGGAGGTATATCCATTGTTATCAAGATCTATTAACTATTTTATTTGGCTGTTATGGTACCTGGAGAAGGGATGACAGTATACTGCTGTTTCATCAGCCTCAGAACATTCTGGCAGTGAATTAAGAACTAGATTAAGGAAGAGGGGAGGATAATGGGAACTCAGGAGAAAATGGAACAGAAGAGAACCTTCCTATGATCAAAAGCTAGAAACTAAGCCAAATAGGTTTGTGGAAAGTACAGTACATTTCAGGGTCTTTATGGATTCAGTGGGGGTTACCAATCCAGTGGAACTAGACAAGGTACACCTTTGGGGATGCTGAGAGATAATAATGTAACTCCATTAAATAGAAATTTAAACTTGACTTGAATTACTCAACAGCTGCCATCTTTATCCTGCTGGTTCCTACCATATTCT
This sequence comes from Stenella coeruleoalba, assembly GCF_951394435.1. Taxonomy (NCBI): domain Eukaryota; kingdom Metazoa; phylum Chordata; class Mammalia; order Artiodactyla; family Delphinidae; genus Stenella; species Stenella coeruleoalba. The sequence goes on along the minus strand of NC_137169.1, from coordinate 182,953,151 downwards.
TCCAATATAACATGATTATAAATTGTCAGGTGCCATGTTTTCAATGTGTAACCATCTTCACTAAAATCTCATTTGCCTCTGTTGATTAAATCATGGTATTAATGAAATCACACTTTGCCTTCTTTAGAAGCCAGTTAAATTGGATCAGTTTCATGATCTCAAACTTTTTTTTTTTTTTTTTTTTTTTTGCGGTACGTGGGCCTCTCACTGTTGTGGCCTCTCCCGTTGCGGAGCACAGGCTCCGGACGTGCAGGCTCAGCGGCCATGGCTCACGGGCCCAGCCGCTCCGCGGCATGTGGGATCTTCCCGGACCGGGGCACGAACCCGTGTCCCCTGCATCGGCAGGTGGACTCTCAACCACTGTGCCACCAGGGAAGCCCCATGATCTCAAACTCTTGCTAGTAATCTCATAATTTCATATTGCTGATTGGGTATCTGATTCCTCTACTATATTTTTAACTACTTCAGAGCAAGGACCATTTCTGATTTATTTTTGTAGTTTCCAGATTGTATAGCAATCTTGTCAGAGCAGGCATCAATAAAGATTAATTGCATGCTGTTGATCCTGAGGAACACTAGTGAGAAATTAGCATCGACCCATCATGATTAATGGAAAAGGAAAATTGGAAAACAATAATGGATTGCTAATGTCAGTTTGTGCATGAAAGATAACCTATTTTTATATTTTTAAATATTTATTTATTTATTATTTTTGGCTGCGTCGGGTCTTAGTTGTGGCATGCAGGATCTTCGTTGCGGTATGTGGGATCTTTCATTGCAGCACGGGCTCTTTTTTTTTTTTTTTTTGCGGTACGCGGACCTCTCACTGTTGTGGCCTCTCCCGTTGCGGAGCACAGGCTCCGGATACACAGGATCAGCGGCCATGGCTCACGGGCCTAGCTGCTCCGCGACATGTGGGATCTTCCCAGACCAGAGCATGAACCCGTGTCCCCTGCATCGGCAGGCAGACTCTCAACCACTGCGCCACCAGGGAAGCCCCAGCATGGGCTCTTTGTTGCAGTGCACAGCCCTCTCTCTAGTTGTGGGGTGCAGGTTTTCTCTCTGGTTGTGGCGTGGGCTCCAGAGGACTTGGGCTCTGTAGTTGTGGTGCACAGGCTCCAGAGCATATGGGCTCTGTAGTTTGCAGCACATGGGCTCTCTGGTTGAGGCACATGGGCTCAGTAATTGTGGTGCGGGCTTAGTTGCCCCGCAGCATGTGGGATCTTAGTTCCCTGACCAGGGATTGAACCCGTGTCCCCTGCACTAGAAGGTGGATTTTTTACCACTGGACCACCAGGGAAGTCCCACAATAACCTATTTGTAAATAACACTTTTTTAAAGTTTTTCTGATTATAGAAGTGAATACACATGAAATATAGAAATATTTGTTAACACAGGAAAACATAAAGAAGAAAAGTTAAATCGTCTGTCACCTCTTTTACACTATTAAACTAAAAGTTTCCTTTTTCATTTGTAGAGAAAAACCATTAGGTCTTTTTCTTACAACTGTATTGGTTTTCCCTGCTTTCTCAGTCTTTTTGTGCTATCCAGATCTGACCTCTATTCTTGAGTGATACTGTTCCACTGACATTATTTTAGATCTTGACCCACCTGTCTCTACTTAAAACTTAATCCTTAATTTGCTTTGGTTTTTATTGCAATTTTTTCATTATCTTTGGAATGCCAAATTACCAGTTCTCACTTAACTTTGGAAAATTGAGTCTTCATTTCTTCATCCTGGAAGCCTAAGATCAAATCTATAATCTCAGTAGTTTTATTACTCAGCATTTTACTCCTACTGATGTCTTCTGGTTTGTCCTCTTGTTTTCCATTAGGTTTCTTGATGCTTCTCAATTCTGTGCTTCTTTTTTGTTGGGGATTTTTTTTTTTTTAGTATTCGGTTCACTGATCCTTATTCCAGACACTTTGTGAAAGTTGCCTACTTTAAGGTAACACTTTTTGATCAAATCTGTCTGAAGTAATTCTTTTCACAGTCAACATCTCACGCATATAAAACTGTATGTCACCTTTTCAGCAATATTTTGTCTTAAGTACATCACTTAACACAAATTGAGTGTTCTCACAGCAGAAACTATGCATACACTTTATCTTGCTAAGTACAGTGTACTGGCTTGTAATAATAACTTAGCTAGTTCTGTCCCCGTTATGCCATCACCTGCTGCCTTGGAAATCATAATGCACATAAAATTGCCATGAGGCAGTGGAATTGAACAACTTTTTCCTTTGCTTTTTTCCCCAGGTCACAGGAAAGGTTTAAATTTGATTTCCTAACGGCCTATTTTTTTTCTTTAGTATCAAAGAACACAGATTATGAAGTGATATTAACTTGATTTGGAGCCATGTAATCCAATAAACAGCTGGTTTTAATAGCTTTCATTATAAATTGTGCCTGAGGTTTAATAATTAGGCTGTTTGATTTGTCTCAAGTGCTTATAACCCTCACATTTGCAGCCAAATTTTATGTTGGAAGTTAAGATGTTTTCTCTGATATTGAAACTCCAGGCATATATCCCAGAACAGAATTCAAATTTAAGCCAATTAATATAGACAAAACTTACTGTGATTTAGTATTAGTTGAATATCCTAATTTAAATGAAATCATAATAAAATAAAATGTATACAGCATATTGAGATTTGAAATAAGGAATGAGTTTTCAAATCCACCAGAAGAAGGTTAGAAACATTCGCATTTTATTCTGGCTCAGGAAGTTATTGAGACCTCCAAGAAACCATTAGTTTTCAAATGTTTTGAGGTTAAGTTATCCTTCGACTTCACTTTTTAAGCTCCAGAATCTAGCTCTTATTTTAGATTGACATAGAGATGATTTTAAAGAATAACAAATTAAATTTATCTGCTATAATTACAGTTTTTTTCAGGGAACACTCAGAGAAGCTTTATTGAACTCAGTTTGAACCTGTTATTCTGACTATTACTTACTTATGAAAAATGTAATTTCTTCAAAATGTTTTCTGATCCTGAATGTCATGTTGGATATTGTAGAATTCAGTACAGACTGCAGATTAAACAGAAGGCAAAACATTTTATAAGTCGTAAGAATTTTTGTATTATTTTTAGTCACAAGATGAGGTCATGAGCAGATGAGCCGAAATCCCTCTCCCCTAATAGAATAAAAGAAATTTTTTTTTAAAACAGGCTTCTGAGGTATGGTTCTTCTTTTGGTTTTTGATAATACATTACATTTATGTAGAGGCAACAGTCAAGCCCTAGTTTTCTAACTAAATTCAATGTTTTGGCCATTAAATGCCACATTACTTCCCAATATAATTTGAATTGGTGTCCTTGCCCTCCTCTGTAAAATGGACCTAATACTAACTTATTTAGAAAATTCTAAAGATTATAGCAATCCCAGTGGAATAAGTAAAAATCATAACTTATGTTTTAACCTGCTTCTAGAGGCGTTTGGTAAGTCCAAGCATTAGGACTTAACCAAATAAAAGTTAGCAGTGAGTGATACATTCTATGCTTTAGGACAGGTATTCTCCTGACCATTTCTGTTACTTCCCCAGTTGGTGGTTGGTGCAGTGGAGATGCCATTTCCAGTGTTGAACGATATGATCCACAGACCAATGAATGGCGAATGGTAGCTTCAATGAGCAAAAGGCGATGTGGAGTTGGGGTCAGTGTTCTTGATGACCTGTTATATGCAGTAGGAGGCCATGATGGGTCCTCTTATCTCAATAGTGTTGAAAGGTAAGTAGGGTCAATTTGAAAGTTTTTTCTCTCCTATTCATATTGTTTTGTTTGAGATGTTAATTAGAAACAGATGTAACCTGTTGCTTTAGTTTTGTGTCTGTGGCACTAGCTGGCAGCCTAGACCGCTTACTGTGACATACAAGTCCTTTATGATCTGACCTCCACCTGTTTCTCCAGTCTGTCTCCCTTGGCACACCACTATTCCCTAAACACGCTAGTGCAGACCCACCAAATTGTTTGCAGTTCCTTAGACATGCTGTCCTCTTTCGTGCCTCTTTGCCTATATATATGCATGCTGTTCGTTCTTCCCTGGAATATCTTTTCAAGATTCAAATGTTACTTCTTATATAAAGCCGTCTCTGGCACCATAGAGACAGGTTAGTTACTCAGTCCTCTGATCTTTCACAAGTATTTTGAACATACTTGTACATATCACATTGGCTGTAACTGTTTATTGAAATGTCTTTTCCCACATCTGTGACAATGCCTGGCATATTAGAAACCTACAATAATTTATTTTTTAATAACTTCTAGCTTCTTGTTCTCATCCAACCCTTTTTTATTCAGCTGTGTTCTTGATACTTACCAAACATATCTATGAAACCCTGCAGCATATCAAGATCTAGAGATACAGATTGTATAGTTGGAAAGAAAAAACAACAACAACAACAGAGGGATCAGCTCCATAGAAGTTAAAAAAAGCACACTTAAAAACAAATTGAGTTAACTAAATAAGGGTGGAAATGATTACAGATTTACAACTTAATAACAGTGAAGCCCATGAATATCAAAATGTGTGGTCTGCAACTAAAGTAATATTCAGAGGCAGATTTCTATACATTATAACTTATGTGCATTCATTTGAAAATAAGAAAGACGGGAAAATAAATCATGCTTTTAAATAAAAAAGTTATGAAAAGAGCAACAAAACCCAAGAAAATAGAAAGAAGAAATTAACTGGAAAGAAAAGTTAATGAAATTAAAAACAAATATATAGCTACAAAAAGAGCAATTTGATAGTATTTTTTTAAATTAAAAATGAAGAGGGGGACCTTCAAGATGGTGGAGGAGTAAGACATGGAAATCACCTCGCTACCCACAAATACATCAAAGATATATCTACAAGTGGAACAACTCCTACAGAACATCTACTGAATGCTGGCAGAAGACCTCAGACTTCCCAAAAGGGAAGAAAATCCCCACGTACCTGGGTAGGGCAAAAGAAAAGAGGAAAAACACAGACAAAAGAATAGGGATGGGACCTGCACCTCTGGGAGGGAGCTGTGAAGGAGGAAAAGTTTCCATACACTAGGAAGCCCCTTCACTGGTGGAGATGGGGGGTGGGGGGGAAGCTTCAGAGCCACGGAGGAGAGCACATCAACAGGGGTGCAGAGGTCAAAGCGGAGAGATTCCTGCACAGAGGATCGGTGCCTACCAGCATTCACCAGCCTGAGAGGCTTGTCCGCTCACCCACTGGGGAGGGTGGGGGCTGGGAGCTGAGGCTTGGGCTTCGGAGGTCAGATCCCAGGGAGAGGACTGGGGTTGGCTGCATGAACACAGCCTGAAGGGGGCTAGTGCGCCACAGCTAGCCAGGAGGGAGTCCGGGAAAAAGTCTGGACCTGCCAAAGAGGCAAGAGACCATTGTTCTGGGTGCACAAAGAGAGGCAATTCCTTCCCTCTGTGCCCACAGAAGGCAGAGCACTGCCTAAGCAAGCTCCAGAGATGAACGCAAGCTGCGGCTATCAGCTTGGATCCCAGAGATGGGCATGAAATGCTAAGGCTGCTGCCGCCGTCCACTAACAATCCAGTGTGCAAGCACAGGACACTATCCACCACCTGCCGTGGGAGCCTGTGCAGCCTGCCACTGCCAGGGTCCCGTGATCCAGGGACAACTTCCCCAGGAGGACACACGGCATGCCTTAGGCTGTTGCAATGTCACACTGGCCTCAGCAGCCACAGGCTCGCCCCGCATTCCCATTATGACTACCGTACCCCTCCCTCCACCCAGCCTGAGTGAGCCAGAGCCCCCTAATCAGGTGCTGCTTTAACCCCCTCCTGTCTGGATGGGGAAAAGGTGCCTCAGGTCTTGGTGGGGAACAGATGCCTAAGGGTGACCTACACACAGAGGTGGAACCAAAACCAAAGCTGAACCCCAGAAGCTGTGCAAAGAAAGAAGAGAAAGGGAAATTTCTCCATGCAGCCTCAGGAGCAGTGGATTAAATCCCGACAATCAACTTGATGTACCCTGCATCTGTGGAATACCTGAATAGACAACAAATCGTCTCAAAATTGAGGTGGTGGACTTTAGGAGCAACTGTAGACTTAGGGTTTGCTGTCTGCAGCTGATTTGCTTTTGATATTTATGTTTATCTTAGTTTAGTTTTTAACACTTGTTATCATTGGTGGATTTGTTTATTGGTTTGGTTCTCATTTTTTTAATTATTATTTTTTATGTTAATAATTTTTTTTTATGTACTTTATTTTATTTTACTTTATTTTTTTCTTTCTTTTTTCCTCCCTTTTCTTCTGAGCCATGTGACTGACAGGGTGTTGGTGCTCCGGCCTGGTGTCAGGCCTGAGCCTCTGAGGTGGGAGAGCCAAGTTCAAGACACTGGACCACCAGAGACCTCCTGGCCCCACGTAATATCAATCAATACTAAGACCCAGCTCCACTAACAGAGAACTATGCAGCTGATGAAGCAGCAAGGTAAAAACCCACCAGACCAAACAAATGAAGAGGGAATAGGAAGTCTACATGAAAAAGAATTCAGAGTAATGATAGTAAAGATGATCCAAAATCTTGGAAATGGAATGGAGAAAATACAAGAAACGTTTAACAAGGACCTAGAAGAACTAAGGAGCAAACAAACAATGCTGAACACCACAATAAATGAAATTAAAAATTCTCTGGAAGGAATCAATAGAATAACTGAGGCAGAAGAACAGATAACTGACTTGGAAGAGAAAATAGTGGAAATACTACTGCAGAGCAGAATAAAGAAAAAAGAATGAAAAGAATTGAGGACAGTCTCAGAGACCTCTGGGACAACATTAAACGCACCAACATTCGAATTATAGGGGTCCCAGAAGAAGGAGAGAAAAAGAAAGGGTCTGAGAAAATATTTGAAGAGATTATAGTTGAAAACTTTCCTCACATGGGAAAGGAAAGTCAATCAAGTCCAGGAAGCACCGCAAGTCCCATACAGGATAAATTCAAGGAGAAACACGCCAAGACACATATTAATCAAACTATCAAAAACTAAATACAAAGAAAAAAATATTAAAAGCAGCAAGGGAAAAGCAACAAATAACATTCAAGGAAATCCCCCATAAGGTTAACAACTGATCTTTCAGCAGAAATTCTGCAAACCAGAAGGGAGTGGCAGGACATATTTAAAGTGATGAAAGGGAAAATCCTACAACCAAGATTACTCTACCCAGCAAGGATCTCTTTCAGATTCAAGAGAGAAATTAAAACCCTTACAGACAAGCAAAAACTGAGAATTCAGCACCACCAAACCAGCTTTACAACAAATGCTAAAGGAACTTCTCTAGGCAGGAAACACAAGGGAAGGAATAGACCTACAAAAACAAACCCAAAACAATTAAGAAAATGGTAAGAGGAACATACATATCGATAATGACCTTAAATGTAAATTGATTAAATGCTCCAACCAAAAGACATAGACTGGCTGAATGCATACAAAGACAAGACCCATATATATGCTGTCTACAAGAGACCCACTTCAGACCTAGGGACACATACAGACAAAGTGAGGGGATGGAAAAAGATATTCCATGCAAATGGAAATCGAAAGAAAGCTGGAGTAGCAATTCACATATCAGAAAAAACAGAGTTTAAAATAAAGACTGTTACAAGAGACAAAGAAGGACACTAAAATAATGATCAAGGGATCAATCCAAGAAGAAGATATGACAATTATAAATATCTATGCACCCAAAATAGGAGCATCTCAATACATAAGGCAAATGCTAACAGCAATAAAAGGGGAAATCAACAGCAACACAATAATAATAGTAGGGGACTTTAACATCCCACTTTAACCAATGGACAGATCATCCAAAATGAAAATAAATAATGGAACACAAGCTTTAAATGACACACTAGACAAGATGGACATTAATTTTTATGTATAGGACATTCCATCCAAAAACAACAGAATACTCTTTCTTATGTGCTCATGGAACATTCTCTAGGATAGATCATATCTTGGGGCACAAATCAAGCCTTGGTAAATTTAAGAAAATTGAAATCATATCAACTATCTTTTCCGACCACAATGCTATGAGACTAGATATAAATTACAGGGAAAAAACTAAAAAATCCAAACACATGGAGGCTAAACAGTATGCTACTAAATAACCAAGAGATCACTGAAGAAATCAGAGAGGAAATAAAAAAATACCTAGAAACAAACGACAATGAAAGCATGACAACCCAAAACCTATGGGATGCAGCAAAAGCAGTTCTAAGAGGGAAGTCTATAGCAATACAATCCCACCTCAAGAAACAAGAAAAATCTCAAATAAACAACCTAACCTTACACCTAAAGCAATTAGAGAAAGAAGAACAAAAAAAACCCAAAGTTAGCAGAAGGAAAGAAATCATAAAGATCAGATCAGAAATAAAACAAAATTTATAAACCATTAGCCAAACTCATCAAGAAAAAAACGGAGAAGACTCAAATCAACAGAATTAGAACTGAAAAGAAGAAGTAACAACTGACGCTGCAGAAATACAAAGGATCATGAGAGATTACTACAAGCAACTATATGCCAATAAATTGGACAACCTGAAAGAAATAGACAAATTCTTAGAAAAGCACAACCTTCTGAGACTGAAACAGGAAGAAAGAGAAAATTTAAACAGACCAATCACAAGCACTGAAATTGAAACTGTGATTAAAAATCTTCCAACAAACAAAAGCCCAGGACCAGATGGCTTCACAGGCGAATTGTATCAAACATTTAGAAAAGAGCTAACACCTATCCTTCTCAAACTCTTCCAAAATATAGCAGAGGGAGGAACACTCCCAAACTCATTCTACGAGGCCACCATCATCCTGATGCCAAAACCAGACAAAGATATCACAAAAAAAGAAAACTACAGGCCAATATCACTGATGAACATACATGCAAAGATCCTCAACAAAATACCAGCAAACAGAATCCAACCGCACCTTAAAAGGATCACACACCATGATCAAGTGGGGTTTATCCCAGGGATGCAAGGATTCTTCAATATATGCAAATCAATCAATGTGATACACCATATTAAATTGAAGAATAAAAACCATGGGATAATCTCAATAGATGCAGAAAAAGCTTTTGACAAAATTCAACACCCATTTATGATAAAAACTCTCCAGAAAGTAGGCATAGAGGGAACCTACCTCAACATAATAAAGTCCATATATGACAAACCCACAGCCAACATCGTTCTCAATGGTGAAAAACTGAAACCATTTCCTCTAAGATCAGGAACAAGACAAGGTTGCCCACTCTCACCACTATTATTCAACTTAGTTTTGGACGTTTTAGCCACAGCAATCAGAGAAGAAAAAGAAATAAAAGGAATCCAAATCGGAAAAGAAGAAATAAAACTGTCACTGTGTGCAGATAACATGATACTATACGTAGAGAATCCTAAAGATGCTACCAGGAAACTACTAGAGCTAATCAATGAATTTGGTAAAGTAGCAGGATATAAAATTAATGCACAGAAATCTCTTGCATTCCTATACACTAATGATGAAAAATCTGAAAGTGAAATAAAGAAAACACTCCCATTTACCATTGCAACAAAAAGAATAAAATACCTAGGAATAAAGCTATCTAAGGAGACAAAAGACCTGTATGCAGAAAACTATAAGACACTGATGAAAGAAATGAAAGATGATACAAAGAGATGGAGAGATGTACCATGTTCTTGGATTGGAAGAATCAACATTGTGGAAATGACTGTACTACCCAAAGCAATCTACAGATTCAGTGCAATCGCTATCATACTACCAATGGCATTTTTCACAGAACTAGAACTAAAAGTTTCACAATTTCTATTGAAACACAAAATACCTGAATAGCCAAAGCAATTTTGAGAAAGAAAAATGGAGCTGGAAGAATCAGACTCCCTGACTTCAGACTATACCAAAAAGCTACAGTAATCAAGACAGTATGGTACTGGCACAAAAATAGAAATATTTATCCATGGAACTGGATAGAAAGCCCAGAGATAAACCCACGCACATATGGTCACCTTATCTTTGATAAAGGAGGCAGGAATATACAGTGGAAAAAAGACACCTCTTCAATAAGTGGTGCTGGGAAAACTGGATAGCTACATGTAAAAGAATGAAATTAGACCCCTCCCTTAAACCATACACAGAAGTAAACTCAAAATGGATTAAAGACCTAAATGTAAGGCCAGACACTATCAAACTCTTAGAGGAAAACATAGGCAGAACACTCTATGACATAAATCACAGCAAGATCCTTTTTGATCTACCTCCTAGAGAAATGGAAATAAAAACAAACAAATGGGACCTAAGGAAACCTAAAAGCTTTTGCACAACAAAGGAAATCATAAGCAAGACGAAAAGACAACCGTCACAATGGGAGAAAATATTTGCAAATGAAGCAACTGACAAAGGATTAATCTCCAAAATATACAAGCAGCTCATGCAGCTCAATATCAAGAAAACAAACAACCCAACCCCAAAATGGGCAGAAGACCTAAATAGACGTTTCTCCAAAGAAGATATACAGATTGCCAACAAACACATGAAAGGATGCTCAACATCGCGAATCATTAGAAAAATACAAGTCAAAACTACAATGAGGGAGCTTCCCTGGTGGCGCAGTGGTTGAGAGTCCGCCTGCCGATGCAGGGGACACGGGTTTGTGCCCCAGTCCGGGAAGATCCCACATGCTGCGGAGCGGCTGGGCCTGTGAGCCATGGCTGCTGAGCCTGCACATGCGGAGCCTGTGCTCCGCAACGAGAGAGGCCACAACAGTGAGAGGCCCATGTACCGCAAAAAAAAAAAAAACTACAATGAGGTATCACCTCACACTGGTCAGAATGGCCATCATCAAAAAATCCACAAGTAATAAATGCTAGAGAGGGTGTAGAGAAACAGGAACCTTCTTGCACTGTTGGTGGGAATGTAAATTGATACAGTCACTATGGAGAAAGAACGGTATGGAGGTTCCTTAAAAAACTAAAAATAGAACTACCATATGACCCAGCAATCCCACTACTAGGCATATACCCTGAGAAAACCATAATTCAAAATGAGTCATGTACCACAATGTTCATTGCAGCTCTATTTACAATAGCCAGGACATGGAACCAACCTAAATGTCCATCAACAGATGACTGAATAAAGAAGATGTGGCACATATATACAATGGATTATTACTCAGCCATAAAAAGAAACGAAATTGAGTTATTTGTAGTGAGGTGGATGGACCTAGATTCTGTCATACAGAGTGAAGTAAGTCAGAAAGAGAAAAACAAATACTGTATGCTAACACATATATATGGAATCTAAAAAAAAAAAAAGGTTCTGATGAATACAGACAGACATAGAGAATGCACTTGAGGACACGGGGAGGGGGAAGGGTAAGCTGGGACGAAGTGAGAGAGTGGCATGGACATATGTACATTACCCAATGTAAAATAGATAGCTAGTGGGAAGCAGCTGCATAGCACAGGGAGATCAGCTCGGTGCTTTGTGACTACCTAGAGGGGTTAGATAGGGAGGGTGGAAGGGAGATGCAAGAGAGAAGGGATATGGGATATATGTGTACGTGTAGCTGATTCACTTTGTTATACAGCAGAAACTAACCGAACATTGTAAAGCAACTATACTCCAATAAAGATGTTAAAAAAAAAATGAATATACTCTTTGCTCCATGATTCTGCTTCTTATCATCCATTGCACAAGGAGAAATATACAAGGGTGATCACTGTTTTTAATAACAAAATGTCACAATGTAAGGATACATCAATAGAAATATGATTTAAATAATGTATGGCACACACAATATAATTAGATAGTTCAAAAGAGAAATCTAGAGCTATATCTATTATGAATAGATCTCAGAAATATATTGAGTGAAAAAGTAATGCATAATATGTGGCATTACTTATGTACCTGCTTGCATATAAAGAAATATATATATATGGATAGATATATACCTATTGAAAAGAATTTTATCGAAAAATCTTGAAGGATGTACATCAAAACAAAATGGGAAAAGAACAGAAGTTGGGTGGAACTCAAAGAGAATTTTAGCTTTGTCTATAACATTCTGAAAAAAATTTTTAAAGAAAATATATTTATATGTAACTTTTTAAGTAAAACTGAATTTTAAAAACTATATATAAATTAGACTATCACATATTTAGTTATTTATCAGCCTATATTTGGGGAAAGAATATATATATCATATTATATATCATTGCATGTATAAACATAGCCCTCTTTGTGTAATACGAACTGTGTTCTTGACGTGTTCTCTGCAGGTATGACCCCAAAACAAACCAATGGAGCAGTGATGTTGCTCCTACAAGCACCTGCAGGACAAGTGTTGGTGTGGCTGTGCTTGGAGGCTTTCTCTATGCTGTGGGTGGCCAGGATGGAGTGTCTTGCCTCAACATCGTTGAGAGGTGATTTTTTTAAAGTCATTTTCAGTTTTTTAAAAGAAACAATTTAGGACACTAGGGATTCACTATTCTGTAAATTTCCCATGGGCTTTAAGGAAAAAGTTTTCAGTTAACTTTAAAGTCTAGGAAGATGAAAGATATAACCCAATTTTTTAAATTATGTGTTACACTGACTGAGCCTAACATTGAAGTGTTGGAATCATATTTTAAATTTCATTTTATATATGATATCAAGGATACCACTTCTGAAATCTGTTCTGATTTTTTTCCCCCAGTAATTGGAATGACTTTGCTCAGACTTCCTCCAGAAAGAATGATTAAAGCAATAATTCTTTGTGTAGCATACCTTATAAAAACTCCAAAGTATTTTGTATGTGGATTCTCATTAATTCTTTTTTTAAGTTTTTATTTATTTGTTTGTTTGTTTATTTTGGCTGTGCTGGGACTTTGTTGTGGCACGCAGGGTCTTTGTAGCAGGGCTTCTCTAGTTGCGGCGTGCAGGCTCAGTAGTTGAGGCATGCCGGCTCTCTAGTTGCGGTATGTGGGATCTTAGTTCCCCAACCAGGGATCAAACCCAGGCCCCCTGCATTGGGAGCATGGAGTCTTACCCACTGGACCACCAGGGAAGCCCCTGGCCCCTCTCATTAATTCCTGAAGTATACTTGGGGAAATCTTGGTGGGTTGCCATAATTTACTGTATACTTTTTTTTTTTTCTTTTTCTCTGCGTTCAGTCTTTGTTGCTACACATGGGCTTTTCTCTAGTTGTGGACAGTGGGAGGTACTCTTCCTTGCCGTGTGCAGGCTTCTCATTGCAGTGGCTGCTCTTGTTGCAGAGCACGGGCTCTAGGTGCACAGGCTTTGGTAGTTGTGGCTTACAGGCTCTAGAGCACAGGGTCAGTAGTGGCGCATGGGCTTAGCTGCTCCACGGCACGTGGGATCTTCCCAGACCAGGGCTCGAACCCGTGTCCCCTGCATCGGCAGGCGGATTCTCAACCACTGGGCCACCAGGGAAGCCCCTATTATCAGATTTTTTGAAGCAATACTTTATGCCAGAAGAAAATGGAGTAACATATTTTAGATAGGGAGGGTGGAAGGGAGATGCAAGAGGGAGGGAGATGCAACAAAGAATTCTTTGTTGGGTGGGGGAGGGGCTGTCCTGTGCACTATAGGGTGTTTAACAGCATCCTTGGCCTCTACTGATTAAGTGCCACTAGTACATGCCTGGTTGTAATAACCAAAAATGTCCCCAGACGTTGCCACATGTCCTGGGGGGTGGAGTTGGAGGCACAATCACCCCAGTTGAGAACCAGTTGTGCTACAGCCATCTAGTCACTAGGAACCCTCAAAATTGACCAGCCAAGATGGCTTTCCAGGACAGGGCCCACACTTCTGGGAGCAGAGTCAAAATTGAGCAGAACAAGGACAACAGATACAGTGAAAAGAAGGCCAGGTTAAAAGTAGGAGTATTGAATAAAGCCAATACATCTCAGGAGGCAAACCACTATATTTTTTAATGCTACATGAAAAAAAAAAAAAGAGGGAACTCCATGAAACTGGAAATATTAGCACAAACCACTCTTTCTTCTAAGAGTTCAGGAAAACTCATTTCATGTAAAAATGAGCAACAGAAAGGTGTTGAGGCTAGATCCCATTAAAGTTAATATATGAAGAGAAAATAAGCAGCAATTACGTCTCTATAGAGAATGAAAGCATACCAGAAAGATACAACTACAGAACAGATCAAACTATAATCAACTATTTCAAAAATATGCTAAAAGGCATTAGGAAAACAGTGCAAGATATGAAAACACACAAGTCAGAATCTGAAAAGCTCAGAAATGAGATGACAAAACTCAGAAAAATACTAGAAATGTTAAGAAAAAATCACTGTAGAATGAAGGGTTAAATTAGAACAAATGAGCAAAACAGATAATGCCAAAAGACAAATAGAAGGTGAAAAAGAGGAAAGTTTTAAAGTCAAAAAGAAATAAAGAGGTAAAAAGGATTTGACAGACAGCAACAAATATTGAAGACAGGTAAAAATCCACTATACAGATAATAGGAGTCCATGAAGAAGAAAATGAAAACAAGGGAACAGAGCAGATGCTAAAAACTGTGATTCAAAATTATTTTCCTGTTGTAATTTTTTAAAAATTGAAATGGTTTATTGAAATAATACACTATATCCTCTGAATACTGACCCAGAACAATGAACACTAAGATATATTCTAATAAAATTACTGGACCTTGAAGAAAAAGGAAAAAAATCCTTTAGTTATCAACAAAAAAATACATGTTACTTATAAGGGAAAAAAATTTAGATTATTATCAGATTTTTTTTTTTTTTCCCGGTATGCGGGCCTCTCACTACTGCGACCTCTCCCATTACGGAGCACAGGCTCCGGACACGCAGGCCCAGCAGCCACGGCTCACGGGCCCAGCCGCTCCACGGCATACGGTATCCTCCCGGACCGGGGCACGAACCCACGTCCCCTGCATCAGCAGGCGGACTCCCAACCACTGCGCCACCAGGGAAGCCCCTATTATCAGATTTTTTGAAGCAATACTTTATGCCAGAAGAAAATGGAGTAACATATTTTAGATATCCAAAGAAAATGTAAGCCAACGATTTTTTACCTAGAGAAACTTACCTTGAAGTATAAAAGGCAGAGACAAACTGTTAACATGTAAGAAATCAGGAAATGTTGTTCCCATGAGTTCCTGAGGAATCTACTAGAGAACAAGCTTCAGAAAAATTACTAGAGAGAGACTGACAGAGGACTAATAGTGAACATGAAACATACAGTAAATCTGAGAACTATGACTAAATAAGGGTTATAAGAGAGTGTAGCATGCCCTGGCTGTATCGTCACTCAATGTAAATTAGTTCAACTATTTTTTAAAGTGGGGGAAGAATGGGAAGAGATATGCAGAAAGAAATTTTAATTCTCAGGAATAGTGAAAAGATAATATTGCTATTTTAAGACTGCTATGTGTATAATGTGGAATACAGGAAATGAGTATAGGTTATTCTGATTCTGTCCTCTTCTGTATCCTTGAAAACCAGGAAGATATGGAATAATATGGATGTAAAATAGAAGAGTTTAAGTAAAACACCTTGTGCTGAATTTGAGTTAAATTTTTCTCAAAAAAAATTATATTCTAGCTCTATCAACTGAAGAGGCGTAGAAATAATGACCAGCCAAGTCAGTGAACATCTCCACTCCCTGACTGTCTTGAAATTCCTTTTCCCACTAAAAGAAACCAGGGCTTCTTAGAGAAATGTCTGATTCCAGATTTAGGACAGGGAATGTATAGATGAGCCTGGACCATCTTTTCATACCAGATAGCAAGCAAGCTATCAAAGACTACTAGATATCAAAAAGATTCAAGAGTCAATTTGAAGATGTTCCACTGGCCAAAGATGATACAATTTTAACCTTAAAAGAGATAATTGTAATTGATTAAAATCCAATAAGTATATTTAAATCTATGGGTTCCTGTTGATATTTTAAAAAAACCTAATTAGTTACCTTTGGAAGACTTTATTATCTTGAAAACTAGTAAGCATATATCCAGGCTTTCTTTTACCAACTGTATCGCATATGAATTGGGTAATAAAATAGTAGGAAACAGAGGCAGAGAGAGAGAGAGAAAGAAACAGAAGCAGAGAGAAAGTGAGAGAGAAGGAGAGGCAAGGAAGCGGGGAGAGAGAGAGGATCCGTAGGTAAGAGGATTGTTTCTTTTTATAAAGTATTCCAGCAAAAGAAAATAAAGGATAGAATATCACCATATTGCAACACTCAGTAAATTAATGCACCTAGTAATTAATAACAGCTCCTAACACACCACCTTCTGTAGTGTTGCCAAAGGGACCAAACGTGGTTTGATCTAACCTCTGAATCCAGCTGCCAGTTTGCAGAACATACAGAGGACAGGCCAATGTGTAGAGCTGCACTATAAGTGTACAGTCGATCAAATCCATATTGTGGGAGAAGTTGCAGGTCAAATGCCCAGGTTCTAAAACATGAATTCTGGGAGTGGGGGAGGGAGAAGGAGAATAGAGGAAAAACCTGTAGAAAAAAGGAGACTTTTTAAAAATATGAAAAAGTGGTCCAGTTGTTAAGACCCCGCGCTTCCATGGCAGGGGGCACGGGTTAGATCCCTGGTCGGGGAACTGAGATCCTGCGTGCTGCATGGCACGACCAAAAAATAAAAAAATACAAACTAAGTAAATAAAAATACAAAAAGAAATTAATAAGTAAGAGTAAGTGTCTAGGGATGCATATGTGGCTGATAAAACTATAAAGAAATGCAAGGAAATGATTACTGTAAAAGTCAGGATAATGGTTACCCTGCCTGGGGGAAGGTTTTGAGATTGGAAATGGACACATGGAAGGGCTTCCAGTGTGGCAGGCAAAGTTATTTTTCTTGGCCTGGATGGTGGTTATAAGTAGACTTTCCTTATAATAACTTATTAAACTATACATTTGTTCTTGTGTGGCTTTCTGTATCAATATTTTATTTTACAATAAAAGGGTTTAAAAAGTTATGCAAAGGCTTTTGCTTCTAAGTAGAATGCAATAAGTAGTGACAGCCATCATTCCCACTGCAACAACTAGGAAAAAATGACAAAGTACAAATATCATATTTTTAAAATCATCAGAGACATGTAGAAGTAACAAGGACTAGATGAGCTAAGAGTCCACTGAAGAAAGAGCCCATCTTATGTGAGATGAGATCATCAGCTATTTTCTTCCCAAAAACATTTGCCAAGTTTTAACATGGGTTGAATACTGGACTTGGTCTAGGCAGAGGGGTTCTCCTGGAGGAGGATAAATCAGGGGAACTTTTGACAATCATGTAGGCTGGCATGACAGATTGGATTCTGGAACATACTTTTGTTTTTCCCAGTGGGACGTTTGCTGAGTGCTGGGATAGCACAGGAGAGCAGTGGACCAGGTTAAGTGAAATCTCATGCAATTTTACAGTGCTTAGAAGATAAAGTCCTACTATAGGGAGGGGCCTGCAACAAATACAAGACATCTCATCCTTGAGACATTTAAAAACAAAGGTGGACTGAGTCTAACTAAAGCTCAGTTCCTTTTTTTAAAAAATATTTTTATTGGAGTATAGTTGATTTACAATGTTCTGTTAGTTTCAGATGTACAGCAAAGTGAATCTTTATACATATACATCTATCCACTCTTTTTTAGATTCTTTTCCATAGGCCATTACACAGTATTGAATAGAGTTCCCTGTGCTATACAGTAGGTCCTTATTAGTTACCTGTTTTATATATAGTAGTGTGTATATGTCAATCCCAATCTCCCAATTTATCCCTCCCCCCAACTTCCCCCTGGTAACCATAGGTTTATTTTTTTCTTATTGGTGTAAAATTGCTTTACAATGTTGTGTTAGTTTCTGCTGTACAATGAAGTGAATCAGCTATGTGTATACCTATATTCCCTCCCTCTTGGATCTCCCTCCAACCCCCTCCCCCCATCCCACCCATCTAGGTCGTCACAGAGCACCGAGCTGAGCTCCCTGTGCTATACAGCAGGTTCCCACTAGCTATCTATTTTACACATGGTAATGTATTTATATGAAACCTAATCTCCCAATTCATCCCACCCTCCCCTTCCCGTGCTGTGTCCACATGTCCATTCTCTATGTCTACATCTCTATTCCTGCCCTACAAATAGGTTCATCTGTACCATTTTTCTAGATTCCACATACATGCATTTATATACGATACTTGTTTCTCTCTTTCTGACTTACTTCACTCTGTATGACAGACTCTAGGTCCATCCACATCTCTACAAATGACCCAATTTCATTCCTTTTTGTGGCTGAGTAATATTCCATTGTACATATGTACCACATCTTTATCCATTCTTCTATCGTTGGACATTTAGGTTGTTTCTGTGTCCTGGCTACTGTAAATACTGCTGCAGTGAATACTGGGGTACATGTGTCCTTTTGACTTATGGTTTTCTCAGGGTATATGCCCAGTAGCAGGATTGCTGGGTCATATAGTAGTTCTATTTTTAGTTTTTTTAAGGAACCTCCATACTGTGTTCTCCATAGTGGCTGTATCAATTTACATTCCCACCAACAGTGCAAAAGATTTCCCTTTTCTCTACATCCTCTCCAGCATTTATTGTGTGTAGATTTTTTGATGGTGGCCATTCTGATGGTGTGAGGTGATACTTCATTGTAGTTTTGATTTGCATTTCTCTAATAATTAGTGATGTTGAGCATCTTTTCATGTGCCTCTTGGCCATCTGTATGTCTTCTTTGGAGAAATGTCTATTTAGGTCTTCTGCCCATTTTTTTTTTTCTTTGCAGTACGCGGGCCTCTCACCATTGTGGCCTCTCCCACTGCGGAGCACAGGCTCCGGACGTGCAGGCTCAGCGGCCATGGCTCATGGGCCTAGCCACCCCGCGGCATGTGGGATCTTCCCAGACCGGGGCACAAACCCGTGTCCCCTGCATCGGCAGGCAGACTCTCAACCACTGCGCCACCAGGGAAGCCCCTTCTGCCCATTTTTTGATTGAGTTGTTTGTTTTTTTAATAGTGAGCTGCATGAGCTGTTTGTACATTTTGGAGATTAATCCTTTGTCCATTGATTCATTTGCAAGTATTTTCTCCCATTCAGAGGGTTGTCTTTTCGTCTTGTTTGTAGTTTCCTTTGCTTTGCAAAAGCTTTTAGTTTTCATTAGGTCCCATTTGTTTATTTTTCTTTTTATTTCCATTACTCTAGGAGGTGGATCAAAAAAGATCTTGCTGTGATTTATGTCAAAGAGTGTTCTTCCTATGTTTTCCTCTAAGAGTTTTATAGTGTCTGGTCTTACATTTAGATCTCTAATCCATTTTGAGTTTATTTTTGTGTTTGGTGTTAGGGAGTGTTCTAACTTCATTCTTTTACATGTAGCTGTCCAGTTTTCCCAGCACCACTTATTAAAGAGGCTGTCTTTTCTCCATTGTACGTTCTTGCCTCCTTTGTCATAAATTAGGTGACCATATGTGCATGGGTTTATCTCTGGGCTTTCTATCCTGAACCATTGATCTATATTTCTGTTTTTGTGCCAGTACTATACTATCTTGATTACTGTAGCTTTGTAGTATAGTTTGAAGTTGGGGAGCCAGATTCCTCCAGCTCCATTTTTCTTTATCAAGATTGCTTTGGCTATTCAGGATCTTTTGTGTTTCTGTACACATTATAAAATTTTTTGTTCTAGTTCTGTGAAGAATGCCATTGGTAGTTTGATAGGGATTGCACTGAATCTGGAGATTGCTTTGGGTAGTATAGTCGTTTTCACAATATTGGTTCTTCCATCCAAGAATATGGTATATTTCTCCATCTGTTTACGTCATCTTTGATTTCTTTCATCAGTGTTTTATAGTTTTCTGAGTACAAGTCTTTTGCCTCCTTAGGCAGGTTTATTACTAGGTATTTTATTCTTTTTTTTGCAATGGTAAATGGGAGTGTTTCCTTAATTTCTCTTTCTGATTTTTCATTGTTAGTGTATAGAAATGGTAGAGATTTCTGTGCATTAATTTTGTATCCTGCAACCTTACCAAATTCATTGAACTCCAGTAGTTTTCTGGTGGCTTCTTTAGGATTTTCTATGTATAGTACCATGTTATCTGCAAACAGTGACAGTTTTACTTCTTTTTTTGCAATTTATATTCCTTTTATTTCTTTTTCTTCTCTGATTGCCATAGCTAGGACTTCTAAAACTATGTTGAATAAGAGTGGACATCCTTGTCTTGTTCCTGATCTTAGTGGAAATGCTTTCAGTTTTTCACCATTGAGTACGATGTTTTCTGTGGGTTTGTCATACACAGCCTTTATCATGTTGAGGTAGGTTCCCTCTATTCCCATTTTCTGGAGAGTTTTTATCATAAATGGGTGTTGAATTTTGTCAAAAGCTTTTTCTGCATCTATTGAGGTGATCATATGGTTTTTATTCCTTAATTTGTTAATATGGTGTATCACATTGATTGATTTGCATATATTGAAGAATCCTTGCATTCCTGGGATAAATCCCACTTGACCATGGTATATGATCCTTTTAATGTGTTGTTGGATTCTGTTTGCTAGTATTTTGTTCAGGATTTTTGCATCTATGTTCATCAGTGATATTGGTCTGTTATTTTCTTTTTTTGTAGTGTCTTTGTCTGGTTTTGGTATCAGGGTGATGGTGGCTTCATAGAACGAATTTGGGAGTACTCCCCCCTTTGCAATTTTTCGGAAGAGTTTGAGAAGGATCGGCGTTCTCTCTTCTCTAAATGTTGGATAGAATGCGCCTGTGAAGCCATATGGTCCTGGACTTGTTTGTTGGAAACTTTTTAATTACAGTTTCAATTTCATTACTTGTGATACGTCTGTTTATATTTTCTAGTTCTTCCTGGTTCAGTCTTAGAAAATTGTACTTTTCCAAGAATTTGTCCATTTCTTCGTGGTTATCCATTTTATTGGCATATAGTCATTTGTAGTAGTATCTTATAATCCTTTGTATTTCTGTGGTGTCAGTTGTGATTTCTCCTTTTTCATTTCTAATTTTATTTATTTGAGTCCTCTCCCTGTTTTTTTCTTGATGAGTCTGGCTAAAGGTTTATCAATTTTGTTTATCTTCTCAAAGAACAAACTTTTAGTTTTATTGATCTTAGCTATTTTACTTGTTTCTATTTCGTTTATTTCTGTTAGAAAGAATAAAAAAATAAAAATATAGATGAAACAACAACCAGAAGGTAAAACAGAACCACAATAGTAAAAAGGAGGAAAAAAAAAGCGGAAAAGGCCTTGGCTCTGGGGGGCGGGGTTTAGGTGGTGGGTGGGGCCTATGCTTAGGTCCCACAGGGCCGGATAAGGCCCTGGGAGGGTGGGGGCTTAGGCTCAGTCGAGCAGCAGTGGCCCAGGAGTGCCTCTGGCTTTGGAGGGTGGAGGACCAGGTCCAGGACCCCAGCAGGCTCCCTGGGCCCGAGAGGGCAGGGGAAACGCTAGGTGAGTTCCCGCCGATCCTCCAATCCCTGGAGCGCCCTGCCCCATTGGCCTCTCTTCTTCTTCCCCCCCTCCTCCCTCCTATGCCCCTAGGACCCACAGATCCAGAGGGGGCCCCAGAAGGCAGGGGACCAGACCAGGAAGCCCAACAGGCTTTCCGGGGGCAAGTGGGCAGGGGAAACGCCCTCCGTGCCTCCCCGATTCTCCAATCAAAGAGGGCTTTGGGGCTTCCCTGGTGGTGCAGTGGTTAAGAATCCACCTGCCAATGCAGGGGATGTGGGTTCAAGCCCTGGTCCGGGAAGATCCCACATTGCCATGGAGCAGCTAAGCCCATGCGGCACAACTAC
Organism: Stenella coeruleoalba; assembly: GCF_951394435.1. Lineage (NCBI taxonomy): Eukaryota > Metazoa > Chordata > Mammalia > Artiodactyla > Delphinidae > Stenella > Stenella coeruleoalba. The sequence continues at coordinate 182,931,367 of NC_137169.1, read as the reverse complement.
TGAGTCTGCACTCTAGTGCCTGCGAGCCACAACTACTGAGCTCGTGTGCCACAACTACTGAAGCCCGTGAGCCTAGAGCCCATGCTCCGCAACAAGAGAAGCCACTGCAATAAGAAGCCCATGCACTGCAACGAAGAATAGCCGCAGCTCGCCGCAACTAGAGAAAGCCTGCGTGCAGCAATGAAGACCCAACACAGCCAAAAATAAGTGAATTAATTAATTAATTTAAAAAAAAAAAAGGCGGCTCCACCCTGTCCTCCTCTCCTCTTCTCCCCCCTGCCTCCCTCCTACGCCCCTAGGACCAACATGGCCCAGAGGGGGCCTCAGAGGGCAGAGGACCTAGCCCGGGAACCCTGCAGGCTTCCCGGGGCCCGATTGGGCAGGGGAAACGCTAGACTTGCTCCCCCTGATCACCAAGCCCCCCAAGCGTTCCTCCAGTTATGAGAACCCCTTCCCCCTCCCAGCCACCCCTCAGGGGTGCCGGTCCTGTCTGACCTCCACTTCTCATCCCCCCTTACTCCCCCCACGTCCTACCCGGCCTCTCAGGGGTTCCTCCCATCTCCTTGGGCATCGAGGTCCCCTACCAGTGTCCGGCCAGCGCCCTAGTTGTGGTGAGGCACGAACTCAGTGTCCTCCCCTGCCGCCATCTTGACTCTGCCCCATAAGTTTATTTTCTACATCTGTAACTCTATTTCTGTTTTGTAGATAAGTCCATATGTAGCCTTTTTTTGGATTCCACATATAGGCGATATCATATTTGTCTTTCTCTGTCTGACTTACTTCCATCAGTATGACAGTCTCCAGGTCCATCCATGTTGCTACAAATGGCATTATTTTGTTCTTTTTTATGGCTAATATTCCATTGTATATATGTACCACATCTGCTTTATCCATTCATCTATCGTTGGACATTTAGATTGTTTCCATGTCCTGGCTATTGTAAATAGTGCTGCAATGAACATTGGGGTGCATGAACCATTTTGAATTATGGTTTTCTCCAGATATATGCCCAGGACTGGGATTGCTGGATCATATGGTAGCTCTATTTTTAGTTTTTTAAGGAACCTCTATACTTTCTCCATAGTGGCTGTACCAGTTTACATTCCCACCAACAGTGTAGGAGGGTTCTCTTTTCTCCACACCCTCTCCAGCATTTATTGTTGTAATTTTTTGATGATGGCTATTCTGATGGTGTGAGGTGATACCTTATTGTAGTTTTGATTTGCATTTCTCTAATAATTAGTGATGTTGAGCATCTTTTCATGTGCCTCTTGGCCATCTGTATGTCTTCTTTGAAGAAATGTCTATTTAGATCTTTCGTCCATTTTTTGGTTGGGTTGTTCGTTTATTTGATATTGAGCTGCATGAGCTGTTTGTGTATTTTGGATATTTTCTCCCATTCTGAGGGTTGTCTTTTCGTTTTGTTTATAGTTTCCTGTGCAAAAGCTTTGAAGTTTAATTAGGTCCCATTTGTTTATTTTTGTTTTTATTTTCATTACTCTAGGAGGTGGATCCAAAAAGATCTTGCTGCGATTTATGTTATAAAGTGTTCTGCCTAGGTTTTCCTCTAAGAGGTTTATAGTATCTGGCCTTACATTTAGGTCTTTAATCCATTTTGAGTTTATTTTTGTGTATGGTGTTAGGGTGTGTTCTGATTTCATTCTTTTACATGTAGCTGTCCAGTTTTCCCATCACCACTTATTGAAGAGACTGCCTTTTCTCCATTATATATTCTTGCCTCCTTTGTCATAGATTAGGTGACCACAGATGCATGGGTTTATCTCTGGACTTTCTATCCTGAACCATTGATCTATATTTCTGTTTTTGTGCCAGTACCATACTGTTTTGATTACTGTAGCTTTGTAGTATAGTTTGAAGTCAGGGAGTCTGATTCCTCTGGCTCCGTTTTTTGTTCTCAATATTGCTTTGGCTATTCAGGGTCTTTTGTGTTTCCACACAAATTGTAAAATTTTTTGTTCTATTTCTGTGAAAAATGCGATTGGTAATTTGACAGGGATTGCATTAAATCTGTGGATTGTAAAGCTTAATTCCTGATTGGATTGAGGTGTTCAACATTTCACCGTGTCTGCCTAACATAAGAAAGAGTGAATCCATTGTTTGGGGCATAGGTGTTGTCAACGGGGGTATAATATCAATTTCTGTTTCTAGGATTCCATTATTTTATGATAATGCCAAGCATACAATAAAAAAATATATGAGACATATAAAGAAACAGAAAAATGTGGCCAATAATTGAGAGAAAAAGTAGACAACAGAAGCCGACTTATAGATAATCCATATTTGGAGATGACAGAAAAAGACTTTAAAATAAGTATAATAAATACATTGAATAAAATAGAGGAAAAGATCAATGGGTTAAAAAGTTGGAGAATTTTAATATAGGATTGGAATCTAAAAATAAGATGTACATTTCTACAATTGGAAAATATAGTATCTAAAATGAAGAACTCATTGAATGAGATTAAATAGGGTAGAAGTAGACTGGACACAGCAGAAGACAGAGTTAGTAAACTCAAAGTCAGATTAATAGAAAATATCCAAAAAGAAGAACAGAATGTAAAGAACAGACCATAAGGAACTCAGGGAACACAAATAGACTAACATATATGTAATTGGAGTCCCAGAAGGAAAATAGCAATAAGAGCAGAAGCAATATTTGAAGACAATATTTGGCTGAGAATTTTCTAAAAGTGATGAAAAATAAACTTTATTCAAAGTGCATGAACCTCAAGATACCTTTACTGACTAACCATAACCTTTCTCCAGGGCCTCCATTCTGCAGCACTTATATCTCTGCTTCTTTCATTTCTGTGAGTTACTACATTCTCAGAATTTGTTTGGAGGTTTTTCCTTAAGAATGTGCTATGTCTCCCCAGCTTGCTTCTTAAGAACAAGGGCTATTTTTAGTATTATTTATTTTATATCCTGTAATATTGATATAGTTTGCTATACAATACTTAATATACTAACAGAATTTTTCACCTATGTAATAAAATGCCCAGCACAATTCCAAGTCATTTTTGTCATATTTATTTCTGAACACCGATAATTTATCAATCAGGGCTCAGTTAAAAAAAATGGAAACCATATCAGCTATTTTGGTAAAGAGAATTTGACATTAAAAAATTGGCTAGGGCTTCCCTGGTGGTGCAGTGGTTGAGAGTCAACCTGCCGATGCAGGGGACATGGGTTCGTGCCCCGGTCCAGGAAGATCCCAAATGCCGTGGAGAGGCTGGGCCTGTGAGCCATGGCCGCTGAGCCTGCACATTCGGAGCCTGTGCTCCGCAACGGGAGAGGCCACAACAGTGAGTGGCCCGTGTACTGCAAAAAAAAAAAAAAAAATTGGCTAGCACATATTGAAGGGCTGGAAAAAAAAAAAAAGAAAAAAGGACACTGAAGTAACTGTAGGAACCCTAGGTCTGGGAAGACAAGGAAAGAGATTAGAGTTATTACAGCCTAGAAGCTTGGAGGAGAGGTCCCATAGAACTAGGACCATCAGCACCTGAGGAGAGGGTGCCCTGAACAGCTGTGACTCACATCTCCATGGAGGGTTATCTGCCTGGCTGGTTCTGGAAGGCTGTATTTTCCAAAAATGGTTACCATACCTGACATCTCACATGCTCTTCATACAATCTGACTTTGAAACTCTTCACTGAGAGATGAGGTCTGTGTTTGCTCCCCTCGAATTTGGGCTGGCTTATCAGTATATGGTAGTAGCTTTATGTGACTTGTGAGGCTAGGTCATAAAAGATGATACATCTTTCACTTGTAACTCTTGGGGCACTCACCTTTGAAGCCTTCAGCTGTCTGAGGTCGCCATGCTGAGAGGAAGCCCAACTAGCCTACATGGAGAGACCCTGAGGCTACATGGAGACATGCCCAGCCAGCGCCCAGCTGCTTCAGCACCTGGCTGTTCCAGCTCTAGCCACAATTTGACAGCAACCACATGAGACACCTGAGCCAGAACTTCCCTGTGAAGCCCTTCCTAAATTCCTGATGCCTGGAAACATAAGAATTAGTAAAATAATTATTGTGGAAAGTCACTGAGTTTTGGGGTGGTTTGTTACACAGCACAGATAACCAGAACACTGGTACTGTTATCTCAGGAACTCAGAGGAGCTGCCTCACAGAGCTGTGACTGAAACCCCCAACAAGGCTAGCTTTGGAACTGCCAGAAAAAGTCTAGAAACTGAAATTAACTGCTACTGTCAGAGTGAAAGGCCAATGTTGAGACAATATTGACAGGGTTGGCAAGCAAACAGAAAGTGTCTAGTCCTTCCTTTTGGCAGTCTAGTAGAGAGCCAGCTTGGCAAAGGAGAAATGTAGTTTTCAGAGTTCTAGCCCCAGTTCATAAGTCAGAGTACTGATAACTATGTAAAAATGTTAGATTCTCTCTGTACATTTGACCTTAGCAAATCTACGTATCTAACATATCTTTAGCATAATTTCATACCTTATGGAAAAGGCTTCACTTAATAAAAACATGCGTGCAGTCTTTGGTTTCTCTTACCGCAGGTATGATCCGAAGGAGAACAAGTGGACTCGGGTGGCTTCTATGAGTACTAGGAGACTAGGCGTGGCTGTGGCTGTGTTAGGAGGGTTCTTATACGCTGTAGGTGGCTCTGATGGGACATCTCCACTCAACACAGGTTAGTTCCTTCCAAAGTCAGTCTGGTTTCCCCAAAGCAATACATTTTTTCTTAGGAGAGTCCCCTTACAAAAAGTATAAAAAGTTCATGTTATCCTATCATTTATTAAGAAAATTATTTTCCCTCTAGGAGAGTTCAACTGTTAGCTCTTCCTCAGCTCCTTCTGCAGTCATAGTCTACTAGTATATTCCCAAAGTATTTCTTTCTCCCTTCATTTCACAAGTTGCTAGGAATTTATAATGAATAAAACAACTATTTTCTTAATATTATTTCCCTCCCCCAACCATCTTTCCTTAAAAAACAAATAAAATCCTCTGTATTATAATCTAAAAATAAATAAAAACTTATAAACTGGTTTATAGTCTAATCCTGTCATTTAAAGATAAGGAGAGATGCCACGAGTCACGTAGCTAATGAGTCATATAGCCAGAACTAGAACTAGGTACCTTAACTCCAACACATGCCCCTTCCATCAACCATACCTAAAAGAAATCAGTCCCTGATGAGAATATAGTAGTATTATCCAAAGGTAGATGATTCCTTCTCAGAAGCAAAAATCAGATTGCTTATTGAAAATATATGTTATCACAAAGTGAAGGTAGCTATGAAGAAAACTAGAGGTGAAAGGAAATGATTGCATGGTCACTTACTGGTTTTTCTTTTCCCTGCAGTGGAGCGTTATAATCCTCAGGAAAACAGATGGCACACCATAGCCCCTATGGGGACCCGGAGGAAACACCTAGGCTGCGCAGTGTATCAGGATATGATCTATGCCGTAGGAGGCAGAGATGACACTACAGAGCTTAGCAGTGCTGAGAGATACAACCCCAGAACCAACCAGTGGTCTCCAGTGGTGGCTATGACATCCCGCCGTAGTGGAGTAAGTGCCCGGCTACTGAAAACTTTGAAAAGCAAAAGCACCAAGAGAGGGCTGTGCAGAAGGAGAAGTCTGATCTGTAAAGTATAATACAATGGGACAGTGAGGAGATGCACTGTATAGGCAAAACAACCCGTCACTTTTGTACTGGGAAAAAAAGTTAATTTCTTTTGATTACTATTATCTCAAGAAGTTAAATATCTTATATCCAATCATATCTTTAATTAGAGAATTATTTTTATGATTTATTTACTTTTATTGACGTATAGTTGATGTATAATATTAATTTCTGCTGTACAGCAAATGATTCAGTTATACATATATACATTCTCTTTTAATATTCTTTTCCATTATGGTTTATCACAGGATACTGAATATAGTTCCCTCTGCTATACAGTAGGACCTTGTGGTTTATCCATTCTATATACAATAGTTTGCATCTTATGATTTATCTTGTAATCAGTTGCTTCTTTGAAAGGCATCGCCCTGTCTTATCTACTACCTTATCTAACTTCACTCGAATTCATTGATATTGGATTGGATTGGATATATAGATTCATCCATATCTAATAGAGAGCAGCTTCTTCAGCAGCCACTGTGTTTTGGTCCCATAGGTTGGCCTGGCAGTAGTGAATGGACAGCTCATGGCTGTAGGAGGTTTTGATGGCACAACGTACTTGAAGACCATTGAAGTTTTTGATCCTGATGCCAATACATGGAGGTAACCTTTAAGCTATGTTGCAAATCACCTCACTGCTGACTTGAAAATCATGGGCTTGAGATAAAACATGACCATCAAAATCAAGATGGTCAGTATACTGAATTACCTCTTGCAGTACTTTGAAAAGGGCTCAAAGTTACCCATATTCGATGGCTTATTTTGACTTCATTGCTCTAAAGTGGCTGACATCTTACAAAATTCCTCTCTTTGGTAACTGTCCAGTTTTATAATTGGAGGTAGCAAAAACAGAAAAAACAATCTCCCCTCTAGCTCCGTCACATTCAGCTGAGGAAACTAAAGCACTGAGAAATAGAGACCTGCCTAAGCAAGTTAGTGACAGAGTTAGAATTAGAACCTAGACCTTTGGCTGTCAATCTGTCATTGCAATTTTTATGCCCAGGAAAAACAAATTGCAGTTACCGTTTTAAAAATAATATTTTATTTCATTTTAAAACTGATTTTTTCTCTTGAGTTTTAAAAATATTTAAATATGTTATTACTCTATTTTAATGTCTAGTAAATTGTAACAGTCACTTTTAGCAAGGAGGCTACATCTTACTTATGAGAGTTTAAGTTAAGCTGTATTCATAGGCTTAATTTTACTTTGCTTTTAAATCCTTAATTGTCTAACAAATCCTTCCTAAATACTTAAGTAGTTCTTATAAATTCACATAAATTGGGTGACTCTTGCATTTATTTTAAATATTCAAAAACTTTTACAAATGTAGCAAAATTCTCTTAAACCTTTCAACTTAAAATCCTAAGTCTAAATCTTTGCTCAGTCATACATTTTAAACTTGATCTTTGCTCAATCACACATTTTAAGCTTGATTGACAAAACTAATCTGATAGATGCTCTAATATGCCAAAGTCTCTTAAACACTATAAGTTTAAAAGGTCAAATATATAGTTAATTCTCATTTTTAATATAAAATATTAATAGTATGGGTTTGAGGTACTTTATATCTATACTAATATCTATTTTAAATACTAGCTTTGAAAAAAAAACAGTTTTACCTTCTAAGCAGTTCTTTCTCAAAGAATTGGGCTTATTTGCCTAAACACGTCTGGGGTAACCATCTCAGTGGTTGAGGTTGCACATAAATCACAGATAGCAGTCTAGATATGATATCTGAGGCAGAAGACATTCTGAAAGATTTTTCTCATGACCATGAAAGATAAGCTGACGTCTTTTATAGTCACTTTTATATTCCAGAAGGGGCAGTCTTGTAGTCCATTCCTGCTGCATTCTGAGTATACATTTTCTAATTTTGAGCCTGTAACTATCACCCAGATTTTTTTCATTAGTATATAAGATTCAACTAATGAATTTACTGGGTTCTTTTTATAGTCTTCATCTCTGGGAAACAGGGAAAGCCACAACTTTGACAGATATCTGAATGACATTCTTTGGATTCTGCATCTCTCTCATGCTCTGCATGGCTCAGTGGTCACAATACTAAAAGTCAGACTAATAACACTGTAGCACTTTTTGCTTATACATCACATTTTCACAACCTTTTTCATGAAGTAAAGATTTACTGAGTGCTCTAGACCCTGGGGATACAAAAGTGAACACAACAAAATTCCCTGCCTGCCTGGAGCTGACATTACAAGGGAGATAGTGCCATACCAGGGGTGGAAGTGCTATGGCAAATAGCAGAGAGGCAGGGAGTCCAGGGAGGATTATCCACTTTAAAAGGTAGCCCAGGGAGGCCCCACTGAAAAGGTAACATTTCAGCAAAACCTAATAGAGGTTAAGGGAAAGAGAATGGCAGGTTTTCATGAATAGGAGCCTCTCACTTATGGTGTATTTTCTTCCATATGCAGCTTTCTATTTTTAGTGGGAATCTGGGTAAGCATAATTTGGGAAGACAGCCAAGTTTATTTCTGCCACTTAATGACTATCATCCTATGTAAGGACTTGTTTCTCAGTAACTATTACTAATATATGTTAGTAATATTTGACCAAGTAATATTCATGAAATTCTTAAGGACCATCTGTTGAGGGATTACTATATAAATTTTTGTAGTTACATATCCCAAATTTAAAGCCAATTTAAAATCAATACTTACAGTTGACAGAGGATCTAATATTCTTTTCCATGGAAATCCTTAATTTTGAAGATGATCTTTTTCACATATCAAAAACTAGATGCAGACTTTATTTAATCATATCCAGCTTTGTTCCATAAAGGGTTTGAGAAGACTTCTAAGAGTACATACAAAACAAAAGGATAGAAATAAATCACTGAAGTTTAGGCAAAAGCAAAATGTGGGTGGGAAAATATTATAGCCAGGGTCAAAATTAGACACAAAAATGTAGAATATGTGATTCTGTGTAATTGTTATAAGTCAGTCTACATGTAGAGTTATAAAGTTACAAGGCAAAATGGATATGGTGCTCTCTTAAAACAGTGTTCTAAAAGTCAGAGAATTTCAGTCAATGTCTGAAATAATTCTGCTACTTGCCAGTGCTCAATTCCAGCTCCTACTCTTTGGAAGAGATGTATGAAGCTAAAAATATTAGTTGTAATATAAAACAAAGAATTGTGTTTTATTAACATCTACATTATGGATGAAATAGTGCTTTTTCTATTTAGAAATCTGATTGTGTTTCTTTCTTTGCAGGTTATATGGCGGGATGAATTACCGTCGGCTTGGAGGTGGTGTAGGAGTTATAAAAATGACACATTGTGAATCCCATATATGGTGACCATATAGAAGACAGTCATGCATTTGCTCCTCTGTATTGTGGAGAGCTTTGACTTTGGAGCTTTGTACAGCTCTAGAATACACTAAACAAATTTTATTATTTGCCGGTGCCTCAACATGTGGAAATACAGATACATTGAAAGTACTTCACCTGCAAGATGCCACCTTTGCACAATAATTTTCAGTTCTGTGCAGAAGAATATTTATTTTTGGTTTTAATTTATCATGGGATTTTTGTTGCTGGGTTTTTGGTTTTTTGTTTTGGGATTTAGCCTTCCTCCCACCAAAAGAGAAAAAAAGGAAAGACAAAAAAAAAAAAAAACATTTCAAGCAGTAAAACCTTATTTTTAAGATACTGATTAAGTTTGAAACTACTAATAAGGGAAGAGGTCTATATGGGATCTAGTTGTCAGTTCTAAGCACTCCATCCACAAGACTCCACTACTTACAGGGACTTATCAGTGACAAAGATAGGTATGCAAGGTGTGTTAGTTAGGCATCATTCTTGCAGTAAGCACCAGAAGACTTAAAAATCTAAAAAACAAAACAAACATCTCATTTAACTAGAACAATTCAAAAGGAATATTAAATCAATAAGACCAGGACTCAGATGCCAAAGTTTTCATCAGTGGAAGCTCACATCTTGTTTCCTTCCTTATGGACTTGCTTGCCACTATAAAGTCTTTTTTTCTAGAGTTCCTGCTAGATCTAGAGCTCTGCTCAGTGCCTCTACAAAAACAGTATATGATTCTCATATACTGTCTTGAGAATCCCCCAGTAGAATCACGTGTAACTCTGCAAGTTTTTGCTCAAAAATGTTACTGACTGAAGCAACTTTCCTTTCTATTTCCTATTGCTACTAAGGACCAGCAGGGAGAAATGGCCTCTCCCCAGCAGTGAATACTGTTATGCAATTTACACTTGATGCTCAGGCCTGCTGAAGCTGAGGCTTACCTGTAATCACAGCCTCCAAGGGAATGAATTCTTCAGTTCATGAAATAGTATGCTAACGAGTATAAAATCAATTGAGGCATTTAACTGATAAAATCTCGGTTCTTTTATAAAAACTATATATCATTATCCTCATTCTATAAAGCCACTATTACCACCACTCTCAAATTGCACTTTCTGGTAAAAAGTTAACATTTTTAAGGAAAAAGAAGAACACAGATTTCAGTGGTTAAAGTGGTTTTGTTATTGTGATCATACACCAATTTTTTCAATGTATCTTGCAGTAAAAGCTTTGAAAAAGACTTTAACCACAACCATAAGGAATAACCTTCTTCTCCCTCCCCTCACTACAAAAATGTTTGGCAACATTTGTGTTTACATTTAAAGATCATTTGCACCTTTATAAGGAAAAAAAATAAGTATTTGGTAAACAATTGTTTACATGCATCATTTATGCTTTTTTCTAGCATGTATAACTTTTTAAAATAAAGGTAGTACTTACCATAAAAAAATTTTGGTTAATGCTTTTTAATGCTTGTATCTCTGCTACTTAATTTAGATTTTCTGTTTCTATATCATTTACACTTCCTATTATAAAGTTAAAAGTACTTACAACCTGAAGGAATAAAGGGATTACCAGCTAGAATTATGAATGAATTTTTATTATATATTTTATATAATAGTAGTATATTACCTAACCTCTAAACTTATTTTCTTGTGTGGGACTTCGAATCAAACAATTTTGAGCTAGAAGGACTTTTAAAAATCATCTGGTCCAGGGACTTCCCTGGTGGCACAGTGGTTAAGAATCCACCTGCCAACACAAGGGACACGGGTTCGAGCCCTGGTCTGGGAAGATCCTGTATGCCGCGGAGCAACTAAGCCTGTGCGCCACAACTATTGAGCCTGCGCTCCAGAGCCTGTGAGCCACAACTACTGAGCCCATGTGCCTCAACTACTGAAGCCCGCACGCCTAGAGCCCGTGCTCCACAACAAGAGAAGCCACTGCAATGAGAAGCCTGCACGCCGCAACTAGAGAAAGCCCACGTGCAGCAATGAAGACCCAACACAGACAAAAATAAATTAATTAAAAAATCATCATCAACATCAGGCTTCCCTGGTGGCGCAGTGGTTAAGAATCCTCCTGCCAATGCAGGGTACACGGGTTCAAGCCCTGGTCTGAGAAGATCCCACATGCCACGCAGCAATTAAGCCCATGTGCCACAACTACTGAGCCTGTGCTCTACAGCCCTCAAGCCACAACTACTGAGTTCACATGCCACAGCTACTGAAGCCCACTGTGCCTAGAGCCTGTGCTCCACAACAAGAGAAGCCAATGCAATGAGAAGCCCGTGCACCACAATGAAGAGTAACTCCCACTCACTGCAACTAGAGAAAGCCCGCGCACAGCAACAAAGACCCAACACAGCGAAAAATAAATATTTTTTTTAATGGCTAAATAAAATCATCATCATCATCTGGTTTAAACCCATTTATCGCTCTGCTTTAAGACTGAAAACCAAGGAAGTCCTGCCTAAGTGTAAATAGTCAATGATAGAACCAACATTTGAAATCAGTTCCCCTAACTCCTACTTCATTTCTCTTTCTATGCCATACAGCCACTGCAGACCTACCTGAAACATGGCCTGGAACTAAATATACTAATAGACCTTAATTTTAAGGTCTGGTATGCAACATTGAAAAAGTATAAAAATTTTTATGAGATCATTACGGTACTGCATCACTAATAGTCAGTCTTCAAGACAAAATCACATATTTCCAAAGACTCTACTATTTCATATATTTGAAGAAAAGGAGGGGAATAGTAACAGCAACAAAATTCTAGGGGTTAGACTTTCCATAAGCAGGGAAGTCCCCAGTGAGAGCAATTCACATGGTAGTGATTCAAGAGTAGAGACCCAGGAACTATAGCACTGGCCAAAGTAACCATCGGAGTCTAAAGGGTCTTTTTTTTCCTTACACTGAAGGTGCTCCAGTTTTATTGAGTGAAGTGTACTTATTCTATAAAAGACATTGGTGTAAAATAGAATATTTATTAACTTATTTGCACAGTGATTTCCACAACACCATGAAGTAAACTTGGGTTGGGTTGGTGGTTATCTTCATTTTATAAATAAGTAAATTGAAGCTTAGAAAAGTTAAAATGACATGGTAGATGCTGAACCTCAAATGCACATCCCCTGATTCCAAACCCATTCTTCTCTATAGTTCTCTCCACATTCCCATTTCTAATGTCACTGTTCCCCAGTTTTGTTCTCCAATATTTTATCTACAAATAATCTACACTGCAGAGACTAGTTCTTGACAACTGTAAAGTAGAAAAGGTCCCTTCTGAACAATATTTGAGTGAAAGTAGGGAAAAAGCATTTCAAACTTTATATTAACTTAGGAAACAGATGGGAAAAGAAAAAAAATGGGATAAGGAAAGAAATAGAGGAGAGAAGAAGGAAGAGGCAAAAACAGACCAGTAAACCCAAATATCACTGGCTAGTTGTCTAAGTACTTTGTGACACTGGCTCTTTAAATTGCTTTGAGGTCTCTGTACTGGAAGTGACTGATAAGAATAGCTCCGAGAAATGACAAAACTCTTCAACTAGAGTTGTCTTAAGTGTCCTTAACAATAGTAACCTTTAAGTTATTTAGTCATGGTTAGGAACTTTTAAATGTAGAAGACGGATGGTATTATACTAACATTAAATATTCAGGGTGTTCCAATAACTGTCAGTAACCTATTAATATCCCTATCCTAGAAAGTTAGAATATTTACTAAAGGGATTCTGAATTCCTAGGAAAAGAGGATATGTATCTTCAGTGTGAATTTAGATCAATATATATTTGGACTCCTACTAAACAGAAACAGTCCCTGCCTTCAAAAAGCTTACAGTTTCAAGTAGACCTTCAAAATGGCAGAGGAGTAAGACGTGGAGATCACCTTCCTCCCCACAAATACCTCAGAAATAACATCTACGTGTAGAACAACTCCTACAGAACACCTACTGAATGCTAGCAGAAGACCTCAGGCTTCCCAAAAGGCAAGAAACTCCCCACGTACCTGGGTAGCGCAAAAGAAAAAAGAATAAACAGAGACAAAATAGGGACGGGACCTGCACCAGTGGGAGGGAGCCATGAAGGAGGAAAGGTTTCCACACACTAGGAAGCCCCTTCACGGCTGGAGACTGTGGGTGGCGGAGGGGGGAAGCTTCGGAGCCACAGAGGAGAGCGCAACAACAGGGGTGCAGAGGGCAAAGCGGAGAGATTCCCGCACAGAGGATCGGTGCTGACCAGCACTCACCAGCCTGAGAGGCTTGTCTGCTCACCGGCCGGGGCAGGCGGGGGCTTGGAGCTGAGGCTCGGGCTTCGGAGGTCAGATCCCAGGGAGAGGACTAGGGTTGGCGGCATGAACACAGCCTGAAGGGAGCTAGTGCGCCACAGCTAGCCAGGAGGGAGTCCGGGAAAAAGTCTGGAACTGCTTAAGAGGCAAGAGGCCATTGTTTTGGGGTGCACGAGGAGAGGGGATTCAGAGCACTACCTGAACAAGCTCCAGAGATGAGCACAAGCCACGGCTATCAGAACAGACACCAGAGATGGGCATGAAATGCTAAGGCTACTGCTGCAGCCACCAAGAAGCCTGTGTGCAAGCACAGGTCACTATCAACACCTCCCCTCCCAGGAGCCTGTGCAGCCCACCACTGCCAGGGTCCCGCGATCCAGGGACAACTTCCCCAGGAGAACACACAGTGCGCCTCAGGCTGGTGCAACGTCACGCCGGCCTCTGCCGCCACAGGCTCTCTGCATTCCGTACCCCTCCCTCCCCCTGGCCTGAGTGAGCCAGAGCCCCCTAATCAGCTGCTACTTTAACCCCATCCTGTCTGAGTGAAGAACAGATGCCCTCAGGCGACATACATGCAAAGGCGGGGCCAAACCCAAAGCTGAACCCCAGGAGCTGTGCAAACAAAGAAGAGAAAGGGAAATTCCTCCCAGCAGCCTCAGGAGCAGCGGATTAAATCTCCACAGTCTACTTGATGTACCCTGCATCTCTGGAATACCTGAATAGACAACGAATCATCCCAAAATTGAGGCGGTGGACCTTAGAAGCAAATGTAGACTTGGGGTTTGCTTTCTACATCTAATTTGTTTCTGGTTTTATGTTTATCTTAGTTTAGTATTTAGAGTTTATTATCAGTGGTAGATTTGTTTATTGATTTGGTTGCTCTCTTCCTTTTTTTTTATACATACATATATATTTTTTTCCTCCTCTTTTTGTGAGTGTATATGTGTAGGCTTCTTTGTGTGATTCTGTCTGTATAGCTTTGCTTTTACAATTTGTTCTGGGGTTCTGTCTGTCCGTTTTTTTTGTTTGTTTGTTTTTTAATATAGGTTTTAGCACTTGTTATCATGGTGGATTTCATTTTTGGTTAGGCTCCTCTCTTCTTTCCTTGTTTTTTAATTACTTTTGAATTATTTTTATTTTTAATAATTTTTCTTACTTTTTATTTTAATAACTATATTTTATTTTATTTTTATTTTTTTCTCCCTTTTCTTCTGAGCCATGTGACAGGGTCTTCATGCTCTGGCAGGGTGTCAGGCCTGAGCCTCTGAGTGGGGGAGCCCAATTCAGGACATTGGTCTACCAGAGTCCACCTGGCTCCATGTAATATCAAACAGCATAAGCTCTCCCAGAGATCTCCATCTCAACGCTAAGACCCAGCTCCACTCAATGACCAGCAAGCTACAGTGCTGGACACCCAATGCCAAACAACTAGCAAGAAAGGAACACAACCCCACCCATCAGCAGAGAGGCTGCTTAAAATCATAATAAGGTCAATGACACCCCAAAACACACCACCGGATGCAGTCCTGCCCACCAGAAAGACAAGATCCAGCCTCATCCACCAGAACACAGGCACCAGTCCCCTCAACCAGGAAGCCTACATAACCCACTGAACTAACCTTACCCACTGGGGACAGACACCAAAAAAAACGGGAACTACGATCCTGCAGCCTGTGAAAAGGAGACCGCAAACACAGTAAGTTAAGTAAAATGAGAAGACAGAGAAACACACAACAGAAGGAGCAAGATAAAAACCCACCCAACCAAACAAATGAAGAGGAAATAGGCAGTCTACCTGAAAAAAGAATTCAGAGTAACAATAGTAAAGATGATCCAAAATCGTGGAAATAGAATGGAGAAAATACAAGAAACATTTAACAAGGATCTAGAAGAACTAAAGAGCAAACAAACAATGATGAACAACACAATAAATGAAATTAAAAATTCTCTAGAAGGAATCAATAGCAGAAAAACTGAGGTAGAAGAACGGATAGTGACCTGGAAGATAAAATAGTGAAAATAACTACCACAGAGCAGAATAAAGAACAAAGAATGACAGAGACCTCTGGGACAACATTAAATGCACCAACATTCGAATTATATGTGTCCCAGAAGAAGAAGACAAAAAGAAAGGGACTGAGAAAATATTTGAAGAGATTATAGTTGAAAAATTCCCTAATATGGGAAAGGAAATAGTCAAGTCCAGGAAGCGCAGAGAGTCCTATACAGGATAAATCGAAGGAGAAACATCCCAAGACACATATTAATCAAACTATCAAAAATTAAATACAAAGAAAAAATATTAAAAGCAGCAAAGGAAAAACAACAAATAACATACAAGGGAATCCCCATGAAGTTAACAGCTGATCTTTCCGCAGAAACTCTGCAAGGCAGAAGGGAGTGGCAGGACATATTTAAAGTGATGAAAGGGAAAAACTTACAACCAAGACACTCTATCCAGCAAGGATCTCATTCAGATTTGATGGAGAAATTAAAATGTTTACAGACAAGCAAAAGCTAAGAGAATTCAGCACCAGCAAAACAGCTTTACCACAAATGCTAAAGGAACTTCTCTAGGCAGGGAACACAAGAAAAGGAAAAGACCTACAATAACAAACCCAAAACAATTAAGAAAATGTTAGGAGGAACATACATATCGATAACTACCTTAAATGTAAATGGATTAAATGCTCCAACCAAAAGACATAGAATGGCTGAATGGATGCAAAAACAAGACCCATACATATGCTGCCTACAAGAGACCCACTTCAGACCTAGGGACACATACAGACTGAAAGTGAGGGTATGGAAAAAGATATTCCATGCAAATGGAAATCAAAAGAAAGCTGGAGTAGCAATTCTCATGTCAGATAAAATAGACTTTAAAATAAAGATTATTACAAGAGACAAAGAAGGACACTACATAATGATCAAGGGATCAATCCAAGAAGAAGATATAACAAGCGTAAATCTTTACACACCCAACACAGGAGCACCTCAATACATAAGGCAAATGCTAACAGCAATAAAAGGGGAAATTGACGGTAACACAATCATAGCAGGGGACTTTAACACCCCACTTTCACCAATGGACAGATCATCCAAAATGAAAATAAATAAATAAACACAAGCTTCAAATGAGACATTAAACAAGATGTCCTTAATTGATATTTATAGGACATTCCATCCAAAAACAACAGAATACACTTTCTTCTCAAGTGCTCATGGAACATTCTCCAAGATAGATCATATCTTTGGTCACAAATCAAGCCTTGGAATATTTAGGAAAATTGAAATCGTATCAAGTATCTTTTCTGACAACAATGCTATGAGACTAGACATGAATTACAGGAAAAAGTCTGTAAAAAATACAAATGCATGGAGGCTAAAGAATACACTACTAAATAACCAAGAGATCACTGAAGAAATCAAAGAGGAAATTAAAAAATACCTAGAAAGAGATGACAATGAAAACACGACAACCCAAAACCTATGGGATGCAGCAAAAGCAGTTCTAAGACGGAAGTTGATAGCAATACAACGCTACGTCAAGAAACAACAAACATCTCAGATAAACAACCTAAACTTACACCTAAAGCAATTAGAGAAAGAAGAACAAAAAAGCCCGAATTTAGCAGAAGGAAAGAAATCATAAAGATGAGATCAGAAATAAATGAAAAAGAAATGAAGAAAACAATAGCAAAGATCAATAAAACTAAAAGCTGTTTCTTTAAGAAGATAAACAAAATTGATAAACCATTAGCCAGACTCATCAAGAAAAAAAGGGAGAAGACTCAAATTAATAGAATTAGAAATGAAAAAGGAGGGCTTCCCCGGTGGCACAGTGGTTAAGAATCCGCCTGCCAATGCAGGGGACACGGGTTTGAGTCCCGGTCTGGGAAGATTCCACATGCCGTGGAGCAACTAAGCCCATGCACCACAACTACTGAGCCTGCGCTCTAGAGCCCGGGAGCCACAACTACTGAGCCCACATGCCACAACTACTGAAGCCTGTGAGCCTAGAGCCCGTGCTCCGCAACAAGAGAAGCCAACGCAATAAGAAACCCGCACAACCCAACGAAGAGTAGCCCCCGCTCTCCACAACTAGAGAAGAACCAGTGCTCAGCAACGAAGACCCAACGCAGACAGAAAAATAAATAAAATAAAAATTTTTTTAAAAAATCTTCCAACAAACAAAAGCCCAGGACCAGATGGCTTCACAGGTGAATTCTATCAAACATTTAGAGAAGAGCTAACACCTAACCTTCTCAAACTCTTCCAAAATATAGCAGAGGGAGGAACACTCCCAAACTCATTCTACAAGGCCACCATAACCCTGATACCAAAACTAGACAAAGATGTTACAAAGAAAGAAAACTACAGGCCAATATCACTGATAAACATAGATGCAAAAATCCTCAACAAAATACTAGCAAACAGAATCCAACAGCACCTTAAAAGGATCATACACCATGATCAAGTGGGGTTTACCCCAGGAATGCAAGAATTCTTCAATATATGCAAATCAATCAATGTGATAAAACATATTAACAACTTGAAGGAGAAAAACCATATGATTGTCTCAAAAATGCAGAAAAAGCTTTCAACAAAATTCAACACCCATTTATGATAAAAACCCTCCAGAGGGCTTCCCTGGTGGCGCAGTGGTTGAGAGTCCGCCTGCTGATGCAGGGGACACGGGGTTCGTGCCCCGCTCCGGGAAGATCCCACATGCCGCGGAGCGGCTAGGCCCGTGAGCCATGGCCGCTGGGCCTGCGCGTCTGGAGCCTGTGCTCCACAACAATAGAGGCCACAACAGTGAGAGGCCCGTGTACCACACACACACAAAAAAAACCCTCCAGAAAGTAGGCATAGAGGGAACTTACCTCAACATAATAAAGGCCATATGTGACAAACCCACAGCCAACATCATTCTCAATAGTGAAAAACTGAAACCATTTCCTCCAAGATCAGGAACAAGACAAGGATGTCCACTCTCACCATTATTATTCAACATAGTTTTAGAAGTTTTAGCCACAGCAATCAGAGAAGAAAAAGAAATAAAAGGAAGCCAAATTGGGAAAGAAGAAGTAAAGCTGTCACTGTTTGCAGATAACATGATACTATACATAGAGAATCCTAAAGATGCTACTAGAAATCTACTAGAGCTGATCAATGAATTTGGTAAAGTAACAGGATACAAAATTAATGCATAGAAACCTCTTCCATTCCTATACACTAATGATGAAAAATCTGAAAGAGAAATTAAAGAAACACTCCCATTTACCATTGCAACAAAAAGGATAAAATACCAAGGAATATAGGGGCAAGACAGGAATAAAGATGCAGACCTGCTGGAGAGGGTGTGGAGAAAAGGGAACACTCTTGCACTGCTGGTGGGAATGTGAATTGGTACAGCCACTATGGAGAACAGTATGGAGGTTCCTTAAAAAACTACAAATAGGACTACCATATGACCCAGCAATCCCACAACTGGGCATATACCCTGAGAAAACCATAATTCAAAAAGAGTCATGTACCAAAATGTTCATTGCAGCTCTATTTACAATAGCCAGGAGATGGAAGCAACCTAAGTGTCCATCATCGGATGAATGGATAAAAAAGATGTGGCACATATATACAATGGAATATTACTCAGCCATAAAAAGAAACGAAATTGAGTTATTTGTGGTGAGGTGGATGGACCTAGAGTCTGTCATACAGAGTGAAGTAAGTCAGAAAGAGAAAGACAAATACCGTATGCTAACACATATATATGGAATCTAAGAAAAAAAAATGTCATGAAGAACCTAGGGGTAAGACAGGAATAAAGACACAGACCTACTAGAGAATGGACTTGAGGATATGGGGAGGGCAAAGTGTAAGCTGTGACAAAGTGAGAGAGTGGCATGGACATATATACACTACCAAACGTAAAATAGATAGCTAGTGGGAAGCAGCAGCATAGCACAGGGAGATCAGCTTGGTGCTTTGTGACCACCTAGAGGGGTGGGATAGGGAGGGTGGGAGGGAGGGATATGCAAGAGGGAAGAGATATGGGAACATATGTATATGTATAACTGATTCACTTTGTTATAAAGCAGAAACTAACACACCATTGTAAAGCAATTATACTCCAATAAAGATGTTAAAAAAAAAAAAGATGCAGACCTACTAGAGAATGAACTTGAGGATTGGGGGAGGGGAAAGGGTAAGCTAGGACAAAGTGAGAGAGTGGCATGGACGTATATACACTACCAAACATAAAATAGATAGCTAATGGGAAGCAGCCGCATAGCACAGGGAGATCAGCTCGGTGCTTTGTAACCACCTAGAGGGATGGGATAGGGAGGGTGGGAGGGATGGAGATGCAAGAGGGAAGAGATATGGGGACATATGTATATGTATAACTGATTCACTTTGTTATAAAGCAGAAACTGACGCACCACTGTAAAGCAATTATACTCTAATAAAGATGTTTAAAAAAATACCAAGGAAAAAACCTACCTAAGGAGATAAAAGACCTATAATGCAGAAAACTTTAAGACACTGATGAAAGAAATTAAAGATGACACAAACAGATGGAGAGATATACCATGTTCTTGGATGGGAAGAATCAACATTGTGAAAATGACTATACTACCCAAAGCAATCTACATATTCAGTGCAATACCTATCAAACTACCAACGGCATTTTTCTCAGAACTAGAACAAAAAAATTCAAAATTTGTAAGGAAACACAAAAGATATGAATAGCCAAAGCAATCTTGAGACAGAAAAACGGAGCTGGAGGAATCAGGTTTCTGGACTTCAGACTATACTACAAAGTTACAGTAATCAAGATAGTATGGTACTAGCACAAAAACAGAAATATAGATCAATGCAACAGGATAGAAAGCCCAGAAATAAACCCACTCACATATGGTCATCTTGTTTTTGATAATGGAGGTAAGAATATACAATGGAGAAAAGACAGCCTCTTCAATAAGTGGTGCTGGGAAAACTGGACAGCTACATGTAAAAGTATGAGATTAGATCACTCCCTAACACCATACACAAAAATAAGCTCAAAATGGATTAAAGGCCTAAATATAAGGCCAGACACTAACAAATTCTTAGAGGAAAACATAGGCAGAACACTCTAGGACATAAATCACAGCAAGATCCTTGTTGACCCACCTCCTAGAGAAATGGAAATAAAAACAAAAATAAACAAAAGGGACCTAATAAAACTTAAAAGCTTTTGCACAGCAAAGGAAACCATAAACAAGACAAAAAGACAACCCTCAGAATGGGAGAAAATATTTGCAAATGAAGCAACTGACAAAGGATTAATCTCCAAAATTTACAAGCAGCTCTTGCAGCTGAATATCAAAAAAACAAACAACCCAATCCAAAAATGGGCAGAAGACCTAAATAGACATTTCTCCAAAGAAGATATACAGATTGCCAACAAACACATGAAAGAATGCTCAACATCACTAATCATTAGAGAAATGCAAATCAAAACTACAATGAGGTATCACCTCACACCAGTCAGAATGGACATCACCACAAAATCTACAAACAATGAATCCTGGAGAGGGTGTGGAGCAAAGGGAACCCTCTTGCACTTTTAGTGGGAATGTAAATTGATACAGCCACTATGGAGAACAGCATGGAGGTTCCTTAAAAAACTAAAAATAGAACTACCATACGACCCAGCAATCCCACTACTGGTCATATACCCTGAGAAAACCATAATTCAAAAAGAGTCATGTACCACAATGTTCATTGCAGCTCTATTTACAATAGCCAGGACATGGAAGCAACCTATGTGTCCATCAACAGATGAATGGAGAAAGAAGATGTGGCACATATATACAATGGATTATTACTCAGCCATAAAAAGAATGAAATTGAGTTATTTGTAGTGCAGTGGATGGACCTAAAGACTGTCATACAGAGTGAAGTAAGTCAGAAAGAGAAAAATACCGTGTGCTAACACATATATATGGAATCTGAAAAAAAAAGAAAAAAAAGGTTCTGAAGAACGTAGGGACAGGACAGGAATAAAGATGCAGATGTAGGGAATAGACTCGAGGACATGGGGAGGGGGAAGAGTTAGCTGGGACGAAGTGAGAGAGTGGCATGGACATATATATACTACCAAATGTAAAATAGCTAGTGGGAAGCAGTTGCATAGCACAGGGAGATCAGCTCGATGCTTTGTGACCACCTAGAGGGGTGGGATAGGGAGGGTGGAGGGAGGGAGACGCAAGAAGGAGGAGATATGGGGATATATGTATACATATAGCTGATTCACTTTGTTATAAAGCAGAAACTAATACACCATTGTAAAGCAATTATACTCCAATAAAGACATTAAAAAAGAAAAAAAGCTTACAGTTTCAAACTTTGAGTTTGATTAGTGGCTCTCAAAGTGAACCCTGAAGTACTCAAGATTCTTTCAGAGTATCCATGAGTCAAAGCTTTTTCCTTAATTATCCTAGGAAGTTTTTTGCCTTTTTTTTTTTTTTTTTACTGTGATGACATTTGCACTTTTGATGCAAAAACAATGGTAGATAAAGTTGCTGAGGTGTTCGCACAGTTCAAGGCAGTGGCACCAAACTGTACTACTAGTTATAATATTCACCACCATCCACTTACAGTTCAAAAAAAAAAGTCAATTTCACCTAAGATATCTCAACCCTTAGATATATGAAATATTGCTGCTGCATACCGAAAGAGTGATTGTCACAAGAAAAATCTTTGTGTGATTGTTTTGAGTTGCAAGCTGAACAAGCCACTTCTTTTTGAAAGAATGACTGAGAGACAAAGTTATTCAGACTCAGGTGGTGGTGAACATTTTGTGGAAAATGAACACAGTGAGGCTGTCACCTCAAGGAAAACAACTGACTGCATTTTATCATCAACGATAAAATTCTAGCTTTCAAGAGAAAATGAGAATTTTGTGAAAGTTGTATGGACCACTGTGGTAGTTAATTTTATGTGTCAAGTTGACTTGCCTAAAGGATGCCCAGATAGCTGGTAAAACATTTTTTCTTGGTGTGTCTGTGAAGATGTTTCTAGAAGATCTTAGCATTTGATTCAGTAGACTGAGTAGATTTCCACACTCACCAATATGGGCAGACATCATCCAATCTGTTTGGGGCCATATGGAACAAAAGAGGAAAAGATGGCAGAATTCTCTCTCTCTTCTTGAGCTGGGATGTCCATCTTTTCCTGCCCTCGACCATCAGAGCTCCTAGTTCTCAGGCCTTCAGACTTGGACTGCATTATACTGCTGTCTTTCCTCGTTCTCCAGCTTGCAGAGGCAGACTGTGGGACTGCTCAGCTTCCAGAACTGCATGCAACAGTTCCTATAATAAATAGATAGATAGGGACTTCCCTGGTGGTCCAGTGTTAAGACTCTGTGCTCCCAATGCAGGGGGCCCGGGTTCGACCCCTGGTCAGGGAACTAGGTCCCACATGCTGCAACTAAAGATCCTACACGTGGCAACTGAGACCCAGCACAGCCAAATAAATAAATGAATGAATATTTTAAAAATTAGCTAGCTAGCTATCTAGCTTGATGATAGATGATAGATAGATAGATAGATAGATAGATAGATAGATAGATGATAGATATAGATCCCTGGTCAGGGAACTAGATCCCGCATGCCACAATTAAGAATCTGCATGCTGCAAGTAAGACCTGGCGCAGCCAAATAAATAAATAAATAGTCTGGCGGGGTATAGACTGGAAGAGTGATCAGAAAGGAAGTTATGGCTGAAAAAGGTTTGAAAGACAGAGTAGTTTTGCTAAGTAGCAAGAGTGGAAAGGACATTCCAGACAGAGTAGCATGTGCAAGATATACAGAATAAAGTCAGTGAGACAAAATGGACTGTTTGGGGAAATCAAAGCAGTTTGGTTTATCAGGAGAATAAAATGAAAAAAGGCAAGTGTCCAGAAATTAGACAGGAGAAGCAGGCAGCCGGCAGGTACCATCATAAAGGACCTCATTGCCAATAGTTTCCTCTCTTAGCTTTCTTTTCTGATGTTTATTCCCCAAGTCTTTTTTTCTGTGTGGGTGTGGTGGCTAGGTTCCAAGATGCCCCTAGTGATCCCTGCCTTCTGATCTCTGTGTAATCCTCTCTTGCACTGCGGTAAGGTTGGTCTGGTCTGTGAGTCTAATTGTATGCTACAAAAGTGATGGTATGTCACTTCCAGATTAGGTTATGAGACCCTGCTTTCATATTGGGTGCCTTTCTCTCCCTCTCATCTCTCACTCTGGGAGAAGCAAATACATGAAAAAAAAGAATATAACAAATCCACAAATGCCCATGTACCCACCATCCAGCTTCAATTTTTGCTAATACTTTGCTAATCTTGTTTTATCTATTCCTTCCCACTCTCACTTCTCCCACCATCACTGGAGTATTTTAAAGCAAATCCCAGGCACCATGTTATTTCACTCACACTTGAATATTTAATTTTTACATATAAGGTCTACTTATAATAACACTATCACATATGATAAAATTAACAATTCCTTAACATCACCTAATACCCAGTCCATATTAAAATTTCCCTAATTATCATTTTTTTTATGTTTACAATTATACCTTGGAGTTTGCTTTTTTCCTGTCCTTCCATTTACTCATTTGGTTAAATTGCTTTTTTGTTCCTTTGCTCAATCATTTTTGGAAATTCTTCTCTAGTCTCTGTAGTCTCTATTCTATGTATATGTGTATATCACCCCATTGTAAAAGAAGCAGTCAAACTTACATTTCTCTATAAAGACATTCAAATTAAATAATATTTAGAAATACTTCTTAAGGACATATGTAATACCTGGACAGCCCATTATGTCCCTTGTATCATTGTTGTCATACATTTCACTTATATATAGACATATATAAATACATGTTTATATGTATATATTATATAATATATTTATATATAAACACATACTTATGTATATTATATATAAGCATACATAATCAAATATTGTATTATTTTGAACTGTCATGTTATATCAATTAAGAATAAGAAAAATAAAACTTTTTACTTTACCTTCACTTATTCCTTCTTTGATGTTCTTCATTACTTCATACAGATCCAAGTTTCTGACATATATTATTTTCCTTCTCTCTGAAGAACTTCTTTTAACATTTCTTGCAAGGAAGTTCTACTGATGACAAATTCCAACTTTCACTTGTCCAGGAAAATATTTGTGTTTCCTTCACTTTTGAAAGATAATTTCACAGAATTCTAGGTTGCTGGGGTTTTTTTTTTAACACTCCACAGTCTTCTTGCTTGCACAGTTTCTGAGGAGAAGTCAGATGTAATTCTTATCTTTGTTACTCTATAGGTAAGGTGTTTTCTTCCCTCTAGCTTCTTTCAGGATTTTTTCCTTATCTTTGACTTTCTGTAGATTGAATATTATATGCCTCAATACAGTTTTTTGTTTTTTTTGTTGTTTGTTTTTTTTATCTTGCTTGGAGTTCTCTAAGCTCCCTTGATCTGTGGTTTGGTGTCTGGCATTAATTTGAAGAAATTCTCAGTCATTATTGTTTCCAATACTTCTTCTGTTACTTTCTCTCTCCTGGTATTCTCATTGTGTGTTAACAGTTGAATCTTGAACACAGGTTAGGGGCACCAACCCTCCACACAGTCGAAAATCCATATATAATTATAGTTGGCCCTCCATACACACAATTCCTCCATATCCATGGTTCCTCTGTATCTGCAGTTCCACATCTACAGATTCAACCAAACTTGGATCACATAGTACTATAGTATTTACTATTGAAAGAAATCTGTGTATAAGTGAACCAGCATAGTTCAAACCCATGTCGTTCAGAGTCAACTGTATGTTATACCTTTTGCAGTTGTCCCACAGACCTTGGCTATTGGTTTGTTTGGGTTTCTTTCTTCAATCTTTGCTCTCTTTGCTTTTCAAGGATTCTATTGATATATTTTCTAGCTCAGAGATTCTTTCCTCAGCTGTGTCATCTACTAATAAGCCCACCAAAGGCATTCTTTTTTTTTTTCTTTTTGGCTACGTTGGGTCTTTGTTGCTGCGCACAGGTTTTCTCTAGTTGCAGCAAGCAGGGGCTACTCTTCTTTGCCGTGCGTGGGCTTCTCATTGCGGTGGCTTCTCTTATTGCAGAGCACGGGCTCTAGGGCGCGCAGGCTCAGTAGTTGTGGCGCATGGGCTTAGTTGCTCTGCAGCATGTAGGATCTTCCTGGACCAGGGATCAAACCTGTGTCCCCTGCACTGGGAGGCGGATTCTTAACCACTGAGCCACCAGGATGTCCCCAGAGGCATTCTTCATTACTGTTACAGTATTTTTTATCTTTAGCATTTCTTTTTGGTTCTTTCTTAGGATTTCCATTTCTCTGCTTACACTGCCCATCTGTTCTTGCATGGAAATACTTTATCCATTGGATCCCTTAACATATTAATCATAGTTGTTTTAAATTCCCAGTTTGATAATCCTAACATCTGCCATGTCTTGCTCTGATGCTTGCTTGATGTGTTCCTTCAAATTGGTTTTTTGGGGGGTTTTTTTGCCTTCTGATATGCCTTGTAATTTTTTTCTTGATAGCCAGACATGATGAACCAGGTAAAAAAAACTGCTGTAAATAGGCTTTTAGTAAGGGGGTAGTGAGGTATGGGGAGAAGAGAAGGGCTCTGTACTCCTATGATTAGGTCTCAGGCTTTTAGTGAGCCTATGCCTATGGACTGTGAACTTCACAAGAGTTTCTCAGTTTTTTCTCCCCACTTAGGTGGACAGAATAGCTAGAGCAGGCTAGTGTTAGATATTTCCCTTTCCCCAGGTCAGTTAGGCTCTGCATAACTAATCTCCCCTAAGGGCAGACTTTGTTAAGAAAAACCAACTGCTCTGGTATATTTCAAAATTGTTCTTTTTCCCTCCCCTCTACCAGAAGCATGAGAATTTTTCTCTGATATTTACTGTAGGAACCTGGTTGAGCTCCTGGAGGTAAATCTCACAATAATGTGAGGGCTCCCCTATGACCAGGTTCCCCTGGAGTTCTTAATTCTCAGGTTTATCCACACTGAGCCTCCAGCAATTCATCAATTGTAATTCATGTTTTCCAACCCTGGCACTGGTTCCTGCAGTGGTTTCTGCTCATGAGCCACTGCTCCTGTAAGCCATGATTCCCCATATTGGCCTGTTTGTCTCTCCAATCATGGAGGCAGCAATTTGTTCTGTGTCCTCCCCTTTCTTACAGACCCAAGAATAGTTGATTTTTCCATCTGTTGATCTCTTTACCTGTTAGGACAGAGTGGCGACTTCCAAGCTCCTTACGTGCAGAAGCCAGAAGTGAAAGGTGTGGCTTTAAGTAAAAAAAAAAAAAAAAAACATGAATCATCCCAATAGATGCAGAAAAATAATTTAACAAGATCCAACATCTATTCATAATAAAAATCTTCAGGAGAGTTCCCTGGCGGTCCAGTGGTTAGGACTCAACACTTTCACTGCCAGGGCCTGGGTTCAACCCCTGCTCAGGGAACTAAGAATCCACAAGCTGTGCGGCGAAAAAAGAAAAGAAAAACAAAACCAAAAAAAACCTTCAACTGGGCTTCCCTGGTGGCGCAGTGGTTGAGAGTCCACCTGCTGGTGCAGGGGATGTGGATCCGTGCCCTGGTCCGGGAGGATCCCACATGCCGCAGAGCGGCTGGGCCCGTGAGCCATGGCCACTGAGCCTGCGCATCCGGAGCCTGTGCTCCACAATGGGAGAGGCCACAACAGTGAGAAGCCCGCATACCGCAAAAAAAAAAAAAACCTTCAACAAATTAGGAATAGAAAAGAACATCTTTAACCTTATAAAGGACATCTATGAAAATCCTACAGCTAACAGCATATTTAATGGTGAAATATACTTTCCCACTAAGATCAAGTGCAAGATAAGACTGTACATTCTCACTACCTCTACCAGCCATTGAACTGGCAATTCTAGCCATGGCAATTTGGCAAGAAAAAGAACTAAAAGGCATCCAGATTGAAATTAAGAAGTAAAACTGTCTTTTTTCAATGGCATGAATCTTATATATAGAATATCTGACAGCATTCACTGAAAAAGCTACTAGAATAAACAAGTTCAGCAAGATCATAGGATACGAGAGCAATATACAAAATCAATTATATTTCTATACACTAGCAACAAACAATCCAAAAATGAAATTAAGGAAACAATTCCATTCTCAATAGCATAAAAAACAATTCAGAAATAAACTTAACAAAAGAAAGTGCAAAACTTGGACACTGAAAACAATAAAACATTGTTGAAGAAAATTTTGAAAGATTTAAATAAATGGAAAGATATCACACATTCATAGATTGGAAGACTTAATATCATTATGAGGGCAATACTCTCTAAATTGATCTACAGATTCAAGGCAATCACTATCAAAATCCCAGCTTTTTTACAAAGATTGACCAACTGATCCTAAAATTCTTATGAAAATGCAAAAAATCAAGAAGAGTCAAAACAATCTTGAAAAAAGGACAAAGCTGAAAGACTCACCTTCCTGATTTCAAAACACAGTACAAAGCTACAGTAAGCAAGACAGTGTGGTACTGGTGTAAGGACTGACATTTAGATCAATGAAATAGAATTGAGTCCAGAAATAAACCCAAACATCTATGGCCACTGATTTTTAAGAAAGGTAACAGACAATTCAATGGGAAAAAGACAGCCTTTTCAGTAAATGATGCTGGAACAAATGAATATCTGTATGCAAAATGATGAATCTGAATGCTTACCTCACACCATACATAAAAATTAACTCAAAATGGATTACAGATCTAAATTTAAGAGCTAAAATTATAAAATGCTTAGAAGAAAACACAGGAGTAAATCTTCAGGACCTTGAACTAAGCAATGATTTCTTAGATACAACACCCAAAGTACAAGAAACAAAAGGAAAAATTTGACAGATTGGGCTTCATCAAAATTAAAATTTGCATTTCAAAAATAAATGAGTTCATTCCGATATTTCCAATTCAAAGTTAATATTACAGAGTTTCTACTTAACTTACTTGATTTTATAATTGTATTTTTCTCTTACAATGTTAGAAATCTTGGTTTCTAACATTGTTATAGTCACATATATTTTATCCTGTTATGAAAAGTGGTAAAATAACAATACCAATATTATTAAAAATAAGATAACAATGCAATTTAAGATTCCTTTGCTGCTCTTCTTTTCCTAGGATATAGCCCACTGATGATATACAGTCAAAATACAAGGATTTAGAGATACTAAAAACGATTCTTTGTGTGATTATGGTCTGAACATAATATAGTTAGGTTCATTTGTTTTCAGTTTTTAAGGATTGCTTTTTCTTTTTGATCTAATTTTGTTTCATAATTACATAAAACACTTATATGGTTCCAAACTATAAACAAGGAACATTCAGGTGAGTCCTAACTTTCATTCCTGTCCCCTCTACACAGTTGGTTCCCATCATTCCATTAGCAATCACTTTTACTAGTTTTTGGTTTATCCTTCCATTGTTTTTGTAGGGAAATATACACACATACTCATATTCCACCCCCATTCCTTCCATAAAAGATAGCATACTATACACTCTATCCTCATCTTGCTCTTTCACATAACAATATATCCTAGAGAGAACTCCATGGCAATATTATATATCTTCCTCAAACCCTTTTATAATTACACAGTAGTAGTTCACTGTGCAGCTATACCATAATTTATTCAACCAATCCCTCTCTGATGAGCATTTGGATTGTTTTTAGTCTTGCTATTACAAATACTGTTGGAATAAATAGCCTCGTTTCTGCTTCACTTTATATTTTTGCTAGTGAATTTTGGGGATAGAATCCCAGAAGTGGGATTACTAGTCAAAGGGTAAATCACACATAATTTTGTTAGATATTGCTAACTTCTCCATGAGGTTGTACCATTTCTAACAACATTTTACCTGTTTTCCCTTTTCCACTCTTGTCCATCTACAACTCATTCTCCATCATATCTTATAAAATCTTGTAAGATACAAATTGGATCATATAACTCTTCTGCATAAAACTTCAGTGGTTCCCCATTGCATTTAGAATAAAATCCAGTCTCTTCATAGTACCTGTAAAAACTTAGATGATGTGGATTCTTCCTCTCTGTATCAGTTAGCATTAGGTTTGACTATGAGCAAGAGAACCAAAGTAACAATAGCTTAAACAAGATAGAAGTTTACATCTCTGATACATAAGTCTGGAGGAAGAACATCCCGGTTGGCACTGGAGTTCAGCTTCAAGAAGTCCTCAGGGCACAAACTCCTTCCAGGCCATGCTCTGCTGTCCCTAGGACCTGACCCTTATCCCAGTGACCTAAAAGAGCAACTAGAGTACCAGTCATTTTATGTGTTCCAAACAGCAAAATTGGAAGAAGAATAAGGGCAAGGGGTAAAGGCCTACTGTTTATTAACAAGATTTCTAGAAGCTCTACATGACACTGGCATTTTTATGCCATTGGGTCAGAACTTAGTCATATGACTGTACCTACCTATGAGAAATGCTAGAAAATGTCACCTTTATTCTGGGCAACCACACGCCCAGCCAGAAATTGGGAGACTTATCACGATGGAAGAAGTCTCTGCTGCACAGTCTTTTTTTTTAATTTAATTTTATTTATTTACTTACTATTATTTTGGCCACATGGCATGTGGGATCTTCGTTCCCTCACCAGGGATCGAACCCACGACCCTGCAATGGAAGCACAGAGTCTCAGCCACTGGACCATGAGGGAAGTCCCTGCACAATCTCTTTAGTTTCATCTCATACTACTCCACCCTTACCATGCTCCAGCCACACAGACTTCCTTTACTCTTCAAATAAGAGCTTGCTCTTGCCTATCTCAAGGCCTTTGCTCTTGCAGTTTCACCTGCCTAGCACATGCTTCCTCAGATCTTCAAACAGCTGGTTCCCTCTCATCATTCAGGACTCAGCTCAAATGTCACTTCCTCAAAGAGACCTTCTTTGACAACTGTATATAAAGTAGGCACTATCCCAGTCACCCTTTTTCATACTGCACTGCCTTATTTATAGCATTTATCTCAATCTGAAATTATTTATCTTTTGCCTTCCTCTACTAGAATATAATTCCACAAGACAAGGATCTTTTTTATCTTCACTACTATATCTCTTTTTACCCAATACAATTCTGAGTAGACAGTGGGAGCTTAATTTTAGTTGAATGAATGAATGTCTGATTCCAAAGGACAATGAATGTCCATTCCAATGGCTGATTCCAAAGCCCATGCTTTTTTCACTACTTCTGCTGTGCCTAGTATATGTGAAATAATACCCCATTCCAGAAGTTAGTCCTTGTTTTTGAATCACAGCCTATTATAGTTATTTTCTTTCCAAGAAGATTTTAAAAAACATTGTTTCTAAAGTAAAACAAAATCTTCCTCTGCTCGGTGAGTAAAAAGAAGAGTTTTAGATATAACATCTTGTGCACATCTAAGTTGTGCAATTTTGTAGTTTTCACCTGCAAAATGTAAGAGTTGGTTAAAATTAATTCACTTAATCTACAGATATTTAGCAAGCACTGTGCTAAAACAAAATTAGGGACATGAAAATTACATAATATAATTCCTGCCCTCAAAAAAGATTCACAGCTGCCTTTCAACTCTACGATTTGTATGATTCCATACAGTTGTTGAGTAACCTTTGTGCTAGAGAAAAAGCCTATGACTTCCCATTCCTGAGATATTTATTAAAGATCTGTCACCAAAACACTGATAAACACAAGGCTTCCTTTTAAAAGTGAATATTTAATTCAATACTGCAATAAGAATTAAACAGCATTAAAAACAGAAGCATATTTATTAGTGGCTTAAAAAATGTATAGTAACTTTAGTTTCCTTTGGGGAGGATTTTGATTGCTGGTTCTCTACAGCAAAATGATGCTAGGAAAATGTCTATAGAACATAGAAATTCTCTCTGACTACAAGTCTAAAATGCTTAAAATTAGGGATTAAAGGTTTTAAAGATGCAAATCAGAAATATTCAATATTAGAGGTATCTCATTTGAATCCTAAAAATTTTCACATAATAAAACATTATATATTTTTTAGAAAGATGGCCAACAAATTAATAACTCGGCATATTCTACAGACTGGCATCCCAGATGACCAGGACTATATTACACGAGCACCTGGCTGTGGTTCATCCACTACCACCTTCTTTGTTCTTCTAGATCCTTCTTGGCTTTCATCTGGGTAACTCCAAGGCACTGTGAGGAAAACAGATGTACAGATGCCCATTTCTCCTGCAGTCCCCCTCAGCATAGCAATTAGGCAGATAGTCAATGAGAAAAAGGTATATAATCCATAACTTATAGTCCCCACAAGGCCTCACTCAATTTGAAAAATTGCCAGTTCTGTCAAATATGCCAACACTCCAATAAGGTATTTATGACACAAAATCTGAAAAAAAAAAAAAAAGACATTTAAAATTAAAATACAATTACTTATAGCAAAGCAGTTTGATATTTGATAAATATTCCAGGCTTATTTTAAATTCCATATCTACAAGCTAAGCTATGAATATAAACCCAAACCATTGCTGTTCTAAGTCAAATAGACTTTACTTAATAAAGATGACTGACTTTAATAAATTTACAACTATTAGTCAATGGTGCTTAGATGGAATTAGACTAGGGTTCTTATTTATCCTGGCTTCCATGGGTAAGATATCTGCCTAAAGAGAAAGAGGAAGGAGTATCTACGAACCCCTTAGACTTATATGCAAATTGAGTATCTACATTTTCTAGAAAGAGTTCCATACCTTCCTTCTTCTCAAAGGGATACATGATGCCAAAGTGTCTTGTAGAAACTAAGCAGAGGCAGAAACCTGGTTAATACATTAATTTCAAACTTTTGAGAGGCAGTACAGTGTTGCAGTTAAAAGCATAAGCTTTTGAGTCAGATGACTGGGTTTAAATTCCAACTCCACTTATTAGCTGTGTGATCTTGAAGGAGCCTACTTATCCTCTGTGCCACAATTTCCTCTTTACAACCTATGCAAATAGGTTGTTGTGAAAACTAAATGGGACAATATGTGTAAATGGTTAATAATGCTTGGCACAGTTAGTGCTTGATAAATGTTAGCTTCATCATGGCATTATTTGAACCTAGGAGCCACAGTTACTGTCTTAGATCCTTACGAGAGGCCCTTAGAATAGGCCAGATAAAACAGGGCCACCCTTACATTCATAGATGGATAAGAACAATTATATAAAATAGTTTTAAAATGTAGTTTATTAATAGAATGTGAGAATATGGAAATAAAATTTTAAAATATAAGGACTTCATGAAATTGAATTGAGGTGCTAAAATGTAAATTTATTTCTTTATAATGTCAAAGTAAGATGGAATAGTATATAATATTTCAAATTTATTACTGTGAACCATAGTAAGAAATAAATTTAACATCATGACCCAGTACAAGCAAATGTATATCCTTAGTATATGTTATATATTCTCATTTTTATATTTTCCACTCTATTTTTCTTTTGTTTTTTAAAGCTGGTTTCTTCTCGTCAAATTACTTCCTAACCTACTGCTGCATTGTGACCTCCAGTCTGAAAAGCATTAAGTAGTGCTTATAAGATAGAGTATGAACTTCTTGGAACCTAAGAGATTAAGTGTTTAAATCTTGACTCTTCCTCTTACTAAGCTATCTTGCATGTGTCACTTAAACCTATCTTGGCTTCAGCTTCCTTGTTTTAAAAATAAAATAAATGTAGATAGAAACACCTAACTATAGGGTTGCTCTAAAGATTAGAGTTAAAGTATGTTAAACTCCTAGCACAGTGACAAGACCAATATTCACGAGTGTTTATTGTGGCTGTATTTTAATATATTTTAAATATATTAATATAATACACTTAAATATATTTAGGTGCCTACTCTCAGTTTTTTTCTTTTTTTTTTTTCTCAGTTTATTTCTGATACATTCTCTAATAAGGCCTTCATATACACTAAAACAATGTCTCTATTATTTCTTTCCCAGTAGGGATAGAAAAGCCTAAAATATAAAGATGATATTTTAGTTCTGTGTTTCTACTATAAGTTTCTTATCTAACACACAAAATCCTGTTACTCTGATAATTATTTAAAAATTGACAAGAAAATTCTGAAAATTTCAAAGTTACTACAGAATAAGTCATATTATTACCAAAGTCTATGGGCACACAGTGTATGGTAAGTATCCTTCCACTATAAAGCTGCATATAGAAGACTTAAGACTTTTTAGTAAACCATTTATAAAGCATAAAATAAAATCTCTCTACTGTCATCAATTGGCAGACATCCCAAAGTGTTTCGTCAATGTGGAAAATACAATTGCCATACATTTTGAAAACTATGCAACAATAAGGAAAAATTACTTAACTAGATTTGCTCCAACTAACCTTTATTTTTCCATCAGTATGTGCTGAAGCTACAGATGTTGAAACACGAACCAATCTTGTGGCTGATAAATGAATTTTGAAATGTCTATGGAAATGTGAATACAGGCAGTCCATGAATAAGTCAACTTCCTCCTGGGTAACTTCTCCAGGTGTTTTGTGAACACTGTCCCACAAAGCTTTTGCATCTTCTGGATGTATGGCATAAGAAATATCCAGACTTTGAGGGCTACAGGGTACAGACCAAAGAAATTCAGTAGTAGCCATATAATGGTCCATTTTGCATGCAGTCCACATAGCAGCCATCCAAGAAAGATTAAACGCATTGATTGCTAAGGGACGGAAATAACAGTCAAAAGTTTTCTGAAACCAGGTTCCAATTATGGCTGTATTAGTCTCTGCACCATTTGCAAGGAATAAGGGTAGACAGGTGAAATCTTCTGAAACAGTCTCCAGAAGACTGTCTCCAAATATACAGCAGAACCAACCAGTCCACAACACTTTACCTTCTCTGTGCTCAGATGGCAATTGAGATTTTGACAGAATCTATGAAGAAAAATCAAACGGGTTCATTAAATTCGAAAGTACATCTACTCCTAAAGTGCATCTTCTCAGCATTAATTAGTACATTTAAAAATAAGAAGATATGTAGTATTACCTGCCAAAAACCACAGAGGTAATAGTCTCCCTGATCATTATTAGGGTGTATCAAGTTAACTGACCTTTCTCCTAATACTCTTTATTAGGACAGACATGGTATATGGCAAGACCTTGGTGCAACCAAAATGCAAAAAGGGGTGCCAATATGGTATAACCAGGTACAGTACCCTGAAAAAAAAAAGTCTCAAAATCTCAACTTTAACTTCGTCTTCCAATGCAGGGGGTGCAGGTTTGATCCCTGGTCAGGGAGCTAAGATCCCACATGCCTCCTGGCCAAAAAACCCAAAACATAAAACAAATTCAACAAAGACTTTAAAAAACTGGAAAACAAAAATCTCAACTTTAGAAGGGGACTTCCCTGGTGGCGCAGTGGTTAAGAATCTGCCTGCCAACGCAGGGAACATGGGTTCGAGCGCTGATCCGGGAAGATCCCACATGGTATGGAACAACTAAGCCCATGCGCCAAAACTACTGAGCCTGCACTCTAGAGCCCACAAGCCACAACTACTGAAGCCCGTGCGCCTAGAGCCAGAGCTCTGCAACAAGAGAAGCCACTGCAATGCGAAGCCTGTGCACCGCAACGAAGGGTAGCCCCCGCTCACCAAAACTAGAGAAAGCCCACGCGCAGCAACAAAGACCCAACGCAGCGAAAAATAAATAAATAATTTTTTAAAAAAAACTTTAGAAGGGACTGTAAAAGGTCACCGAATCCAATGTGCTTGAATTATTCCACTGAGGAAGACGTCACTATTTCCTAAGGGAGCTCTGTCTATCCACTTAAAATGTTCTTTCATATGTTAGGCCCTACAGTTTCCAACCACTGGTCCTACTTTCTTCCTTACGTGCATGTAGATGAAATCTAATCTAATCTCTCTTCTACATAAAAAGCCCTTCAAATATTTGATTATCCTTATCATATATACTGCTACGGTCAACATCTCCAGTTTCTTCAACCATTCCTTCTATGACATACATTCAAGTGCTCACACTATCTGGACACTCTTCTCTGAAATTCTTTGGCAAAGGAGTCATTCATAAGTGAACATAATTACTTCAAAAAGGTCTGATTACAGGACTGTCACCACCTTTAACCTAGATTATACTCCTACTAATATAATCTTAACAGTAGTTTTCTGGTTTAGTTGACAGCTTTACATAAATTAACCCTACATACTCATTTTTGCTATTAATAGGTAAATCCCCCCCAACTTACAATGAGGCAGTAAACTTATTCCTATTAAAATATTAATCTCTTTCAATTTGGCCCACTGTGTCAATCCATTCAGATCTTTTAGAATCTTGATTATATTTTCTAGCAGATTGACTAACCCCTCAAACTTTAAATTTGTAAATTATATAACAAACATACCTTCCAGATATTAATAGAAGTTTTAATTAAAGTTTGACCAGGACAAGGTGAAGATCACAGCCCTATATTATATCCCTTTAGAGATGATCATTTGAACAATTATTTTTGCCATTTTTCTCCTTGTTCAAGAAGTTATGAGACTTTCAAATACCTTAAAGCCAGATGTATTATGTCTATCACGTTTTTATAACCTATAAGTCCTGTAACCCTGGCAAGAAATGAGATTTAATTAGAAAACTATTAGGACACTATACTAGGAATTCAAGAGGTTATTTCTATTCCTCACAAGAATATTTGCTTGCCTGATGACATGCAAACCATGTAACTTCTTTGGGCATCAACTGCTTCAACTTGACAGAGACTGCTAATTATCTACCCAGTATCTATTTTTCCTTCCACAGTAAAACAGTGCTTTCACTTGAGGTGGCAAAGTACCCACTAAAACTTTTTTCTAGTCTTCCTTCCATCTGGGATATAAAGAGAAGTATCTGTTGGGTGTCAGCAAGTCTCGTTAAAGGTTTACTCAGCGGCAGGCATCCGGTCTGACTTTCCCATCTTCCTCCTACTACTTGCCTTGAACTTACATATAGTATTTAGAGCTCCAGGAGCCAATTTAGATTATAGTGTGACCACAGGAGGGAAGCCATGCACCAAGGATGATAGAGAGGACAGAAGGAGCTTATATTATTAATAATTTCATGAAGCATTTACCAGCCTGGAAAAGCTTACCTCTGGACACTTTTTTGGAAGACAAGTAAACCTCTATTGTCACTGTTATTTAGACTTTCTGTTATATGCAGCTGAACCTAATCCCAGTAATCCTGAGATCCTTGCCAATACTATGATCTATACCAGGGGTCAGCAAACCTTTTCTGCAGAAGGCCAGATAGTAAATATTTTAGGCTTTGCAAGCCATGTAGTCTCTGTAGCAACTACAACTCTGCTGTTGTAATACAAAAACAGCCATAGACAATATGTAAACAAATGAAAGGGGCTCTATTCCAAAAAAACGTTGTTTACAAAGCCAAGCAGCAGGCCATAGTTTGCTAACCCCTGATCTATACAACTAAACAAAATTTCAACTGTGTCAGCATTTAACTTATCAATGACTAAAATGAGTTAATTTAGCAGAAACAGAAGGAACAGGCATAAATAATAAAATAAATCTGGTTTCTTAATAAAAGGACAGTCATATTACTTTTATATACTACATATAGTAAGGAATGTAAAATGTTACATTTCTGAGAGTAACTTGGTATGATATATCACAATATGTAACAATGTTACTTCTTTGCTAAAATTCTACTTCTAGGATTTTAATCCCACTAAAAACCATAGAATTAAACAGATAAATTTACAAAAACGTAAAATTTACATTTACATTTAGTTACTCAAAACGACATGAGTAACTATCTACAGCACTGATTATTAGTAAAAAAAAAAAAAAAGCCATAATGCACAAGTATGGGCAATATGATCACAATTTTAACAGATACAGACAGCCAAATAGATATATCTAGATTCATGATGGAGTCTGTAATTTTCTTATAATGTCTTTGTCTAGTTTTGGTATTAGGGTAATACTGGGCTCATAGGATGAATTAGGAAGTATTCCCTCTGCTTCTATCTCTGAAAGAAATTGTAGAGAATTGGTGTAATTTCCTCCCTAAACGTTTGGTGGAATTCACTAGTGAACCCATCTGGATCTGTTGCTTTCTGTTTTGGAAGGTTATTAATTATTGATTCAATTTCTCTAATAGGACTAGGCCTATTCAGATTGTCTACTGACAAATAGATGTATACCAAAATGTTAAACTGTGGTTTTTAACTTTCTTTGTTTTTTTGTTTGTTTTTTTTAACCTTTAAAATATTTATTTATTGGAAAGGTAGTAGTCTCATATAGTACAAAATTCAAATAGAAATGTACACTCTGAAAAGTTAGTCTATCAGCTACCTCTGTCTACCCGCCTCCCCCAACTCAGTTCTTGCCCCCAGAGCCCAGTTACCATTGTTTCGTGTATCTTTCTGGAGCTGCTCAATGCATATGCACAATGCATAGCTTTTTATTTCTGTTTTTAAGAAAATGTACAACAAAATCTTCTGTTACATGCAGAGTTTAAGTGTTTTTGCAAATACATGTATTATTTTTTCTTCTTTTATGGCCCCTGGCTAAAACGTCTTGTTCAGGAAAGCCGTTCATATTCCAAGATTGAAAACAATTTTCCTATATTTACTTCTAATACTTTTCTATTTGGGTTTTAAATTGACATCTTTAAACCAACTGGGTTTTTATATTTGAACAGAGTCTGATATAGGTGGGGATCGAATTTTATTTTCTTTGAAGTATGGCTAATGAATTGCTTCAATACCATTTAATCCAGCCTTTCCAATGGATCCATATCATTTAATACCCAGGTCCCAAATCTCCAGCATCAGTAACAACCACCGAGGATAGTTTCATCCCACAAGTCCCACTCCTGGGTGCTATGTTTGCCAGGATGCTTCTTCTCTCTACTGGACCTTCTTCCCTCCTTCATGGTGTTCCAATCATGGGTGCTCTTTCTGTACTTGGACTTCTCTGTGCTTCCTGGCGCCACTTTGGCCTTCCTCCTGTTCTCTTTGTGGGAATCTTCATCCTCTTCATCCCTGTGGTGCGTCCTCTTCCACGATACCTGCTTCTCATCGCCATGTCCTCCTCCTCCCTGGACCTTCCCGTCCAGCCTCCGTCTTGATCTCCTGCCTGATGGACACTGGTGTGGTCCTCTGAGAAGCAGCTGGCCTCTTCTCTGTGTTGTGCTGTGTGGGGGCCAGTGGCCATTCCTTGCACAGGTGGGCTTGGAAACCACCGGTTATTGAAGAAATGGTCATGTTTTTTCTGACAGTGATTTACAGGTTCCAGTCTTTGTCGGAAGTGATGAATATTGGACAGTGTGGGTTAAGTGGCTTTCCACTGTTTTCGGCCTTTCGTAGGAACTGGGGGACTTGTGGGGCCTCCTGAAGGGGAATCTCTGCTCCAGCATTGGAGGTCTGGGTGCAGTGTGGTCCTTTTCTCTGTACACAGAGTCTTCTGTCCCCTTTCTAAAGCAAACCTCTGGTTGTAATCCTCTGGTTCTTTGCTTTCTAATATAATCCTGAAGTTCATGTTGAAAAGAGTCATAAGTCTTAGAATTTTCCATTATACTGACTATGGATGAAACTCTGGAGTCATCACCATGCACTAGTTTACTGAGAGAAATTTCCACAAACAGATGGAGCCTCACTTCCTCAAGCCTACAAGTCTTTGGGGTTGTGTAAGTAGAAGATCTGTGGGCCCACAAAGAGCAGAGGTTCGCCTGCCAAGAACCTCAAAAGGAAAGAAGGAAGGAAGAAAGGAAGGAAGGGAGGAAAGAAGGAAGGAAGGAAAGAAGGAAGGAGCCCTAGATAGGGGTAGGTTTTACTCAGCTCCAGGAGAAGAATCCCAACTTCTTTGCAGCTCAAACTTCTCCCTTTCTTTGTACTTTTATGTATTTTCTAAGTTTTCTAAAATAAACATAATTATATTGTAAAAGGAAAAAAACTTTTTTTAAGTTGGTCATATCTAATTACTATAATTTGGTCAAACAAGACATAAAATAGGTTATAAATCACAAGCTTAAGAATTTTAAAAACAGTAAGAAAACATCACAATTTCTAAACCAAGACAACGCACATTCTTTTCTCCTAGGAAGCAAGTACTGCTTATATGATATACCTGGACAAGAAATGCTTCAGGGTCTCTCTGTGTTCCTTTCATTCCCAGGAGAGTAGAGAAAATCACTTTGATGTTGAAGTCGTCTCCCACTTCCACAGCAAGTCCTTTTTGCTTTTCAGCAGCAATAAATGCATTCAGAAGTTTAGAATACTCTTTGAAATTAGTATAGGAGAATTTATATAAGGGAGTTAAACTATATAAAGTCCATTGTTTATGCAGAAGGAATGCAAACTTTTGAGGATCAACATCTTCCTAAAAAAAATCAAGACAAAGGAAGTTTAAGAATTAGGAAACATGAGTAACTAAGAACTTAATCACAGTATCTTAAATATTTAAAACAAAGCCATTACTGGGTACCTGATCTTTGCATCTGCTGTAATTTCCCTTTGGAATGTTCTTCCCAGGGTGTTCACATGGCATGTTCCTTTCCTTCATTCAGGTCTCTGCCCAAATGTCACTCAAGAGGCCACCCTATCTAAAGTAGCACCTGCACCCATTCCAGCTTTGTCACTCTATATCTCAACATGCTTTATTTTTTTCACAGCACTTATTACTACCTGACATTAGGTACTTGCCTGATTTTTACTGTCTTCACTACTAGAGTATGAGTTTGATGAGAACAGGAATTTTGCCTACTTTATTCACTACTGTATCTCTAGCACCTAGAACAATGTCATCTAGAACAGCTGTTTAATAAATATTTATTGGATGAACAGTTACATACTTTTAGAAACTTCAAATTATAGAGTTTAAAAATAGTCACCACTGGAGCATCTAATTTCATTGGTTTTAATTAAGTAATTTCTAAAATTGTTTGGCAGTAAATTCACTCCATCACTCTAATTCAGTAGATTAAATAAAAAGATACATGGGAGTATTGTGGCTAGGCTCTATTGGAATCACAGGGACCACTAAAAACAAAACACTTCATTTGTATTGGCACTATGGCAGTACTGAGGGTCTTCACATACACCCCCACATAAGCTCCTAGTTTTATCCTGAATTGAACTTTTCTACAGAATCCATACTTCCACAGTCCCAAATATCTTTTGGAACTTTCACCACAGTTGTCCACTTGACAAAAATATTTGTTCTGACTAGAGTACTCATGGAAAAGTTGTAAACTTTTTTTATTACTATCAAAAGATTTGGGGGGAAAAAAAGGGGGGGCCAATGGTTAGGACTTGGCGCTTTCACTGCCAGTGCCCAGGTTCAGTCCCTGGTTGGGAACTAAGATCCCTTAGGACGTGTGGTACGGCCAAGAAAAAAAAGATCTGGCAAAATTATTTGTATCATAGAGAAAGGAAACACTGAACTGGACATTTCAGTCTTTTTTTTTTTTTTTTTTTTTACTGTTGCAATGTTTGTTTTTTTATTTTTCCAGTCTTTAATTTATATACAATCTCTGTTTTCTGGTTAAGAACCATAACTTTCATTACCAGGACTAGTAATTTTTCTTTTTTTTTTTAAATTATTTATTTTATTTACATTTTATTTTCAGCTGTGTTGGGTCTTTGTTGCTGCACGTGGGCTTTCTCTAGTTGGGGTGAGTGGGGGCTACTCTTCGTTGTGGTGTGCGGGCTTCCCATTGCGGTGGCTTCTCTTGTTGCTGAGCGCAGGCTCTAGGCGTATGGGCTTCAGTAGTTGTGGCTCGCAGGCTCTAGAGCTCAGGCTCCATAGTTGTGGCGCACGGGCTTAGTTGCTCCGCGGCATGTGGGATCTTCCCGGACCAGGGCTTGAACCCGTGTCCCCTGCATTGGCAGGCGGATTCTTAACCACTGCACCACGAGGGAAGCCCTAGTAATTTTTCTTTAAAGAAGTTTTCACAAAAAAGCAAAACTTTTCTCATACGCCAAAAGATACTAGACCCACAACACAGACAAGAAAAAGTTAAAAGGAAGGTGTAGGTGACTGATCAGCCAGGTTCCTTGCTAAGTGACTCAAAAGCATCCATCAAACTTGTATTGACGGCACTTCCCTAGTGGTGCAATGGTTAAGAATCCACCTGCCAATGCAGGGGACACAGGTTCAAGCCCTGGTCTGGGAAGATCCCACTTGCCGTGAAGCAACTAATCCCGTGCACCACAACTACTGAGCCTGTGCTCTAGAGCCCTCGAGCCACAACTACTGAAGCCCGAGTGCCTAGAGCCCTGGAGCCACAACTACTGAAGCCCATGCGCCTAGAGCCCGTGCTCCGCAAAAGGAAGAGTAGTCCCCGCTCTCTGCAACTAGAGAAAGCCCTCGCACAACAACAAAGACCCAACGCTGCCATAAATAAATAATTAAATAAATTTATAAAACAACAAAAAAACTTGTATTAACTGGGGCTTTATTTCATAGTTCAGTAAAATTACAAATTACTAATGTTAATACACAGGGTTTTTTTATGAATGATCAAAACAGAGCATGTTGCCACCAGACAAATCCAAAACAATATAAACATGAAAATAATTTAGTAAGTAATTAGAAAAATTTTTAAAACAGGAATTCATGAATCTGTACTGATAAATAGATAAATAAATGGAATAGAAATGAGAAGGGCCTAAAATAGAATGCCAAAGGCTGGTTGGTAAATATGGAGCAAATAGAGATGGAAAATTATTATTTTTCAACCATCACCATAAAGATGGGATTAGGCAAAAAGTATCAATGGATGAAGGATGTTAAGTGTGAGGCAAAATTTTGATGAGGCACAGGACATTTGCATTATCTTAAAGTGTCTCCCCACAGACCGCTTATTAGTTGCAGGGGGGAATAAAGCAGTAATTATTGGGCAACACATTGACAAGATGATCAAAATTAACATCACCTATGTGCTACCAGATGTTATTTCCCAAAAGGATACAACACGACCTATACAGTATTCCAGCCAGCAATACATAATTTCAATCTAATCTTGAGAAAACATCAGACAAATACAAAATGAGGAATATTCTATTTAAAAAGGGAAGAGGAGGAAACATATTCTTCAAAAATGTCAATGTTATAAAAGACAAAGAAATATTGTGGAAACGTCCCAAATTAAAGGAGGTTAAGGACGGAACTAGAGGATGTCATACTAAATGAAGTCAGAGAAAGAGAAATACGATATCCCTTATATGCGCAATCTAAAAAGAAATGATACAAATGAACCTATTTACAAAACAGAAACAGACTCACAGACTTAAGAGAAGGAACTTATGGTTACCAGGGAGGAAGGGATAGTTAGGGAGTTTGGGATCGACATGTACACACTGCTATATTTAAAATGGATAACCAACAAGGACCTACTGTATAGCACAGGGAACTCTGCTCAATGTTATGTGGCAGCCTGAAACAATCACAACATTGTTAATCGGCTATACTCCAATATAAAATAAAAAGTTAAAAAAAAATCAACCAAAAAAACAAAAACTTTGTCACCATTGGAGAATGCTAAGAAAGCAACCCCTAGCATTATTTTGAAAACTAGGAAATAAAGAGAAAGAATTAAAAAAAAAAAGAGGTTAAAAAACATATGGTACTGATAGTGTGAATAATTGTTATAGCTGTTTCTCATTTATTTTATTACCACAGGGAGTAATAATATACTAAAAATACTATAAATAGTAACAACAATTGAAATGTTTCATTCACAGGCATTCTCAATTATTAGTAACACAAAGGAACACAAAGAGCATACCTGAAGTTGTGAACACTGGGGAATTTTCCTTCGAGGTGGAGTCGGGATAAATGAAGTCTGCTTCCTGACTGATTCTAATCGTTTTTGCAGAGGGGTGGCACCTATAAAGTAATCTTTAAGCCTTGAGGATGCACACTGTCTAGGAGTCGATTCTGGTGCATCATAAGAATCCATGGTCTACATGAAAAGAAATAAAACCAGAATTCTAAATAGTAAAAAGTTAATTCATGCTCATAGTTTCACTGATTCCTCTATCTACTATAAAGGAATTCTTTCTCTCTCCCTCCTACTCCCTGCCCTATTTTGACTTTTTAATCAAATCCTATATTTCTCATTGGCTATAGGCTATTTTTATGAACATCTTACAGATAGCCCAAACACAGTTATGTTCAAAACTAAATTCAGCTCCTTCTGTCCTCCTTCCAAAAGCTAGCTGGTCCATTTTCAAATTCCTGTCAATTTTCTAAGTTAATTTAAACGTATTTAAGTAGTCTCCCACTTTCATTTTTTAACATACAATCATTAAGCACATTCTTTTGAATTTTTCCTTCCTCAGTTTCTCCATCCATTCCCAAAGCTACTTCCTTAGCCAGGTCTTATTACCACAACTAAACGTTCCGTATCTGAGGGTAATCCATTTTTCAGAAATGGTACTTTATTATTAGTCACCTGTGCAAAAAACTTTTCAGTGATGAGATAAATTCTACTCTTCTACTGGGCATTCACAACTCATAATTCAGCTTGTCCTTATCCTACTTATCCTAGACATAAACACATCCTTGTCTTCATGTGTTTGCTTATCATATTCCCTACCTCAAGTGTTCTTTTTCCATTCCACCTCCATTAAAACCATGTGTGAATTTGATCCCTTTTCAAATAGTAGGGTTTTGTTAACCTTTTTCCCCCCAGAATACCCATGTTGCACACTTCTGTCTGTGTCTGTATCAGTGGCTCATTCTGGGAAGGTGTGTGTGTGTGTGTGTGTGTGTGTGTGTGTGTGTGTGTGTGTGTGTGTGTGTGTACGTACAGAATGAGATCCTCAGGGGTAAATATTCTGAAAAAGCCCAAAAGCCCTCTAAATGAGTCTAACAAAATCCCTCGAGAATATTCTACAA
This sequence comes from Stenella coeruleoalba, assembly GCF_951394435.1. Classification (NCBI taxonomy): domain Eukaryota; kingdom Metazoa; phylum Chordata; class Mammalia; order Artiodactyla; family Delphinidae; genus Stenella; species Stenella coeruleoalba. The sequence goes on along the minus strand of NC_137169.1, from coordinate 182,887,093 downwards.
AATCTTTGGAGATTAATAATACACCAGCCCACACAGCTCTCTTCAATCACCTAGTCTCTACCACTCATTTTGGCCCGAATTCATCTACTTGTACTATTTTTTTGGTGTGCATTTCTTCTCTTCCCAGAAAAACTACTTTGACTGAAATCATGCTCTTTGTATTTCTCTTGTATAATTACCCTAGTATAATACTGAATGCTGTTTAATTGTTAAGCAAGTATTGGTTTAATTGAACAGAAGTATTTCATGGAACTCCAAAATTGAAAGGAATTATGATTTAAAAGTTATAAAAATTACTCCCAAGAAGTGGCACAGTTATCCTTTCAAAAATTTTTTTCAGGGCTTCCCTGGTGGCGCAGTGGTTGAGAATCTGCCTGCCAATGCACGGGACACGGGTTCTAACCCTGGTCTGGGAAGATCCCACATGCCACGGAGCAACTGGGCCCGTGAGCCACAACTACTGAGCCTGCGCGTCTGGAGCCCGTGCTGAGCAACAAGAGAGGCCGCGATAGTGAGAGGCCCGCGCACCGCGATGAAGAGTGGCCCCCGCTTGCCACAACTGGAGAAAGCCCTCGCACAGAAACGGAGACCCAACACAGCCATAATAAATTAATTAAAAAAAAATTTTTTCACAAGTGAAGAGCTTTATTTATCATTATATTTAAATTTATATATATATATATATATATATATTTATTTATTTATTTATTTAGTGAGAGGCCTCTCACTATCGCGCCCTCTCTTGTTGCTCAGCACGGGCTCCAGACGCGCAGGCTCAGTAGTTGTGGCTCACGGGCCCAGTTGCTCCGCGGCATGTGGGATCTTCCCAGACCAGGGCTCGAACCCGTGTCCCGTGCATTGGCAGGCAGATTCTCAACCACTGCGCCACCAGGGAAACCCTATATTTAAATTTCATCATGTCAAAGTATGACACACTCTATACCTTGCACAAAACTCCATAAATTAAATATATAGTTCTCAAAACTCAGATAATGCCCAGAGAAAGATCATATACCATACAACTTAAATAGCAGCTACTCTAAAGCAGTCTGCCTTTAAATGCATACAGAATTGTGTATTCAAAATGGAATTTTAATCAGTCCCATCTACATTGAATGTTTCTTTCAAATCTGTTATTTGGAATAATTGCTAACATTTATTGAGTATTCATCATGTGCCAGGTAACTTTCTAAGCCCTTTAACAAATATTGTCTCATTTAATCCTCAAACAACTGTATGAGGTCGGTTATTATATTCCCAGTTGACAGATAGGAAGATAAAGAAATTAAATAACTTGCCAAAGTCATACAGCTAAAAATGCCAGAGCCAGAATTTGAACCGAGACAGTCTAACACCAAAGTGGGTGCTCTTACCTCCTTCTTGCACACTGCCTTTCAATAGGGATCAATTTCAAGGCAAAATAAGCCCTACTAAGTTTGACTACTTAAAAGAGAAATTCTATGAATTCCAAAAGGATTTTAAAGTCTATCTAGGTGAGAGAAAGACTACTAGCTCTGAAAGGACTGGTATTGAGAAAACATTTCCCTTGAGTAATTTAATACTGCAGTAATGTGAAATAGCCCAATCCATGCATTAAAGATTAGAAAATGGTTTATACCTATTTTACTTTCTCACTCCATACTCAATAATGTGCAATTTTGCCCTGCCAGATAATTAAGAGGTTAAAAATATAGCTTGACTTAATATTTTACTGCCTCAATATTCTTCCTTCCAACTGTAAGGAAAAAGGTCCTCTTACTTGCTTTCTAAAGCCAATCCATCAACCAATATTCTTGATCTCCATGTCCCTTTACATTTCCCTTGGGCACCATCTCCCATGTTTATTTCAAACCTCTATCATCTCTAATCTCTACTTCACAGGATACTTTTCTTCCACTGCCATGCATATTCTTGTATTCCTAACACTAAAAACGTTTTGTTTAAATCCTACTCGTCTCATTCGTTTTGAGACCAATTTCCTGGAAATATGGTATACAACTATTGCCTTCACTTACTAATAAATATTTTTTTGGAAATCTTCAGCAACCTCTCTTATGAATCCATCACTATAAAGACATGGCACTTTTGAAGATTACCAATAATATTTTTGTGAAAACCATGGCCAAATACTTGATTCATCAAGTTTGCTCATCCTTAGTCCTCTAAACTTTGTTACCTTGCTTTTTTTCAGACACTCAATTATTTCTCCTCCTTGTTTCTTATGGTTCCTTCTGATTCATTTGCTGATTCCTATCCTTCCTCCAGTCCCAACAGTGCGTGTCTCCCCAGACTCTGAAATCACTCATTCTCCATATAACATTCATTCTACATATGACTCCTAAATCTCTATTTTCAGACCTTTGCACCTGCATTTCCAATTTCCTGTAAAACATTAAACTTTTTTGTACTCAAACTCATTAAGTTCAAAGCTAAACATTATTTTACAATCAATCTTTCCTTTCCAACTACCCTGTTTCTCAATAATAATTCCACTCTTCCTTCTCATTTTCCTTCCTGCCCCTTAAAATACTCCTTAGTCATCTTTTACTCTTCCCTCAACTTCACGTTTACATCCGAATTAGCATCAAATTCTGACATATTTCTTAAAAGCATACATACTAGCCCTCTCAGATTTGGCCTTCACTTGCATTCTTAATTATAGCCACTTCTCTTATTCCAGTCTTAACCCCTTTCCCCAAATCCATGACTAGTTTCTCCACAGACACCACTTTTATCTTGTCATTACCTTGCTTGAGATCCCATAACAATTCCCACACATCTTCTAAATAAATGAAGCCAAAACTTCTCTGCCTGGGTTTCAAGGCACGAGATCATATTATCTGATCCTATCCAGGTTCATTTTCTACTACTTCAGTTCTTACCCCAAGATCCATGGACAAAGGGTCTTTCCTAAATCTAAAAGCCCTCTAAGGTTGGATGCAAAATGGTGTATGCGTGTGTATTTGGTGGGAGAAGGGGGTGAAGAAAGGTCCAGGAGATGATTCTTTAAACGGTTAAGAGCCACTGCCCTACACCCAAACATGCCCCCTTGCCCTAGGCTGCTCATCACCCTCCTGCTCTTCATGCCTGTCATGTTTGCCTCTGCTCCCAGACTTCTTTATTCAACCTATTGCCAATTAAGACTACTTCTCTACACCCATTTGTCTGGCCAAATCCAATCTACCCTTCAAGTTTCATCTCCTCAGGAGAAGCTTCCAAGTATCCACAGAGCTAGCTCTCCGGCCAATTCCTCTTGCACTTGCAGTTCAGAACACACAATTACAACTCAGTTGTTTTTCTTGTGCTAAGTCCGTGAAGGAAGGGACCCCGACTTAAATCACTTTTGTACATCGTCACCTAACGCCAATGCTAAGCAGGTCGTGTGAAACACATCTGAACCCCCAAGTATTGTAAAGATAACGACCACACAACAGGGCAAAACACAAAGTTTACTGCCACGCCTGGACCAATAACAAAGAATCTTACCAATAAAATGCCGTGATGACGCTGTCAACCATTCCCTTCACGAATCATTCTTCAAGTCTGGATCCAAAACTACGTCGAAACTGAAATCCCCTGAAGTAAAACAGCCGCCAAAATGACAGCGAAAGGTTAAGTCCGGAGGAAACCCTGGCGCTCCCAAATGCCCTCTCGCTCCACCACAGCTGGGTTCACGACGGACGCAAACGGGCCCAGTAAGGAGACCTCCGCTCCCGCAGGCGCCAGCCGAGCCCGACACTTCACGCCGGGAAGGACATTTCCGCTGACTCAGCCACCCAGCTCCGCGACCCTCGCTCCTGTGGAGTCTGCTTCAGCCCACGGAGGGAAAGGGCAAGGGACAGTGTGTCCCAACGCGCCCCTCTCCACCTGAGGCCTCAGGGGCCAACGCCGGCTCCAAAAATCCCGCCGTTGAGAAGCAGCAACTTTGCGTTCAGCCGCCTCCTCAGTTTAAAATCGTTTCCCGACTCGCTCTGCGGCAGGACGCTGGACGCCTCCATGGCGCCGATTCCAAGTCAGTGAAGCAACTAAGGTTGCCATTTTAACTGAGGGCACGGGAGCGCTCTAACCATTAACGTCTACTTTCCTAATCGCGGGGTGTTCATCTTCCGCGCTTTTCTACCGGTGCTCAGCGGTCCTTCAAACTTCCGCCCGTAGTAAAGATGGCGGCACTCCCTCTGTTCTGATTGGTTGACTCCCTCCACCGTAATCTTGGTTGTTCGTGGGGTGGGTAAAGGACAGCTTGGCTCCCAGCGGCGATCTGTGTGTGGTTTCGGGCCTTAGAAACATTTTGGATTTGCTTTCATTCCTCCTTCTGAAGACCCAAGGTCGGCCACCAGGTTTGGGAGATTTGAAACGCGGGGCTGATTTTCCTCCCTGTTTTCCGGTTCTGCCCGCGGGAACCTTCGAGGAAGCGTGGAAGGATGGGAAGGGCGTGCGCCTGCTGACCGGCCCCGTGTTGCCTCTGCGTGGCCGCGGTGTCCCGCCTTGGCTGCTCTATGGAATCGTACGCTTGTCACTTCAGGCCGAAGCTTTGTTTGTTAATAGAAGTGAAACGGATGCGTTGAGAGGGGACAAAGATTTTAAAAGGCCCTTCCCCTACCCAACTTCCCCAAAGGCCCCAAAGACTGCAGATTTATCTAGTTTGCCGACACGAGCTCTTGAATGTTCAGCGGACAAGGGCTTAAATATAAGAGAGTGGGAACTCCTAACATTTTAAGGGATTTGTGTGTATTTCCAAAACTGACTTTTGACCGCCATCCAACACCTGCTGCGTGAGATTCCTGAGCGTCTCGCCATCCTGCGGCTCTAACATGTTCTGTTGGTTAAGTCGGCTGTACAGGGGTTTATCCAGACCCACTAGAAGGACCACACAGCTGATCTGGGGTTCTTTCTCCCGAAGTCTGGTACTGAGTTCACAGAGGAGAATTCCAGGTGAATGTAGTGAAGAGGTTTGTCCTCTGAACAGCCCAGCCCTTCCTCCTTTTCTCAGCAGCAAGAGTGCTTATTCCATTTTTCCCCTAGTCTCGACTGCATAGCTTTATGTGTAGAAGCACATCATTCACCTTCTTCATTTCTTATAATGTAGTTTTCTCCCTGGAATTTAAAAAGAGCAGAAAAGTAACCACATGAATAGGCTATTCATTAAGCTCATGCTCTGAATAAGAAGTCTAAAAAATTCTTTCATACTTGAGAATACTTTAAATAGAGTTTTCAAATGTACAAGTGACTATTTCACTCTATATTCATACTACAACCAGTTACTGCACCGTCAGATTTATGAAATTCCCAAGATCCTATTTCATTTGTGGAAGAAATGTGCACTATTAAGAACAGTGCGTTTTAGGTTAATGCAGATGCTGGGTGATCAAAAATATTTATATTCTTAACACAAGGCAAAAATTTACATTAAGATAGTTATTCACATGGCTTTTGACACATTTGCAGGTAAATTTAATAGTGATTGATTACATTCTTCAACTGTATAAATTTCATCCATTGATATGAAAAAAGATGGTATGATTTGAGAGTCTATCCTCAAACAATGTGCAAATGATATATTTTTAATCTTACTTTTTTTCGTTTCTTTAAGAACTCAGTAGTTTTGTTGCCCGGACCAACACGTGTGGAGAGTTGCGTTCTTCTCACTTAGGCCAAGAAGTCACCTTGTGTGGATGGATTCAGTACCGAAGGTAGATAGAGGCAGGTGTTTTACGTATGCATGATGGTGGTTTTCCTAAGGCAATTTTAAACTGCTATTAATTTTTAACCAGTCAGAAGCATAAAAGCTTTGCAACTCCTGTAGGAGTCTCAGAAGTCATTGAATTTTCAGTTTTATTTTTGTTTTGAAAGACTCAAATAGTGTCACTCCCAGTAAGTACCAGTAACATCTGTTGAACGGTATAATAAGTGTGATCCACCAAGGGACAGAAATGTCCCTAGGTTTACTAAGATTGAAGAGTGCCTAGGACCAGTAATTGGGTAAGCTGGTAAGCTTCCACAGCATAAAAAAGCATAGTTTTTGCTAAATTTAGGTAGAGAAAAAGTCTAAAAACATGAACAATGATTCCTTAATGTTAGAGGACATATTATTGTTGTTGTTCATCTCTATATTCCAGAACATACCTGAATGGAACATTAATTCACAATGAAGAGATCCAAAATACATAGATTGAGTGATTTTCCTAAAGAATATGTCCCAAATGGGTGGATATTTGACCCATACATTTGGTGAATTTTATCTCCTGAAGGAAAATCTGAGGAGGCTTTCTGTACCTCTTCTTGGTACTAAGAACTGTATGAGAAATGTTGGTTGAATGCTAAAATATTGGGATTTGGGGGACCTTTTGATGGCTTATAGAGGTATTAAGTTAGTACTGGACCTCTTCTAGAAAATTTTAGATTACATCTTATTTTTAGGAAAATAAGAGATTTTATATTGCCGTATTTTAAAAAATGACCAATCAGATGTCTCTAATATGCTAAAATCTTACCTTTGGATTTTAATATATGGAAAGTTTCCAATTTTAATTCAAATTTCTTATAAAGACTTAAGCCAATAAAATTTTTTAAGTTTTAAAATCTGCCTTTTCATTAATAAGCCATCTGGATAGCATTAGTAAGCTGTACATATAGCTACTAAAAGTTGAAATTGTAAACGAAAAAGTTTTTTCATTAATAAGCTACAAGATAATTACACAAATATAACTATGAATGCATATTATTATAAAAAAGCAACATGTGAAATTGCATGGGTTTTTTATTTGTTTTGCCTGCTTAAATTTTGGTCTCAAAGATTTTATCCTAATATGTTCACTTTCTTCATTAATCAGGCAAAACATCTTCCTGGTCCTAAGAGATTTCCATGGGCTTGTTCAAGTTATCATTCCTCAGGATGAGGTAATAGAAGTTTCCTCCTGTTATCTCCAAGCCTCTTTGATGCTGTGGTTAGAATAAATGAAGCATGTTGGATAAGTATGTTTGAGGTTTCAAATTAAGAAGTTTATTGTTATGGGCTTCCCTGGTGGTGCAGTGGTTGAGAGTCCGCCTGCCGATGCAGGGGACACGGGTTTGTGCCCCGATCCGGGAAGATCCCACATGCCGTGGAGAGGCTGGGCCTGTGAGCCATGGCTGCTGAGCCTGCGCGTCCGAAGCCTGTGCTCTGCAACGGGAGAGGCCACAACAGTGAGAGGCCCTAGTATCGCGAAAAAAAAAAAAAAAAAAAAAAGTTTATTGTTAATGAAAATTAAAACTACCATAAGCCACATTAAGACAGATGACAAACTGCGAAAAACTATGTGCAATTCATGTCACAGACAAAGGGCTAATTTCTCTAATATCTAAAAGGCTACTACAAATCAATTAAAATTTTAAAAAAAAATACCAGTGCTGAATATGAACATAAAATTTACAGAAAAAAAATATAAATGGCTATTTTTCTATATGTCTGTAGACATATGAAAATATGCCGAACTTCACTCATAGGCAGAGAAATATGAATTAAAGCTACACAGAATTGTTATTTTTTATGCACTGGATTGAGAACACACTGTGTTTGGGGAAACAAGTGCTCATACATTCCTGGAGGGAGTATAACTTGGCACTAGCTCTATGGATGGCAATATCAAAATTATAAATGCATATATCCTTTGAACCATTCATTCCACTTGTAGTCAATGATCTTAAAGCTATCTTACACGTAGACTTACATAGATGCAAAATGACACAAATACAAGGTTATTCACTGCTGAAATATTTTTAATCGAAAGAACAATCTAGGGCTTCTCCAGTGGCGCAGTAGTTGAGAATCTGCCTGCCAATGCAAGGGACACGGGTTCGATCCCTGGTCCGGGAAAATCCCACATGCTGCGGAGCAACTAAGCTCGTGTGCCACAACTACTGAGCCTGTGCTCTAGAGCCCATGAGCCACAACTACTGAGAGCCCGTGTGCCGCAACTACTGAAGCCCGCGCACCTGGAGCCCGTACTCCACAATGAGAGAAGCCACTGCAATGAGAAGCCCGTGCATTGCAACGAAGAGTAGCCCCCGCTCGCCGCAACTAGAGAAAGCCCGCGTGCAGCAACAAAGACCCAACACAGCCAAAAATAAATAAATAAATAAATAAATAATTTTTTTGAAAAAGAAAGAACAATCTAGATGTTCCCCAATAAGAGACTGGTGTAAAAAATAATGTACATCCTTACAGCTATGGAAAAGACTGAAGAAGCTTATTATGTACTAATATGGGAAAAAATCCAAGGTATATTGTTAGATATAAAAACAGGATACAGAAGAGCATGTAGAGTGATATTATCTGTACTAAAAAGGGCATGTGTATGTGTGTGTATGTTATGAACTGTCCCTGGAAGGACACATAACATTGGGTATCTCTGGGGAGGGGAATTAAGGAGCTGGAGAGAGACTTTTCACTGTAGATCTGTTTATACTCTTTGAATTTGAGCCATGTGAAGGTACTACCTGCTCAAAAAATAATTACCATTAAATTCAGATAAAATAAAGTACTCTCATCATGTTGCTGAACGTCACTGGTTTCTATTTTGGTAATATTTACAAATGTTTGTACACCTGAGAAAAATAAGATTTACTCTGCTTTTAATGTTTGAAGTAAGTAAAGAGCCATGGGTTATCTTTCAGGGATCAGGATGCAGAGATGAGCATAGCTAACCCAGGAGAACTCCTTCACTTTGGACTCCATTATTGCTCTTGGATTTAACTGACCCTAAGGCTAATCCTGGAGACAGTTGCCTTTAAAGTATGTGGGAATTGTTTGCATTAATCATTCTTCTCCTTATTTTCCTTTAAGGAAAAAAAATTTTAATTCTTAACTAATAGTTTTACTTGCTGTATTATATGGAGTCAAAATGGGGATGCAGTTTACCAAATTCTTTAATAAAGTCATTAAGAGAAGCCCCAGTATTTATTGCAATTAAGCTATGAGTATTAACATTTTTCTAAGCCATAATCTACAGTTGCTGCAGAGTCCTTTAAGTTCATTTATTTGTTGGAACTATTTTCCCCTCTTATTCTGTAGTCGGCTGCTTCTGTGAAGAAGATTTTATGTGAAGCCCCCATGGAATCTGTGGTGCAAGTGTCTGGCACAGTAATTTCTCGACCTCCAGGACAAGAGAATCCAGTTAGTAATTTAGAAACTGTCTATTTAAATTTTACCTGTGTACATGGGCACTGTCTGTCAACACATTCAGGCAACAGCGACTGAGTATCTATTAGATATCCAGCACTAAAGCTCTGCAGGTTCTACAAATGAACCTACAGATTTTAAAATCTTCACTGCAAACGTAAACACCTATGTAAATATGCATGTTAAGACATTTGGTAATGAGCTCATCAACCACAGATATACATAAGAATGTCAAAGTCGTACACAGACATTTATGTTTTAGACTATACACTATAAGCACCCCGTGTTTTACATATGTAAATAAATGCTTGTGTTTTATAAATATTCACTGTGTACATGTCCTGATGAGTGATTTTTAAAATAGGTCTTTTCTCTCTTTCTCTCTAAGAAAATGCCAACAGGTGAGATTGAAATCAAAGTTAAAACAGCTAAACTTCTGAATTCCTGCAAGAAGCTGCCCTTTGAAATTAAGGACTTCGTGAAGGTGCCGTCCTCTGTTACTAATAAAATAGAGTATCTAGAAAATGTTGATAACCAGTAAAGTGTTTTCAGAGTTTTTTAAAGAAAAAGTTTAACTTCTACAAAATTAAGCGTGTTATAGCTATATCATGAATTATTCTGTTAGTTTTACAATTTCCTGGTGAACTGTTCTTAAATATCAACAGTTCTTTAAGCTGTTGCAGCTCCTGAACACCTAGAATGTTTTTTCAGACAGCTGGAAACAAGGTTGTCTTTGAGACTTAGGTGTTATTTTGTTCCATTTTGTTGCTATGGTTTTACATTTTGAGAGGAAATTTATGTTTACCTTAGAAATGGCCACATGGCATAGGAGATCCTGCATATATTAAGTTTAAGCCTCTAACAGTGATAAAATGTTTATAAGGCATATAAATATGATTACTGTAATTTAGGATGTTCTTTGAGGAAGCTAGACAACACTGGATATGTAAGCCCAGCTAATTTTCAGCTTTATCACAACTGTCTACAGTTGTAGACTTATATATACCTAATTTATAAACTAATCTATAAAGGATTTTTTTAATTGCATGGCCACTTAGTCTTACAATTGAGTTCCCAGTACTTAATATTTTAATTAGAAAAAGCAGTATAATTACAGAGTTGACCTTGTTGTGGGGAAAAAAAGGAAATATGCAGTTTTCCACCAGCTCTAAGCTTTTAGAAAGAGAAATGACAGGTAGTTCTTCTATTTCTATTTCTAGTATCAAAGAAATAAACTATTCCAGGGGAAAAGGTTGTCAGCACAGGAGGGATGCAGAGAATTCCAGCCTTGAAAATAAGCAGACCTTATCACTGTGTTCCTACTAGTACAGCTGTAGAGATTCGTCTGCTGTTCGCTTGCATTTCTTAAACTTGTCGTCCCATCCAGGTCATAAAGTCGTGGCTGTTTTTGGCCCTGGTATATATTTTCTAATGATCTTTGAAATCTTTACATTTTTTTTTTCAGGATTAAACTCCAGGCTTAAAAATGAATGGGTAGGGAGTTCCCTGGTGGCCTAGTGGCCTAGTGGTTAGGATTCCAGGCTTTCATGGCCATGGCCCGGGTTCAATCCCTGGCCGGGGAACTGAGACCCCGCAAGCCACATGGTCAAAAAGAAAAAAGGCGGAAAAAAAAGAATGAATAAATGTTTAGTAAGGTAGGCAAATTTCAGTCAATGAAGTGTGGTTCACGGAAAAATGTAAAATCTATGCTAGTAACAAGCCTAGAAGTCATAGGAATTAAGGATGGTGGTGTGTGTGCACAAATGGTGGAAGCTAAAGATAGAGCTAAAGTTCTTAAAAATTCACAATCTGTATCTAAAGTTAATATCTTTTTAATATTTGAAAAATATTTAAACATAAAAATCTTTAAATTTGTTTAGAAAACAGAGGCTCTTCGTTTGCGGTATCGCTACTTAGATTTGCGTGGTGTCCAAATGCAGTATAACCTGCGACTGAGGTCCCAGATGGTCATGAAAATGCGGGAATATCTCTGTAATCTACATGGTAAGGGAAGAAACAGTAATTTCCATGTGTTTTATCCTAGAACATAATTTAGTAACATAAAACATAATTTAGTTCCCTACTGGGTCATAAATACAGCCTTTTAAAGGTGATAGTGCCTGTTAATGTTGTCTAAGTATTTACCATCACTGTTGAAGGTGGACCAGCCCTTTGGTTGTTATCTGTAAGTTTTCTTAATTCTTTATCATGCTTGTACATCATTTGTTGGGAGCTCAAAAATGTCATGTGAATGAAACTAGACTCTTCAGTCAGTCCTGGGTTTTTTCCTACTATATTTGTGTTATTTTTGCTACACTAGCAGAACACAAGGAAAACCATAACAGTTCAGTACACAGAATCTATCAAACAGAATTATTTCATTACAAAATTACCAGCTTTATGAACAGAATAGGATTTTATGAAAATCTTCAGCTTCCCTCTTGGGTTTGTAGAAACCAGAATCAATATGCTTCATAGCTTATTTCAGTCAAAATTCCTAATTAAAGGGTAGCCTCAGATTTGTTGGACTGTATTGTAGACATCATATTTGGTAAATTCCCATCTATTAAATTCCGATATTTCTCTCTTTTTAGGGTTTGTGGATATAGAAACACCAACATTATTTAAAAGGACTCCAGGGGTATGTATATTCCTTAAATCAGCCTACTAATAATGTCCTGTTAGTTATGAAACTGGACCACTTGCTTTTATATTCCCTTAGTTCTATTTCTTTTATTTATTTTACTGCCTTAGGATGTTCACAGTAACTAGGTATTTTAAGAGTTGAGCAAATTATATGGGTCAGTACTTTTAGTCAGAATCCTTTAATCCTACATCATTTTCTTTCTATTGAGGTTTATAGCTACAAATCAATAATGAATTGGTTCATTAAAAATAAATCCATTGAAAAATAAATAAATAAAAATAAATCCATTGTTCATTAAGAACTGACATTTTCAAACACTGATATTTATACAGTCTCTGGACTTATAAAATTATAGTTTAAATTTAGAAAAGCAGTTAGGAATTACTTGAATAGGAATTGACGCACAAAATCCTTTTTAGCTAGTAACAGGATTGGGCATTCATTTCAACAAGCATACATTTAATACTTGCTGTATACAAATATTTAAAGCCTACTATGTGCAAGCCTTTTGGGGACTAAAGGATGAGCAAGAAATGATCTGTCATTGTGGGAACCTTGCTCTTTAGTTGATTTCATTGATGAACTGAAGTATTGACTTCTGCCAGTTCTTGAATTTGCTTTTTAATAATATCTCTGCTCTCCCTCTCTCTCATTCAAAGGGTGCAAAAGAGTTTGTAATACCATCCAGGGAACCTGGAAAGTTTTATTCTCTCCCTCAGAGTCCTCAGCAGTTTAAGCAGCTTCTGATGGTTGGTGGTTTAGACAGGTGAGCTTTCTTTATGATAGTACTGGTCAGAAAAGGAAAAGAGGGGGAAGAAAGGGGAAAAGGAAACACAAAATTGTCTAATCTCTTAAAAGAAGGTTTGAAAATGTATGAGAGTTTGGAAAATACTTGTAAAATACCCTAAAAATGTGTAGTCATTATGTAAAGATTTATTGGGTGACCATCGTGTACAAAGCTCTATGCTAGTAGATGGGGTAGGGGGTTAAAAACAAAAAAGAATAGGTTTTGCTCTCAAGGAGCTAATGAATCTAGTAAGACAAAATAGGATATTAAAATCAACTGTGATGTAAACCAAAAATAAGTATGTTGAGCGTTGCAAATTAGTTGTATTAAGAAGTTTGAAATTATATTGTTTTGGGAAATATCATTAAAAACTTTGGGAACTAGGCCTTCTGGGACAGAGCTGCATTTCAGCAGATGAAGATGAGAGTTGGAATGGCATAGCACAGGAAAGCTCAAGTGTATTCATGGAGCAGTGAGTATTTCAGTTTGGCTGAAGCAAAAAAGTGTGTATAAAGAAGCATGGACTGCCTTGCATGTCAGTCTAATATATGAATATCCAAAGGTGCCATTGTATATTTGTAAGACAATATATTGAGCAGTTAACTTCTCATGGGTCAACTATGTATCTGACTAGATTAGCGCATCATAAAGAATTTTAAAATCTCTTATGCCCTTTTAGTATCATTATTATTTTGTACCCTGCATTGCCAGGAACTTTTGGGGGAAAGTGTGTGTGTGTTTCTAGAATCCTGACTCAATTAACACTATTTTCCATTTGTAGATATTTTCAGGTTGCCCGATGTTATCGAGATGAAGGATCAAGACCAGACAGACAGCCCGAATTTACTCAGGTACTAAGTTATATTCACTCATCTCTTACTGATTCAGCCTTGCTACAGCCAAGAATGTCAAAACCAGGATAGAAATTATATATATTTCTCATTACATTTTATCTATCAGATATTTAATTAAACTAACCTACAGTTGAGGCATTAGTTATTTAATTTTTGATCCATTTATAAAGAATATGGTCATAAACTAAGGAATGACAGATTCCTACAGTGTTTTAATGGTCATGATATGACAAAGTTCTTTAAAAAAATCTCTTGTGGGCTTCCCTGGTGGCGCAGTGGTTGAGAGTCCGCCTGCTGATGCAGGGGACACGGGTTTGTGCCCCGGTCCGGGAAGATCCCACATGCCGCGGAGCGGCTGGGCCCGTGAGCCATGGCCGCTGAACCTGTGCGTCCGGAGCCTGTGCTCCGCACGGGAGAGGCCACAACAGTGAGAGGCCCGCGTACCGCAAAAAAAAAAAAAAAATCTCTTGTGCACTAAAACAGACAATTCTGTATGTTGGTATTTAATCTATTTATCTGGTCAGCGTCATCAAAACTATTATGATTTAGTTTCTGTATGATATATTAATTAGTATGGTACAGAAATCAGTAATCAGCACAAAAACCATAAGATTTGGAGTTGGACAAACCTAAGATCAAATGTAATGTAACTGTACATCATCAGGCAAGTCACTTAGCCTCTCTGAGCCTTAAGCCATGAGATAGTTGTGGGAACTAACAGTTTGATGTATGTAAAGCATTAGATGTACAGTAATATTTAACCTGCTTCCCCATGTATTAAGAACAGAATCCAATGGTAATTTGAAACAAGAGAAATATATAAATATGTATGTATATACTAATATTGTGGCTCTTCAAATTAGTTTCCATATGTTGTTTTGGTTTCAGATTGACATAGAGATGTCCTTTGTAGAACAGACTGGCATCCAGAGTCTAATTGAGGGTTTGCTCCAGTATTCATGGCCCAGTGACAGAGATCCTGTGGTGGTTCCTTTTCCTTCTATGACTTTTGCTGAGGCGTTGGCCAGCTATGGAACTGATAAACCTGACACTCGCTTTGGGATGAAGGTACTTTTCTTCACTTTTCCAAGACTCTGCCCTCGAATAGTCCTATAGTCTTTTGAACTACTTTGATGTTTACAACCAGTCACACACACTGTTATATCATATTTTTTGTTGTTACCTTAGCTTGTTACTTTTGTTGTTACCCAGCTACAGCAGGAGAGAATAATAGCATGTTAGCATTACAGTACCTTTTCTCTATCTACTGTGTTCCAAGATTCATTTCCAAGAGCAACGTTCTTGCTATAACGTTTTTATTACTGACAAGTTATTAGTTACATGGATATGAATGGTAACTTGAAAGGAAAAAAACAAAAAACCTGTTCTTTCCTCTTGAATTTTTCTTAAGCTAAAATGGCACTTGGAAGGCAAATGATTAAGAGTTATTTATTCTTTTTCCCTGGTCTATAAAGAGCTCAAACATATGGAAACGTTTATTCACATTGTTAAGATCTACACATATTTAACTAAGGGTACAGTAGAACTTACACAGAGCAGCTTTCCTTAGCAGGCCTCTTATTATTTGCTCTTAGACAGCAACAGCCCTTCATCACTGTAAGCTGGTGACATTTCTATATCTCAGTTCTCAGTGCAGATTCCTTAGAAACTGAGTTCTGCTTGGTCCACGAATAGGCAGTGCTCAATTCTCAGAATGAAAAAAACATAGCACACAAAAAAGCCTATTTACAGCAGCCAGCTTGACTACTCCATGTTTCTTCTCTTGTAATATGAAATGGTGGTTCTTAAGTCAGACTACTTAAGTTAAATTCTGGCTCTGCCACTTACTAGCTGTGTTATCTTGGGCAAGTCATTTCTTTCTCTGTGCCTTGGTTTTCTCATCTATTAAATGGGGATAATAAGAGGGCCTGCCTCATACTCTTGTTGTGCAGATGAAATGAATTATTACTAATGAATAATTAGTACATTAACACTTGTCATGGTGCCCAGCCCATGGTAAACACTCTATGAATGCGCTCTATAAACATTAACAAGATCTACTTTCCTCTTTAAAATATTGTTTGTAAAAGGTTTTGAGGGACTTCCCTGGCGGCGCGGTGGTTGGGAATCCACCTGCCAATGCAGGGGACACAGGTTCGATCCCTGGTCTGGGAAGATCCCACATGACGCGGAGCAACTAAGCCTGTGCACCACAGCTGAGCCTGCACTCAAGAGCCCGCAAGCCACAACTACTGAACCAGCACTCTAGAGCCCGCGAGCCACAAGAGAAGCCACCGCAATGAGAAGCCCATGCACCACAATGAAGAGTAGCCCCTGCTCGCCGCAACTAGAGAGAGCCCGCGTGCAGCGACGAAGAGCCAAATGCGGCTAAAAATAAATAAATAAATTTAGTTTTTTAAAAAAGGTTTTGAAAATAAAAATAAAAAAGGTTTTGAGATAAACATTACTTCACGTTTAATTACCTTTTTCTGTTATCCACTTTCCAGATTGTAGATATCAGTGATATGTTCAGAAACACAGAGGTTGGATTTCTTCAAGATGCGCTTAGTAAACCCCAAGGAACCATCAAAGCCATATGTATCCCTGAAGGAGAAGTAAGTGGAGCACAATTCTATATTTTCTTTAAAATGTATATTTGGGAAGTAAATATGTTCAAAATTGGTACATTTAAACTTTAGAAAGAAAAATTCTCTTTAAATAAAAATGCATTTTTCATATAAAGTCTAATAGTGTCTCTAAAACTATAAGTAGAAAATGATAAAACTTTATGAATATGAGTTTACACTTTCGAGATCTAGAGCTTCTATTTTTCCTTTTAAATAATGCTGTAAAGTTCTCCTGTACTTCATTTGGGTTTATTTCCACCAGTGATGAGTATAAAATAGTATTCCTATTCTGTCTCCAGCCTCAGTTTGTCCAACAGCTCCCAGCCCCATATCAGCTCCAGCATAGCCCTTGCGTGTTGGTTCTTGGTCTTCTGACGCTCTGGGGTCTATTGCATTAATAATGGGAAGAGAAAGGAGGTGGAGCTATGAAAAGCAAAAGGAAGGGAAATGAGGGTAGGAGACAGAAAGAATGGTTGGGTTGGGTTGGGTAAGCATGGACTCTTAAGTAATGGGGCATGTCTATTTTCTGTAGTTAGTAAACCTGCTTTGAAAATAATTTAAGAAGAATTCTAAAAGTATTTTGAATAAGATTACTGTTTTGAAAGGCGATTCAGTTGGATACATAGCATATTAGTATATTTAAAATGGGGAGAAGAATTCAGTCTCATTACTTTTTTTTTCACTTCATATGTTCAGTGGAAAGTAATTTGGTGTCTGTATTCTGGTCCAGAAATATTGAATGTGTTTGGGTAAGCTCGGTATAACATATATTGCTTGTTATTATTATTTACCCCAATTGGAGTATGTCCAATTCTTTCCCAAGTAGATTATAAGGACTGCAGGGTCATGAACCATGTTTTCACCTTTTTTATATCTCCCATAGCTAATTAAGTGCTCCATGAATATTAGTGATGATGATAGCCATAATGTCTCACTTAGAAACACATTGAGATAATTTAGAAAAGATATAAAGAATTTTAAGAGACTTGAAATAATCAAATTCTGAATCCTCTTATTGATTTTACTGATCCTTCACAATTCAGTTGCAAAGATTCATTTTGAACATATTATAGATACACAGTCTTCTGTGGAATACATTCACAGCTATTTCCAATAAGACCTGCATAATTAGAAAAAAAAAATACACCCTGTAACAAGCCTTAAAATTTTGTCATTTGAGGGCTTCCCTGGTGGCGCAGTGGTTGAGAGTCTGCCTGCCGATGCAGGGGACACGGGTTCGTGCCCCGGTCCGGGAAGATCCCACATGCCGCGGAGCGGCCAGACCCGTGAGCCATGGCCGCTGAGCCTGCATGGGCTGGAGCCTGTGCTCTGCAATGGGAGAGGTCACAACAGTGAAAGGCCCGCGTACCGCAAAAAAAAAAAAAAAAAAAAATTTGTCATTTGACAACAGAAATTAAATCTTTATTGAATCTTATTATTGTGATGGAAAAACACAAAATACTTGTTTCCCATTTCATTTCATAAACATGTTTGTGAAGCTAAGTGTCATACTGATGAGTTTACTTTTTCTTTCATCAGAAATACTTAAAAAGGAAAGACATTGAGTCCATTAGAAAATTTGCAGCTGACCATTTTAATCAGGTAAGGAGCAGGTTTTTTCCTTTCTTTTAGGGATTCTATATTTTTAACTGTTAATTGCTTGAGCTCTTATGCTATCATTAGTTTTGAGGGGCTTGTTATTTCAGATCATTCTACTTTTCTTCTTTTTATTTTTAAAGTTAATCTTTCCCCTGGGTATAACTCCAAAACTTAAACTTAGTTGAATTCACCATTAATCAGAATGTGAAAGTCCAACCATAGCCTTTTAAAATAAACACTGGTACTTTAATGCAGTTGGGAAAATTAAATAGAGCCCCATGTGCCCAAGGTTTAAATGAAAGCATGGCAGGTATGAAAGAAAGACAGTATTCATTGTTCTTCCCATACCCTTTTTAGAATTATGAGTATACCTTTCCTTTGACAGATACACTTTGTGTTCTTGGCTTGGTGAACAGTAGCACCAAAATATGGAGGAGGAGCAGGGAATGGGCATTCTTACACTGTCACTGGAAGTATAAATTACCTCAGCCATTTTGGAATCACTAACTTTAAAAATAGTCATATTTTCATTTCCTTCCTGTGCTCAAGCTGCTCCATTGTTCTCTAGGCCAGAGCTTCCTGCATCTTGCTGCTTTGGTCATTCCTATTCCACTCGCCTGCAACCTGCCAAAAATTTTCAGAAATCTCTTCGCTCTGATATCCCTTCTCACCCTTCATTCCTTTTTTTTTTTTTTTTTCATTTGGTGAGATTAATTTTTAGATTCCTTTAGTATCGTTTTGAAGGGCTTTAGGGAGGGAATAGAGATAATCTCATGTACGTTCATTTTCTTTTGGAAACCAGAAATCTTTGTACTCCAGGAAAAATAAATCAACCCTGCTTTTTGAAAAATGTATAAGTCTTTTTCTTTGTCACAGGAAGTCTTACCTATATTCTTGAAAACCAATAACAACTGGAATTCTCCAGTTGCTAAGTTCATAATGGAGGAGCAAGGCTTGGGACTAATCAGACTGTTGGAGACCCAAGAGGAGGATGTGGTCCTGCTAACTGCCGGAGAGCATAAGAAAGCAGTAAGCAACATTACCTCCTGGCATCTGTGCTGTTGATGCTGAATGATGCCTCTCTTCTCCTGTGTGTATAGTACATATTTGAAATTGACTGTTAATTTCATAAATTGGAGCTGCTCTGCATGAGTTTTTATGTCTTTTGGCACTGTAATAAAATGCACTGTA
Organism: Stenella coeruleoalba; assembly: GCF_951394435.1. Classification (NCBI taxonomy): domain Eukaryota; kingdom Metazoa; phylum Chordata; class Mammalia; order Artiodactyla; family Delphinidae; genus Stenella; species Stenella coeruleoalba. Next base: position 182,868,231 of record NC_137169.1, on the reverse strand, counting down.
TAAAAACTAGAGTTTTTTTCATCAGCTAACAGCCTACATTGGCATTGCTCACAGCGATTAGATCTGGCTCTAGGAAAGCCACTTAGGTAAAGAGCTATTGGTATTTGTTGTACAACTGTGAAAAAATATTTTCATTTTTGAAGTTTTACAGATTAAGAAAAGTTGGTTGTCCCAAACTTTTGTACATAATGCATTCCTGAAAATGTGGAGGGACAGATCAGACTGCTGGAGGGCTACTGGGCTGGCAGACACCCCTGGCCCTACTTGGTTGAGGCAGTACCCTTTTTCCTCAGGAGCAGCAGCTGGGAGGTGGTGCAGGCTGCCATGCACTGGCTAAATCACCATTCTTCAGGAGACTTATGGAACAATGGATTTAACTTTAGAGATCATTATAAAATATACAAAGTGTGGTATAAAACTCAAACATGAATATTGAAAATATACTGTAAAGATCAAACATGATAAAAATTCATCCTTGGGAATTCCCTGGCAGTCCAGTGGTTAGGACTCGGCACTTTCACTGCCGGGGCCCAGGTTCAGTTCCTGGTTGGGGAACTAAGATCCTGCAAGCCATGGGGCGCAGCCAAAAATAAATAAATAAATAAATATTCATCCTTACACTACAGTATAATATGATATCCTTATAGTGTCTGATTAGTACTTTATCAAGTTCATTCTTCTAATTTATATTTGCACTGTGCCTATTTATCATTATATCTTCCAAAGGAAAAGTTTCAGAGTTCGGCTACAAAGCTAAATATAATCCACTGTCCTTACCTTTCCCTGCAATAGTAGAGTGAGGAAAGCTATGTAATTACAACTTTTCTTGATATTACACCCTTCTTTTTTTTTTTTGGCCACACCACGCAGCTTGTGGGATTTTAGTTCCCCGACCAGGGATTGAACCTGGGCCCTCGGAAGTGAAGCATGGAGTCCTAACCACTGGACTACCAGGGAATTCCCTACAGTCTTTTTTTTTTTAATTAATTCATTTATCAACATTAGTTTTTAATACCAGCCATAAGCCAGTACTGTTAAATTTGCTGGGGGATGCACCAGTTAATTACAAATTTTATTGTCAATGCATTTCTTAAAAAAGAATTTGGGATTTTGTATTAAAAATCCTGCTGCAAATTCATTTGGCTATTAAACTTTCCCCTGGCATGAACTAAAACTGCTCCTGTTCTCTTCCCAGAAAGGCATCACTCTAATTTCTATTGGGACTTCCTTGAGAGAATGCTAGAAAGCAGATTTACGAGGAATAACATTAGCATTCTGAAGATGTCACAGTGAAGGTGCCCTTTGTGGATATCTAAGTGTCAGATGGAATAGGCTACAGAGTGACACCCTGTGCATGTCTGCAGGCATGTCTCCTGTTCTGACTAATTGCCCTTTCTCAGGGATGCCCTGCCTGTCATCATTAGCACTTATCACAGCACTCTCTGTTTGGCCACAACTATTGCAAGTACTTGGTGTATATTAACTAACTTAATCCTCATGCCAACCCTATTGAGAGAAGTATTGATACTGTTACCATTTTAAAAGATAAGAAAACTGAGGCACAGAGGTTGAGAATTTGTTCACACTCACACAGCTAGGAGGTAGAGGAGAGGAGCCAGGTTTCTAACCCACAAAGTCCAGGTCCAGAAGTCACCTTCTTAATGTAACCTCTAATCCATACTGTCTGTCTAATAACAGCCAACATTATTGAACATTAAGTGTGTTCCAGGCTCTCATCAGTTCCTCACCACAACCCTTCAGGAACAGTAAGGAAATAATAATCATAATAGCTGGTTCGTATTAGAGAGCTTATCTGACTTGATCTTCACAACAGTCTTTGGAGTAGATATTTCTATCTCCATTTTACTATGGAAAAAGGTGCAGAGAAGTTAATCAGTCGCCAAAGTGAGATACAGACCCAGGTTAATCAAGCTCTGATACCTGTGTTCTCAGTCACTGTGTTGGCAGATACTCACCAAGTCGGCTGAGTCTGACGATTCTCAACCATGTCGCAGTCAGATCATCCTCAGATCTTTCTCTCCTGAGAGGCTAAGAGCACCTCATCTGTAAATTGGCTAATCCTTTCTCAGAGAAAGGCCTGGCTTTAGAATCCATGTTGTGTCATTTTCTGCCTACTCTGTCACAGCAGTTAGCTCAACGTTCGTATCTTCTGTTTGCAGTGCTCTTTGTTGGGAAAATTACGACTGGAGTGTGCTGACCTTCTAGAAGCAAGAGGAGTGGCGCTTCGTGACCCAGCTCTGTTCTCTTTCCTTTGGGTTGTGGATTTCCCCCTCTTCTTTCCCAAGGAGGAAAATCCCGAAGAGCTGGAGACAGCCCATCACCCGTTTACTGCTCCCCACCCCAGTGACATCCACCATCTTTACACTGAGCCCCAAAAGGTAACATATCTATACTTCCAAGTTAAAAGGAAATATGGAAACAAGGCAAAGAACTTCAGGTTTCATAGTCTGACCCAGTTTTAGAAGCCCCAGTAGAAATTGCTGGGTTTAAACCATTGTATCTAAGTAGCTACAGGGTCTTCAACGTACAGAACAGAAAACCAGAGATTTTCTCTAACATAGAGGCTCTTTGAATCTTCTAGGTCCGTAGCCAACACTATGACTTGGTTTTAAATGGCAGCGAGATAGGAGGTGGTTCTATCCGAATTCATGATGCAGAGCTACAGCATTACATCCTGGCAACAGTACTAAAGGTAACATCATCTTCTAACTTGGCCTTTGTAAAAAACTGTAATATTTGTCTGTTTTGTTAAAATTTGTTATGAATGGAGGATTCACTAGATATAGAATAGTATCTGCTTATTTCTCTACCTTTAGTGTTAGACTTTGAAAAATAAATAATAATATGTATTTTTTAGTGACTACTATATGCCAGGCACTAGGTACCTTATACACATGGACACATTTAATCCTCACAGTTACTTTTTTTTTTTTAATTTATTTTTGGCTGCACTGGGTCTTTGTTGCTGTGCATGGGCTTTCTCTAGTTGTGGTGAGCGGGGGCTACTTTTCGCTGCGGTGCACGGTTTTCTCGTTGCGGTGGTTTCTCTTGTTGCAGAGCACGGGCTCTAGGCACGTGGGCTTCAGTAGTTGTGGCTCGTGGGCTCTAGAGCACAGGCTCAGTAGTTGTGGTTCGCGAGCTCTAGACGCAGGCTCAGTAGTTGTGGCACATGGGCTTAGTTGCTCCGTGGCATGTGGGATCTTCCCAGACCAGGGCTCAAACCCATGTCCCCTGCATTGGCAGGTGGATTCTTAACTACTGCGCCACCAGGGAAGTCCCTCACAGTTACTTTTTAAATTAAGACCTTTATTCTACTCATTTTAAAGGTAAGAAACTGAGGCAGATGAATTAATTTGCCCAAAGTCACACAGCACAGAAGCTGAGCCAGGATTCGAATCCAGGCAGGTTGGTTCTTGAACCCAAGCTCCTAAACTCCTAACCACTGCACTGCTCAAAAAAGGATGCAGTCTGAAATGACTGAAAATGTTGATAATGCTAGAGAAAGAGAGAAAGGTTTGAAAGGATTTTATGTCACTTAGTATTTGAGGTGGGGGTAGATTTTAATGACAGAGAGTGGGTTAGTCAGAATTTTCAAAAGAAGAGTCTCTATAGATGCAAGCCTAAGAATCTGCAGTTTGTTGATGACTCTTTAGGAGGCTAGGATAGATTTTAGGAAGGCAAATGTCCAAGAGTCTGATCCTAAAAGATCATTTTGTGGGATTAACTAACAGGGGTGAGGTGGGATAGAGGAACTTTATTTCTTTTTTTTTTTTATAAATTTATTTATTTTATTTATTTATTTTGGCTGCGTTGGGTCTTCGTTGCTGTGCACGGGCTTCTCATTGCCATGGCTTCTCTTGTTGTGGAGCACGACTCTAGGCACGCAGGCTTCAGTAGTTGTGGCTTACGGGCTCAGTAGTTGTGGCTCATGGGCTCAGTATTTGTGACTCGCGAGCTCTAGACGCAGGCTCAGTAGTTGTGGCACATGGGCTTAGTTGCTCCGTGGCATGTGGGATCTTCCCGGACCAGGGCTCAAACCCATGTCCCCTGCATTGGCAGGTGGATTCTTAACCACTGCGCCACCAGGTAAGTCCCAGGAACTTTATTTCTAAGAATAGGATTGGAGAACTCTACACCAAATTCCCCCTTTAGCTTTAAAAACATTGCAAACTCCCTTGACTTTTCTCCTCTTAAGCCAAAGCCCCTAGTGTTTCCCAGCCTATTTTTTTCATTCCTTTCAAGCTTCTCAAAATGTCAGTGAGAATACATTGCTTCCACTTCTTCCCTACCCACCAGTGTTTCTCAGCCCTTCTGCACATTAGAACAGAATCACCTGGAAAGCATTAAAAACAAACAAAAAATACACTCACTGCTCCTTACCAGACCAATTAAATAAAAAGCTCTAGATGTGAAGCTTGGGCATTTGTTTCTTAAAAGCTTGCCACTTGATTGTGATCTGTAGACTGGTTAGGGAACCATTTCAGACACATTTTCAACATTTCTACAGGCATTGCCTCACAAAAGTAACTTGCACAGTCACCAAATCCAGCGGTCTGTTGTTGGCCCACACGCCATCCTACCTTCTGGCAGCATCAGCATTGTTGTCCTTCTAATAACGTTCTCTCCTCTTGGTCCCTCTGACAGATCCTGTTCCTTCTTTCATCCTACCTTTCTGAGGCCACATCTCCATGTCCTTAATTGGTCTTACCCTGTCTGCATTACCAGCATAATAATAGCTGCATTTACTGAGCCCCAGGCATTTCCCTGCATGTTGTAGTATCAGTGACTTGTCATATTCTCTTGCTAAACTGTAAACCTCTTAAGGTACTTTTTTAACTCAACTTTTATTTTCCCCTTAGCAACTAATTGTATTGTGTGGCACCTAGTGGACCCTCAGTGTGTATTTAAATTGAATTATCTTTTGAATTTCAGGAAGACGTGAAATTGCTCTCCCATCTGCTCCAGGCTTTAGATTATGGGGCGCCCCCTCATGGAGGAATTGCCATAGGTAAACAATCTGTCCTTTTACAAGCTAAATTTAATTCTGTATTTAATTCTGTAGCTCTAAGTGTCAAATTTGGACGCTCAGCTTATGGGGAAAGGGTGAGGTTAGGGGGAGTGGAGGAGTAAAGAGGGTAGGGGGTGAGCCCAAGGGTTCTAAAGAATTTAATTTGGTGTTTTTCATTTTGATGACTTTTTTTTTTTTTTGGCCACACCATGTGGCTTGTAGGATCTTAGTTCCCCAACCAGGGATTGAACCCGGGCCCTCAGCAGTGAAAGCACCGAGTCCTAACCACTGGACCACCAGGGAATTCCCTGATGATATACTTTAAAAATATATTTAACCATTAATAAAGATAAAACTTAACTGATAATTTGCATTTGAAAGATTTTTAATAGAATGAAACTACAGTCTTAAGTCAACATTGCTCAAATCCCTGGAGGCTCACAGACAAATTCATAAGAGTGTGAAAAGTACTGCTCCACAGTATTCAGCTTGTGCGAAAGTAGGAATATGCCAGTGCCTTTTTTTTTTTAATTAACTTTTATTGGAGTATAGTTGCTTTACAATGTTGTGTTCGTTTCTGCTATACAGCAAAGTGAATCAGCTATGTATATACATATATCTCCTCTTTTTTGGATTTCCTTTCTATTTAGATTACCACAGAGCATTGAGTAGAGTTCCCTGTGCTGTACAGTAGGTTCTTATGTGGAAACTAGAAAAATGATACAGATGAACTTATTTGCAAGGCAGAAATACAGACACAGACGTAGAGAACAAACGTATGGATACCAAGGGGGAAGGGGAGGGTGGGATGAATTGGGAGACTGGGATTGACATATATACACTACTATGTATAAAATAGATAACTAATGAGAGCCAGTGCCTTTCTGATGGCCTTGGTTGCTCACACTGCTTGTTTTATCAAACAAGGAAGAATGTGAGAAGTTCTAGGTAGCTTACCTAGATTGTAGGCTCTCAACAATAGGGACTTCCTTCTGTGTTTTTGGAGTCCCCTGCACAGCACTTAATTTTGTTCAACCTTCAGTAAGCCCTTGCTCAGGACTCATTAATTGCTGTGACTATTAATCCCAGTAGCATGTGAATATTAGTCCTGAGCACTTTTCTGGAATGAGATAAAAGAAACCTCTCATACAAACAAAAGTTCTCTAAAAAGGCAGGGAACTATGCTTAGCTGCAACTTATTAAAGGTTCTTACTTAAAAGTTTTCTACAACCTTTATAGAAAAATTAAGTCACCCCCAACCTTAGGTTACATTCTCATCTATTAACTTTGTATTTTACAGGGTTAGACAGACTGATGTGCCTTGTCACTGGAGCGCCAAGCATCAGAGATGTCATAGCCTTCCCCAAATCTTTCCAGGGGCATGACCTTATGAGCAATGCCCCAGATTCTATCCCGCCTGAGGAATTGAAGCCCTATCATATCCAGGTCTCCTGGCCAACGGACTCAGAAACAAAAAAGAGTTCATTGAATCATCCATGCCATCCAGAAAGTTGAGCTTTTGAGTTTTGTCCTCTTTGCTTCCCCAAGGCTAAAATCAGATCTGGAGTTCAGCCACAGATCTGACTTCAAGTTTTTAAATGGAAGGAATCCAGGCAACATTCTTCACCTCAATGAAGAAACAGACAAAAGGTATCCAATTTTAACGAGAGCATGCATTATTAGGATTATTTTATTTGGGACTTTTTTGAAGTTTCTTTTTACTTGGAGAGGTGTGAAACATGGCTTTTTGACAGAGTAACATAATGGCATAGTGTTTTCTAATCATGTTTTTCATACCCCGATAGTAGATTGTTCTCTTAGGACAGAGGTAATCAAACCATATGTGAAATGTGGGAAGATTCTTGCCCCTTTAGACTGGTCCATTGATGGAGGGGTCAGTTCAACCAGCCTCATCAAGAGAATCCTATAAAGGAAGCTGGATAATGACACTTCAGCTATCAACATAATATAGTGAGAAGCAACATGATATAAAGTAAAAAATCACTGAAATAAAAGTCACAAGATCTTAATCAGTGCTTTACCTTGCAAGTTGTATAAACCTCTCTTAGCGTCCCTTCCTGCATGTGTGAAATGTAAGCAGTACTTGCCCTGGCTCCCTCACTGGCCTCTTCTTGCCAGAATCCTAGGAGATAATATATGTGGAAGATAGTGTGAGTAAAAATGCTTTGAAAAACTTTAAAGCATTACTTAAATGTAAGATGGTGATATTATTATCCATCTGTAAACAGTATACAGATATATCTATGTATTTTATAGTTTAAGGTTAAACAAAACTGACATCTGTGGTAAAAGGAAAACAGTAATTTCATTAATCAGTATTCTGCTTATATTTCTATTTTTTAAAATAATCATTAATCCCTGAATAACACTTTCCCTCAATTATAAGTAACTGAAAATATTAATTGACCTTAAACCAACCTCAAATGTAGAAAAGTGAACACTGAAACTCATCGTGATTTTCTTACACGTTCTGTTGACACAAATAAAGGCTTATAATTAATTAGCAGTTATAAAATGGGAATAAGTCCTTGATTAATGACATTGTTCTTTTCTACTTTATCTTCACTTTTGCCTTGACATTCTTTTGATTTACAATTTACACCAGATATCAGTCTTATATTCCAGCCTATTTTTCTCAGTGCTGTAAGCAGTTTGATACTACAATCTTTCTGTTTGAAAATAAAATCAGCTTTGCTTCCAGGTCTAATTTGTTATGCTCAATAGGCTGTGAAGAGTGTGCCCTTCACTGATGCCATTAAGTGGAGCTTTTCCCAAAAGTTTGTCCTTTAACCCAGTCTCTCCCCATTTGTGGATGTACTCTGGAGCCAGCAAATTCTTGCTGGCAGAGTTCTTATGGTGAGAAAGGCATCCAACTCTGCCTACCCTTTCTCAGTGGAGGGCATTTCTAGAGATGCCCTGTATTAGGAAAGAAAATGCAACTTTACATTCATTTACCCCACATCTGCATTACCTAGTTTCTAAATATCATAAATTTACTATTAACTGTTTAGAACCTAATTCTGACCAAAATATTGTCTTTCTATCCTGGAAATGAGAGTTACAGAAGATACCCAAAATCCAGAGACTATTTTCTAGGCTACAGACACCAAAGGCCCCAAGTCCCCAGATGTCATACAATCTCGTGTTGGCATCACAGAGACCTAGTCACTTTGGGCATCACTCAGCTTTTCTTCAGTCCTGCCTGTCAGGAAAAAGAAAAGCTTTTTCTGAAATCCAGGGAAATGTCACTATTTTTTTTTTTTTTTTTTTTTTTTTTTGGCCACACCACGCAGCTTGCGGGATCTTAGTTCCCTGACCAGGGATTGAACCCAGGCCCTCAGAAGTAAAAGCGTGGAGTCCTAACCACTGGACTGCCAGGGAATTCCCATTAATTAAATATTTTCTCAAAAATAAAGAACCTAGTTACTGATAAAGTTGGAAACAACACAACCAGAGTTTTGGAACACACAAACTGATTGTAAACTGTAAGCCAGGTTTCAGTTCCAAGTCCAATCTCCCCAGCCTCCTAGGGAATTTAGATTTATTCTATGTTGCAAGTTTTAAAAACAAAGTAAGCAACTGCCAGCTACAATATCGATAGTTATCACTGGCTTCAAGAGAGCTTTGTCTTATGAGCAATTTCTCCTTGTTGGGAAGAGATGTGTTAGATGATGAGTGTGACGTTTTATGCTCGTGGGCTTTGGCTTTTATGTCATTTTATGCTCATGGGCTTTGGCGGAATAAAACAATGCATCTATACAGCTGCACTGTCTTTTCCCAGAGTTCCCCTCTCTGAAGAACCAGAACTGTGACACTGATCACATTCCTTGCTGCTGATTTTTTGTTAAGCCTAACTCATCCTAAAGATGCTGCCTTAAGGATACTTTTTTCTTGTTTCATGGAAAGTGAGTTATTTCATGACATGAGAAATAACCAGTACACAATAAAAATATTAGATGGGATACCTGTATAATAATTGCATATGTAAGGCATACATTAAGTGCACTTCTAAGTCAGTCTTCTGTGTTTAAGACGATGGACTTAGTAGAAACAACTTGAGTTGGACATAACTGGATTTAATTCCTGGCTTTAACACTCTCTAGTTATGCAACCTTGGCCCAGTCATTTAACCTCTTTAGGCTCCTGTATCTTTACCTAGAATAGCAGTTCTCAAACATTTTGGTCTCAGGACTACTTACACTCTAAAAATTATTGAGGATCCCAAAGAGTTCTATATAGCTCTTTTATTGTAGCAGGAATTAAGATTTAAGATTAAGATTTAACCCATTACATGCTAGCAAAAATAGTACATTTTTATTTTTAAATTATTTTCCCAAACAAAAATTAGTGAGAAGAGTGACATTGTTTCTGCAGATCTTTTTGATTTCTGGTTTAACAAAAGATACCGGATTCTCATATCTGATTCTGCATTCCATCTGTTGTGATATGTTGTTTTGGTTGAAATAGCTGAAGAAAATTTGGTCTCACATAAATATGAAGTTAGAAGAGCGAGGAGTATTTTAATAGCCTTCTCTGAAAATTATGGATATTCTTCTTTGATACTACACCAAAACTTGACAGGTTTCTTAAAGGTTAGTTGCAATGTGTAATCTGCAATCATATTGGTAAATTTTTCTAAAATCCATTGGTCTGTCTTATATTTTGAATACAACTGTGTTATGCATGGTTTTGTAACACTGCACATTGATCATTTGAAAAATACTGGATCACTGAATTATGCAGATCGTCCAGGTGTTGACAAATTTCATTAAACAATATCTAAAAAATCACATTGATTAACATCATGACTGATCTCATCCTAAGTCTTTAAGTATGGAGGTGTAAGTGCACAGTGACAGATACAAGCTTTCCAAAATTGTAATTTTCATTTGAAAGCTTGAATTTTATCTTTGACAACTAATACCATCAGATTTTTTCCCAAACTCATTTGTTTTTTGAGAAAATATCTGCCAGTATCTGTGGCCTGGGCTTTGGTCTCTCTCCAGTTCCAAGGAAGAGGCTGAGACTCTGGCGCATCTCTGCCTTCCCTTCTGCCTGAGTGGGAGAGGCCAGGTGGCCCTGGTGGCTGGAGGGGGCCTGCTGCCTAAGAACGTGTATTCTCTTCACCAGGATAGGGAGACTGTTCAACCACCAGGAGCACATACTTATCATTGTTGGACTGCATAATGCAGAGAGAACTACCATCCTTTACCAGTTTTCTGTGAATGAAGTTGTACATGCATTCCTTACAATAGGAAGCAATGTAGAAGAAATAGTGATTAATAATACACATTTCATAATGTGGGATACTGGTGGCCAAGAGTCTCTTCGTTCTTCCTGGAACACTTCTTACACTAACAGTTTGTAATAACTGTTGTGGACAGTACAGACAGAGAAAGGATTGCTGTAACTGAGAAACTCTATAAAATGTTAGCCCATGAAGACCTAAGGAAAGCTGTATTGCTGCTTTTTGCTAATGAACAAGATGTTAAAGAATGCATGGCTATAGTAGAAATCTCCCAGTTTTTGAAAATATTTCTGATATATATTAAAGATCATTTGTGGCATATGCAGGTATTCTGTGCTCTTACTGACCAGGGATTATGCCAAGGACTTGAATGGATGACATCATGATTTAAGATTAGATGATCTCTACTGCCCTCTTCTCGTAGCTTTTGTATAATTGAAAACTGCAAAAATTAATAGTTTAGATATATTTACAATGAACCGATTTAAACTTTTTCTATAAGAAGAAAAATTAAGACCACTTCTTTGAAAACAAAGATGAACTCTCACCTTCCAATCTGCTTTCTCATTAGTTCCTTCCAAAGCAAGGTTTTAAAGCTGTGATGGACATTTTTCTCATAATGAATCTCTCAGGACATTGTATAAGCTGTGTTAAGTACAAAGGGAGAGGGGGAGAGGAAGACACTTTTAACTTTGAGTCTTATTATCAGTATAATCCTCCCTAGTTGAATGTTCTCTTATTTTCCCACTAAGTCAAAATGCAGATCACAGATACTCGGTTTCCAATATTTTAAAATGTAATGTTACTTATGAAAAGTATTTTGCATAAGGTTGTATATGTATTGTGTGTATACAGCAAGTTCAAGTTAATGACTTTATGTTCTTAAGAAAAGTGAATAACACAAAAATTAATAATATCCTTACTTATGAGTACTGGCATTGGTGTTAGAGACATTTTACAGGTATCCTCTGTATTCTCTGTATTGTACTAACCAACCCCAAACCATTGAGCTGCCCTTTAAAGAAAAAAAGGAAAAAGCTTGACATTTTGTACCTAATTTTTTGGTTGATCAAATCACATACATAGAAACATGTAATCCAAATGAGTGGATTATCTATCAAAGTCTTGGCTTAGTAGTACAAATAGGCAGAATTACACATTGAGCAATTATCACATTCTTCCCTTTGTTGGGCCTTATGCCATGTAAATTACTGAGTACAGGCACATCTTTTATTGCACTTAGCTTTTTTTTTTATTGTGCTTTACAGATAGTGCATTTTTTGTTTTATGGCAACCCCGAAGTCTAGCAAGTCTATCCACTCCATTTTTCCAATAGCATTTGCTCACTTGTCTCAGTGTCACATTTTGGTAATTCTTGCAATATTTAAAGCTTTTTCATTATTATATTTGCATTGGGTATCTGTGATCAGTGATCTTTGATGTTACTACTATGACTCACTGAAGGCTGAGATGGTTAGCATCTTTTAGCAGTCAAGTTTTGTTTCATTTCGGCTGCGCCTCGTGGCTCACAGGATCTTAGTTCCCCGGTTCAATCCCTGAACCGGGGCCACGGCAGTGAAAGTGTCAAGTCCTAACCACTGGACTGCCAGGGAATTCCCAGCAGTCAAATATTTTTAAAGTATGTTTAACACAATATTAAAATCTACTATACTTCTTTTTTTAATGTACATCTTTTTTAAAGATATAATGCTATTGCACACTTAGACTATAGTGTACACATAACTTTTACATGTACTGGGAAAGCAATTCTGTGACTTGCTTTATTGTGATGGTCTGGAACTGAACTCACAATTATTTCCAAGGTGTGCCTATTAAGTGTAAATCCACTAATCAGCCAGTCGTGATAAAAGTTATCAAGTGATTTTTTTTTTCAGCATTAATTGAAAACCATTGTGTGAAATGTCATCCCAGAGAATTATCACCATATATTATCAAATTTAGCAAGAGTCTTCCTGGGTATTTAATTATATGTCAAGCATTTAAAGTGAACTTGAGATAAAAGCGTATTTTCCAAGCAATGAAGATAATTTAATTTGAAATCTTATTGCTTAGAAGTTGGAATAGTTTGAGGGTTTTTTTGTTTGTAAGTTTTATCTTCTTACACTACTTAATACTTTTAAGGATTTGGTTTAAAACTGATCAACATGCTGTATTTTTACTAAGTAACTTGGCCCAACATACCCTTTGTTTGCTTAGGGTTTTTTCCCAGTATCTTAAAGTTGAAGGTATTTTTGTTACACTACCTTACCCTTGTTTTAAAACATATTTTTGGATACTTTTTATATATCTTTTATGCCTTGAAAAGCTGCAGGCTAATCCAAACTGTCATGTTTTAGAATATTCAAGAAATAGCTACTCTTCTTTTAGATTTCATTCAGAATTTTGATGAGTAATAGCACATGCAATGTTGACAGAAATTTTCTAATATGAAATAATCCAAGCAGGCATGGGAGATCAGTAGACCCACTATAGTACTATACCTCTAAGAGACCCGAGCATCCATGGATTTTGGTATCCACAGGGGGACCTGGAACCAACCCCCCAGATACCAAGGGGTAACTAACACTTTAATATTTGGTCAACTTGCAGGGAGTTTCCTGGTGGTCTGGTGGTTAGGATTAGGTGCATTCACTGCTGTGGCCCGGATTCAATCTCAGGGGCAACAGAGATCCCACGGTTCACAGCGCAGCCAAAAAAAATCTTGTCAACTTGCTTTTATATATAAACTGGTGTTTTGACTAGTTTTTAGAATAGTGTTTCAGTCAGTGGGAGTTTGAAGTAAACGTTTTGGCATGCAACTAAGACTTAAAACCCCAATTTAATGTTCCTACACACTCAAATGCCAAATTAGAAAGCAAGCTGAAATTTAACTGGCAGGTTACTTACTTTTTAGGTGTTCCCAGAGCTAATGGTTTCCTTGGTATTTAGGAACTAACCAGCAACTCACTAGTTCACTAATTTTCTCGTTAACTTGAACAAACATTCCCCCCCTCCCAGAAATTTGCAGAACAAGTACCCATTTTCTGAAGGACATTATAACCACAGTATTACTGATCTCATTCTTAAAGATCTCACTGTTCTAGGTTTTTCAATATGCATCTTCTAAATAGCACTGAAACCAATTCCTACACCAGTTTCCGCATCAACACTTGCCAGACCCAATCACCCTGGTGCTTACTACAGCAAATGGAGATTTTTCCCAGTTTCTGCACTCCTACCACTTAACATAAAGAGCTTCTGCTTTCCTCTGCAATTTTCAACAATGTATTTTAATGACTTAATTGCCCATTTTGAAAATTAAGGATCATTAAAGTTCCTGTGTTCTTTCAACATTTTCATTCCTACGGAACTTTCTTGCACAGCACAAAGGTGGTTCAAGCTCATCTTTCACTTTTCCAGCCTCAGGCTACAATTCCAATGGTTGGTTTTCAACTGTGACAAACTGACCCAGGCACTTCACATTAAATCACAGAAAATTTCTGCAAAAAATATGCCGTTGGGTCAATTACAAAAATGTCCTATTTCCCTTCGTTCATCTCATTAAATTGAAATGAGCACACTTCAGATGGTTCATAAATATTTATTAAAATTCAAAGTTGGAGAATTCCCTGGTGGTCCAGTGGTTAGGGCTCTGCGCGTCCACTGCAGGGGGCACAGGTACACTCCCTGGTGGGGGAACTAAGATCCTACAAGCCACATGGTGTACAGCATGGCCAATAAATACAATAGGCTTTAAAAAAAATTGAAAGTTGTTTCCTCTCCTATCCCATGAGCATCCATCCAGCTGCCTGCAAGAACAGAGAAACCATTTTAAGTCCCATTTCCATGCCAATTCTAATTGCATTTGGGATACACAGAATTATCAGATCTTTGAACATCATCAAGCAATCAGTGAGAGAGTTCAAGTTGGGGTGAGATCATCATGTATTCTGGAACCAAACAGTACTGATATTTTCAAGCCTCACCTGTCAACCGTTAAGATGCATGACTGCTGTCATAAATGCCCTGAAAAATAAAGACCATATATGTCAAATCACAGTAGAAGGGAAAAAACTTGTGATACTTGTTGATAAAGTAACCTCAGAATCAAAATGGAACGGTTTTACAGTGATATCATTCTATTCATTTGGCAGAATCATCACATCACTGGTTACATTCTAACTCACCATATATACCATAGACTGACTGACCTTGAAATCTTCAGGGTAACACATGTGCCTGTTTGAAAATGAAAAATAAAAGCCTTGTTTAAAATTTGCCCTTTCTCCCATTTTTTGTAGCCGATTTTTAAATTTTTCAAAGAATTCTAGGGCAGTGAACCTATTCTGTGCAAGGTAGATCTTTGTCACAATACATTTGTCCAAACCCAGAGAATGTACAACACCATGAGTGAACCCCAACGTACTACTGGACTCTGGGTGAAAAAATGTGTCAACATAGGTTCAAAATTTTAAGTCCCACTCTGGTGGTAGATGATGATGGGGAGGATGCTATATGGGAACCTACTGTTCAATTTTGCTATGAATCTAAAACTGCTCTGAGAAATGACTATCAAAAATAATCCGCTAAATTATTCATTCTGGTGTAATCTATAGTATATGCCATAAAAATTTCCTCACGTTAGCCTGTTTTTATCCAGAATGTAAATTCCTAATCCTGAAATTAACAGTACAGAACATCTGCATGCGCCGTTACACTTATCCAAATCCCTGAGTATTTCTGTGAGACAGTGGCTGATTTCCACTTTCATGGGTATATAAACAGAATTGTTGCAGCCAGATACATCAGATAGGAGCGAAAGACAGTATTTGCTCATCACTGTTAGTCTGCTGAACTATGTTATCATCATTGTATCGGCTTTATACCACAAAACACAGAAACCAAACTTGAGACTTCTATACCTTTGCTTAAAAGGTCTTGCTCCCTGCGTTGTAGCCAGTACCTCTCTTGTCACCTGCAAAAATTTAATGAAATTTAATCAAACTGAATAGGTAGTTAATAGGTAGATTTCAAAAATTTTCCAGATACTGTTTCAGTATTTAAAAATCTTCATTCTTTGTCAGAGAGATTCCCATCTGTTTAATTTTTAAAAAATCATCACTAACAGCATCTTGCTCAGTAACTAGATAAGACTGATAAAACATACATACCTTTATATAAAAGATCTCCAAAATTTGCACCTGCAAAGAAGTATTTCTTTAAACACACTTCACAACAGCTTAACACTAAAGCCTGTTTATTTCTCAACGGTCCAACACCAGAAAACACTAACATAGGCCAACAACTACTAAGACCAGCACATTTTCGGAATATAAACCCAAATGCCAGGAGCCAAAGAACTGTTTTCATGTCTTACCCCAAGCAAGCCATCCATAGATAAAAACGTGTACCCAGGATCTATGAGAGAAATGATACACCTTTCATTAAAATGTCAATCTTACTGTTAAATTCTTCTCACATTTGTCACAGGGTTCTTCAGTGTTAGATTTGTCTACATGCTCATTTCAGGTCAGACATTTGCTCAACATCATTACAAAAACCCTGTTCAGAGCATGCTCAACATGCACTTGCAAACCAGACATAGGAAATTAGCTTGGTAGTTAAGCATTCCACTTTATCAGCATTCTCAGTTAACAGTTGAGGTTACTAAATTGTTTTTAACATTAATGCTTACCAAAAAGTTGGCCCGGACAGGTCAAGGATTCAAGTCCACCTAAGAAATGAGAGTGGTTTTATAACAGCCAAATCAGTTTTCTCTCCACAAATCTAAAAAGTGCCTGAAATCAGATAGAGCTAATTAAGACCTTCATGTTCAGTCAGTATTTGCTTATCATCACACAGGCTGCTCTCACAAATTAAGACAGTACAAGGATCTGGCTTTTATTTAATGTATTCAGCACACTGTTCAAGCACTTTATGGGAAGACTGCTTCCTGTGCATTAGAAGGCAACCCTAAAAAGCCATTAGTGGCATTCTTTGTCATGCTTGCCCTGTCACCAATGTTTAGTTCAGTTACAATTTTACTTACCCCTTGAACTTTCAGCTTAGTGCCTACATAGTGCTTAACTTCCTGCATAGTGCCTACAAAAAGAAAAACTAGTTAGTAGTGGTATTTTACTTACACTATCAGCAAAAGTTTTACTAACTCAGATACAACAAACAAATGGTATTATCTTTTTCATGATTCAGTCTGTTGAACTATGCAACCATCATAGTGTCTGTTTCTTCAGATTCCCCCTCATACTAAATATAAAACTAGAGTGCAGCAATTTAAGTTTGAAAAAAAGGTGAGGAAAACCCTAATATAAGCACCAACATTGACTTGGCAATTTGTAACCCCTTATAAAAAGAAAAGAATTCAAAGTACTAGATAAACATGGACTATAAAAAAGGTTTCTCACCTCTTTGCCCATGGATACAGCATTAAGCTTGTGCTTTAAGACCTGTGAAGAAAACAGTTTCATATAAACTTGGGTGCAATCTCTATGTTCTCTAAACCACCATTTTGTGTGCCTCAGTTAGCATAACGGTGGTAATAATTCTCGTCACCCTCACAGTCAAGAGTAGCAAATAAACTGTCATCATTGTGGCACATTCACTGGACTTTCAATCTAACTTCCCTTTTTCAGGGAATCTCAGTAACTCACCCCAGCAGCGGTTCTCATCCCTTTGGTACACAACTAGAAAATAGACAAAGAATAATCCAATAAAACATGCTGTGCTGCTAAGTTAATCGCTAATGTCGTTAAGCAGTTAAGCCTCAGAATAGAATTTTTCAGAAATCCCTTCTGCCCACTACTCTTAAAACATCACAGGCTTAGCATAAAGACCACATCTAAGCAGATTTCATTCTTCCCACTGTAGTTAGCCGTTACTTACCCGTCCACCAGAAGCCATCAAAAGCCACATTGCATTCATGCCTGGCACCGTTCCTAGGAAAGATTAGGTATTTAAAAAATTAATTTTGTTTTAAACCTAAGTTTAAACCTTACGTCGTTTCCATACCATGTAAGCAAGTCGTTTCCACCACCCATAATTGCGCGAGAGCATTCCACATAATTAGGATTAAGAACCACTGACGGAAATAATGGTGCAGTGCGGAATGCAGCCTTTAGAGAACCACGTGGCCTTCCTGAGAGCAAGTGGCTGAAGGAGACTCGGGCCTAAGTCTTTAACAAAGACCCACTCGGTGACTCGGCACGCGCCGCCATCAGAGCCGTTGGCATTCATCAACAGTCTCAGATGTCCCTACCAACACAGGCTTCATCAGAGGCAGAGCCCGCGAGCCCGCGTTTTTCCGCAGTTCGGCCCAACAACCCGAGGAGTATAATTAGGTCGCGCCCGCACCCAACTCGCAATCCTCCACCATCTTCATCTTGTGAACCGTGCGAAGGCCTGCGACTGGCCTAGAAATGCCAGCCGTCTTGAAAAGATCGTAACTGCCAAGAGCTGGAGGCCTCTCAGGGTAAGAACTTACTTAACAGCACACAAAAGACACACATACCAAGAGCCGTCCTGTACCTTCTAAAGACCGAGATGGCGTCCAGGCGCCTGTATATAAGGATTCTATTCCATGACGTCATGACGCAGACTCTCCGCCAGCGTCGGCTTCAACTCCTCCCCCTCTCATTCTCTTCCTCCTTCAGCAGCACCTCCGTCCAGTCCTCTAAGCCCGCCCCCTAGGCCCCGCCCCCTGGCCGCGCCCCGGGGCGGGGACACGACCGCCCACGTGATGCAGGGCTCCCCACCCTCCTACGGACTGAGGAGGAGGGGAAGAGAGGGGAGGGGGCGCGAGGGACGGAAAGCGCTGGGGAGGGGGAAGGGGGGCGGTGTAAGGGTGAGCGATTTCCTTCCGGCACGTCGCCCGCTCCGGGGGAGGGGGTGGGGGGTTTCACTTCCGGGACGGTGTTCCGGCCCATTCCGGCCCATTTCCACCCCCGGAGGTAGGTGCTGCTCCTTGACTGGGCTCGGGCCCCGCACAGCAGTCCCGCTGCCCTGCACTGGGGCCGCCTCGCCCGGTCTCCGCCGCAGCCTGCTCCTGGGGCGCTCAGCCATCTCCCTCCACCCCGCCTCAAGGCACCCGGAGACCTTCCACCCGCTTGGCCCCGGGCCGGGCTGAGCTGCCGGACCCGCCCCCTCGTGGGCCCCTCCCTCAGGACCCCGGGATGGGCAGCCCCCTCCCCAACGCCAGCCCGGACACACCCAGATACACACACCCACCTCTAGGCAGCTCCCCGCCCGCTTACGCCTACCGCCTGGACAGGGTCCCGGGGCGCCGCCCCCTTCCCGGTCCTCTACCCTCACCTGATTGCTCGCTTCCCGGCCGCACGCCTTGCTGCCCTCTCCGCCCCCGCTCCTCGGTGACATTTCGCCCCTCTGCTTTTTCCCCGTTCCCCATGCTTCCTAACGCGGACGAAAGCCACTCAAGTACCGGAGTGGCCAACCCCATGCAGTTCCCGATTCTCCCTCTTACAGCTCTCACCCCTCCAGTGCCGACGGTAGAGAAAGACCTTACTCCAGGGGCTTCCTCCTCACTGGGGAATTGCCGGGAAGAGCAAACAAAAAAGGCGCTGGTGTAGGCTCCAAAATAAACATCTGAATTCATGATGGCATCGACAGAGGCTCTTATTGGATTAAAAGTTTCAAAACAAACAAAAACGCTTTGGAAAAAGGTCAGATTGGCTAAAGTTGGTTTTTGAAAGCAGTGTATACACTTCCCTATTTACTGATAAGTGTGTGGTAAATGCAGGGCAATACTGTGAGCTTGTCCAGATAAGTTCCTGAAGTTTCAGGTCTTAGGTAACTGTGTATGCTCAAGTCAGTGTCTTTCTAATGGGATTTATACAGACTACTCTCTACCAATGAAGACTGTTGGATGCAGTTACAGGCTTAGTGTTTCAGCAACTTTTCAAAAATCTTTTAATGTAAAAATACTGGCCATACTTGGTAAATGCTCTGTTTTTCACCAGCTTTGGGGAACTAAATTTCAGAATCAAAGTATCATTACCACCCTGAAATTTCCAACTTTGAATTTAGATAGAGGCAGACTTATCTACCTTTACCTAATCCTGAGAGTGAACTTCTTCAAGTTCTCTGCATTTGAGTCCTGACACAACTTGGAGTTTCTCATAACCTAGAGTTTACCTCCAAGTCCTAAACCCAAAGCCTTTCTGTGGGGAGCTCTGACCCTTCAGCTTAGAAATAATGACATATTCAGGAGGGATATTAGTCACTTTATAAAATAATGAACATAACTCATGCATCAAGTAGTAAAATATTAAGGGTATCTAATCAGCCCACCTGTGTATAATTACATTTATTCTAAAAGCTTCTTTCCTTCTCCAAAGAAAACTTGTCGCCGCATTTTATATTGTGTGCAAATACCTTATGATTAACACTTAGTAAATAAAAATTGTCACACTGCTTTTTTTTACCCCCTCTATTCTGTTGAACTTCAGTTTTGATGTTATATAGCTTGTTAATAAGGAAAATGTGGGCATACCTTGAATTTTTAGAAGTCTAACAATCACTTTTTGGTTTTAATGGTGCCTTGCTGTGAAACCTAAACTACTAAACCTGTTGGTATTTCTTTTCCATGTTTAAACATAAGGAAAGTATCTCTATTTATTTGGAGATTTTGAAATTTTACCAGATAATATTTTTAAATAGGTGTGAATTGGAAAGCCTGAAGGGACTGGTTATAATTACTAAGGACAGTTCCTTTCCTCTTTCAGCAGGGTTGAATGCCTGCCTACACCCTCAGGCACGACCATGGAGAAGAGTGGGAACATACAACTGGAGATCCCTGACTTCAGCAACTCTGTCCTGAGCCATCTAAACCAGCTGCGCATGCAGGGCCGTCTCTGTGACATCGTGGTCAACGTGCAAGGACAAGCTTTTCGGGCTCACAAAGTGGTACTGGCTGCCAGCTCCCCCTATTTCCGAGATCACATGTCCTTGAATGAGATGAGTACTGTCTCCATTTCAGTCATAAAGAACCCTACTGTTTTTGAACAGCTCCTTTCTTTCTGTTATACGGGGCGGATATGCCTGCAACTGGCAGATATCATCAGCTACCTGACAGCTGCCAGTTTTCTGCAGATGCAGCATATTATAGACAAATGTACACAGATCCTGGAGGGCATTCATTTCAAAATCAATGTGGCTGAGGTTGAAGCTGAATTAAGTCAAACAAGGACAAAGCACCCAGAGGGACCTCCAGAGTCTCACAGAGTTACACCAAATCTGAACCGCTCCCTTAGCCCCCGACATAATACCCCAAAGGGAAACCGGCGAGGTCAGGTTAGTGCTGTGCTGGATATCAGGGAGCTCAGTCCTCCTGAGGAGTCCACCAGCCCTCAGATAATTGAACAGAGTTCTGATGTAGAGAGCCGGGAGCCCATTCTTCGGATCAACCGAGCAGGACAGTGGTACGTGGAGACAGGAGTAGCAGACCGAGGCGCCCGGAGTGATGATGAAGTTAGAGTTCTTGGAGCAGTACACATCAAAACTGAAAATCTAGAAGAGTGGCTTGGGCCTGAGAATCAGCCTTCTGGAGAAGATGGGAGTAGTGCAGAGGAAGTCACAGCCATGGTGATTGACACCACAGGCCATGGTTCTGTAGGACAGGAAAATTACATGTTAGGATCTTCAGGAGCCAAGGTGGCTAGGCCAACAAGCAGTGAAATTGACAGGTAAGTTTTGTTTGCCCATCTAATGGCTGTTGTGCAGACATAATTAAAGCAGGTCCTCTGTGTGATACAAAGAGTATCTTCCTTACTTGATGTTCTTAGTCAGAGTTTGTGTTGGGGAAACTGGAAGTGTGCCAAAAGACTTGCAGTCTAATTTTTTTAAAGCAGGAAGCTCCTAGTCCTGAAGTATTCACAGTGTTGTAAGAATTATGGTAAAATTAGACACTTCATGAATCAGAATAGCATCTGCAGTCACACCAGGATCAGTAATTGCCAGGGTTTCTTCGGAATTCCAGGAAGAGAGCTGGTCATCAGCTGGGAATCTGACAGCATTGCCCTTCCTTGGTATGTTCTCACACAGGTAGGTGGCCTCTGGAAGTTTCGCATTCCTTTGTAGCACTGTTTACTTTTCTTTGCCCCCATCTACCAAATTAGACGAAATATGGTACCAGCAGTGATTGTTCTTTTTAGTGTAATCACAGTAATTCTAAAGAAAAGCTTTTTGGGTGTTTTTCATTCCTTTTTTTTCACTTGTCATTTGATGATATTTTTTCTGTTTTGTCATTGAGGACAGCTGCTACCACAAACCTGACAGTTTCTTTTTTTCACCAGTGCTACTATGCCCTATGCCCCATGCCCCATTTTTCGCTTTCTAATGCATTGCAGTCGTTAGAACATTTCTTTGGGGGGAAATAACAATAATTTTAATCTAAGTAAATTGGAAGAAAGTCTCAATAGAAAGAAATATTACCAACTAAGATGGGTAATATTCTTTTCCTTTCTTAAAAATTTAAAATTGTATGAACAGTGATAACTAAATAAGCTATGATTTTGGTTCGCATCTGGTCTTGAGAGACAAGTGTGTCACAGAAATTCAGAGAGTATATACTGTATCCATTTAAGTTGGTCTTGATTAGAGTATTTTCCTTCTTGTGTCCTTAATAGTTAAAATATTCTTGAGCATAATACTTATTGTCACCCTATGTTAGCACTGTTGTCCCCCCCATCTTAGAACTGTATCAGAAATAATAGCTTAAATGCAAAGATTTTTGATCTTCATGATCTACGTCAACAGTCTGAAATATATAAAAAATTATCATGGGGCTTGGGGAAAGGATCAACCAAGAACCTAAAAGTTATATAGAAGAAACAAAATTACAGACCCAGTTTTAATTTTTTCTTTTTTGGTCTTCTGGTACTTATATAAGGATAGAAGTTTATATTTAGCCTTAGATTCACCAGGTCATATTGGCTGCATCATTTTGTATTTCTTAAATTTACTAGGGCAAGCTTTTCTTATTTCATGTATGATTCTGTATTGGCTCCATGAAAGGACTTCTTAGAAATCTGTTGTTCAGTTTGTTCCGCCTTCCTAGACTATGGGATAAAGGAGGCAGACATCACCATTTTGACACTACTTTTGACACTACTTTTGTATTAGTCCCCTTTGTGCTCTTCTTCCAACAGATTTAGCCCCTCCGGCAGTGTTGTTCCCTTGACGGAGAGACACAGAGCCAGAAGTGAGTCTCCTGGGAGAATGGATGAGCCTAAGCAACCCAGCTCCCAGGTATGTAGTTGTGGATTTAGAACTGCTGCAGTGGTTGAAGAAATTGCCACTGTGTGTGAACATAGTATAATGAATAAGAAAGGAAAGATGTAGGAGAGGTAACATTGGCCTTGTTTAATAAATACTGTATATGATTACTTTTCTCTTTATTCTTGCTTGTGAGCATGCAGGAAATACACTTTTGGTGTCAGCAGATTTGGGGAAGTAGAAAAGGATAAGATTGTGAAACTCTTTCCTGATTATAGGAGCCAGTCTATAGTCCTAAGAGTAATAAAAATAACCTCTGAAAACTACATGCAGCTAATGTAGGACCTGGGATGGAGAGAGTTTGATTTTGTACATGTGTGGATATAAGACTACATAATTATTAGTTTATATAGTATTGTAGATTTGTAAATGAATTGCTTATGCATTTTTGTGTCCTGTTTGCTTTTTAGTATGCTTGTATCCTTTCATTTATTTTCTTCCTAAATGTCCTGTTAGACTAAAATGTTCTAGAAAGGATAGGAATGATGTCTTCTATTTTATTTGCAACTCTTTTTAGCAAGTAGTATAAGTATGTAGTTGGTTGATATTTTTGGTTTTTTCTCACAGGTGTTTATCATTGAAGATTGATTTTTAAAAAGTTGGTGAACTCACCAAGTAGAACACAATAAATTGTAAACACTGTGGCCCTTTAAAAGGAAACACTGGTGGATTAAGATTGCATAGCTAATTTTTTATCTTCTGCACTATACTGATAGTATCTTGTTTAATTTTTATCTAAACCACTAGATGTTTATTGTGTATATAGTATAGTAACAGCAGTTAAGACATTGTTATAAACTGTATTTACTTGTATATTATCATGCTGTTTGGTATCAGAAAAGGAACTGCAACCATTATAGGAGAATTTTTTAGTTTTAATAAGGTGTGAGAGAAAGTGTTAGGAGCTTGGAGGAAAAGTAAGTTTACTCATATTATTAGGGCCCTTCTTCTCTTCATCTCTCAAATAAAATGTGATGACTCTGTGACCTATGTGACGGTAACTATTGTGAAAATAAATACAGCAATGAGACAGACCTTACAACTTAATGTGGGCATAAGACAGACTAACAAATACACAAAGCACATATAGATAAGGCTATATAGACTTAAGTAACTGTGTTGTGGGAGTAGGAGTGCTTAAAAGGCAGTTACAGGAATCAATATCCACTTAAGGAAAGTGTTACTCAGGGGAGTTTAAGTGTGGTTTTTAAAGTAGTTAGAAAGAGATGACTTATTCCACATATAGTTAGGATAGGGACAAAAATTGGAATTCTACAAGGTTGTTTACCTGACTGAAGCAGAAGGTACAGGCTGTAAAGAAATAGGAGATAAGTGGTATTGTCTGCAATTGCTATTAAGAGATGAGTTAATATATGCCTTAACACAGGGGTCCCCAACCCCCAGGCCTCGGACCAGTAGCGGCTCCCCATTGTCAGTGGAAAAATTGTCTTCCATGAAACGGTCCCTGGTGCCAAAAAGGTTGGGGACCGCTGTCTTAACATGGAAAGTTTATTATGACGAGTCTACTCACCAGTTACTTTTTTCCCACCACATAGAACCAAAACAGGACATGGACTTACATTGTAGTAAAAACAAATTTTGGTAGGCTTGAAGAGCTTCTTGATTATAAGGGTGATTTAACTGGAACAGAATACTTAAGGTCACTCCTTTATTCGAAATATTCTTGGCTTTTTCCTTTTTCTACCACATGAAGGTTAAAATACTTGGTCTAATTTTCCAAGTAATTTATAATCTTTCTAACCCAGCTTTTCTCACCATTCATCAGCATTAACTGTCCCAAACAGGCAGACTTTGTACCTCGGAACTCCATCAGACTTCTGTCTCTGCACCTTGAGTCTGGAATACTCTGTTCTTCCCAGGTGTCTGAGTCCACGCAAGGCCTAACTCCTAGTTCCTTCTGTCCTAACTAGCCTAGTCCTCTTTGATCTCCCCTTCTTAAACCACTGTAGCATTTATACATGGTACCATATAATTTTTTCCTAATTCTCTACTGACTCATATAAATTATTCTTTTCTTATTTACATTAATTTGTCTCCTTCTAGATTGAAATCTCCTTGAGAGCAGAGCCCACATTTTCTAATCTTAGTATCTGACATTGTCTTATCAGGTGCCCACTAAATGGGAGTTGTTTTAGCTCTAAGTAGTTTTGAGTAGCTAAGATTACTGAATAGGTGCCCAATAAAGAGACAACTACTAAATAAGGAGTTATTTAGTTCCCTGTGAAGTCCTCAGTTTGGGAGATATTTAAATAAAATTAATGCACCAATCAGATAAGTCCCTTCAGTTCTTTTAGTCTCTGATTAGTAACTGAAGATTAGGATTGTGGACAGCAGTGAAGGCCATGTCAAGAATCTAGACTGGTATTTGTTTTAGAAAATACGGGAAGCATTCATTTATATGGAATTTACTCATTGTATGGAATAATTCATTTAAAAAATAGTTTTTGAACACCAGCTACATATCAGGCACTGTCAAGTCCTGGCATATTAGGCAATATAGAATTATCCCTGTGCTTACAGAGTTTACAATCTAGTAGGGAATTGCCAACTGGGAGAAGTGAAATGATCCACTTCTTCCTGACGAAGAGAACCAGGAGGCAGCCATTTTTGTCCTTGCTTCTTTTAGAGTATAAAGGAATAAAACTACCAAAGATACATTGTTACCTTTGACAAGGACCTAATCTACATTTTATGCTCATTTATTTGCTCTTTTATTGCAATTTATTTTATTTTATTTTATTTTTTGTTGCGCTATGCACGCCTCTCACTGTTGTGGCCGCTCCCGTTGCGGAGCACAGGCTCCAGACGCGCAGGCTCAGCGGCCATGGCTCACGGGCCCAGCCACTCTGCAGCATGTGGGATCTTCCCGGACCGGGGCACGAACCCGTGTCCCCTGCATCGGCAGGCGGACTCTCAACCACTGCGCCACCAGGGAAGCCCTATTGTAATTTTATTGCAATAATTTTTAGGTGAAATTGATCATAATGTGTGAGTTTTCTGATTATGGTTCATGACAGATAACTAAAATACATTCACTTTCTGTTTGTGGATAATACTGCTATGACATTGTTTTCCTTAAAGTTAGGCAGTTTTTTTTAGGGAATAGGTATCCTCAAGATTATGAATAATATTGTGAATTTTTGTAATGTTTAATAATAGCTAACATTTATTGAGCTACATTAAGCACTTTCATTCAACGCTCATAGCAACCTATAAGGCAGATGCTAATTATATTCGTTTTACAGATGAAGAAACTGATGCACAGAGTAGTTAAATAACTTGCTCAAAGTCGAACAGTAAGTAGGATGCAGGTTTGAACCCAGGTTCCAGCACCCTTAATTTCTGTAAAGTATAACATCAGGCATTCAGGGATATCTCAAGGAATTATTATCATATTTGATTCCCATGAGAATCCAGTGGAATTGGCAAAACATATTCTAACATTTTTATTTTATGGATGGGGAAACTAAACCTCAGAGAAGTTATTCTATGCTCTGCCCATGGTCACCCAGGACCTTTTAGTGGGATAATCCCTCATTATTATTATTATTTTTTTTGGCTGTGTTGGGTCATCGTTGCTGTGCGCAGGCTCTCTCTAGCTGTGGCGAGTGGGGGCTACTCTTCTTGTGGTGTACAGGCGTCTTATTTCGGTGGCTTCTCGTTGCGGAGCACAGGCTCTAGGCGCACGAGCTTCAGTAGTTGTGGTGTGGGGGCTTCAGTAGTTGTGGTTTGCGGGCTCTAGAGCGCAGGCTCAATAGTTGTGGTGCAAGGGCTTAGTTGCTCCACAGCATGTAGGATCTTTCCGGACCAGGAATCGAACCCATGTCCCCTGTATTAGCTGGTGGATTCTTAACCACTGCGCCACCAGGGAGGTCCCAATCCCTCATTCTTTATGTGAGTGCAGTTTTGATTATCCAGGGAATTGGAGCAGAAAGAAATGTTATATGAAATAAATCAGAAATCATCTAAAGCCTTACCATTCAATGCTTGACCTCATACTGCTTCCCAAACCTGCTGAGAACCACCTCTATTCTGTTGGAAATACTGAAGAGCATTGTTAGCTAACGTGTGAAAGGAGACAACACACATTTTTAGATATTCAAGAAAGGGTATAAGATTATTTGCTAATTAGATTCATTTTTCTCCATTTAATCCAGTCAACTTTTACATATTCTCCTCTTTGCATTGTACTTTATCTCTGCTACACGTATGGAATTTTCTCCTATATATTTAAAATGCTTATATAGGGACTTCCCTAGAGGTCCAGTGGTTAAGGCTTTGTGCTTCCAATGCAGGGGGCACAGGTTCCATCCCTGGTCAGGGAACTAAGATCCCACATGCTGTGCGGCCAAAAAATAAATAAATAAATAAAATGCTCATATATATTTGTGTGTGTGTGTGTGTGTGTGTGTGTATTTTTGTTTTTGTTTTTTTCTTTTTTTGGCCATGCCGCACATCACGTAGGATCTTAGTTCCCTTACCAGGGCTTGAACCCATGCCTCCTGCAGTGGAAGCACAGAATCTTAACCACTGGACCACCAGGGAAGCCCCTATATATGTATTTTGTGTGTGTGTGTATGTGTATATAAGCTTTTTACTCAAAACATTATACATAAAAAACATATATGTGCTATATACACCCATGCACACAAGAACTTTAGAAGTCAGCAGGCTAAATAAATCAGAAATTTATGAATGGTGATATTTTAATATAGAATTTTGAATGCAAAGGATTTATAAATTCAAGATTTTTAAATTATTCATTCAAAGGAATATATTGTTCCCTCTCCCTCCCAGCTTTCAGATAGGAGGAAACCATGTTTATTTCATATGTTAAATATTTTGACTATTTAGATTGTTCATGTTCAGATTAAGTAAAACAAAATTAAGGTCTTAGCTAATTGATATTAAGGAATTATTGTGGTTTTTTTAGGTGCGATAGTGGTATTTCGATTACATTAAGAAAAAAGAATCCTCGTCTCTTAGAAATGCATACTAGAATATGTATGAAATTATGTCTGGGATTTTCTTCAAAAATAATATGAAAAAGGAGAGAAGTAGGTGAGGGTAAAGAAAAAACAAAATTGATCATGTGTTGATAATTGTTGGGTGATGAGGAGTCAACACACTGTTGTGTCTAAAACGTAATAAAAAGTTTTAAACTGTATCATTTTCCCTTCATTAAAAAAGAAATTAAATCAGAAAAAGAAAGCATTTATTTTGCAATGATGTAAAAGGTTAGTAATCTAAGTAACAATAGCAGAGTTTTAATGCTACTTTTATAATAATTGCTTTTTTTATGTCTTGAGTAATTTTATTTCAATGCAAGAAATTTAACTTAGTGGGGAGATACTTTATAAACTAAGAGAAATTGGAGGAATATAACTCACAGATTATTCTCTTTATTTTTGGCTGCATTGGGTCTTCGTTGCTGCACGCGGGCTTTCTTTAATTGCGTCAAGTGGGGGCTACTCTTCGTTGCGGTGCGCGGGCTTCTCATTGCGGTGGCTTCTCTTGTTGTGAGCACGGGCTCTAGGCGCGCAGGCTTCAATAGTTGCGGTGTGTGGGCTCTATAGCGCAGGCTCAGTAGTTGTGGCTCGCGGGCTCTAGAGCACAGTAGTAGAGCACAGTAGTTGCGCACAGGCTTAGTTGCTCTGTGGCATGTGGGATCTTCCCGGACCAAGGCTCGAACCTGTGTCCCCTGCATTGGCAGGCGGATTCTTAACCACTGTGCCACCAGGGAAGCCCTCTCTTTACTTTTAATAATCTGTTTAAATCAAACCACTACAAATAATAGGTATGTAAAATTAGATGATAATACTTCTGTGCAGTGTATTTTAAGGACACTTACCTTTACTATAAACAGTTTGAAAAGTGAATTAGCAACATCATTAGGAATATGTATTTCTCCTACTTTGTTTTGTCTGCTTTTTGTTCAGAAGTTTCATCTTTTTGTTCAGAGGGCAAAATCAGAAACCAAGTCTTTTTTTTTTTTTTTTGGTGACTTTTTTTTTTTAACTTATTTACTTATTTATTTATTTTGGTTGTGCCAGGTCTTAGTTTCGGCTCCAGAGCTCCTTAACTGTGGCTTGGCGGCTCCTTAGTTGCAGCAGTCTGGCTCCTTAGTTGTGGCATGCAAACTCTTAGTTGCAGCATGTGTGTTGGATCTAGTTCCCTGACCAGGGATTGAACCCGGGCCCCCTGCATTGGGAGCATGGAGTCTTATCCACGGCACCAGCAGGGAGGTCCCAGAAACCAAGTCTTGTACTTCTTTCTCTGTGGCACCTGTCATTGTATTTGGTGGACAATAGTCACTCAGTAAATACTTACTGAGTATCAAATTGTGAAGAGGTTATAGGAGGGAATAACCAAGTTAGTAAATTCATATCTCAGCCTAGTTTCCTTTCCCAGCTCTTTTGCCAGTTTTCTCTGAGGTCAGTTAAACTTTTATTAGTCTTTAGAATGAAGAAAATGTGTTGGTGTGGTACTAAAATATTTTGGGGTAAAAAGGAATACTGTCACCTACAAATTATATACATTTTTATAAAGCTAGTTACTTTTGGGTTAAATTTTAGTATTAATGATAATGCCATAAATATGATTTATAATGTGCTTGCCATAATGTATTCTGTACTATCCGATATAGTAGCCATTAGCCATGTCACATGTGGCTATTTAAATTTAAATTTTAGTTAACTGAAAGCAATTAAAATGAAAAATTCAGTTCCTCAGTCACACTAGCAAATTACACATGCTTAATAGCCACATGTGCCTGGTGGCAACTGTATTAGGTGGTGTGGATTATCAAGTATTTCCATCATCACAGAAAGTTGCCTAAGTTGCCAACATTGCCTAAGTACCTACCTGATTGTCTAGACTATAGTTGCAAATTAGAGTCCAAATGGATGGTATTAGTGGGCTTAGATTCTCGTACCACCACAAATTAAACATTCAGCAGGGGTTTAATAAGCATGCAGTTTTTCAGCAAGAAAGTAACTCAGCTGTCCTGTTCTTTTATGGTAATGGAATAGAGTGGCCTCGATTTTTTTTTTTAATTTCTATCTTAACATCTTTACTTTTTCATAGTAATTAATTTCCTATTTGGATCGCTACAAAAAATAAGCATATAGCTAAGTAACAGAGGTAAAAATAGATTTGATGTCTTTTACTCTATATACGTAATAATACATATTCTTTCTTATTGTCCTCACCTGGTACAGGTAGAAGAGTCAGCAATGATGGGAGTAAGTGGCTATGTGGAGTATCTCCGAGAGCAGGAAGTATCTGAGCGGTGGTTCCGGTATAACCCCCGTCTCACCTGTATCTACTGCGCCAAATCTTTCAACCAGAAGGGGAGCCTGGACCGCCACATGCGCCTGCACATGGGGATTACACCATTCGTCTGCCGCATGTGTGGCAAGAAATATACCCGGAAAGATCAGCTGGAGTATCACATCCGCAAGCACACAGGCAACAAGCCCTTTCACTGTCATGTTTGTGGCAAAAGTTTCCCCTTCCAGGCCATCTTGAATCAGCACTTTCGCAAAAACCACCCTGGCTGTATACCCCTGGAGGGGCCTCATAGCATCTCCCCTGAAACAACTGTCACATCTCGGGGACAAGCCGAGGAAGAGTCACCTTCACAAGAAGAGACAGTTGCTTCTGGGGAAACTGCCCAGGGCTCTGTGTCCACTACTGGGCCAGATTGAAACAGCGAGGAGGTGGGGCAGACTCTCTTCCCCTTTGGGCCGTAAGTAACCAGCATCACGGCCATGGGCTGGTACTTAGATTCACAAAATGCCACAACACCAGATCAGAAGATGTTAGCAAGATGTTGTATCAGCAACATACACAAAAGCACTAGAGGCTCTTCCCCTCTTTCTTCCCACCTCACACTTTGGAAAATAATCAAGCAAATCAACTTTCTAATTCAGGGATCAACAGCCTTGGTTTGTTAACTTTATAAAAAAAAAAATTTTTTTTAACAAAACAATGATAAGTGATCATTTATCTACCAGTCATGTTTGAACACTGTACTTTGGTCCATATCACCCTGGTGGCTGTAATTGCCCAGATCTGAAAAATGAAGCAGGAGCCTTGGTCATCTGAACCAGCCAGCCACAAGAGAGAAGGAAGTAATCATGATGGTGATGATGAGGGGGAATTTCTCTTCTTCCTTCCCTGCCAGAACATGCAGTTTCTTATCTCAAGAAGGGGGAAAAAAAAAAAAAAAGAATCCCAGTGGTTCTTTGTGTTTTGAAAGGTTAGATTAATCTTTGCCCTGACAAGGCGTCTGATACTTTGCCTGATTGTTTCATGTATGCAGCCATCTTGGAGCAGTATTCTAATGGGCAGCATCACCTGAAGCACTTTAGGCACCTGGAAGTGAAATGAGCAGCAAAGTGTTTGCAATATGTAGTTCTGCATTTGGGGCCTGGGTGTTGTGTTGAGGAAGGGGGGAGCAGGGAAGGAAGTGTTTTTGCTCTGCAATTATCAAACAGCACAGAGGCAGCCGTACTGCAACTTCCTGATTGGTATTTGTAAGCCATAGTGCTTATATATCTTAAGGTGTTAGGAAATGGCTCTAGTCCAGATGAGTTAACGCGTAAGGCTGACTACCAAAGTTTCATCCAGCCTCTTCGGCTCCTAGCTTCACATAACAGCAATATTATGCATCAAAAATGTCACTTTACAGTGAAATGAGCCTGGATTGTATTTTTAAATCCACAGGTCTCCATATTTGATAACTTTTATATGACATTTTAAACACACTTTTTTCGCAATATTGTGGTTGTAGAAATTCAATATTATGCTTCTTACTGCAACTACAGTTCCATTTCCTTCTACATATGTGATAGTTTATATTTTCAGTCCAATAGAAGAACCTCACTAAATCCATGTCTTGCGTCTGCAAACTTAGTAATTCGTAAACCAACCATCAGCAAATTGCTGGTGACTCCAAGAGCTTTGCTTTTTAATAATACACTACAGGGCATTTACCAGAAAACATCATGCACAATCATGTTGCAATAAATTGATCAAGGGATTGATTTTGATCAGGTTTGGTTACTTAATCATTCCTAAGATTTTTAAAACTTCAAGGGACCTTTTTGGTAATTCTGGGTATTTCTGAGATTCTTAATCCAGCACTGAGAGTCAGAAAGAATTTACCGAACATGTAGAGCTTTAGATGCCCTGTCTTGCGTGCAGAGAATGAAGGAGGATTATTAAGGGATGCAGGCAAGTAGATGCTTACAAGTTACAGTGCAAATAGAAAAGAGAAAAATCTGTAGCTTCTCTTAATTGATCATTAATTTTTTACAGAGTATTTAAATATGTAGTGGTTTAAGAAATTGTTTTGGTGCAGGGGCATAGATGATTGTAAAAGAGATTTGGGAGAGGGGCTGATCATGCCTGAACTGGTGGTGAGCCATTTGTGAGAACATTAGTAGTGTGCTCCCTTCCTGAGACTGCTTGGGTATGTGAAAAAGTGGGTAGGAAAGAATGGCGTTGCTTTGATGATAGGAAGTTAGAATGCAAAGGGTAATTCTTAAGCAATCTGAGACCTGTACATACATATACAGCTGCACCATATCACTAATGAACGGTTATTTTTTCTTCTGGAAAAACAATGCATCTTTTAATAGGAATGCAATAATGCTACCATTTGATTAGAGCCTACCCTTAAACATTATGTTGAAGCCGTATTTTGTCTTCAGAAGACATAGACTATGGCATTCTCCTCTTTAGATGGGCAACAGCATGATAGGGTGAAAACTGTCGCCTAGGGCCGTCTTAGGGACCAACTATGCTCTGTGGCATAGAAAAAGTAGAGTTGAAATTAGACTGAAATCTTTAAGGAAACATTTCAGCTGGTAATCAATGCTTTCAGTGGACAGATTTTGCCATTACTAAATAGGGAGGTGAGAGGTACAGAATATGCTGCTTTAGATGGAGCTTTTAAGCCTACCAAAAATTGTTAAGTCCATCCTACTTTTCAGAAGTATTATGCTGGAAAGTTCTATATTGCTTTGTTAGTTTCTTAGATGTTATTTGAGAAAATAGAGCTATTTAAACTATTACCAAATTGTAAAAGTGAGGTGCAGTAATTTCTGTAAAGAGAAACTTTGCAGCATTTGTCAGTACTCCATCCAGGGTTAGCAACAAACATTTTAAATGAAGTAGGGACTGTCTGATAGATGTGGAAATGCTATGAGTGTTTGATGGGTTCCCCCTCCCTTTTTATTCACTGCTAATAGGTTTTTGCTGTATCTGTACTGTGAATAGAGTGCTTCTCGGTCATCTAGGACCACATCAGCACAATCGTGTTTGCTGGTTCTCTCCTCTTAACTGGCCTAGGGCAGAGCCATGAAATTCATGAAAATTCAAGCCAGCCTAACTTTTAAACAAATATACGTTTCTGAAAGCAGTTTCCCCATTTTAGTTAGAAGAGATATTAC
The DNA here is from genome assembly GCF_951394435.1 of Stenella coeruleoalba. Classification (NCBI taxonomy): domain Eukaryota; kingdom Metazoa; phylum Chordata; class Mammalia; order Artiodactyla; family Delphinidae; genus Stenella; species Stenella coeruleoalba. Next base: position 182,835,146 of record NC_137169.1, on the reverse strand, counting down.
TCTAAATAACTATCCAAGATTCTTATCCAGGTTCACTGTGACATTGTCCTAGTTCTTAGCTAACATCACTGTAGGGTCATAGGAGTTAGTAGTGTTCTATCTACCTTAATGAATAGCTATATAGGTGTGTGCACAGAGGATACCTCTCTTAAGGATGTACTAAATGGACTTTAGCTAATGCTGAAAACTCATTACCAAATTTTAACTTGCACGTGTCACCTTGTGAAGGGAACAGCATTAGCAGTGAGAGCTAAATCATCATTAAGTACTTTAATGCCATGAAATAGCAAACACTGGGACTGTTTTCATTTATTGAGTAGCACTTAATAGCAAAGGAGCTACCCAATATTCTCAGCAAAAGAAGAGAGATGACAATATATTAATCTGCTTTCATTCTAAGAGGTACCTTTTATTCTCTCTCAGAACTCTGATACCAGTTTAAAATATGGCATTGGCATGAACAGTAATACTGTACTTAGGCAGAAGGCTCTTTCTAATGACTTGTTCTCTCTTTACTCAGAACCATATTTACCTCTGAACTGAGTTGAATTTTACTTTATGTGAGTTGCAAACTACCCCCAAGCTATCCGTTATACTAGAGGGTCAAATCTAATCTTGAATGTGTAAAAATAAATTCGTTCCTGAAGGATAAAAATTGGAAAAGAAGGGAGATAGTAGTTAAGGGAAGTTTTCTTGTTGTTACTTTTTGGGTTTTTTTTTTCAATGTTTCCAGTTCCCTCTACATCATTGAAACAGGGTTTTCCAAAGATGGCATGACAATAGAAATAAACCATTTTCCTACTAACTTCATAGTTGAAATCAGGCCTTGGTTGGAAGTGGTTTTATGGAAGAGTGAAATAGTGAACATCATCCTTAATAGCTGAATAGTCTTTAGTCAAGAAATAACTTTTGAAAAGTTTTAGCTGTTACTTAACACTAATTTTGTTTTAACTGGTAAAAATGATATTTTATTTGACTGGAAGATCTAATTTAAAGAAATGAAAGCAATGGGTAATGGAAAGGAAATTAAATTGAACAAAGATAAAAGTCTTCTAAGTCATAGTGGAAAGGCATTTAATCAGGAAGGAGTTGGAATCTTAGAAGTTTTTATTTTTTCAGCTGCAACAGATGTGGGGTTTTTTTCTCTTCCTCAAATGTTCTCCTTATCTGTATACTTACTCATTCAGTATTTTGGTTGCTGAGATTTAGAGAAGGGACAACTAGCAATTAAACCAGGTAAATCCCTTAATTTGAGAGGATGCCCCTTAGTATATCTCTAGGATTTAGTAATTAGATCAAGGTTCAGCAAACCATAGCCCCCAGGCCAAATCCTGAGGTCACCTGTACTGTAAAGAAAGTGATAGTGGAATAAATCCACACCAATTCGTTTTGGTATTGTTAATGGCTACTTTCTGCAATAGTGGCAAAGTTGAGTACTTTGACAGAGACCACATGGCCTGCAAAGCTTGAAAACAAAAGTTTGCCAAGTCCAGAATTAGATTTGAAACAATTACACCACTGCCTCTCAATTTGTCACTCTTGCCATTTTGCCTTTATAATAATAGTTTGGTTGAGGTTTTAAATTCATATTGCCGTATATGCATCAGTTTCTTGAAAGAGGTTGCCATCTTTTTCTAGATCCTTGTCTCATTTGTGCTCCTTCTTGAATCCCATTGCTTTAAAGCATTTAGAGTAGGCCTTATGATTTGTCCTTGCCTTAAAGCTGCATTAAAGTTTAGGATGGTAATTACAGATTTAAGAAAGTAATTTTTTAAAATAATTCCCATGCATAATAATGTAGGGTTAAATGAATACCATGTTTACCTAAAGTGCTGTAAGAAAAGTAATGTTTTTATAAGTGTTTTGCCATTTCTCTAAGTTAACATAATAATGATGATGGCAAGAATGAAGTTATTCCCACTAGTATTAAAATTTAATTTCTGTTATGAATAAGTGGTTTGATTCTTATCCAAAGTACTGTTTCTCTAGATTAGAAACCTCTACCCATTTCCTTTACTATAAATCTTCATTTCCTCAAGTAAACTCACTCTGTTCCATGTGGAATAGTAAAAAGCCAAAATCTTCCTTTTTTTTTTTTAAGTCAGTGTTTTAAAACATAATGAAACATCTGAAGATTTAAAGTTCTTTTTAGACCTACCTTCCAATTTCTGTTATAGTTTGTAATGCTTCTAAATCTGTAATGGGCCATTATGTATTTGATTTGTGAATGTTCATTCTTACTGTTCAAATAGCTTATTTATGCCAGATGTGGAAAAAATGGAAAATGTTAGGATGATAATAAACAGAATTCCTTGCAAGAGGAGAATATAATTGCTCCCCATTTGGAAACAATACATGGACTTCTGAGGTAAATTTATCTGGGCAAAGTGTTCTAGGCCATGCTGATACAATACAGTGGATTTGATTCTTATTTTGTTGTGAGCTCTACCAAGACATACGAAGTTTGGATGAGTGACCTAGCCGCATATATGGCACCTCTTCAGTAGGCATTTTATTCTTAAAGTTGCCTTTTTTCTAAGTTGGATATTAGTAGGTTTTATATGTTACACCCTCCAAGTAATAATAATCTTCATCTAGAAGGTTCCAGAATATTTGCTTAGGTGACATCTGCCTTGTCTTAGAGCACTTATAGTAATAGTGAGTTCTTGAGATTTTGGAGTGCTGCTTTTCTGGTTAATTTGGGATTCTGATGAATCTGGGGTAGAGGACTTGTGAAAGAAATCGTATTTAGGTAGCCCAGTGAATCATCTGCATCCACCACCATTTGAGGTCTTGGTAATAGATGTCATTTAAATACGAATCTGTTGAAAACAATGGAGTTTGCCAAGCATTATGACTTCTTTGATAATTATCAGTCTTATGTTGCTTTGCCTCCTTTGCTTTTTAGTGTCTGTTTTCACTCTTATTCTTAAGTGGTGCTTTTCCCAGGGCCAGTCTTTTTACTTTGCATTAAGTATGTTTTCTTGCTCAGGACAAGCCAAAGTTGGATATTTTGAGTACTTTCAAACCCGACTTAATTACATTCCAAAGGATGTAATTGTTGATAGGAACAGTGATATCAAAACCTGCAAGATATCTGTACAGACTAGCCAGTTTTGTTGTGTAGGCAGACTATCTTTTCCCTCAATTGTAAGGAACAGCAATAACTTAGAAGGCAAATATTACCTGAAATATACAGTATATTCACAGAGTGTGCATATATAAGATAAATAAATATCTTACATCTTCTCCATTATCTGTATAATAAATACCTCCCATAGTAACATAATTAAGAAAGGTCCATTAGCTCAAACAGTGGAAGTTTTAAAAACAAAGCTTAGTTACAAAGGCAGAGCAGTTTAGGGAAAAAAAAACAAGAAAACACTTTTCTAATGCTTTTTTCATGTCTACTCAGTAAGTCCTGTTAAGGAAGCTAGAATTCACCACCCAGTTAAGAGAGAGATTTGTTCAGTATCTCATATGACCAACAACACAATTTAATATACTGTGAATTTTAGAATCTCAATCCATAATGCGGGAAGTCAAACTATGTATCTCATAGGAAAATGTTCCCTGTTCTATGAAATCACTTATCTTAAATGGTAGGTAGCATACAGGAGAATCTGTTCCATTAAGTAAATTTTTGTTCCATTAAGTAATTTTTGGTACCAGATAATCTGCTTGGAATTTGTATAACAAAATTGATTTTAGACATAGTTTAGATGTGGCTTCCTATACTTGAGAGTCCTAAACCCACTTGGTTAGAGGCTGGTGTATACTTTTAAAAGCCTGCACTTTTCACTACAGAGATAAAAGATCAAAAAGAAGGGGACAGAATTAACCATACTAAGTGCTTTAGGGACATAATTGCAGTAAATTCTCAAGATAATCCTATGAGGTAGTAATGGTAGTAACTAAGAATAGCGGACTTTAAGTGTTTACTATGAGTTAGGCACAGTTCTATGTGCCTCACCGTTAACTCGTCTAATCCTTATGACAATCCCATTAGGGTAGATACTGTTATTATCCTCACTTTAGAGAGAAAGAAATGGAGACACAGAGAGGTTGACCTAGGCAGTCTTTCACTACACTTGACATTCTTAGTAGAGTATGTTGCCTTTAATAGGTGTAATTATACTACATTTTATAGATGAGGAAACTGTTGAGCCCAAGATTACACAATGGATAAACTGCAGAGCCAATATTTACCTATCTGATTCCAAAGCCCAGGCTATCTCCAGTACATCGTGTTAACTCTGTTTACTTATAAAGTTGGAGTGAACTAGAATATACAATAGCCAGTAACAGCACTGCTTTTAGTGAACTTTTAATTCAGGAATAAGTGATTGGAAGATTTCTTCATGAGATAAAGCAGTTGACCTCTGAGCAGATGTTGAATGATGAATTTTTTCTGGGGATATTGCCCACCAATTTAGAGGAGTCACCCATTTGGTAGTTCTAATTGTGAATGAGTGATTGAGTTACTACCAAGGCAAAAATTAAAAGATAGATAGCATTCCAGTTATCTATTGCTGTGTAATGAACTATCCTAAACCTTAGTGACTTAAAATAGCAACTACTTTATATATCGCATGATGTTGTGAATCAGAAATTCAGGAAAGGCTTGTCTAGGCAATTTCTTGCTCCCTGTGGTGACAGCTCAGGTCACCTGGTAGTATTCAGCAGGTGGTTGGACCGGTCAGGAGTGTCCAAGATGATCTCACATTCCTGACACCTTGGTAGGGAGGGCTAGAAGAATAGGCCTAGCAGGCCTCCTCTCCCTCTCTGGAGTCTCAGGGACTCTCCATCTGATCTCTCCATCATAGTAGTCAGAGTTATGAAATGGCAGCTCAGGCCTCCAAGAGGCTGGGCAGAGGATGCCAGTCCTCTTCAAGGCCAGGCCCAGAGCTATCATAGAGTCATCACCATACACTATTGGTCAAAAAAGTCACTGGTCAGCCCAGATTCAAGGGGAGAGGAAATACCTTACCACTTGATGGAAGATGTGTCAAGGATTTGGGGCCAACTTTAATCTGTTATAGGTAGCATTAGGTTTTTTTGATTTGTCTTAACTCTTGTGTGTTCATTTAGGTCAGTTGTTTATGCCATAGAAACCATTTCTTATATCTACCATGGGTCAGTAAAGGAGCTAGAAGGAGAATGAGACAAATACCTGGAACAGATTTCTTTAGCTTCCCACCCCGAGTTTCATTTATGTTATAGCAAAATTTCCATTTTTTCTTTTGTTCCAAGTTCCAAATTATGAGCATTTGCCGTTTTTTGTTTTTTTTTTTCCTGTGAAGCCACAGTAACTGTCTATGCTAAACCAGAAATACTCTAGAGGGAATAAAAAGCTTGCTGTTACAGACCTAGATTTATTAGAGATGTCAGCTGTGTTTAATTTACAAATAGGCAAGAACTCCTGTGGTATGGAAAGTTTATATGGCTGCTATATCTGTTTCAACAGGAGTTTCTATTGAGTGGCTAGATGGATTATATTCTTGAGATGATTGCAAGTTTTGCCTACATATCCTACACATCTTTACTGCCACCATACCACCTCTGGCACAAATTTGTGCTAGGAGAATAGGTTCATTCCATTTATATTACCTTCCATATGGGAAAATCCGTTGCCCAGTTTTATAGTTGTGAATCTTTTAAAATTATCAGTTGCTATCAGCTTCTGTTATATAGAATAACAAATCATTGAATTTGTACAATTTTTGGTTAGACTTGTCAAATTTAGGATGCTTTATTTAAATTCCTGCTGGCTTATAAATGGACTTTTATTTCCTTCAGAAGAAATAATGGCAGAGAATGGATTCTGCTCTAAAAATGATCATCCCCAAATGAATACACTTTCTAAGAGAAGAAAGGTTTGGTATTATCTATCCATTCCATGTATAGTGGTTTCCTAGAGAATTAGTTGTGAGGGCTTCTTGCTGGTCATCCCCAATTATCATATAGTGAAGAGATCTCTGTTTCCCGGTCAGGCCTCAGGAATTACAAATACAGGATATAAAAGGGGTACTCAGGGCTGAAGACTTAATTTAGGACTCTAGAAAATTCTGGAAAGAGAAAAGAAAGACTTCGGCATTTGTAGTTGAATAACCAGGGTTGGAATGTTTGATTCATTTAGGCATCAGGATTAATTAGATTTTATCATATAATGATTGGGGCAAATTTTGATGAATAAAAATAAAATAGCCTTAACATTTTCTTTTTTATCCATATTTCCACTCTGCTGTACCTCAAAGTCTGCTTTTTGTGACAGAGAAGGCTTTGAAAATATACTCCCAGGGAATGAAAAATTGGTTCTAGGTACTTTTGCTAGAACCATCTTTGCCATAGTCAACTTTGCTGCAAGCATTTTCACCTTATAACTAATTCGCTGTAAGGCAATTTTGCCATAAAAGATAAAAAATAAAAGAGGGACATTAAAAAGGACATAATGCAGCATGAAAAATGAATAACAAAATTAAAAAAAAACTTTATTGCAAAATACAAAATATTTGAATACCTCTAAAATGTGTGTAGATTCATGGCAATCCTGCACAAATAACTGATTTTGTGTGTTGTACCTAAGCACTTGTCTTCCAGGTCTTTCATTCTTAGTATTTTATACTTTTTTTTTTTTTTTTTTTTTGCTTGTTGATTCATCTCCTCATTCAGCATTGTTCTTTTTCTTTTTGCTTAAATTTCTTCCTTCATTAAGAGAGGTATCAGTTTCCAAATACCAGGATGCATATTTGTAGCCAAGCTTTGTATTGCATCGTGAAAGCCTCTGCACTGTTGTTTGTTCTTGGCATTTTGTCATATGTCCATTCATAGACTTTCCAAAGTTCTGTGAGAAATGTGGATTCAACTCTGCACCTTTGAGGCTTTTGGCCTCTTTATCCTCCAATGTAGTGTTTCAAAATAAGAAACCAACTCCTGGGGCAAATCATCATTATCTGTCAGCTCAATAAAGGCATCAGTAATGTTGCTAACTGGGAGAAATGCCAGTCGAAACCAAACTATCAAACCAAAAACTCATCCAGTTATTTTATCTTTTGGGGCAAAAACTGTCTTATGACCAATTAGTTATGCTGTGAAAATGTTTGCAGCAAAGATGCTTATAGTGAAAATACTGGACACTTGAAAAATATTTGATAATCTATGAAGATGCCACTCATTCGGTTTCTTACAGCTCTTTGGGCCCTCCTCTAGATTCTCTGTGACTCTTAAATTTGAAATCATCTGGTGGTTGCACGAAAACTAAGTATAGTTGTTTCTTGAACAATGTGGGAGTTAGGGTGCCGACCTCTGCAAGTGGAAAATCCCCCTATAACTTATAGTTGGCCTCCGTTTCTGTGGTTCCTCTGCATCCAGGGATTCAACCAACCACTGATGGTGTAGTACTGTAGTATTTACTATTGAAAAAAACCTGGCTATAAATGGATCCATGCAGTTCAAACCCATGTCGGTCAAGGGTCAACTGTACTGTGATCTCAAATTGAAAAAGAGAACAAAGTCAGAAGGGAACCTGCAGACTGACAAAATACTTATTCTTTCTTTTCAGCATCACAAGTCTAAACCATTTAATAACCACATCCTGAGAAATTCCTTAAGGTTTAGATTTCTGCTTTTAGCATATCTTGTGGCAGATGTTTTGACATTTTTGAAGGTGATCTACTGAGTTTCCTATAAATAGAATCCTAACTACAGTGGTTCTTAAAGAACCACTGCAAAAACAGAATTACAACACAGGGAACAAAGCTTAAAATGTGTTTCCTCTGGAAGCCAAGATGCTAAATCAGGAGTCACTACATGTGGCTGGAATCCACCTCTAGAATGGCTATCAGCCAGATAGCAAAGATATTTAGAATTTATATGGTATTTGATATTTTTACAAAAATGATTTTAAATCATGTAACTTGAAGTTTTAAAAAATGAGCCTGTTTTCTTTTTGGAAAAGTGGGCCAATAAAAATAACACTAATATAATTCAATTGTATATGCATGTGCATTGAACACAGAGTGGTATACTAAAGATAGTTCATGCAAATAACTTTTGTGGGAAGTTTGGCTATTTTCTTAATACCTTTTTTTCATAAATGTATGTTTATAAATATATTTACTCATCCACTATGACCTTGGTAGCTTTAGAAGCATTTTGTTAGCTGTATCATTGATTATAAAAATCAAATTCTTGGCATAGTAGGCTATGAGAGCTTTTAGTTGCTTTGTTTGTATTTTGGCTAAGAAAATTGTTTCTTGCACTTTCTATTTATAAAGATGTTATAACACTTTGCACCCACTTAGTGCAGCTGTTCTTCAGCGACATAAGATGTAGGCGTTAAAGTGAAATGTATGTTTAGAAGCCTGGCAAAAGGAGGTATCTCAAAAGAACAAATTTGGCTTGCATCTACCTGAGAAAAGCTGAGGATAATATAAAATTTAGATTGAAAGTGTCTGTTGGGCTAGGTGTACAGTTGCTGCAAGTTGCAATATCATTGTGAGTTGCCAGCTATGTGTATGTGATTTTATGTATGTATGTGAGAAAAAGGTGTCTGATGAAGGCAGATAAGTCAGTGTAGAAAATTCTACCTCCCATTAAAGACTGAGAATATTCCAAGATTGCCCTGTAGCCCCTTAGGCAGGAGGCTGGATTCCTCAGCCACCATCCACCCCATTCTCTTGTACTCACTTCAGCTCCTCTACCTCTGAGCACTTGGCTGAAGATAGAGTGTAGCTTTCTGTAGCAAGCAAAGGAAAGCCAGACCCAAAATATAGAGACTGCAGTATCTCACTTCTTGTCATGTTCAGATGTCAATGTTTGGTTTCATTGCCCAAATCAAACAGAACGCTTGGGTTTAGTGCTTTTATCCACTGGCTTCTATTTGGCAAGAGTAGCCCGTGGAAGTGGAGTCTTTCTGTTGTTTTTAAAGGTGCACTCAACTCCTTTTAATGATGTGAAAATTTTGTTTGAATCCTGAGGGTTTTTTTTTTTTAAATTGCCATTTGCAGTCCATTTTGGGGGACTGGAATATCAACCATATTTTCCTGATAATGAGCCTTCTGCCAATATCTTAACTTGCAGTTTTGCATGCAGTTTTTTGGATGACCTGTTTTGCTTTTAGACACTCCGAAGAGAGATTTTTCTGGTTTTAATGCCAATACTGTTAAAATAGTCAGGATGGCCTGTTGTGGGTGTCAGGAAATTCAGTTTTGGAAGTAAAATGCCACTAGGCAGGCCACCTAATCTTTAAATGCAGTTGTAGCACTCAACTGATTTGCTGTTTGGGGCACAAGTACACTGAGCCAAGTCAGGATACCTACCGTGTGAACATTTGTTACAGCTGAGGAAGGACTACTGGCCTTTTCAGAAATATCCCAGAATGCTTTCCACCTTTTCATTTCTAATGCACTGGCTGGTTGTAATTCCACACAGGGATTCTCTGATTAGGAGTGAAAATGAGAGAGTGATCCATTTTCAGATTTTTAGAGGTTGGCATCTGTGTTTTAGGTACTAGCTGACAAGTATTTACTTTCCTGGTGACTGGGTAGGGCAAGTGACAATACAGTGTGAAATTCCAAATGAGACAAGCAGTACTCATTGGTGACAACTGATATAGTAACATTCGCCTAAATACAGTATGAATGCTATAGGGAGATAGGCAGTAAAATCATGTGAATCTATTCACCACAGCTATTTTTTTTCTAACTATAGAATCATTGTCAACCTATAAGCCATGCTCCTAATATCCTAGACTCAGGAATTAACTCCTGCTGGCTTATCTTTTGTTTGTGCGCAGAGTTTTGGCCTAGGCCTGTCCCGAGCTGTTTTGCTACAAACACATACTTAAGGTGCAGTCTTACTAAGTCAATAATATACTGTCAGCAGTGCAGCCTGTTTTACAGCCACAGTGATTTATTGAAATACAAAACAAACAAAAAAGTGAGAAATGCCTAGGTAATTTGTTTGAGGCATGTTAAATCTGTTGATCTGGGAGGAAGCATAGAGTCTTATCTTTCTTCTATCTGGCTTAGGTGAACAGTGACCTTAGTGCTTTCTGTTACAGAGCCAGTTGACCTAGGCAAGTAGTTCTCCATCTTGGCTGCACATTAGAATCACCTGGGGCATTTAAAAAAGTACTGATGCCTGGGGCCTCCTCTAGACCTTCACGTTTAAGTGGCCTGCTGTGCAACCTGGGCTTTAAAAGCTCCTCAGATGATTTTAATGGGCAGCCAAGGTTGAGAATCATTTTCTAGGTAGTCCTGAATGGTCTTTGGCAGGATAACCTCTACCTGGTTCTCTTTTGTCATAAGATACCTTTATTGGTATCCCAGGCATGGCTCTGAGTTTAAAACTTAGAGTGGGCCAAGGCTCAAGTGGTAAAATGGATCATTTATTTGTCCTCGGAGTAATTCAGTAGAGAGATGTTGCCATCCACCCAGTTTCCTCTCTATACCAAAGTATGCATAAGTCAGCAAAACAGATTTTCAAAGTCTGCTCCCTAGAATCCTCTTTCCCTTGCATATGTGATTTAAGTGGAGATTTTTTTTAACTCTGCTAGCTGAAATGGAGCGCTTGAACTTATTAAGAGAGCCAAGCCCAAGCCACCTAGGGTGATTTTTATTTGTAAAGTAAGCAGGTGGCATTGTTAATGAAGAAAAAGGAGGGCCCTTTCTGGGGTGATGGTGATGTATTTGATTGTTTCTTAGCCTGTCTTCTAAGTGGGATTTCGATGTAAAGCGACTTTCACTTTTCCGTGTTTCTTTGTGAATTAAATGCACTAGCTAAGGCGTAAATATTTGAGTTTTACATGAAATGTGAAGTGAGTCATTTCAGCATATTTGTTCCAGGATATCAAAGACTTAACCCAGTAATTCCCAAACGAGTTTTCATATCTTTCATTCTCCCACCCAGGTATAAAGATACCTGCCCATGGCAACCTCACACGTGATAATGGGGAGGGGAGAACTGTTTGATTATCCTTAAAAAAGTGAGAATCACCATTCAAACTAATTAGCTACCAAGTGATTTCTAATTCATGAAAGAAATTTGTGTTTAAGAGCAAGTTCAAATATAGCAGTCTCTCATCTGAGAGACTGCTGGCACTGTAGAAATTTTCATTCATATATTGCCTACAAATAATTGATAATTTCAATTTCAAATAGGTGGTGTGTTTGAGAAGAAAAAGTGGGTGGAAGGAAAAATTGCTAGTGCAGAGGACTGAATTAGCATCAGGCTATGAAATTTCATTAAAATAACATTAAGGCCTGGCTGTTTGCTTAGCATGTATATGCTGCAATGTCAGAGAAAAACGCCTCCTATGCCTTAGAAGATTTGTGAAGGCTTCCTTATATTGTGTGGAATAGAAAAGCAATAGCCTTTGAGACTTGTTTGCATCCGGAGAGTAGCCCATTAGGGTTTTCATACTGAGGAACATGGTGGAGTACTGTGAAACACTGTTGAACTTTATGCAGATCACACCGCACTGGATTTTAAGATTTAGGGAAGGAGAGTAGAGGAGGAGAAGGGGGAAGTAATGGTAAAAATATACAGAGAGAAACTTGTACTATATTTTACACCAGTAATGAAAGAAATTCCCTATCAGGAATTCTTTATCAGGACTGTGAAGCTCTGCCAAGTTCTTCTGTCCTACTGACTGGCTTGCTGATTCCTCTTAAACCTTTAAGAAATCCCTTCTGAAAGAGCTAAACAAAAGCTGGTCTGACTGCAGTTTCACCACCCTGTCCCATCCCCCTATTCACAACAAAAGAAAAACATTCCCAAACTATAGGCAAAAGAAATGTCTCAGTCCGTTAACTTTTCATCCTCTATGGTCTATGTTCACTGTTTTAGCCTGTTGAATTATTTTGTGATCTAATGGCAGAACTTAAATAGATCTGCCAGATCAGTCAGGAATCAATGGCTTCTCCTTTAAGAAATCTTAAAATCAGAACTCTCAATTTTTGGCACGTCAGCATAAGTGAGTAAAGGGAGAAGTAGGTTGAAAGAGCACTTAGGGAATTCCCTGGCGGTCCAGTGGTTAGTGGGTCCTTGGCGCTTCCACTGCCAAAGGCCTGGGTTCAATCCCTGGTCAGAGAACTAATAAGATCCCGCAAAGCCACTTAGATTTCCCTTAGATATCCTGGCTTCTCATAATTTCAGGTGGGACCCACTTATGCTCTGTCTCTGAGAAGAAAAGACAAGACAGAGGGTTCTAAGGTAGAAAAGTCAATGTAGCCGAAATATGGTTTCCTTCAGATGGATATAGTCGGAAAGAAATCTGTCCACCTGTTCTCAATGGTGCTTATATGGTGGGTGACAGCTGTCTCCCATCTACCTGTCCCTGGCACTGTGCCTTCCCACTGGTCACTGTGAAAAGCAGATCACACTGGACTCAGAGGCCAGAATCCAGGACAATTTCCCCCTTCTCATCACTTCTTCATACAGCTAATAATGTAGCATTTACTTCTCTTTGGAAAATTCTTGGGTTTGTCCCCCAAGAAATAGTAAAGCATTTATAGGAAAACAGAAAGTAAGATTCTGGTGGTAGCTATCAAATAAAGAGATTACAGGAAAATTTTAACTTCCCCTCAGCTGATATTTATTGATAGCAAGGACCAACTATGCCTCCTCATCCTGAGTTTCTAAAGGCTACCATAATATTTCTAAGCAACAAACTTATCTAACATTTTTTCACAACTTGTTAATCAAGGATTCATATTAAAACAGACAATCAATTTCTAAAATGTTGTTATCCCTGAAAGGGAATGAGATAGAGTTTTTAACTAGAAGAACCTACCGGTCTGTTTTTTCCCTTTGAAAAAACTAACATTTGAGGTTTGTGTCTTTCATCTGAAGCGATTACTCCATTAATAAAGATGCCTCAGAAAAGTCGGTGAGCCAGGCTAGCACTCTTGCACCTCTGAGGGTGCTGGACTGGGTTTGTACATCTTATTTCCTTAGAGAATATCTGTTTTTATTATGACCTTAACTATAAATACCTATATATAGGAATAGGATTTTCTCTCACCCCACCCTCTCTTAATCATTATCACTTAAGTGTAAACCACACCTCCCCCCACCCCACTTTTACTGAAAAAAATGCACTTTAATTCCTAAGGAGAGTGGCTGTTCCTTGCCCTGAAGCCAGATTACTTCAGGAGGAGAGTTGAGGAGGGAGAACTCTTGGTGACCTCGTAAAATTAACTAAATTCCGTAATGTAAACACAGAAATCAACCATTTTTAAGCTGCCCCCCACCCCCAGCCAAAGGGAAAAAGAAACAACCAAATGAAAAAGTTCAAAATGCCTACCTTGATTTTGGAAGTTTCACTGGGGAAAATACCCAATGTTAAATTATTTTCTCAGCTACCAAATTATCAGAAACTTGTGGGTGGTTTCGTGGGAGGCTGAGACTTTTTTTTTTAATAAAAGGCAAGTGAATCACAGGCTACCAAATATCCTGATTTGTGTCGTTTCTAAGTATCAGATTTGTTCTCTCCCTTAATTTGACAGGCGTTCTCAGTCTCTCCTCCTGTAGATTCTGTCCTTCCCCTGATGACAAGCCAATAGTTCTTGGTGGGGTTGCATGCCTCCTAGAGCCCCAGGAGCCCTGTTGTGTCGGGGGAGGGGGGAGGGCACGAGGGCGGGCAGAGACTGGGGTTGGGGGAGGGAGATTCAGAGAAAGTGAAAATATATGGGTTTATATAAACATATTTAAAGCAGTTTAGCAAAAGCTTTCTCGTTGAACAGCTTTAAGAACAATGTGAATGAAATCTTAGCAACTTGGTTAGTAATTTGAAAAGTCTATTAATGTATACTTGAAATTCTGTTTGTATAAAAATACATTTTCCTCTTTATTTTAACACTGTGTAAAAGAACATTATGCATGTTGAGTGGTTTGAGAATTAAATGATTTAATATTCAGATTTGAATCTCTGTCTTTTCTGTATAGAGATTAATTTGTTTTAAATTTTTGGATTTTTTTAGTATGAGGGGATTACCTAGATTTCAAGCTCCCCCTGCCCTCTCAGGATGCCTACCATCTTTCAAGATGAAGCAGTGACATATCTCCCTTCTTCACTTTCTTGACCCAGATGTGTTCGCTGGTAGAGAACAATTGAAAGCCTCATTTTACCAAATGCCCAACAGCATCTCTATCCATTTCTCCTTTCCTTGTCTTCGTTTCAGGTGGCAAAGTCCATTCGTAATTGTGAGATATGGGAGTAGTTGTATTTATTTTTACTTCTATTCACAAACCAAAATAGGAAGAACTATAAAGGATAACATTTTAGTTAACACAAGGGTTGGCTACTCTGCCCATGAAGATAATAGTGTTCAGAGCAACTTCCCTGATAAGAACCAGGAAGGGCCTGTTGGCCTTGAAGGTCACTCTGCTGGGGTTCAGCGAACGGCCAGCAATGCCAATGACGGTACTTGCTGCTGCTTCACTGCCTTCCTCGTTTACCTGCAGGTCAAATAGGAAACAAACTGCTACATTAGCTACTCTGCAGCTCATTACAGGCAGGTGAATCATCCATCGACACAGCAATTCCTCAAAATGCCATTTGTTTTCCATGTGAAAGTACACTTGGGTCAGGTTGGGTTCCCTCTGGAACCCTACTTTTAGTCTTTCTTTCATCCACTGAATATTGATGTAAGCACTTGTATTCATCCAAGCCTTGTGCTGAATAATAAGTGCCAGGGTCCATCCAGATAATCTCTAAACCAGAAATCTGGATGTATACGAGGTTGTCACATTTCTGGCTGGCACCATTGTATATGGTATTGTACTAGATACTAAAAGACATTTTGACTCCAGATTAGAGCACTATAGTTGAGGTAGTTTCACTCCTGGAGCATCAAGATCCCAGATACAACTACTGTAAGCAGCCACTCAGGAACTAGGGCCTATGAAAAGAGGAGGGTCCTCTGGCGGGATGAGATGAGTACTTCTTGGAGTAACAGACTGAAGTGATGGTATTTGAACTTGCTGATAAGTAGAACTGCACAGGTCTGGAGGGAGATATCTTTAGAAAACTTTGTTTGGGGACCCAGAATGTCACTAAAACTCTGTCCCTGCCTCTAATGAAAGCACTTCAGATTCCTGAGTCTTGAGGAGCTGGTTGATGCTGTTCTCTCCCTCCCTCCTTCCTTACCACCTCCCTTCTGGCCATACTACCTATTTCATGATCATTCTAGTACTAAATTTATGAGCAGACTGGAGCTTTTGTAAGACCAGGATCCTTTTATTCGGATCAGATTCTGGTTTATTTAATGGCTTCTCAGGAGATCTGCAATCAGTTGGGGTGTATGTATTGGGTTCCCAAGAGCCATGGAGGAGCCTTGCATCATTGTTTAGTTGGCTCAAGTAGACAAAATGAATGTAAACTTCCGCTTCTTCTTAAAAGTTATTCAAGGCCCTCAAGGAGGTCTGAGCTGACCACTTCTATTTGGGGTCCTTGGAAGAAGATTCTCAATCACAGTTAAAACCCTGAGGACTCATCTTCCCTTGCAGCCTTTCTAAGTGCTCTTTCTTCCATAATCCATAAGGTATCAGTGTTGTTTTTACTTCCAAAACCATGAATCCAGTACTCATGTAAAATCCCCTGTTCTGACCTCAGTATCTTTAAGATATATCCCTCTACTCTTGCTGTTGTCCTACAGGTCACTAATATCTATTGTCCTATGGATTATATTCCCACATTGAGGATTTTGTTGCCTAGCCCGTAGCCTTTCTGTCTATCCTAACTCCTGATATCATGTGACCTAGACAATTAAAATATCCTGGTAGTAGACCCATTCAATACTCTAACCTCCCATGTCTTTCATCTCATCAAACCCAATGAGCATTACCTTCACTTAAGGAAACCAGTCCATGGCTACACCTTGAACTTGCCATCTCTCAGAACATCTGGACTTTTGAGATTATAATTACATTATCCTTCTCTCAGACTATATAACCTTCGGTTTTTTTAAGCTATCACACTTCCTCACTTCCATTACAAATACTCTGACCTCCTCCTGCCCCTTGATCCCTCCACTTTCCTCCTAACTACATATTTCCCACTGAGCTTGGACTCTGCAACTATATTTACTAGCATGATGCCCTGAAACCTTCCTCTCTGACCACAATCTTCTTTCTTTGCAATTTCCTCAATCCTGTGACCTTCTCTAACATTGCCCCATCACATTTCCCTCATAGCCTGGTTCTCCCAAAGAATAATCTGTATAAATGGTTCCCAGACCTGGTTGTGCATCAAAATTCCTTGAGGAACTTTGTAAATATACAGATTCTCAGACCCAATCCTGAGTCAAGCTCCCCAGAAAGCTAATGCCATTGATCTATATAGCTCAGTGTTTGAGAACCAGAAGCTCTAAAGGCTTTATACAACTCTTACTCTAGTAAAGGTTTCCATGGGCATCTTAGTTGGGGCAACACTAGGTGAAGCAATACTGAACCATTTTCTTCACTATGGAACTGCTCAGACGTCGGCACTCCAATGTGCATTATTTCTTGTTAATTTCCCAAGAAGAGGATGTACATTTATTTGACCATCTAACTTTCTGTTACCTGCAGTATAGTCTAGAGCTCTGGTTTTCTGGAACACACTCTAGGACACAATCTACACTCACCAGCTCCCCTTCCTTACTTTCCATTTGCTCTTCAGCCATTACAACTAGGCATGTGCCCCTACTGCTCTGTCCAAATTCCTCAGGGAAAAGTCACCTCGGTCACTTTTCAAAAAATCTTCTTACTAAATGCTTTCCATTGTCTTAACACTCCTTCCTGGGTTTCCATTAGCTCATCCTCTCCTGGTTCTCCTCCTCTGAATGCCTTTGCTGCCTGCTTTTCCTGTGTCACCTTCCCCTTAATGTCTATGTTCCCAGGAGAGGTAGAGGATGGAGGGTGGAACAATTAGACCATGAGGGCTTCAGGTCAGGGCTATATTGTAGCAGTCCTCGTGGAGGAGGGCACTACAGATTTGGGGTTTGAGGGACACTGCAATCATGCCTTTTTCCACAGCTGTCTCCTAGTGTTCACACATCTGCTGTCTACACTGTAAGAGCCAGTGGAGGAACAACTCCAAAGTTACTAATCACATGAGATATTGATGTATTGAATAAAAAAAGCAGCAGAAGAATAGAGAGCGAAGAGAGGTGTACTCACCTCAAGAAATGCCTTGTGGAATGCATCTGAGACATAGAGGTCCCTCAGGCCTTCTGCAACAATACCTAGAAGGAAGACCAGAGAAAGCTCTGTGAAATGGGAGAAGGTTGGCTTCAACCCACAGAAAGGAATTTAGTTTAAATTAAGAGGTCCTTTGGGGCTTTTTTGAAAAATAGAAAGAAATCCTGGACCCTCACTTAATGATACCCTGAAAAATAAATACATGTTAAAAATAATAAAGTACTTTGGGTTTATTCAGCCTGGCTCCCGTGAATTTAATCTCCTGCTTCAGCTCATGGGGGGGGTTGGGGTGGGGGGGGTGAGGACTCTGTTCTTAAAGAAAAACTCACTCCATCTGGTAGGAATGTCTTCCCTTCCAGTGTGGCAACACTTTGGGAGTGGTTTTCAGACTTAGTTTAAAGACAGACCATTAAAGGTAAATCCAATTAACTAACGTTGTAAACTCCTTTTTAAAAAAGAGATATTTTAGGGAATTCCCTGGCAGTCCAGTGGTTAGGACTCCGTGTTCTCACTGCCAAGGGTTCAATCCCTGGTCGGGAACTAAGGTCCCACAAGCCACACAGTGCGGCCAAAAAAAAAAAAGAGAGAGATTTTAATGCATATTTTTTAAAGGATGGTGGGTTGGAAGAACCAAACCAACTTAACACCGTTATCAAAGTATCAAAACTGGGAAGGGGGTGACTGTATCTGTCCATGTGACCTTAGAAATCACATGAGCCCTTTGGAATATCAGGTGAAGAAGGGCTATTACATGTCAGCTATGCCTATTTTGTGGGACCCGGATGTCCCTGGCTCTTAATCATATCTGTCTCCTTGCTCTGAATTTTCTGATGCTTTTCAAGTTCTTTTCTACCTGGTCCCATCTCTTCTATCAGTTACAGACTCAAAAGGTTCCAGTGCCATATGGGCCTGTGGAGATCCAAGAGCCAACGTCCCATTTTACAGAAGAGAAAACTGACACCTTGAGAGGGAAGGGATTTCCCTGAGTTAGCAGTAGAACTGGGATTAGAATCCAGGTGTCCTGATTCGCCCTTTTCTACTCTTTCCCCATCTCTTCCACCTTTGGTCAGACTTCTTTGGGGACAGAGAGAGCAGGAAAGTCCTTCCTGCACTCACCTGGGAGCTTGGACTTCTCAGGGCTGAAGAGGTCCTCAAGGCCCATGTCTTGCAGCCGCTCTTTCACGCTGAAGCTGTCCTCAATGCGGAAGCGGGGCATGTGGACCACAAGCAGTGTCTCTGTCAGCTCATCTAGCCACTCCTGCAGCACCTCTGGGGTGAGTTCCTGTTCCACCTTGGTCAGGCTCTTCTCAAGCTTGGGCAGGATGAGCACCATGGTGATGTCATCACCCTTGAAGGGCAACTCAAGCACCTGGGTGCCCTCTGCCACGCGCCGATAGCGGAACTTGCCTTCCTGGTACATCATGAATACCGAACACGACTCCCCATCGGCCTTGTAGAAAAGTTCCTTCCTTGTGTTCTCAGGGCTGAACTTTGACTTCCACAGGCCCTGGAAGAAGACGCCAGGTGGGAGAATCACAAAGCAAGAAGACCAAAAACATCCGTAGGAGAATATTGACATGGGAAGTAGTCACAATATTTTATTATATTAATATGTGAGTGTAATTGTTAAGAACAAAGGCTAGAGGGATATGCATGCAAACGTCTTAACACTGACTGTGTCAGAGTGATAGAATCATGAGTCATTTTTTTTCTGTGAACTTTTCTGTATTTCCTAGATTTTCCTAGGTTTTCAGCAGTGACTATTTGCTTTTATAACAAGAAAAATAAAAACAAGAACAACCTACTGGCCTCTTTGCAAGTCTCTTCTGGAGTTTAAATCTAACTGCCTTTTGCTTTCTGCCTCCCACCAGCCTCTTTCTCAAAGGACATCCTCCAAAATGCTGGGCTCTGTTCCTGATGAATAAAGCCAGACAGAGGTAATAACCCCAGGGGGGTCATCTGGGAGTCCTGCTGGGCAGAGAGTGAGGCCTGGCCAACTTTCTGTTCAAAGAAGGAGGGGATACAAGACACTCCTTTGACATTTCTGAGTTGTAATTATCATTCCCTGTCATCTTCTGGCTCTTTGATTTTGGGACAAGTCATTTAACTCTTTGAGTGGTGGCTCTTCATCTGTAAGATTAGGAGCTGGTTATCACTAATATTTGTAGGATGCTTGCTGTGTGCCAGGCACTGCTCCAAGCATTTTATGTGCATTAACTTAATCCCTTCAGTAACCGTGTAAGGTAGATGTATCATTATTACCATTTTATAGATGCAGAAGTCGGGGCATAGAAGAGTCTCAAGTAACTTACTCAAGTTTGCAGTCAGAAATGGAAGAGTCAGAATTTACGTTAAGTAATCTGTCTGAGCAGCCCAAGTTCACATTTGTGATGTTATGAAGGTCAGGAGGACTAATAAAAGGCAAAGTGTTCCATAAATTGTAAAGGGCAGTACACATTGTAGAAATGCAACCTACTCCATTCTTAGGGTGAGGGACCCCCTAAGCAACAGAGTAATTGCCAACAGCAGTGACTGGCTAACCCCCTGGGCCCAGTCGGGGAGAAGAGTGTATCTGGAGCATGACCCGGGAAGGGCACAATTCAACCTGCGTTAAGCTGGAGGCCCTCCTGAGTATCAATGGTCTGTTTATTCCCAGGACCTTCTCCCTCAACCTTCCTAAATGTAATAAAGTTGGAACAGTCTTTAGAACTCTTGACTCTCTGAGAAAGACAAAGCCGTCTGCATGATCATGTAACAAGGCTTCTGCAAAGTTTGAGGTTAGTCTGGCATCAGGAGGTTCAGAAGCTTCAGGCAAGAGGAATTTTGAGTCACTGCAGAAGCTGCTCTAGATGATGGAGAAAATCTCATCACTGAGGATTGTCTATAGACTTTGTCATTTTGTTCCAGATTTCAAAATGGAGTTAATTAGGGACAGGAGAAATCGTCACATATATATGAGAATTTATTACCACGCACATCTTGCTGCTGAGCGTGCTGGGTCTGTGGGTGTGTACACTTTGCCTTGGGCCCAGAGACACTACCAGGCCCCCTTTGGACCTCAGCCCAGTAGCAGCCCTAGACATGACTCTAGACTCAGCAAATTTGTATTTTACCCAGACCATGCATGTACCATTTCTCAAAAAGATCTACTGACACAGGCCCAATGGTATGAAAGAAGGTAAGCTGGAGGGAAAACAAGTCATCCCTGAGGTCTCCCCAGGGACATTTTGAGTACCTTGAAGTAAATGGTGTTGACCAGCACCAAGACAGTGAACTCATCGATGGCTTCTGGGGGAATGACATCAGTGATACGCCCATCAGTCTTGTTGGATATCCATTGGTTGATGGTCACTCTGGACTGCTCTGCATTTCCCTGAGGAGAACAGGAAACAAACCTACGCAACTGTGCTATTCAATTGGCTTCTCCATTTCCCTGTGAAGCACTTTATTTCGTCCATCATCCCTCTGCTCTTTCCCACCATTTGATTAAGCCATCTCTCTAACCCAGATTGGGGAAACCTCACATATCTAGTGTAGTGTTGTGAATCTTTCATATCGTTAATAAATGGTAACAGAAGAAAGAGAAAGAAAGGAAAGAAAAAGAGGAAGAAATAAAGAAACAGAAGAGGAGAAATATAGTCTGAGAAAAGAAAACAAAATATTATCTTCTCTGACTCTGGAAATTTGAACTCTTATGAGTATTCATGAGATATGTTCTATGGGAAGCTAATGAGTGACACAGGAGTTGGGAGGTGGGCAGGAGAGATGCCCATGTGGTCCAAAAAGTTTGAGAAATACTGATTGAATAAAGTCAGTAGATTTCTTTGTTGCAGGACTTTTATATAACTTTTTCAGAGCAGCTTCTACAATCCAGAGATTACATTGATTTCTCAGGTTTCAAGCAAGAATACATATCCCAGGGGCTCTGACTTATAGTATTATAACACCTCCACCTGCCTTCAACTACCACAGCAGTGTTAATTTGGATCCTGCTTCTCTATCTCTTTAATTTCTGAGTGGAGAAGAAGAACTCTGAGGTCAGGGATGACATCTGCAACTCACCTTGAAGTCCAGGGGCTGGAGCTTGGCTCCATATACCATCTCACTGATGTCCTGGTAGGTCTCATTGAAGGTAAGGGATTTGTCTCCAAAAAGACGGTTGGCTGATACCAACTCAGAGGATTTATTGGCTTTTCGATAGAGTCGGCAGTTCAGTTTGGCAAAGAAAAAGTGGATCTGATCAGATGTCTTCTCAGAGATGGTATCAAACCTAAAAACCTGTAGAAGCCAAAAGAAAATAGCGGTGGGTCTGGTAAAGCAGCCTGGCTAACATGGGTGGTGAGCACAGTGCCCCTCAGCCCCTGACCAATAGTTGTGAGTCCCTTCAAACACAGTGCCTGGCACAGCATAAATGCTCAGCTCATGCTTTCCAGATGAATAAATGGATAAAAGAAGAATAAAGGGTAGGAAGGAGAAAGAGAAAAAGAAATACAAAGAGACTGGGATACCACCCAAAGTCTCTAAAGGGCTCTAGACCAACACATAGATGTTCTCCTGGGTGTTCCAGCAAGGAGGTTAGGCAGAAGGGCTTTGGGTTGTACCTCCATCAGCTGCTTGAGGGTGTTGTCACAGGCACCCAGCTTGGTCATAGCAAAAGCTGTGGAGATACTCAGAGGTGACAGGAAAATGTTGTCCTTGTCATTCTTCTTGTCTGCCAGATGCTGATAGAAGGTGGCGGCAAAGTGGGAATTGGCCTTGGACAGTTCCCAAACCCGCCGGTTGGTGGCCCCGGGGATCTTCTGCTCTGAGCCCTCGCCCTCGGTTGCTTTCTTCTCTGGGGCACGGTAAATACACATGGGATTCATGGGAATGTCCCGAGGCTTGGCTGTGCAGATGTCCTCCCCAGGGCTCCAATGACAGGTCACACAGCTCCAAAGGCCAATAAGCAGCAAGGAGAGAAGACATACACTCCTATAGGGGGACAGAAAGCCGAGTTAAGCTAGGCTGAGAAATCACCTGTCCCACTGCCCACCACAGATTTGCCCCAGTAAAGCATAGATTACCATTCCACCTGCTGTGGCCAGGAGGAGAGCCAAAATCTTTGAAAAGTACAAGGGCCCGGGACAAGTCCAGTCCTGGACTCCTTACAAGTGGATAGTTTCACTTGCCTGGCCATAGTCATGTTGAAATTAGAATCAACTATTGAAGTAACTGAGGTTATTAGAAGTATTGTGTGCCCAAGGCCTCATGCTGGAAGATATAAAGAATGCAAAGTTTCCAATTGGTGAGATGGGACATGCACACAAGAAAAATGGCAGAGAACTTTAGTGCCCAATGAAAACTTAGGTAAGTTGGAGGAGACATTAACAGAAGCTGATTAGGGAAGGACTCAGAAATAGATGGATTTTTAACCTGGATGTTAAAGGATTGGGAGGATTTTGATTGATTCAGCAGACGGATTTCAGCAACATGAGAGGGCTAAGAAGGAATGAATTCTCCTAATTTGTCAATTTCATGATCTCATTTTTTAAAAAGTGAAATTAGTTTTATTTACTTTAGCCACAATCAATGTGCTGAAAACACCGGAAGTCTCTAGCTCCAGTCTAATCCTTCCACTGAGTTCCAGACCAGTTGTTTGCTGGACAATTCCACCTGGATGTCCTGCAGATTCCTTAGTGAAATACGAACAAACTGAACTCATAACTCTCACCCACACACATGTTTCTCCTTCTGTGTCCTTCAGCTCAGCAAATGGGACCCACAGTTACCTGAGAGCCACCCTGGATTTCTCCCTCTTACCCTTCTTATTAGTCACACCCTAGATTCTATGCATTCTGTTTCCTTGTTCTCTCGCTGCCTTAGTTCAGGCCCTCAGCATTTTCTGATTCCTAGAAGTTTTAGTAACTTTCAACGTGTATTCGCTAAAGTAAATAAAACTAATTTCACTTTTTAAAAAATGAGATCATGAAATTGGCAAATTAGGAGAATTGGGACACCCAATTAAGTAAACCAAGAGATAAACGCTCTTGTAATGTTTTTGTAGATAAGACATGAGGGGCCAGGAACTTCCTGTGGCTGACTTGGGGCCCTTAGGTCTAGAGAGGGGAGTCTGCATGAGGGTACTGAGTCTTCTCAATCTTCCCCCAGCAGAAAAGCAGGTTATGCACGCAGTGAAGAAAGGACTCACCAAAGTGGTCTGCTGGGCAAGCGTGGGGCTGGCTGGAAGCTGGGGGCAGCTGAGGGGTACTTGGCTTCTTGCATGATCTGAAGTGAACCCTGCAGTCCTTTTAAGAACAGAGGCACAGAATGGGAGAGCAGAGGCACTGAGGGAGCCATGGAAGGCAGGGTGAGGAAGCAGAGAGAATCTTGCCATTCTTCTCCTCAGCTTACTTGCCTCTGTTTCCCATTTTGTCCCTCAGCTACATTTGGAAATACAAGTGGAGGCTGAGGGGGCCCTAGGAGTTCTGTTAAGCACAAAGAAAAACCAAGGTGGTCAAGCCACAGCCTCACTTCTAGCTTCCTGTAAAAAACCAGATCAAGAAGGGAATGTGTGTGATGTTGAGGGCTGCAGTCCTTTGTCAAAGGTCACTGAGACCTTGGGTGGGGGGATGGGGGATGTGATGGGGGTGGGGCAGGGGGGAATTGAGTGGAAGGAGGAGCAAAAAGGGAGTTAGGAGGTCCTCATAGATTAAATTTGTCCTCTTTTCAGATGTATGGAAGGCCCAGCAATTCCCCTTGGAGCATCTCCTGGACTGCTGTGAGGGCTGACACTGATGCAGCATCTCTGTACAAGGGAAGACATCCCCTGTTTCTTGGGTTAAGAATCCAAGGTGTGGCTTAGGGTAAGGCCTTACCCCTAGAAGGGAGTGGGAGGGAGGGCACTTGGAATGACGTCTTCCAAACGAGTCTGATTAAAACTACCACGGAGAGGGCCTGGTCTTCTCGAAGGTGTCGAGGTCATCCTGGTGAGTCCCTCAGAGGTCAGAAAACCCAGTGAGGGCATGCAAAGGGAAAGCTCACCCCTCTTACCTTTTTCCAGCAGCTACAGTTCCTATCCCATTGGAAAGCATGGTTGCTAATCTTCCACAGGTCTGGGCGAGTGGAGATAGTGTGGTTTGAGGCAATCCCTCTGAACTGGTTCTTTCCTCTAAATCTGGATGAGGTTCCAGAGGCTAGGATGGGGGATGGAGCTGGTGAGGAGGGGAGGCCTGAGGTCAAAGGCTGATGACCTGCTCCCAGGGTTAAGCAAAGTGTAGAGCCCAGTGCTGGTTAATTAGTAGAGAAGTTTTAAAGTTCAGTCAGGTCCAGAGAAAGAAGGTCCACCTTTCCTACCCATACTCCCTCACTTTCTTCTTCATCTTTATAGAAAAGGAAAAGGAGAACATGTTCACAGATTCAAACTTAGAAAATACCTAGCTGATGAGAACTTTGCAGGAATTTTTTTTCTTTTTTCCTGGTTAACTAAACCAGGAGGTAGAAGATAGTCTATTTTCTACATAAATAAAATAGTATGTAACTAGCCAAGTTGACTGTCCAGAATGAGAGGTAGTCTTCTACCTCTCAGTGCAATATCCTCTTTCTCACAGGTTTTTAGGGAAAGAGAGAGAAAAAGAGCCCACGTTATCTAATCATAGGAGAGAGAAGAGAAATATTCTGAAACAGGTGCTACTTTCAGGCCTCTAAGAGCTGATGTGTCAGTGACCCAGTCAAGGACACACAATGGTTACACCTGTGTGTACAGTGGACTCATTCCCCATTCAGCCTTGAAGTGGTGGGAGGGGGCACAGGAGCAGGGGCCTCAGGGTGCTGCCAAGGACATTTCTAGGGTGGATGAGCTGGGTGGGAAATACTTGGAAAAATTCTCTTGGGGAATCAGGAGACAGGGTGGGGCAGGTGAAAAACATACATGCAACTACTGACATACTTCTAAGAAGCAAACAGAATGAATTATTTTTATTTATTCATATTGTTATTTTTACTTATTTTAGTTATTGGGGAAATGGAGTCAAACTAATGGAGAAAAGGGCAGGTTTATGTTTGTTTCCCTCTTCCTATATAGCCAAAAACAGTATCATAAGGATTGCTGCAACTGTATTCACAGGATACAAGTATGCCACCTTCTGTGTGACTGAAGACTTCTTGAAGTTGGTACAGTCACAGGCATTCTAAAGAGTTCTTTATTCATTAGACAGGAAATCTCTACCTAGACTGAAGCTGCGTCTAAGTTCTTGACTGATTTAGACCCTGGACATCTCGAGGGCCCGTGTACAGTATGAAATTACAAGGAACTGTCCTTAAAAACCCCAGAATGGTTGGAGGCTCCTTGTCACTCCAGATTAAAGACAAGTGGAAAGTCTCCTATTCAACCACTTGTGTTCAGCAAACACAGGAGCACTACCTGAGTCAGCGGGCACTGTTCTAGGGGCTGGGAGCTCCAGGCAGGAAGACATGCAGTGATCACATAAAGGAATCAGTATATAAAAAATAGATCTATAACATGTCAGTCAGGTGTTAATAAGGGTTACAGAGGAAAATACAACAGGGCAAGGGGATAGAAAGTGATGGGAGGAGGTAAGGAGGCTACTGTTGTAGAAAGGAGGTGGGAAAGGCCTCCCTAATAAACTGACACTAAGGGACCAGAGTAAAATGAGGGAGGGAGTCAAATATCTTTGGGAAGAGCTTTTCGCACAGAAGAAACAGGAGATACAAAGATCCTGAGGTGGGAATATGCTGTTCAGACCTATTGTTCCAGCTTGTAGGAGTTGTGAGACTTGTGCCTTGTAAAGAAGGTCCTTGGAGGAAGGCAGGTGAGGGGACCCTGCCCAAGGGGTAAAGGGGGTCTGGTGAACATCTGTGGGAAAAGAGATAAGGGTGCAGATACCACCTGGCCAGGTAGTGAAGAACTATACATCAGGGGTTGTGTTTAATGTCTTCATCCATTCATTGAGTCATATGATCATTTAATTAACAAATGTTTAATAAATGCCAATACGTACCGGGCATGGTTGGTGCTGGGCCCGGGGTTATAAAGATGACTTTGTCCTCAAGGAGCACCGTGCTTCACAGCAGACCCCAGACATGAAGATAAACATCCCAATCAATGCTACTGGCCATCTGACTAAAGTGTGTATAGGGGAAGGGGAAGGGCAGACAGGTGGGTGTCCATGGAACTGGGGTCAGGAGAGGGAAAGATCAGGAGGTGATAATGTAAAAATTTCTTAATTTGCAAGACTAAGACACAAAGTCTTTTTATTTTAAAATAATTTTAAAGTAATAAAAAAGTTGCAAAAATAGTACAAAATATTCTTGTATACTCTTTGCCCAGATTCCCCAAATGCTCACATTGTTAACATTTTACCACATTTGCTTTTTGCTTTGCTTTTGGTATTCTTCTTTCTCTCTCCCTCTCCCTCTCTCTGTTTCTCTCTGACTCCCTCTCCCTATTATTTTTCTGTACTGTTTGAGAATAATTTGCAGATATAATGCCCTTTTACCCTTATGAAGACTGAGGTTCCTAAAAACCAGGATATTCCCTTATATGACCACAGTATAAGATCAAAGATAGGAAATTGACAGTAATATAGTACCATTTTCAAATCCATAAATCTTATTCTAAATTTGCCAAGTGTCCCACTAATGTTCTTTATAGCAGTTGTTCTCAAAATTTTTGGTCTCAGGATCTCTTTATAGTCTTGCTAAATTACATCTAATTATTTAAATAGTTTATATAAAATAGTTTTGCCTTCATGAATACACTGTAAGGTTTTGTGGACCTCCTTGGATCCCTGGATCACACACTGGGAAACATTTCATAGCCCCCAAAAGTCCACTCCCCCCCACCCCCCATTTCCTGGTCCAGGGTCACATTGCATTTAATTGTCATGTCTCTTTGGTCTCCTCTAGTTTGGAAGATTTGCTCTCTTTTGTCTTTCATGACTGTGTAATTTTTTAAGAGTATGGGCCAGTTATTTTTATTTTTAAAATAAATTTATTAAATAATTTATGGCTCCGTTGGGTCTTCGTTGCTGCGTGCAGGCTTTCTCTAGTTGCGGCGAGCGCGGGCTACTCTTCAATGTGGTGTGCGGGCTTCTCATTGCGGTGGCTTCTCTTTGTTACAGAGCGCTGGCTCTAGGTGCGCGGGCTTCAGTAGTTGTGGCACGCAGACTCAGTAGTTGTGGCTCTGGGCTCTAGAGCGCAGGCTCAGTAGTTGTGGTGCACGGGCTTAGTTGCTCCACGGCATGTGGGATCTTCCTGGACCAGGGCTCGAACCTGTGTCCCCCACATTGGCAGGCGGATTCTTAACCACTGCACCACCAGGGAAGTCCCCGGGCCAGTTATTTTTGAAGAACGTCTCTCAATTTGAGTACATCTGAGGTTTCCTCAGGATTAGATTCAAGTTATACTTTTTTTGGAAGGAATACTAAAGAAATAATATTGTACCCTTCTTAGTGCATCGTATCAGGAGGCACATGATATCAATTTGCCCCATTACTAGTGATGTTAATTTTGATCACTTGGTTAAGATCAGGACTGCCGAGCTTCTTTCTCTGCTGTAAAATTACGATATTTCCCTTTTTATTAAACAAGTATCCTGAAAGAAGATACTTTGAGAATATAAGATACGTCGTTTTTCATCAGACTTTCACCTGCTAATTTTAGCATTCCTCGGTGGTTCTTTGCAGACTTTTTAAGCACTGTTCTTTTCCTAGTTCCCACCTGATTCCCTAAAAAGGATTACCACTGAAACCATTAGAATTCAAAGACATCAACTAAGTTAGACAACACACTCTTGCTAAGGTGTGAGGAAAATGCCCTTTCACTCATTGCTGATGGGAGTGCAGAATGCTATAACCCTTTGAAGGAAATCTGGCAATACCAGCATTACAAATGAGTTTACCCTTTGAGCTGGAAATCCCACTTCAGAAAGTGTATCCTACAGACATATCTGCATAGGTATAAATTAAGTTACCAATTGTAACTTGATTTGCAATGGCAAAAGACTAGAAACAACTTCCATCTATAGCAGACTAGTTAAACCAAGGTACATCCCCACAATGGAAAACTATGCCACTGTCAAAAAGAATGAGGCTGTTCTCTTTGTACTGATATGGAAGGATCTCTAGGCTCACTAAGTAGAAAAAAGCGAGCTGCAGAGCAGTGTTTATAGTATGCTAACTTTTGTATCACAAAGTGGGGATGATGGAGCAGGTGCAGACAGACAGGGGTGGAAGTGAGATTTGTCAATATGAACCTTCTTATTTTTCTATTTTTCAATGTCAATATTATTATCACCTAGTCAAGAAGGTCTGGACTTTGTGAGCAACAAGGGCATCAGGGTTGTGTCCCACAGAGGCTTGGGGAGAGAGGAGTACCAGGGCATGACACAAAGGTGGTGGCAGCACCAAAGAGGAACTAGAAACAGCCTGAGCCCCTGGCTGGTGACAAAGAAGGAAAGGAGACTGAGAGAAGCCCAGTTCAGGTGGAACTGATGGAACAGAGGTGTTGAGGTGCGCCCTGACTGGCAAAATTATTTCTAATGACTGTATAATATTTCATTGTCTAGAATTTAACCATTACTTCACACTAGCTTAGGTCAAAATCTTTAAATCTTTTCTTGTTTTGTTTTTTTTGGTCGCACCTCGCAGCACGCGATCCCTGACCAGGGATCAAACCTGTGCCCCCTGCAGTGGAAGTGCAGAGTCTTAACCACTGGACCGCCAGGGAAGTCCAAAGTCTTTAAATCTTTGAATATGAAAATGATAGGTTCCAGTTACTACATTCCAGGATCTATGCTAAGTGCTTTGCAGGCATTAGCTTATATAATTCTCGTCAGCTCTACCAGGAAGATAATAATATGCCCAGTCTACAGACGAAACAACTGCTATTTACAAGGGTTAGGAACTTGCCCCAAATCACAAAGCTGGCAAAGGTGAGATTCAAAGCCTTGTCTGGATAGCTATCAAGAAAATGTCCCTGCCTTCCCAGGTTAAAACTTACAGTGTCCAACTGTTTTTCTTGGGGTAGTGTTTATGATATGTCACCATCTGGTTCGTCTCCTCTGGGTAGTCTCTATCAAGTTTGCCCAGGTGTCCTTCAAAATCCAGGACCCAGAAGCAAACTCAGGGACTGCCACCTTTTCCTTTGGTTGCCCATATTTAATTAGAAAGCATTTGTCTCTGACGCACATTCCAAATGAGACTTTCAATTGGTCTTTTGGAGTCTTTAATACCAGCCCAGTCTTTGGTTCTCTTGCACACAGCTCCCCTTGGCTTTCATTGTCTAGATTTTGATGACCCCAAATCCCTTTCCTTTTGGTTCATCTTAGACTGATTTGATGAGGAAAGGAAAAAACAGCTTGTACACTGGGCGAACTAATCTGGGTCTCTATCTCTCCCCTCCCCTCCACTGTCACTGGTATTCTGTAAAGTGTTGTAATAATTGTATATTTTTAAATCAAATTCTTCATGGAAACTTCTAACCATTTCTGGAACTGGAGGTAAACTTAAGAACTTTTATCAGATAAAAATTAGCATTACTTCTCTCTATTCTGAGCAAAAACAAGGTTGGAAGGATCTCAGAGGCCTCTGTGCTTTGCTGTGTTAGGGGTAGATTTGAGGAGCCATGGAGAGGAAAGAATGTAACATTCAATCACCCTCTCTTTTCTTTTTAATACTTCCTTCAACATCAGTAATAAAATAAAAAATTCCTCTTTCCCTAGCCTTGCCTCTGGTCTCAGTAGTAACTCCTGTGAGCAGGTAATTGAGCTGATCCCCACCACTGCCTCACTTCCTGGGCTGTTCTGTTCTTTTCTTTGGATCCAAGAGTAAGACCTTGGCAGAGAACAAACAGTAGAGCTGAGCCCCTGCTGTGGTTACTGAGTAACTCAAAGCTCAACTCTTCCACAGAAATTCAGCAAAACATCTAGCACAAAAAACAGAGTTGTCTTCAGCTCTCTTAGGTTTCTAGTTTACTTGGTGGTTACGACATTTTAATTAAGGTGAAATAAAGTTTATCGAAGTAAATCCTGCATTTTCATTTGGCAGCTTTCAGGTGAGATTCTCAAAGCATCTCACTGGAATTTGTCCAAATTCTCACAACTGTTAGAAAGTTCAGTTTTGGTTTCAGGGAAACCAAATGGAAACCAAATCAAAACAACAAATATTTATTGAACATGTCCAGTGCACATGCCACTGGGTCTTGAATGTACCAGGTACTCAATAAATATTTGTGTTTGAAGATACCCAGGTTCAGAGTAGTTTTGCTGACTTATTAACAGGAAAATAACTTTAAATTCCTCCTAAGTGGAAAGTTAAGATTATCAAGTAAAGTAAAAATGCTTACTTATACAGAGGAATTGGCACCATGTATGAACAGAAACACCAGACAAGGGTATTCTTGGGAGGTTGAGCAAGAGAGAGTTGCATGGAGTCAAAGCTCATTGCTTCTACGTTAGTTCAGAAGTTGTAGGTGGTAAGAGAGAAATTGGGAAGACAGCAGAGGCAGAGGTAGAGGTAGTGGGAGAAAGTTCCCTGGAGAGATAGGGGTTGCTTGGACAGACCAAGAAGCAACGGGAAGAAACTCACAGTAAAGCTAAGGCCAAGGGTGTGTGTTTTGATAAGTACAGGTCAATCGTGTGACTGGTGTCTCTTACCTACCTCTGCGGAGGGCTGCTCTAGCAAATTTGACCAAGTCCATTTGAGGGTTGAGGAGGAAATGAGGGGCTAGAAATGAAGGTAGTTTGGCAGCTTTTATCCCATCAGGACATCGTTGGTTTCAGGCCCTTTCCAAATGGCCAGTGCTGTAAACCAACAGATACTGCTTGGGCACAGGCTGTTCTAACTTTGAACAGAAACAAGTTTCAGGAATCACATCTTGGTATGGGTACAGAGATTCAGCTAACCAGGGAATGCTGCTAGAGACAAAAACCCTGGAGATGCTCAGAGAGAAACGGGCCAGCCCACTCTGGAAAGGCAGCCTGCGTCATGCCCTAAGGCCAGGATTTCATCAGGCTGCCTGGCTTGCTGTCACGATAACAAAATGCCCAGTTAGATGATAATGGTTAAGCATAGGGACTGAAGAAAATTAGCATGTTTTAGTTCATAATAACCTGAACACTTTCGGACCTGGGAAGATAGCAAGGTGATGATAAACTAAGGTTACTGTAGGTTTTCCATAAAACTGTATTTTTTAAGGGCTTTGACACTGCAAAGGTAATTTTTTCCCTTTAACTTGATAATATGGGATCAGGTCTTGCGCTTGGTCAAGGGAATTACGGGAAGCACCTGATTTTGGTGGCATCCGTTTGATGGCGCCCATTTGGGTGTTTAGAAATGCCAGTTATGCTCGTGCTGTTCTCAGAAATTCCTCCCCTCCTCTTCATTCCCATTGTCCTGGTGCAAGCCCTCATCATTTCTTGTAAGTCTACTGCAACAGATTCATAACTGAGCTCTCAGCCTTAGGCCCTATTCCACTTCAAATCACAATCATCACATCACTCTCGGGCTTAAAATCTATACTGGTTTTTAATTGCTAAAGGATAAAATCACAACTCAGAAGGGTACATAAAGCTTTTCAAGACCTGGCCCTCCTCAAATGCAAAAACTTCCCTGAATTACCTTGTTTCTCCCAGCCTTAGACACTTGCCTTTAAGTGGTCTCCAAGCAGTGCTAATTATGCCTTACAATCTCACTCGTTTCACTAAAAGGTTTAAGTCTGATAGGCAGAAAACTGGATCCTTCTGCTTCTAAAATTGTCTATCACGTAGAAAGAACCCTACTATTCGAAAGTGTGGTCTTCTGACAAACAGCACTGGTATCACCTGGGAGCCTGTTAGATCATCTCAGGCCCCACTCCAGACCCGCTGAAACAGTAACTGCACTTTAACAAGAGCCCCAGGTGAACTGCATTCATGTTAGGTTTAGAGAAGCACCGACACAGAAGCTTCTCAATGAACGAACGTGAATGAAGAGGCACAAACCTGATCCCTTTAATTCCCCTGCTTACAACCCTTCCTTGGACTCCTTTTAAGAATAAAACGCAACTTTGTGATCTGGCTCTGCATCCAAAGCCACTAGCTCACTCTCTCTACTCTAACTTCAATGACCTTCTTCGTTTCCATAAGAGTCTTTCTTCTTTCGCAGAGTTCACCCATCGTTTTTTCTCTGACTAGGAGTCTCCTGCCCCGCCCCTGTGCAGTCCCCCCAAGCTGTTTCTTACCTTCAATGCCACTTCCTCAAGAAAGCCTTTGCTGGCTAGCCAAGCAAGGCTAAATCTTCCTTGTGTATAGCCTCACAGCTCCTTGCTCTTCTCTTTTGAGGACAGCTGTGGTTGCATAATCCTTTGGTAATTCTGTCTAGTGCTTTGTAGATGATTTATGTTATGTATCCTTAAACTGTATACATGTCAAGTTCGTAAGTGGAGTCTGAGATCCTTAAGGGTAGAGAGTATTTTCCTCTTTGTCCCCTACAGTGTTGTGCCATATAGGGAGTACTGAGTAAATTACTTTAGTAAATACTGTACTAAGTGTTCAGTGAGTAGTTGAAAGTTTA
The DNA here is from genome assembly GCF_951394435.1 of Stenella coeruleoalba. Classification (NCBI taxonomy): domain Eukaryota; kingdom Metazoa; phylum Chordata; class Mammalia; order Artiodactyla; family Delphinidae; genus Stenella; species Stenella coeruleoalba. The sequence goes on along the minus strand of NC_137169.1, from coordinate 182,802,411 downwards.
CTTTTGATGTGCTAGGTGTTCCAAATAAGGGTGGCAGCCATTAACTAAATGAGCCACAATGTTGGAAAGCAGAGTGATTTACAAATTGATCATTGCAGATTAGCTGATTACTGGGATTGAGATGCTAATATACACAAAAAAATCAAACTCATGTTTTTTAAAAACTAAATTTATTTATTTTTGGCCGCATTGGGTCTTTGTTGCTGCACACGGGCTTTCTCTAGCTGTGGTGAGCAGGTGCTACTCTTCGTTGCGGTGCGTGGGCTTCTCATTGCGGTGGCTTCTTTTGTTGTGGAGCACAGGCTCTAGGCGCACGAGCTTCAGTAGTTGTGGTGTGGGGGCTTCAGTAGTTGTGGCTTGCGGGCTCTAGAGCGCAGGCTCAGTAGTTGTGGCACACGGGGTTAGTTGCTCTGTGGCATGTGGTATCTTCCCAGACCAGGGCTCGAACCTGTGTCCCCTGCATTGGCAGTTGGATTCTTAACCACTGCACCACCAAGGAAGCCCTCAAACTCATATTAATCAATGAGTCTCAGTGTAAGGGATCACAAGTACCCTGTTGCTTGTAAGCAGGGTAGGCCTAGGTGAGTGGTAAAGACAGCAAGTGTGGTTTTGGAATTCCCATTCTAGCTTTTATGACATTCAAGAATGGTTGGAATAGTTACCATCCTTCATACCCTCTGAACTTTTTCTTACTGTGGCCCCTTCTCTTGAGGTCAGATATGGTACTAACGGACAACTAATTGCTAACTGATGGTACAAGGAGTGATGTTTGTTCACTGGTAATGTATATTATTTTTCTTTTAAAAATATTCAGTTATTTTAAAGGAAACTCTAGCCATTGTCAGTTATTGTCTTTTAAAAACATGGACATTTTATTATATAACAATGTTGCTATTATCACACTGAACAAAAGTGTCATTCCTTGGTTTTATCTAATACTCAATACTTAAGTCAAATTCTCCTAACTATATTATATAAAAGAATGTTTGGTTTGTTGGAATTAGGATCCAAAGTCCACACGTTGCATGTGATTTTTGTATCTCTAAAGTTCCTTTTAATCTAGAATATTCCCCTCTTCTGCCCTTTTTTCTTCTTCATGCCATTGAGTTCTTGAATAGGGTATATTTTACAGTGGTCTCTAAGAGAAAATCCTCTAAATGCCAGGAATGACTAATTGGTGGGGATTTCAGGACAATTAGGAAAAGTGAGTAAGAACGGAAAGACAAAAAAATTGGCATCAGGAAGGTATTCAGAGCAAGGCCATGTTGCTTAAGCATAAAAAGGTTCTGATTTTAAGAGAAGGCATAAAAACTAGAACTTTGAATGTTAACCATGGAGCCTCACTGAACACTGACTCTAGGATTTCAGAACCATTACCTTTACTCCTAATGTGCAATCACTGTATAACAAATGAAGTATTCTGAACTGTGGTGTTGGACTAATTCCTGTGATATGTATAAAGTTGACACTACAAGTATGTGTGTTTGTATATATTACCTACTTCTCTTTTTTTCACCTAAAAATGAACAAACAAACAAACTCCATAAAAAAGGTGTAAGAAAACAATCCCAAGGTTAGAATAAGAGGGCACAGGCTCATTTACAAAAAAAGACTACGCGTTTCTCCTCATCAATTTATCATTTAATATAAATGCTGACAGAAAGCAGATAAAGACCTTGTAGACACTTGCATATATTTACAAACCAAAAGGCGAATCACCTCCTTCTACTTGTCCTTTTATCTGCAACTTGTGGGAGCCTTAAACACTAATTTGGAGCAACATGAGGCTGAGTCAGTTTCCAAGAGAATAAAGAAAGGAATAGCATTTTAACAAAATGTGGCATCTTTGATATAGACACCATGCACACAGATAATACAAATTAAAAAGATGGCCCTCATCCTCTCAAAACTCTGCAACAAGGAGAGTATGTACTTATTGAGACCCAGCATTTTGCTGTCCTAAACATCTTCCTACTACTATTTTTCTTCCACTTCACTTTTTTGAAGTCTGTTTAAAAATTCAAAATATAAACAGATTTTTAAAAAGAGAGGGAAATGGTCTATTTCAAAAACAGGGTTCTTTTTTCCTATTCCAAAAGAACTTCCAGGAGATAAAGTCTTCAAATAAGATTTCACAGTTTGCCAAGTGCTAATTTCACAGCTTGTGAAATTCCAACTCATTATGTCTTCACTTTTTAAAGAAAAGTTGCAAACACTTGGAAAAAGTAAAATTTCACAAACTTCAGCAACTTAGAAATGAGCTGTCTCTTTAAGGCTCAATATTTTTATTTCTGAACAGGAGGCAGGCAAGAAAGAACAAGGGAGCTAAAAGGCAAGGGGAGAAAAATAGGAATGCAAGAAAACTTAAAAAAAATGGTATTTTGTCTAGCACTAATTTAAGAACAGGAGATATAAATTCTCACTATTCAAACTGTAAATGATTTCATGAAGTCATTTATAACCTGACTCAAATCTCATGGGCTCCTTTATTATCCTAGAGTATTTTTGACTTGTTAAATATACCTCCGCAGGGCACAATCACATACAATCAATACGATTGGTAAATTACACAAGCTCTATCCCAAGCAAATATGCATCAATGTTAAAAAGTTACTTAAAAAAACAGAAACAAAATAAAACAAAATAAAATCCACCCAAAAAGGTGATAATGACTGCAGAATGTCTCGGGGAGACTGGTATGAGCCAAATTGACCATAGTCAGGGAAAAAGGGTAAGAAGGGTAACAAGGGGAAGAGACCACACACAAGAAGAGGAATCTCACAACTGGAAAATGTTTTAAGTGGGTGAAAGGTTTTGTTCATTATCTTGATTCACTTTTTCCATTTCTGTTGTTCTAAAAACTCACGGATTCATCATCAAGTAAGATAATGAAGCCTATGGATCAATGAATAAAACAAAAAAAAAAAAAGAAGAAAAAAAGAAAAACTTTTCCCCCCCAAGTTCCTTTCATTCCCAGAAGGTGGGAAGAAGAGAAAGGATGAAAGGGGGAATAAAGGAAATTTAGGCAACAATACACCTGGAAAAAGTAGCTCTCAGAACAGTGTCTTAGTTGAACAGAGGATGTAAACATGATAAGCAAAAGCTTAAATGCTTTGAAATCAGAGGAGTATTTTACAGGGTGGTTCAGATATTATTGTGAGAATGGCAGCCTATCAGTGGAGAGAGATTACACTAATAAATGGTGATTTTAAAAATCAGGTTAAAAAAAAAGGCTACCAATTATCCACCCAATAGTTTGTTTCCATTCTTTTCTTGACCCTTTCATACACCATCTGGAGTTGGGGTAGGGGCCCACCTGACAGTTTCCAGTTATAAGATGACTCTGAGTGCACAACCTAGAATGGATGCCAAAGACCTGTGAGCTCTGTCTACTTAGAGTTTAAATTAAAAACAAAACAACACACACAAAAAAACCCAACTAGAAATAATGAGACCTCAAGACAAGAAAATAAGTCACCTTATCTAGTATACAACATACATTAGGATAACAAACTCCACAGGATTTTATTTTTCTAAATACATATTTTTGGACACAATTTGTTGTGAGGCTTAAGTTCTCTCTCTTGGGTTACTGTGCCTTATTTTCTTTTGAAAATAATGGTTATTACTCTAGGGATGTTCTGCTCAGGAATAAAGTTTAGGGGAAGTTCAGTGTTTGGCTGAAAATTCAGAAGCTCTGAAAACAAGGATTCCAGTGGTGAGGTTAGTCCCTTTATCACAATAGGATTTCAAAGGGCCCTTTACCCACTTTGTTCAGTGCAGTATTGAGAATCTACCCACTGGGAACATATTTATTATTAAAAGGTGTTACTTCTTCTTGGTGGTGGCAGTTTCCTATTCTTCATTAACATTATAGCTAGCGTTACAATCTAATGCGAGTGAAAACACCTTTAGCAGTCAAAGAAATAAAATCTTAAGAACCAAACGGTAAGCTGGCATTTACTACAATTAACAGTATCTTTCGACAAAAACAACTTTCTTTTTCTAAGTGGCTCAGGAAAGTTGAAATAAGAATTTTAAAAAATATTAACTGCAATCCACCTGTAATTCCCAATAAGTAATTTCAGCAGGAAAATTTCATAAAGCTGAGCTGAAACAACAAATAAATATAAAAATCATAGCTGTCCAAGGTAGAAAGGTATGAATGTGGGCCAGCAAAATGGGCAGTCAGGTAAAATGATGACAGTAGTAGACTGCTTGCCTGTTCAATCCCTAACGTTGAACGTAAAATCTGCTTAGTTTAGTAACTCTAATTTTTATCTAAAAGGATAGGCAGACTTTTCAGGGAAGAGATCACCTTGCAAACATTATAACCATGTATCGGCAATAAAAAATAAACACAATTGGACTCTTTCAGGGTAAAAATCTAAGTAAACACTGCAGTTAATTTCCAGACAGGTTATTAATTTCCCCTAAAAAGTAACTGAGCCTTTCCTTTTAATGATATATAAGACATTACAAGTGCTTTTTACAGATAGATTTTATACATGAAACCTTTACTCAATTCTTTAAAATGAGCAAAAAAAAAAAAAAGTAGAAAAAGATGGTTAGATCTCCATCTATAACCATTTGTACATAAGCAATAACAACCGAGTACTCTTTAGTGAAAAGAATCTATTTTTCTCTGAATCTGAATATAATCTAACATGTACTGACTATAGTTACTTGACCATAGTGATAGGAGATTGTCCTTTAGGCACAAGTAAAAGAACAAAAATACAACACGCTATCATGACAAGGTAATCTCAACAAAAGGGAGGAGGAACTGCTTACACACAATACCGTAAAAGATGACATTCATGGTTTAGAAAAACTGAAGAATTTTCATTACTTTTACATTTTATAAGGCCAGCTAACTTTAACAGTTAACTTTAGATACATCTCCCTACACAGTATAATCAACTCACAACTACTAAGAGGTTTCACAATCGAAATGGCTACTATTTCCTCCCAAACCAAAACAGAGTAAAGCACAAGTCTTTGGCTCTCCTTTAAAGAAAACAGCAGGTTACCGTTCCTAACCAGACCTTTGTTTGCCTACCAGTAGGGCAAATACCACATTTGTGCATCACTGAGTAATAACACCATTAGAAAAGGCAACTTCACAGAAGTTATTGGCTAAGCGAATTCATTTGAATGCTCTGTTTTGAGGCAGCAAACTGTCACTGTTGCAGATTGGGGAGGGCAGTGGGTAAATCAAGGGGAATTTGCAAGATACAGAAGGGACAGAGAAAAAAAGAAAATCAAAAACTTTGAGCTCCAACCCTAAAGACCAATGGAAAGTCTGATGGAGTTACATATTCAAGGTAGCAAATGAGAATCATACCAATTTTATGTCTTTTAGGCCAAAAAAAAAATATAAATAAATAAATACATGGGAAAGACTAGGAGAAGGGAAGGGAAATAAAATGGGAGAAGGGAATCAACCACATTAATGCTGTATGAAATAAATTTTTATACATTCTGAGTAGTTGAGTATTTTGTAGCTGGCATTAGAAATAGTGTCTTATTATTTGAATATTACTAGAAACCTATGTTATAACTAACTTTTCTTTTGATTAGAAAAGTAACAAGGAATGGATCTTTGGTCACTTCAGCCTCTGTAAATTACCCAAGTCATGGCACCTACTGAACTTATGACAATATCTATAAGTAAGGCAAAAGAACTACATATAAGTCAGAAAATTGAGTCTAGATATCTTATTCTCGGTTCTCCTACCCTCTTCCAGAGACTCACTGAAGAAAGAAAAAGTCCAAGTACTTTTATATTCCTAGCTGGAATAAAATTCTGGTGTTGTTATCCAGACTGAACACAATGCTTATTACTCCTACCTTAACCTTCTCAGAATTGTTCATTTTCATCTGAGATGTCTGAGTCTTGTCTTTTAATTCAGTGAAAAGCAAACAGTCATCTTCAGAAGAAATTAACATTTGAATAAGTAGAAAGCATAAAAACTGTATTTCCTATCTGACTGGTTTCATCTTCTACCTGTCTCTAAAGGAATAAATTTAAAAAGCTAGAAAAGTCAATTATTTTTCATAGATTTTAACAAAAAAGCAGTTAGAAAGTCAAGCAGTTTTGCCTGAACAGGCCATCAACCCTTATTAGCTCATCATATCACAAGGTATACAACAGAGAAAAGGAAAAGAAAGAGAAAAAAACAATGGAGGTTTTATTGAATTCCTAAAACTGCTTGTGAGCACTGCGAAAGTTGTAAGAATTTCTATGAGGTAAGGCAGAGTAACCAATTTAAAATAGGTAAATTACAGGCACAATGGGACAGTATACCTTTCTCTTGTTGTTCTACCCACTCAGATTTCCTCTAGAGTGTGAGGCCTTAGAGAGGTACAGCTAGGGTTAAGGCTACAATTTGAGATTCCCCCCATCTTCACTCCATGAAAATACCTTAAAAAGAGAAAGAGAGTATTTTAAGTCAGTTCAAAACAGTGGCTTCTCTGGTTTTATTCAGAATAGGAATACTGTGTAAATTAATCCCTGTTTCTGCCTAGCTTACAAAATCAAAATGGTGAAAGGAAGAATGAGTATATTTGAAGAAAATGAACAAGAACAACAGAAGTTGAGTTATTAGGGGTTTCAACAGATACCCAAAATGGAATTTTACTTTTACTCCAAATTTCAACAAAATCAATACCCATAAATTCCTTTTCAGTACCAGAATCATTCTGAGTTCCAAATTGAACCAACTGCTCTTAAAATTTAGGAATTAAACATGTCCAAAGGAGAAATAACATCTGCCCAAATCTGCCTACAGAAGGTTAGAGGCCAAGAATGTTGTCTTTTATGGCTATAGAGAGAAATGAAAAATCTCGGGACTCTGTCAGACATAAAAGTTTCTCTCCTTCTCCCAAAAAAACAGTAAGTACTTAAAGAGTAAATAAATGTAAGAGGGTTTTAAGCAAAATAAAACAAATAAAAAAAGCAAAAAAGCAAGTGTATTTTAAAAAAAAAAGGAAAATATGGATATCAACTGATAAAATGCCTCATCTTCATTCAGTGCTTCTACCTCCCAATCAGTCATTTTATCGCAACAGCTGCGCTCATGCGAAAAAATCCATAAAACATACCCAATATATATACAGATATAGCTATGTATATATGTATATATATAATATATATATAAATTTTTATTTAAATAAAAAAGAAAGCTCGAATCCCAAGCCAATATGTGTATATCAAATCCTTGACCAGCCAGGTCTGTAGGGCATAATCAAATTCAATGTGAAATAGTATATAAACACGGTGCCTTGACTGGGCAAATTAAATAATTGCTACTCAAAAGAGTGTTCTGTTTGGACTCTCCTACTGGTAGGCAATGGCAGGACTGTATTACCCTCCCCCCACCCTCACCCCCCCCATTTGTTTCATTTAACAATATGATGGACACAGAGCTTAGACTGAGGTTGTTATGACCTCAGCAGGAGTTAAGGGTTAAGAAAATAAGAAACAAGAAAAATACAAACTCTTGCTTTTACCCAACCAAAGCAATGCAGTAACTTATTACATAACCAGTGCTTTCTGTTTTAGTAGTATAATCCAGAAAGGGAAATTTTTAGGAAATCAGGGATAGGGTGGGTGACTATATCAAATAACCCCCCACTAAACATGTTTTATATGGTCTTAGTTCAGTACAGACATGTGGCATCAGAATATGTGCAGCAGAACTAAGTAATAAAAATCCTTCCTTATTCTTTTCAACATTTTCATGAAGAATCTTTTCAATATTGTAAAGCCAAGACTACAAAAATTGACTTCTAGGTACTTACTATCTACTTGTGCTAATGATTCTGAAAAGCTGCAACTGATTAATTCATGAACTATCCTTAAGATTCAGGCAGTTCGTATTTGCCAATCTCTGAAAGCCAAGGGCTCCAGTATACGGGAATTTTATACTTTTGGTTTTTGAGAGTAAAACATAACACATCCATTGAACTAATGTGGCTCTGTTCATTTTAAGTTCAAATCAAGTGTTGCAGTTTTACAACATGGTTGATTGTCCTGGTTTTTGAACATTCTATGATTTCAGCAGAGGTTCAATTTGGAAAAGCACAGCTCTAAATTTCCAACCATCACCTCAATACAGGTAATAAACCAAGTATGTATTTTCAGTGCTAATAAACTACACTTTATCCTGAAAGTAATCTCCATTTAAATCTACTAAAGCAATCTAAAATTGACTCAGGTTTCTGATTACATTAAGAGAAGGAAAGGGGTCCATCCATAATATCGGAAATGAGGACTTCAAAAATTAATTGGTAATTATCTCTCTGAAAAGCTGAAATAAACACAAAAACAAGAAATAAAGCCCTCCTGAACAATAACTACAAAAAGTTTTAATGCCATATGAAAAACCTACCTACACATGAAGCTAGTGACCCAGAAAGAGAAAGCAGATTATGGTTTCTAAATAACAGCTCTTAGAAAGTTGGTGTGCTGCACATTTTCTAATAACTAGTCTATTACTGTCTATTTCTCAAGCACCACAGAATTCTCAGAAAGGCCAGTGCTTTTTGTCTGTTGTAATTTATGGGGTTGTGAGAGTTGGAAAGGATTGGGGGTAAGGAATTATACACACTGGGTATGTAATAATACCAAAATACAAGAAAAACCTACTTCATTAAGATCATACAATTAATCAAACAGAGTGTATATATAATATCTTCTTCTTTTTTTTAAAGCCCTGGATCCAAGGCGTCCAAAGTTATTAAAATAAAGTTCATTCACAGAACAAAAACAAATTTAATCTGAATTGCTTGCAGATACTGCTAATTTTCTTTTTCTTTTTCTTTTAAATTAAAAAATGCATTATTGTGAACTATGTGCAGGGTTTGTTTTTAGTAGTGGTGTTTGTGCACATTGCCTCCGGTGCTTTTCCTGGATTTCTCTGACCACTCTCAGAGAAAATGTTTAGAAGCTATCTGTTCTCCTACCCCTACGCCCCACAAATTGGTTAGGAACAGAAGATAAAAGTAGGACTCCTCATGTTTTAGGGAGCAGAACTGGATGTAACTCCTGATCTCTGGGAGTCATTACTGTCCCCTCCTCCCTCAGGGTCCTCTGACAGGTTCAGAGAGTTGGTCTTGTTTGATAGGAGGCCGATGTTCTCTTGTGTCAAGGCTGATCCATTCGGCACATCACTGTTAACGTTTTTTTAAAAAAAAAAAGAGTTTGGATTTTAAAAAAGGAGAGAGATAAAAATGATTATTTAGTAGAATAAAGTCAACAGGGCCTTTCTTTTTAGCAGTATGGAATGGCATACATGAATGGCATTCAAACTTTAATTTACAGCTCTATATCCACGCTTTATTTTAGCATAGGGGTTGGCAAACTAAGGCTAGCTAGCTGCCTTTTTTTTTTTTAACTTTGTTTTTTTTAGCTGCCTGTTTTTGTAAACAAATTTTTATTGGAACACGGCCTGCCCATTTGCTTGCATATTGTCTATGGCTGCTTTCACATTACAATGGCAGAACTGAGAGTTTTCACAGAAATAGTAAAACTCATAATTTTAAATATTCACTATCTGGCCTTTAAGAAAAAGTACTGACCCCTGCTTTTAGCAGGTTTACTAGTACAAGAAATTGCTTTGAACCCAGGATAACGCATGGATTTAAACAGCCAAAAACCTAAGCCTGAAAGCAACAGGGCATTAGATATTGTTGTATATCATCAGGAGGGCAACTTGGGACTATGCATCAAAAGCCTCAAAATACCCTAAGTTGCAAAATACTCTAAGATGCAAGATATGCAAACAAAGAATTAACTATAATATTGTTTATTGCAGGGTTGTTCACAATAGCTGATGTGTATCCTTCCCTACCTGTACAAGAATAATGGATGACATGGGACAGACCAAATTAAAAACCAGGAGGATGGGCGGGGGCGGGGCGGATAGGTGGGTGGGAGTGGCTAAATGCCTACACACTTCAAAAAACCAGAAGAGGGCTTCCCTGGTGGCGCAGTGGTTAAGAGTCCGCATGCCGATGCAGGGGACACTGGTTTGTGCCCCGGTCCGGGAAGATCCCACATGCCGCAGAGCGGCTGGGCCCGTGAGCCATGGTCACTGAGCCTGCGCGTCCGGAGCCTGTGCTCCGCAACGGGAGAGGCCACAGAAGTGAGAGGCCCGTGTACTGCAAAAACAAAAAAACAAAAAAAAAAACCAGAAGAAAAAAAAAAAGACCAGAAGGGTATACATCAAAATGTTAACACTAGTTTTAAATAAATTAAAAAACAAGGGGAAAAAGGAGATGGAAGCAGAAAATTTTATTTCTTAGGTATTAACAGATAATTCAACCTTGGGTCTGACCTAAAATAAGTTTTAACTCCTAAACTCATGCAAAAATATTCTTTTCTCAATGTATACAAAATAATATTTTAAAAATCAAATTACAGGGCTTCCCTGGTGGCGCAGTGGTTGGGGGTCCGCCTGCCGATGCAGGGGACGCGGGTTCGTGCCCCGGTCCGGGAGGATCCCACATGCCGCGGAGCGGCTGGGCCCGTGGGCCATGGCCGCTGAGACTGCGCGTCCGGAGCCTGTGCTCCGTGACGGGAGGGGCCGCAGCGGTGAGAGGCCCGCGTACCGCAAAAAAAAAAAAAAAAAAAAAAAAATCAAATTATATGTATGAGGGTACTTCTGTCATGACTGTATAAGACTATGAAAATGTCCCTTTCTTTACCTGAATGTCAATGTAAGGTCCTCAGCTGGAACCTTATTTTGTGGTTCTGGTTGTCCATTTTCTGCTTGCTTACTTGTATTCAATTTGCTTTTCATATCCAGAGAACACTGGTTCTCCTTTGAAAGAAAAGGAAATAAATTCAATTATCTTTTATTTAATGGTGCTAATGGAAGAGAGAACAGATATAGATAATACAAAATGATGATCAGAAATCATATTTAGTTCTGTAAAATGACCAAAGAAACAGGCAGATTAAAAGAGATACATAGGGACTTCCCTGGTGGCACAGTGGTTAAGAATCTGCCTGCCAATGCAGGGGACACGGGTTCGATCCCTGGTCCAGGAAGATCTCACATGCCGCAGAGCCACTAAGCCAGTGCGCCACAACTACTGAGCCTGCATGCCCGAAGAGCCCATGCACTGCAACTACTGAGCCCATGCACCGCAACTACTGAAGCCTGTGTGCTCTAGGGCCCGCATGCCGCACTACTGAGCCCATGTGCTGCAACTATTGAAGCCTGTGCACCTAGAGCCCATGCTCCACAACAAGAGAAGCTACCACAATGAGAAGCCTGCGCAGCAACGAAGAGTAGCCCCTGCGTGAAGCAACTAGAGAAAGCCTGCGCACACAGCAACGAAAACCCAATGCAGCCAAAAAGAGAGAGAGAGAGAGAGAGAGAGAGATACACAAAAACATAATGGAGTACGGCCCACTTGCTCACTATCCAAGCTGGATAGCAAGGGGACAAATGCCTCAAGTTAACATGGAAAAATCTCACAGAAAAACTGATGACTCAGAAAAAGCAAGTCAAACTATAATAAGTATCTATGATACACTTATTGAAAACAGAAAAATGAAATATCCCATCTATTTGCTTACAAAGAATGTGAAAACTATGCAAAAAAAAAAACCAAAAACCAATTACCATGCAATCTGAGGGAATGGTTCAATCTCCTAAGACTAAAAATTTACTGAAATGAGTGTTCATGCACTATGAAACAAACCCTAAGCATATCTATGGATATAATTCCACAAGAAATAATACATAGATGGCATCTCACTCATGACAAAAAAATAGGTCATCAATAACAGAAGGGCTGTGAAACCTAGAAATGTTATTTGGTAATACATCTTTGTTTAACATGAGGGCACTGCAAAAAACACCATCCCCTCTGCTTCCTTAATCAATACACTTAACAGAAATTTAGTAACTTCCAGATAACCCCCTTGTTTTCCCGGAAAGTTTTTTGTAATGCAGAAAACTAAGACAAAGAACACACTCAAACCAAAAGAGAATGAGGAGAAGAATGATAAAACAGGGAGGCAGACCATCTTCAGGACACTCACTGTCAGTATTAATCACTCAGTGCAGTGCCTTGGGGTGATGATTCTACAGCTCTAGATGATTCTAGAACTCCAGAACCACGAGTTCAGTGACACAACTACACAGAGGCTTTCCTTTCAGCTTTCCTCTCTTTTCCCACCATAGCACTTACCATGCTCAGTTCCCGGGTTCTCTTCCCGATTTCTCTTTCCACCTGGTGCAGTTCCAAGCTCAGCTGCTCACTTGAGGGCGCTCCAGGCCACTTCGGTGGGGGCGGCGGCGGCGGTGGGGGCTGTGATTGGCCTGCCAAGGCGCTCGCCTCCCTCTGCAGCGCCAGCCTGCTACCGACAGCCTAGTGCAAAAGCCAAGCGCACAGCTCAACACACGCCACGCCGCGCACAGAGTGACCAGGCCCGAAGCCAGACCCGCCCAAGCAACTTACTACTCATGGATTGGCAATAAAAATGATGCAAACGTAAGGCACTGCTTCTTTCTCTGAGTACCATTTGAATACAAAAGGGAAAATATGGGGCATTTAAACTTAGTGAATAGTAATTTAATCTTTGGTATAAGTTGCTCTTTTTATCTTCTTAGTGGAAAGAGAAGTCAACTATAAATGTGCTTCTTTCCTTTTCTATTTTTTTCCTTTGGTTTTTTAATTGAATTTTCTCTGATGTAAATTCTATCATTTCTTTCATGATACCTCAGTAATGGCAGGGACTTTTAACCACAGTGAGTTAAATAGTGCTGAAATTCTTTTGGAACAGAAAATCAGTCTAGAAATTTCAACAAAGACAAAAAGCCATGAAATAGCAAGGTAAGGAATAATGCTTTATGGAGTTAAAGGTCCAAATCTTCAACAAGTTAATAAACTAAAGGTGAACATAATAAACACAGCATTCTTTTTTCTTACGATAGGAATCAGCAAGAAGTTTTGGACCAATGTTAATAAAGCAATGGGAAAAAGGAGACAAACATGCATACTATACAGGTTTTTATTTCTAAACCTTCTTGCTTACATAAGAGCACAAGCCAGACACATGTTCAAAAACAAACACACACACACACACACACACACACACACACAAATCCCTCCTACTGGTCTTGCTAATAAGAAAGTCTAAGACTGAATCAGTTAGAAATTTATTTCCAAAGCAATAGCTTACTTATTATTATAGATCTTTGTAGAAAGATATACATCTAGAAAGAAACGTTCTAAGAGCATCTTTTTCTCTAGAAGGGAGCAATGCATTTATCATTAGAATGTCTTTAGCTTTCCATATTCGAAGTCTATGTTCCAATACAAAGGATAATATAAACAAAACCTAGTCTTCCTGATGTGGCACTTAAAGGACTTTAAGAATTCTTTGCCTTCTGACATTTTGTTTCTCGTAAGTATCAGGTAGCATGGTGGAAAGAACACTGAATTTGGAGTATGAAGAACTGGGTTCATGTTTCAACCTCTGTGAAACTAATATCCTTCAACCAAAAAGGGTGGGGGACAATACCACCTGCCTAATCTAATTGTTAGGGACATGTATGGGTCAAATAAGATATGTGATAGTAATTTATAAACTGAAAGAACTATAGTAATGAAAGGTGGTATTATTATACAGAGACTATATTTTTTAGGTCAAAGTTCTAAGCTACTAAAGATGCTGACGAGTAAAAGAAGTGAGAGAAATTTTTAAAAATTAAAGAAAATATAAGAAATTAAAAACAAATCTTAAGCTAAAAGCATCTGTTGATTAAAAAACTATATACTATATACCTTCAACTTAAATGTGCCATCAAGGAATATAAGCTCCTTTTATATTTTTTATTTTATATAATATTTTAGATAATCTACAAATTTTAGATTATCTAAAATATTATACAATACAAAAATATAAAAGGAGCTTATATATATATATATGTAATATATAATGTATAATATATAAAACATATAAAATATGTTTTCTATTCTCACGTAATAGAAATTCTAAATTTCCTATTGTCTCAGAACTTCGAAGTACTTAAATTCTTTGAAAAATGGACAACTGTACTAACTCTTAGGAAACAAACCTTAAAGTTTTATGTTCATTTTACCTCAAAAGTTCCTCCTTTTAAAATCTTTTTGAGAACTCTTCAAAAACTGGAATGAAAAAATATCTCTAGGCTGGTACCTCTAGTCCACGTAGCTGGGTCTGTTGGCTAATTTGTTGGTTTAATTGCTGCAATTCTAGTCGTAGCTGTTCCCTCTCAGCAGATGGAAGGGGTTTTCCATGACTGGCCACTTCTGACATAGATATTCTCTCCCTTTTGTGGGAAAGAAAGTATGGAATAAATTTAAAATTTTATTTTAAAAAAATGTTATGACCAGAAAGACAAAGTAAGTTGAGTAATTTTAAAGGCTTGTAAAAGTAAAAAGAATGACTTATACCTCTCACTGAAGTGTCCCTGAGAAGGTATGTTTTGATGAGGTGAATATGGAGAACCTCCCCAGCCACTGTGGGCTCCATACGGACCGTAATCTGTAAGAGAGTAATTTACAGTGGAATGATGCAATTCATAGATTTGATTCTTTTTTTTAGGTAGCCATAATCTAAAAGGCGTAGGCATATTATGTACACAGTTATCTTGAAAGATGGAGGGGTACTGATGTTTGTTTTTCCCCCAATAAAAAGTCAATCTTTGTAATTTTTTCTTTTGTTTGATTTTTTAAAAAAATGAGATGTATTATTTTAACAAAAGCAATGAAACTATTAAAAATAACACATAGGTTACCTTCACATACAGATATTTAATTTTAGTTTGTACCCCTACAATTCCCTGGGTTATAATTACCTTTCTACAGGGATAATTCCACAGAAAAGTTTGAAGACTACTGCCCTGCAAGGTTATGAAAAGCACTGACGGCAAATGGGGAGTAGGTGGTGCTGGGAGTTGTGACTATGAACACTCCAAATCAGCTTACCTCTGAGATTCTTACCTGAAATGTTAATAGATTTTGTGGGAGCTCCCTGAGGTGCCATAGCCTGCATTGGGCCCGCACCCTGATATATTGTTTTGGAAGTTCGAGAAATGGCACCAAATCGAGATACTGTTGGTCGGTCTCCAAATGGGATGAGGTCATCATCACTGGTTTCTGCTGCTCTTCTCTGAAGGTCCAATCGCTGGTCTCTCATTCCTTTACTCTCCACATTCTGGTAAAAAGTAAAATGAGAAGGTAAAAAGTAAAATGAGAAATCCACCCCACACTTAGATCTCTAACATAATTTCCTCTAGCTCTGTAATAAGGTTAAAATAGAGTATAATGTTCTTACTGATAAGATTAAAATCATTAGTTGCCTTTAGTTGTCATATAAAACATTGCTTTTCAAACCTCTGACCACTTCCTATAATATTTTTTACATCATGACCCAGTACATATATACATTCAAATATATATATTTGAATGTATATATGTATATATATATTTTTTCATGACAAACATTTATCCTTACTATATGTAATGTATTCTTGTATTTAGTTATTCTAATTCATTTCTTTAAAAAAAGGCCCATCATGACCAATAAATTAATTTTCAACAATCAATAGTTAGAAAAAGACTGTTTAAAAATATAAGTGCCAACATAGGCTTTTTTTTTTTTTTTTTTTTTTGCGCGGTACGTGGGCCTCTCACTGTTGTGGCCTCTCCCGCTGCGGAGCACAGGCTCCGGACACGCAGGCTCAGTGGCCATGGCTCACGGGCCCAGCTGCTCCGTGGCATGTGGGATCTTCCCGGACCAGGGCACGAACCCGCGTCCCCTGCATCGGCAGGCGGACTCCCAACCACTGCGCCACCAGGGAAGCCCCCAACATAGGCTTTTAAAAGGCATTCCAGTCAGAAAGATAAAGGGAAATCTAATTGCTAGACCCTTGCTACTCAAAGAATAGTCCACAGACCAGCAGCATCAGCATCACTAGAGAACTCATTAGAAATGCAGAATTTCAGGTCTCATCCCAGCCTTACTGAATTAGAACTTGAATTTTAACAGATTCCCCAGGTAATTTACATGCACATTCATGTTTGAGAAACACTGGGGTAGACTTTTATCCATTTGGGAAATGTTCGATTACATCTAGGTTAGGCTGGAAAACACTTTTATTCTTTGTTAATTTAAGTAAATGAGTTTTATTTTGCTAATGTTTATGTTACTTTATTATAATAACTCTTTCTGAAAGTCAGGTATAAAGCAAAGGTTCCTATCTACCTCTACCTCCTCATCTCATTCCTATTCTCTCAGAAAGACTGTTTTTTATGGCCTAAAAACAATGTTTTCTTAATCCTACCACAGAAAAACAAAAGGTTCATTTTCTCTTTTTTCTCCTCTATATTCTTTTTTTCTCTTTCTTCTTTTTTTAATTGTCTGGCATCTAATCATATTTATGCTATAGATATCACCTCACTCATCTAAGTCTTCCTTTTCTATTACCAAGAATTGGTCTTCTCTCAACCAGCTGGGCAAATCTGTCTTTGAAAATCTATATAACAACCTAGGGAACCTCTGTTAGAATTAACAAGGGCAAATGAATAATAGTCAAAAAAAAAAAAAAAAGAATAGTCAAGGCATACCTTTAACCCACCAATACTACTCCTAAGCATAACTTTCATGCAATGTGCACAAGGAAACATATGCAAGAATGTTTACTGTAGCACTGTACATAATAATAAAAAAATTAAAAACAGCCTAAATGTTCATCAACATGAAAATCAATAAACAATTATATATATATATTTATTTATTTATTGTATGATATTAGTTATCATACAATGGTACCTGATAAAAGCAGTGAAAATGAATGAATTTGAACTATAGGTATAAATTTGGATACATCTCAAAAACAATGCTGAATGAAAATGCAAGTTGAGGTTTATAATATGTATAAGGTCTATAAACATTCAAAACAAAATTGTTTAGAAGTAGTATAAAATTATTCATGAAATGATAAACTCTCAATTCAGGATAGAGGTTATCTCCAGGGAAGGAGGGAGGGAGAAAATGAGATTAGGGAGGTAAAGCGAGGAGGATTTAATTACTTATGTAAAGTTTTATTTCTTTAAAGGATAAAGAAGCAATTAAGATAAAATAGTGATATATTTTAAGCTTGAGTATTAGATACAATGGTGTTACATTATTTTTTGTTAAAAAATAAAATGGCATAAGTGTAATACATTTCAGGATACCACAGCTCATCTGAAGCTAAGTAACTGTAATTCTGACTCACACACTAGTATTGTTCACTAGATTCAACTTTACTGTTTAAACTTAAGAGTTGTAAAAGAGTTATAATTTATTTGGACAAGAAATTCAAGATCTTAGTTATGCAAAATAATTTACTTTCAATTCTAAACAGCTGTTGGGTTAATTGCTAGCTTCACAGAAAAATAAGAAACGCTCTTCTTTGTCTAGACAAGTTTGAAAAGATTTTTATATATACTTGGAAGGAATAAAAAAACATATAGTTTAAATATAATTCAATCACATAGTACAGAATATGGTCTGAAACTTAAGCAAAGCTCAGTTACTTGTGTCTACACTATAACTGGGGATAATTTATTTGGTTTATCTTGATTTGTATTAATTATGGCTTAGTTATTACACATACCATCATTTCCACACTCCCTGCTGCCACAACATCTTTGGGTTTTGCATCTTTGGTTCCAATGTAGGAGCCGATGGTGTCACATGACCAGGGTGAGTACTGGCTATAATCATTTCCTTTGTATTTCCCAGCTACCTTCAAGTCTTCATCCAAAAACTGCAGATGGAAAAAGGAAAAAAGAAACAAAATAGGAAATGGGTCTATGAGTAACAGCACAGAGAGAGCAGGAATTTCTTTAGAACATCATGCTGAAGCAACATAGTAACAGTTATTTGATTTGTGTCACTAGAAGATTTTTGTAGACTATGAAAAATATAAAACAAATGAAAAATGATATTCAGCCTTTACACTTTGTTAACAGAGGGTCAAAAAAGTATCTCAATATCCTTCAAAGAATCAAAGTAGGATTTTTGAAGAGATTTGCCCATCCTCTTTCTCATCAGATTCAGTTAAAACTTAAGCAAGTATGTATTATGCCCTAGTTTTGCTAGACCCTCCTTAATGTTTCTTTCAATAACATTCCAGGTAAACAAGAGCATTAGAAATTCTTTAAAATGTAATCTTAAATGTTCTATATAGTACGTGATGACATAATAACATTTTTACCTAAATCTCTTTAATAGCAATAATTCATATCTTGAATAAATTCTGGTCCTTAGGGTTGAGTCAATGAAGTGAAAAGGATAAGATTCCTAATTTTCTTTTCTCAGGATAAGCTCTGAAATTATGTAATAACTAAATAGGCATTCTAGGTCTAATGCATTTTTACTTACATTCACATTTGTGTAATGTTTTACAGTTTTCTAAGTACTTTTATGTATACACTATCTCATATGTTCTTCAAGTCCATGAGAGACAATGTGGGTGATCAGACCAAGGTTATACCAGTATAGGGAGTGCTAGAACACTAATAAATTGCTCTCACTTTATCACAGATGTATATACTGACATACTAATAATTCAGGGAGTACTGGTACATTTAAATGGCTCTATGCTTCCGCCTATACTAAAACAACCTTCTATTTTCTGAGTCATCACTTTGGTCTTCTGCACTGGCAGAGGGATATGCTGTTCACAGTACCACTCATTTTCAACCACAACTCCTGTTTCCATTGTTTATAACCTCTTTCCTTTTTTTTTGTCCTACTTCTATTTTAAAAATTCCAGCTCCTTTTTACATTTTTCCTCTGCTTACAAATTTTGTGTAGAACAGCTAGCTTTTTAAAGACATGACCTACTAACAAGAGTGCTTTTTCCCCTGCAATCAATGTATTATACAGCAATTAAAAAAGAATGAGATAGGACTTCCCTGGTGGTGCAGTGGTTAAGAATCAGACTGCCAATGCAGGGGACATGGGTTTGAGCCCTGGTCCGGGAAGATCCCACACGCCGCAGAGCAACTAAGCCTGCAAGCTACAACTACTGAAGCCCACGCGCCTAGAGCCCGTGCTCCGCAACAAGATAAGATGTGAAGCCCGTGTGATGAGAAGCCCGTGCCGTGCAATGAAGAGTAGCCCCCCTCGCTGCAACTAGAGAAACCCCCTGTGCAGCAGCGAAGACCCAACGCAGCCAAAAGTAAAATATAAATAAATAAATTTATTAAGAGAAAAAAGAATGAGATAAATTTATATACTGATACAGAAAGACATCCAGGATAACTGGTTAAATAAAAACAAAAAAAATGCAAAACGTAAAATCTGAATATATTATTACTAAATGATCTGATTAAAAATTATAATGATGTGTTTCATGCACAGAAAAGTTGAAATATATATTAAAAGTTAAAATATATAATAAACTTACAGTGATATAGAAAATGAGATCTTGGAGAAATTTCTTTCTATATTATGTATTTTTATAATGTATGAATTTAGTGTAATTATATGTAGGTTGTTTATAATCAGAACTGAAGTTTAATTATATAGCTTTGTATGTCAGTAACTAAAATAATTCTGTCAACAGATAAAGTTCCGTAACAGCCAGGCATTATTATAATTTTTATTACAAGTAAAAAAGTAATAAATACACACAGTTATTATTTACTGAATGCCTGCTTTGTGCCAGATGCCTTATGTCTCATTTAATCTTCACCACACCACTGTGAGGTAGGTTTTATTATGCTTGATTTACAAATAGAGAAACCTGAGCCTCAGGGTTAATGAAGGCTAAATAACTTACAAAAGATCACACACTGAGCCACAAAGCTGAACCTCACAGATAATTATATTTCATTCCAAAATTAGCTCACTTTTCACAGTGTCATACTGCTTTCCATATTTCTCAAAAAATGGTATGGCATAACAAGGCTCTGGGATGTCTCTAACAGTAAGTTTTTGAAAAAATATCATGTAATGTTGATACTTTACATGTAAAATTATATTAATAGAAGATGTTATAGCTTTACTAATTAACCTACATTATTGTGGAAAATTCATCCAAAGTGTTTAGAGAGGAAAGCCAGATACTATGAACAATCTTTATTTAGTAGATTACTTTTGTAGACCCCAAAGTTTACTGTTTATTATATGCAATGTGATATATTTCAATTTTCATTGCTTATTATTCATAATTTATCATCTAGAAATATTATTTAGAATCATAATTCTACACATAAAGGATGTAAGACATTTTCCTTACATAATATCAACTGCAACTCTACTGAAAAAACCTACCTGACATAAACACACACACACACACACACACACACACACACACACACATTGAGCTGAGGCAGTTATGTAAAATCAACAAACCAAAATAATTAAATAAATAAGATCAACAAAGCAAAAGGCTGGCTGTCTTTAAAGATAAAACTGATGGTAAATCCCTAGCAAGACTGACGAAGGAAAAAAATTATCAGAAGTGGAAAAATGTCTTCGGGGTCGCTATAGACCCTGAAGACATTAAAAAGATAATAAGACAACACTCATTCATGTTAACTATTAGTACTGCCTTGTGGAAATACTGATAACCCTCAAATTATGGTTTATTACCCTCTAGTACATTAACCAGTTTATTCTAGCAACTCTATTTCAGTGTTTTTTTCCTGCCTTTCACTACCTATATTAGCCTGTCTCTCTTACTCTTTGAATTAACTTTATCATCCTGCTGTTTTCCTCACTACTGAGTTAAATAAACCTTTGACAGTCTCAATTATAAAAACTAGGAATATAGGGAAATTTCATTCATCTGATAAAGATTACCTACAAAAAGGATGACAGCAAACATCACAATGGTAAATTATTAGAAGCTCCATTTGCTCAAAGACTGGAAATAAGAAAACCTATCATCACTTTTATTTTTACTGGAGGATCTAGCTCACACAACCAAGACAAAAAAAAGAAAAGACTTAAAAAGGAGAAAGTAAAATGGTCATTATTCACAAAGGACATGACTGTGTGCACAGAAAATCCAAAAGAATCCACTAACAAATACTAGAATTAATAGGGAAATTTACCAAGGCTGCTGAACACAGGTGTCAAAATACGCAAAAATCTACTTAATTTCTCTTTAATAATAACAAATAGAAAATGAAATTTCAAAAAGGATTCCATTTAAATAGCTTCAAAAACATTAGTTTTCTAGGAATAAGTTTAATGAAAGATGTGCAAGACACTGAAAACTATATGAGATATGACATTATTGATAAAAATTAAAGAAGATCCAAGGAAGTGGAGGGTATACCATGTTCTTGGAGACTCAATATTGGAAAGATGTCACTTCTCCTCAAACGGATCTAAAGCAACACTGTCCAATGAAAATATAATTGACCCACATATGTAATCTAAAACATTTTAGTAGCCATATTAAAAAATAAAAACAGGTAAAATTAATTTTAACAATACATTTTATTTAATCTAATACACCCAAAGTAGTATTTTAACATGTAATTAATATAAATATATTGATATTTTGGTGGGGGTATTAAACCTTCAGATCCAATGTATGTTTTGTGCTTACAGCACACATGAATTCGAACTAGCCACATTTTAAGCATCATTATCCACATGTGGCTAGTGGTTACCATACTGGGCTGCCCAGATCCAGAGATTCAATGTAATCCTAATAAAAACTGCAACAGAGGGCTTCCCTGGTGGCGCAGTGGTTGAGAGTCCACCTGCCGGTGCAGGGGACATGGACTCGTGCCCCGGTCCGGGAGGATCCCACGTGCCACGTAGTGGCTGGGCCCGTGAGCCATGGCCACTGGGCCTGCGCATCCGGAGCCTGTGCTCCGCAATGGGAGAGGCCACAACAGTGAGAGGCCCAGGTAACACACACACACACACACACACAAAAACTGCAGCAGATATTTCTGTGGACATCCACATGCTGATTCTAAAATGTGTCTGGAATTTCCAAGGACCAGGAACAGCAAAGATAATCCTGAAGACCAAAACTGGAAAACATACACCACCACATTAAGATGTACAATACTACTACATTAAGACAATGTGGTGTTGGTACAAGGATAGAGAAATAGATCAATGAAACAGAATAGAGTTCAGAAACATATAGTCACCTGACTATGACAAAGGTGACCAGATTATGATAAAGGTGACTGCAGGGTACTGGGGAAAGGATGGTCTTTTCATTAAATGATGCTTGATCAACGAGATACCCTTTAGGGAAAAAATGGGTCTTAACTCCTAAGACACTATATACAAAAATCAATTCTAGATGGACTGTAGATCTAAACATGAAATAATACACCTTTTAGAGGAAAATATCCTCATGACCTTGGGAATAGGTGAAGATGACTTAAATAGGACACAATAAATCACTGATTAAGGAAAAACTGATAAAGAGACTAAAAAAGATGTGCTTACTTCCTCTTGTTGGAAGGCAGGAGGCAATGTTGGTGAAGGTGCAAAAGGAGGTGGAGAGATAACCTTCCTTTCCTCTAGTTGTGCCATTATTTCCTTCCGTCTTCGATGTAGCTCATCTAGACTAGGATGGGGCTGGGGAGGGGGAGGAAGCCGGCTGTAAGGAGGCTCCTGAAAATGCAAAGATGAGTAAAAATTGAAAAAGAATTTCAGGACACATTGATTCACTTAGCACATATTTTAAATAAGCAGCTTGTATACTCATCTTAACATCCGAAATAGCAAGACTTAATAAAACAAAGCAAAACAAAACAAACAAAACCCCCAAAAAGTCTCAGGATTTCCCAAACAGCTAAATTTAAGTTTCTTTTTCTTGGTCAGAGACCATAATTTCTAAATAAATCTAGAAATGTTAATAAAACCATCTAATGTTCAGAAACTAAGATGGGTTAGCGGGGATGGGGTATTAATTTTTTTCCCCTTTAAAAGTTAAAAAAAAAACAACCTATGCAGATTATGAAAAGGTGAAAAAAGAGAAGATGCTTTCTTTTAAAAAAGAACTGATTGATCAAAGAGTTATTACCATGGCAAAAGGTTAAAAAAAAAATCACTGCAAGCAATAATCAAGTAAATCTATATAATAAGAAAAAACCCCAAAAACCCAGCATACTCTGTTGTACGAAGGTCTGATCTGAGTTGGGTGGGGAGCCACTGGATAGTAACCCTCCATCTGTTGGTATCTTTCTCTGGATTCTGGTACATAGGATGGTACTGCTGCAGGTGGAATCTCAATGGGTATAGGACTTTCTCGGAAAATCTCCTCTCTTGTATAAGACTGAGCAGGGTATACTCGACGGCCATCATAGTGTGGTGGGTACATAGGTGGGTACTGTTGTGGCTGTGTGCCATATTGAGAGTTTACTACACGATCTTGGAGGTACGGTGGATAATGATCCAAGTAGGGAGGACCAGGTTCAGGAGCAGATGGTGGAGGTCGGACAAAGCGGGACACACATTGTGGTGGTGGAGGATAGTACATACCTGTACAATACAAAAGAGGAACCAAAAGCAACAATGAGCCAATCTATTTTTCTATTTAAGACTTTTCCTTTTAAAATATTTCAACACTAAAGAATTAAAAATCCACTCCTTTCTTTAGATGTTTTCCCTCTGCTTATGTAGTCAGGCTAGCTTTGCGAAAAATAACAAGGAAAAATTATCCTTAAAAGTTACTGAAAACACCAATCTACTTATAGTCTACAACAGTAAATTGGCTCTCTCAATTGTTTGACCATCTTTCTGGTGTGCCTTAACATACTGCAAACACTGAAAAGCAAAAAAACTATATTTCCCTGAAGCTTAGGTTCTACAAATCACTCATTTGCATAAGTTTTGAAAGTGAAATTGAGTTAACTGGAAAGAGATCCATTCTGCTGGTACAGATCTAGTAGCTAACTGCATAGCTCTAGAGTTCTTTGTTTTTTGGCTGTGCCGTGTGGTATGTGGGATCTTATTTCCTTCCCCACCAGGGATTGAACCCGTGCCCTCTGCAGTGGCAGTGCAGAGTCTTAACCACTGGTCCGCCAGGGAAGTCCCCTAGAGTTCTTGAAACAACAGTCGTGGCAGTAGCTTCCCAATTTGAAGACGTTTGCCTCAACTGATGAGCTCCTCAAGTTGGCGATTAGGGCAGAAGTTTCCTATTTCTACAGCTTCATTGTAACAGGTTCTTTCAGCAACCAGCTCTGGGACTCATTCCTGGAGGCCTAGCTTAAGTCTGCTTTTCCAATGTTTCTACTGATTTTGTAGGACTCTCTGTATTAAACCTCTTTCTGCTAATATAGCCAGAATGATTTCTGCTATCTGCAATTGAACCCTTACTGATTCAGCATATTTAAGGTTAACTCAACAAAAGCAGTTGGGTTTTTCCTGCAATGAATGGTCAAAAGGAAGACAGATCAACTTTTATCCTATTCTTATATGTATTAATGACACCATGACAACTTAAAACTACTTTTTTTGAAATGAAAGCAACGAAAGACATTGCTGATTCAAAATTAATATAGCCTTGGGAAAAGGAAATGGAGAACACCTTGAATCTATCCCAGTTTAAAAAACAATAGAGGGGCTTCCCTGGTGGCGCAGTGGTTGAGAGTCTGCCTGCCGATGCAGGGGACACGGGATCGTGCCCCGGTCTGGGAAGATCCCACATGCCGTGGAGCGGCTGGGCCCGTGAGCCTTGGCCGCTGGACCTGCGCGTCCGGAGCCTGTGCTCCGCAACGGGAGAGGCCACAACAGTGAGAGGCCCACGTACCACAAAAACCCCAAAAAACAAAAAAAAACAATAGCACTATACTGTTTCTGACAAAGAGAGTCAACACTTTAGTTTAAAAATCGTTGCTTATTTTTTCACATGAATTACATTATGTGAAACCTCAATCAAGTCCTCTCCTTCATTCTCCATACCTGGTTATTATCATTAAAACTGGCTAATTTTCCACATTTGTTTATTTTCTCAAATACTTTCTTTTTTCCCATCACACTAATCCAGACCTCAGTAGTCACACCTGGATTAACAACAAGTCTCCTTACTCCTCCTTGACTCTAGACCCTCATCTTTACAATCCATTTGTAAATTTTCCTTTCTATTCCCAATACCTCTATTTAGGGCATCCTTCCACAAAGTCTTTTGATCCCTCAGGTTCTCAATGATCTTCCTTGAGTCCTGCAGTTAATTCCTACCACACTAATATTAACTACCACAACTGAACACTTCATTTTAAACACATATATAGATATATATACTCTCACACATATAGTTTTCTATTCTTTACTAATACTGATTCTATACTATAAACTCTCTAAAAGTATGTATTTGCATTTTTTCATATATATTACAAGGCCTAGAAAAAATATTAGGTGACA
Source organism: Stenella coeruleoalba (assembly GCF_951394435.1). Taxonomy (NCBI): domain Eukaryota; kingdom Metazoa; phylum Chordata; class Mammalia; order Artiodactyla; family Delphinidae; genus Stenella; species Stenella coeruleoalba. The sequence continues at coordinate 182,777,000 of NC_137169.1, read as the reverse complement.
ACTGAAAGCAAAAAAATGTACTGTGTTTAATTTATATCCACTGTAATATTAAATTCTTTTTTCATACTTGAAGAAAATTTTGGTCAGGAAAATATATACAGCCTCAGCAAATTTCCATTGTCTACTTGGATGATTTACTTCTATAAATATGTAAACATATTTAATATACAACTGCTTTTAGTAGTCAGGGCGAATTACTCTTCATAGCTTTGCTACTTCATTTATTTCATACTATTTAGTTGGTCATGTAACCTCAGTTTTTTCCAAGTATTAAAAAAAGCATTTATTTATTTTGAGATTACTGAAAATATGATCACTCTTGAAATCATTCTCATAACTTCTAAGAAAAGTGAGTGACATAAATGAAAGATCATTACCCTGCTGATAAGGTGCTGGTTCAAATGGTGGAGCAGCTCCTCGAGGATCCTGGTAATAAACATCTGCCTGTTGTGCTGGATATAACTGAGAACCTCGTGGTACCATCTGAAGTGATTTGGTGACAGGCATAGGGGGCAGGTCTGTTGGCCCTCTTGGAGGTACAGGATGTGGATTAACAGGCAAGGCAGAAATACTCTTAGGGACAGATTCTAGCCTACGGGAACAAGATTCTGCAAGTCAAGTTTAAGGTCTTGAAAATACTTCTAATGTACACAAATTGTTAAATGTAAAAAAAACTGCCACAATTTGGGAAACTGTTTTTTTCCAATAGCCATTTCTTCTACATTTGCAAACTTTGATCTTATGTCACCTATGTTAATTGTTTCTCAAAAATCACTGGCACAGGAAATAGAAATAAAAAACAACAAAATAAGCCCCCCAAACAAAGCACCGATTATTCTTTCTTCCTTCTACTTTATGTCTATAAAGAAACTTTAAATAAATGTTAGGAAAAACAACGTACAGGTCAGGAGGGGATCCAGGGGCACTACTGCTCAGGTGATCTATCTTTCCTGGTTTCAGACTAGAATCGTAGCTGGGGTCTGTCCCTCGTGGAATCAGCTGTGTTACTGTATTCCCTGCTGATACAATTCCATTTGGCAGAGCAGGGGTTTTTCTGCTAGGCAGATCCACTGCACCTTCATCCGGAAGGATAGCTGTTGAAGGCAGGCCCACCTCATTAAGTTGACCCAAAGAGGCACTCAGGGGTCTTCTGGGAACCAGACGTTTGTTCATTTTACGAAACCTATATAAAAAGCAAAGGCACACACCAAAAACCAAAACTGTAAAAGGAAAAGCTTTTAAAAATCAAGAACTAAAATGTATTTAAGAAGCGGATACAAAAGGAAAGGATTCCAAGCACATCATTTTCTAGAAATTCTCTTGAAACATTGGCTCTAGCTATCAACTTGAAAACTTGTGTATACACACACACACACACTTTAGGGTAGGGGGCGGCGGGCGGACTACCCATCAGGTATAACCACTGTTAACAGCTTGGTATATAATACAGATTTTTCCACTCCATACACTGGCTTAATATTCTTACATTTGTAAGATTATAAATTACAGAAATAGGGTCATATACGGCTGCATAGTAAATATTTTCCTCTACTTCATAATCTTAAATATTTATGTCAGTACATTTTAGGTTGTCCCTAATTTTTTGCTATTAAAACAATGCAATAACAGAAAATTATGTACATGTACTTTGCACTTGTGTGAATAACCAAAAGCAGAATTATTAAGTCTAATGTATGCACGTTAGAAACTCTTATAATGCTCCAAAGCTATTATAACTACTACCAATTAACAAAAAAAGGCTTTTTTCAATATTTCATTAAACACTGGCTAGCCTCAGCCTCTGACAATTTGACAGTTCAAAAATATCAAGTTTTATTTTACTTTATATTTCTTTAACAATTCATGATATTGAACACAGTTTCACATGTTTGCTGGCCATTAGTGTTTTTTCTGTGAACTGCTTATTTACATGATCCATATATCTACTGGTTCTTCTCTTTCTTACAGATTTGTAGGAGCTCATTTTATGTTATGGATATCAGCCTTTTCTATGTCATTTCCCCACTTTTTTTTTTTTAAGTTTGTGGTGTTTGGGCCATTATCTTAGTTTTTCATTTTCACGTCATCAAATTTATTGATCTCCTTTATAGATGCTAGGTGTCATTCTTTAAAAATCCTTCCTACTGTAAAATTATATAACAACCACAAATATTTCTAAGTACTCTACAGTTTCTTTTTTAAATATTTAAATCTCCGATAAATTTATAACTTGTTTTGGTGTAAAGGTAATAATCCAGCCCTATTTTTCAAATGGATAGTTGTTTCATCATGTTTTTTTGTTATTGATGTGAAATGCCACCTTTTGCACATATGCTGAGTTCCTATATGTATCTGGAACTCTTTCTAGATTTTCTATTGTATTTCATTGGGCTACCTATTCCTATGCTAATACCACAGTCTTTATACTTACTTTAGCTCATAAAACAGGTTAATAGCTATTAGTCTAGTCCCTGTTGAAGACCTTTTTTTCCAAAAATTTTCCTGGCTATTGGCATATTTTTTCTCCCAAATGAATGATTTTGTTAGGTTCCCAAAATCATCACGTTAAGATTCTAACTGGGATTTCACTGAACTTGCTGTTTAAGAGGAAATAAAACCTTTATAATGCCAAGTCTTATCCAAGAACACAGTATGCTTCTTCATTTATTCAACTCTTCGCTTATGTTCCTATGTAGTTTACTAATTCAATTCAAGAGATCCTGGATATTTCTTATTAGCTTATTATTTGGTGTTTATCTTTTTTGTTTTTGTTGTTAATGCAAAGGGGATTTTAATGTCACCTTACTTTTTAACTGGTTATGTTTCCCTTTCTAGTTTATATGAGAGTACTTCATTTTTGTAAACTAATTTTTTGATATGCTACCTTACTAAATTCTTGTTTCTTTTGTTTCTAGTATTTCTCTTGAGTTTTCCCATTTAATGATTTTGGCTA